>NC_073703.1:31988015-32588015 GCF_023634085.1 Falco cherrug | reverse complement strand
GTATTCTGACAGGTATTTTACGTAAGCCATTTGCTTACCAAAGCTCTCTGGGTATTAGAGGTTGGTTTTGAGACCTCAGCCCATGTGCTACCTTCTCGCCCCAGCGTTTTGGAGGCACCCTGCGAAGAGGCTGGAGGCTCTTTGGGGGCAACCAGATCCATTTATAAACTCCAGCTCCTTGTCTTCTGTGCAGAGTGTCACCTGGCAAATTGCATGTGAAATAGCTGGTGGCTCTGGAGCCACAAGAAATCTCTACCCATCACATAGAGAAAAAAAATGTCGAGGAAAATTTTTGGAGCGTGTTAAATATTGTAATCCCTACAGTCAGTTTTCTTTTGAGTATAGAGCTGGAAATGAGTCTTTATGCTCATCGCTTTCTCACATTTACTTTTGTATTAAACACTGCTCTTCTGTTCACTGGGTGCAACAAAATTTGCCATTTCTTAAGTGATGCAGCAGTGGTCATAGTTGTGTTCAAACTGCAGTGATGTGCAGTGAGCTGTGATTTGGGTTATATGGTCATGAAATTGTGCCATTCCCTTAGCTGGCATGCTAGGACTTTCCTTGCATCCATAAATACAGTATCTCCCTGGCTTTTCAAACTATCCTGTAGCGTGACAACTTTCAGCATGAGAAAAAGAAAGTAAAGAGGGACTTTAACCTCAAAATACCCAGTGGATGGATTTCCAGAGAATCACCTGTAGTTGCATTGGAGGAAGCTCTGTTGGCTTTGCACTGGAATGAGGCTGAACTAGGTGAGAGATGTGTGAGACAGTGGTGATGATATGTCTCACAACTGTAGCTCAGTTGCTTCATGTCCACATTTTCTTCCCTTTGCCTTGTTTTGGACTAGGTCTTTCGTTTTGGTTGGAGTCGGGGCCAGACTGTGTCTTTGGGGTCTGGCATCCCCAGTATTCTGTGGGGTGTTGGAGCAGTTAAGAAGGGAGCCATCTCTGGGGATGCTAAGAGCTGAGCTCCAACTATAGCAATGGGCTGTTACAGTGCACCCTTGAGATGCATGTTCTTTTTCTGGGAAATTGACTCTTTGGGCGATATGTGAAGGAGGGAGGGAGATCTATGAAAAATGGGTGCTCATTTTTCCAGAAGCGGGGACAAAAGCCAAATAAAACACATACAACAGTCATCTTGTCAAATAATGTCATGGGGATGTCATACCCAGCCTCTGGGCTGTGCTCAGTGCTGCTAATTACAGCTTCTCTTGCTGCTGAAAGTAAAAGTTTGAATCTGTTCACTCTGGGGTTCCCACGGCAGCTTTTTGGGATGGCACCAGCCTTGTATCTCCATGCGTGGTAGCCCTTGTCTAAGGCCAAGGACCAGGCTGCCCTTTCCCTGCACCCAACCTTGGATTTGCAAGTGCCCATCATGGTTGAGGAAGGTCTTAGAAAAACACCTCTCTTGCTTTCTGCCCTATGGACCCAGCTGCTGTAAAAGGCTCTTGCAAAGATGCTCTGGAGCTTGAGGGATGTTGCTGTAAAGGTCCAAAACATGACCACTGTCTTTTCCAGTGCTGGCCTTACTTTCGGCTCTGTCGTGCCAAAGGATCTGCAGCTCTGCTCTCCCTTGGGTGCAACACCACCGAGCAGAATTGGCTCAGATTCAGGAAAATAAACAGACCTCCTATGCCGGAGCTGGGAGTCCAGGGCTGTTGCACAAGGGGAGAAGCTTGTAACCAAATGACCCTTTCATCGCCCTTCTACCTGTGCCGCTGCTGTATCTGGCTCTGCAGCGCTGTAATTGCATTGCCACGTAATTTATAATATGCTGCGTTGGGAGGACAGCTTTATATTCTTGTTTCTAAATTCTTGCGTAGCTACAAGAGGGAAAATTATCGCTAACCTTTCCATTTTGCATGTGGATTTGTTTTTTGTTCGGAGTTCCATGTTGTGAAAGCTGCAGGATGCTGCTGTTGGGGACGCGGTGCTGGTGAGCCTGTGCTGTGCACATGGGCAGAGGAGTACGGTGGTCTCTTAACTGAGCTCATGGGATGCTCAATGGTTTCCCAGCATTGGCTCCAGATCATGCAGCACCCAACACAGATGGATGTTAACAGCTTGCCAGTGCTGGTCTAACCTCAAGCCTATTAAAAGCCCACAGGACCGGGTCTTCCCCTTCCTCCTCCTGCTTCCTCCCCCTCCCTTGCTTTTCAACACTAGCTTTTTGAATAAATTATCTAGGATGTGATCACACAGGAAACTCGCAATTTTTCATTTTTTTATAGCTTAGTTAGGAAGTGAATTCAGCTCTCCAGGGTTTCAATCCTGTGCTTTTAATCACGAGGTTCTCTATCCTTTCTACTCTGTCACTTGTGATATGACGTCTCCTCGGCTGCATAAGCTTTTTCCCTATTTCTGCCTGCCCACAGGAACAATAGCTGCTGGAAATGCTCTTCAAGAACCTAAAATGGATGGGGGTTGCCTGTGAAAAATGCAGATTTTATCTACGTTATGTCTTTTTGTTGTTTCTTTGTTTACCACTTGGTTATTCTTTTCCTGCAAAGAAAAGAAAAGCCCTTGTTCTTGCAGAATTCATTGTTTCTGATGTGTTACTCTCTGGAAGTAACATGCTCAAAATGCTGCATTCCTTTGTGCATCTTTATTTTCTTTTTCTTTGTCAGTGGGAGCTTAGGGAGTATAATGGGCAGATTAGCAACTGTATTTGGAGTGACCCATCTTTGTGCAGGTCTGGCTAGAAACCAATTAAGCTTGTCTTGATCTCTAAATGAGATTTTTGTCGAACACCTTACCCAACTGCCTTTTGCATCCATTAATATCAGGGTGGATGAAAATAGCTGAACATGTAAAGATCGCGTGTTGGATAAATAGAGAGGCGTTGGTTGCGGGGAGGTTCCCTGGGATGCGTGTGAACAGCTGCCTCTTTGTGCGGTCGTTTTGTAGCTCTGGTTCTTGAAACCTGGGATTAGGTGTATTTGGCTGCTAGCGTGCAATCCCCTGCGACAGCGGGTGTGGGGACGGAGGCAGAGCTGCTGGGTAAATAGGGAGTGTCCCATGAACTTCATTAATGTGCCGGTCCCCATCTCTGTACCATCCCTGGGGCAAGACCAGGGCACGTTTAGGATCTCCTCATGGCTCTCAGCTGTGGGTCCCTCAAAGTGCCTTGGCCTGGGTGTATCCCCCTGGTCTTGAGTTGCTTTTTAGCCTGAGAAAATCCTGCAGCTTTCCGCGGGAGCATGTTGCATTGCCAGGCTGGGGGACCCTGCCTGGGTCGTGTTTGCTGCTGCTGCGATGAAAACCAGTCTGGGAATGGCGCTTCAGTGCCGCATTTTTGAAGAGAATCAACTAAATAAAGATGCCTTTAATAAACCATGCCTTCGGGGGACCCTTATATCTCTGTCTCAGATTGTTTCTGCATCAAGATAAGATTGCAGAGCAGCTGGATTTGTGCTTTTTCTTTGGGAGGTGTAGGTGGGGGAAGGGCACTGGGATTTCTTTTAGGATGCAAACATTCATTATGACCCCCTTTATTTGTAAAGTAACTATAAACAATCAGTGTGCAGCCTCTTACCTGCTTCCCTGAATGCCTGGCTTCTGTGTCACAGGCAGACTGCAGGAAGAGTGATTTCAAGGGAAGGAGGGGAAGAAAATACAGGCCAACTGTGTTCCCTTTCTTGGAAAGGATCCCATTTTCCTCGTGCCACCCACTGCTGCCACCCTAGCTCCGAGCCAGGTATGTGGGCTCTGCTGGCAGTGGGTTACGGGGCGTTGGTGGTAGGATGGTGATGTTGTGTTCATGCAAGGGTGTAGCTGCTGCAGATAGGCCACAGCACACAGAAGACCATCCTCCCGTGCTGTTTGGTCCTCTCCCATGGGTGTACAAACAGCCTCTCCTTGCATGCCCCATGCTTTGCTCTCCATCACCCCACTCTTCAAAGTCTAAAAGTTCTTAGATTACTTGTGGAAATGCTGCTTTTTTTCTTGTCCCAGTGTAAAAGTGTCCAATAAGACATGCAGGTTTAAAGAGAATCTATGTGATGCTGAAGCTCATGTGCCACATCGAGGAGGGTGGTCATTGTGGACTTTGACATCTTGGCACAGCCAAACCCAGTCTCTCCCTGGGTGGGGGTAGAATTTGGGACAAATTGGAAGTCCTGGATCCGGATCCACAAAGACCTAGATGTGGGTGAGGCAGATGCCTCATGGGGTACCATGACACATGCAAAAGCCTCAGAAAAATCCAAAACTGGGATGACTGGAAGATGGTTTTGGGGCTTGGGTGGGGAACTATGGAGAGAGTAAGAGTGGAGTGGCACCTTGCTACCTTTGGGGCTGGGGCTTAGGCCCCATCTTTAGGATGCCCTAGACTGAGAAGCTGGGGTGTTTTAACACCAGTGAGGCAGAAGAATACCTGGTGGCAGGGTCTCCTCCAGACTTCATCCAGCTGTTGTGGGGCTGAGCTGGCATGGTGTAATGATCTGATGCGGTGTGGCAGCTGTGCTCCATGGAGAGACCATCTCCTGGGAGGAAAATGTAAAAATAACCACGTCTTTGGCCGCATCTTTGAGTTGCATGAGACTGCAGTGAAGGTGGTGGGGGATGAAGTGTTATCAGCAGAAATTATACAGGGAAAATGAGCGTTTTCCCAGGAGGCAGATCTGAAGCAAACGTCCTGAAGACCATGAGGGGAACGTCCTCACTCTCCTCCCATACTGTGCTGGGATGCAGGGGACACACTGGAGCTGGGCTCTGGGGCAGCTTGAGGGGGGTCTCCCCTTGTCCTCCATCCTCCTCTTTCTCCCTGTGGGCTGAAGGAGGTGCAGCACCCACGCAGGTTACCACACCTCATCCCACACCATGGCTAGACAGGTGATACAAACCCTTGTGAGACTGTGTCCTGCCCAAGGCTTTGGGAACCTGTTGGACCCACTCTGCCACCTCTTTGCTGTGTGTTTTCCTTTTCAGAGCTTTGATGGAGCAGGACCATTCCTCCTTGGCGGACCACTAAATCGTAGAGCCAGGAGGTATAAATCCATGGTAGGCGTGGTCGATGGCAGACGGGAGCTCCTGGCGTTAGCAGGCTCAGCTAATTTAATCTGCGGTGGACCTGACCTCCTTTGTCTTCCAGTTGAGTTAAATATACCCTTCAGCTTGTGGTTACGTAGGCTAACTCCCATTTTGATTATGCAAAATGCGCTAACATGGGATGTAGCTGGCTGCCTCCGAATGGAGCTGGGAGGAGAATGGGGTGGGACATCCCATGGCCAAGTTCCACATCGCTGTCTCCTACAAACCTACATCTGGACCACAGCCGAGGTGCAGGTTGCTTGGTAGGTAGCCGTGTGGGGATCTCTAGCTCTGGGTTCCTGGGCAACGCAGATTTTGGAAGCGCTGGCTCTTGCAACATAGCCATAAGCTTTCCATTCTCTGACAGGTTTTAAGATTTAGTGGCTGTGCTGCAGCTACCAGGGCATGGCTGGTGGCTTCAGGACAGGGAAGAGGGCCCTCCATCTCTGCAGAATTCCAAGAGGCAGCAGTTTAGTATTTCTGGATGCAAATGAATAAAAAGATGTTGGTCAGCTTGAGCAGCGATTGGAAGAAGTTTTAGTCTTGGAATGCAAAAGGGAAATTATTTGCCAGTGGGGAAATTTAATGTATTAATCCAGAGTTGCCACCTGGGATTTTATGTGCCTGATATTAAGATCAGCAAGTTGTGGCCATGTGCATGTTGGGGGCTGCCTGTTTGCACCCCAGTCTGTCTGTGTTGGTGCTGTGCTGGAGTTACTGGGTGGGTGTCTGGTTGCTTTATCTCCCAAAGTTTCTCTTGTGTGACAGCATCTCAAATTCTTCTGTGTTTGGCCCCACAAGAGTCCTGGGAAGACAAAAAAGTTACAACAGGTAAAAAATGCTGCCTCATCTTCTCCAGGTTCCAGCCTCAAAGCCAAGAGTCACTTTACTTTTTCAGCCTTCTCTACTGCAAGCTTCAAAATAGCCAAGGAAGCAGTTCATCGGGAGAGGTTTAACAAGATGCAGCTCCAGGGTCTCCAATATCGGCAACTTCTGAGTTAAAACACCTGGTGACAGTCATGCAAGCGACTTGTGCCAGTATTTGCTGTAGGCTGGCATACCACTATTTGCCATTTGCCGTTGCAAAATATCTGCAGTATGTGACCAGCTTATCCCTGAGCAGCTGGATTTAACCCTCTTATCCACCTGTGTGCTGGCTGTGTGCCGTGCTGGCCCACTGTGCTCTCCTGCCCCTCCACCCCAGCCTGCCAGGAGGAGCCTGGCTGGCTGCAGCCATGCTGGAGGTGGGGGCTGCTGGGGGAAATGGGTGTTTGCCCTCCCTGGGATGATCTATTCCTTCAGTGTTTGGGGTTTTTTGGTTTTGGTTTTGTTTTTTTTTTTAAGAAAAACAACTCCTGGAGAGGGATAATTAAGCTGATTGAAGTGTTTACATGAATTAGTTTCCCTTTAATGTAAAAAAAACCCCAAACATATATACACACTCATCATGGTACCTAAAAGAATGATCCACTGACCTGCTTTATCCCTGATTTGGCTTACAGATAGAGAGGGGAGGCAAATTTTAAATAGAAGTATAGGGAATCAGCTTTACTGTTGAGTGATCAACTCATTGCCTTCTGTGGCGGTGCCCAAGTTTGCTAGCTCAGGAAAGCGGGGAATCGCTTTCCAAGTGCAGGGTGGTTTGTGCTTCCATGGTGTCTCAGGAGCAGAGCAGCACCCCACCATGGCGCTAGTTTTCAGCCCTGAAAGGTGTGGGGTGGGCTGAGTTCTCATCTCCCTGCCCTTGAATGGGCTTCTCTGAAAGCAGGAGTGTTTCCACAAGTACAGTCGGAAGAAGGTCCCCAGGTAGGGGTGACAGCCACAGCGAGTGGTGGCACGTCCTCAGCTCTCTGCCCCTGCATCCATGCAGTGTTTGCTGGACTTGGCTCCAGTCCCATTCTCTGCCTTTCCTCTTTGCCATTTTAAGTTATTTTTTTATGGGAAGAAGTGGGTATTTGCTGGCTGCATATTGCTGCGTGACGCCTTCGTGGTTCACTGTGGCATGATGCTGACTTTGAGGGTGTGTTTACACCTGTTCTGTATTGCTTCAGGTGTGCAAGGGCAGCAGCTGAAGGGAAGCGCGCGGTGCTCAGGGGTGCTTATGGGCTCACTCGCCGTGCCTGGGTACCTGCCGTGCCACAGCGAGAGCTCATTTTAGGACCATGATGGAGAGCAGTAGTCCCCAGGTGCTGCTATACTTGGCCTCAAAGGTATTCACGATGAGGGTGATTTCTGAGGTGGTACAACCAGAAAGTGCTTTGACCCAGAAGCCAGAGGTGTAAGGACTGGTACAAAGTGTATGTGCCAAATTGCTCTTCCTCTCACCTAGGCTGGGAAGGGCTGATAGGGCTTGCAACCTTCCCAGCTCTGAGCTCTGGGCTCCAGGGTGTTACTTACTGTGCCCCCAAGAGCTGTGAGTGGTGGCCGGTACCCTTTTTCGATCACCCATGCCCCTGTGCTGTGCACAGCTCGTTTGCTACAAGGGGATGTTTGCAAATGCTGCGGTGATTCGAGTCCATTTATATTTTTAATTCTTGCCATGTAAAGGAGCCGTTTTCTCCCCACCACCCCCAAATAGCAGGATGGAGGCAGATGGTCCAGCCAGGGCAGCAGTTCCTGGTCCATGTGTCAGAAAGATGCTGCAGAGCTGGGAGCCGTGCCCTGGGGCTGGGAGGAGGCACCAGGGATGCGAAACCGATTAGCAAAGCCAATGCACGTAGGAATCGCAACCCCTGGATGGGGAGTTAAGCGAATCGGTGTAATGAGATACATTTTTTTATCAAAATACTAATCGGTGCCGGGGGGCTGGGGGTGTGTGTTTTGGGGAACGGGTGAGGCAGCGTGGCAGAGCGTGGGTGACTGGGAGTGATGGGGACCACAAACACAGCTGTGTGTGCCTGCACGCCTTGATAGCTTGCGCTCATTGCTGCCGGGAGTCCCTGCCTCAGATTACTGCCAGCGATGCAGTACCCTTTATTAATCTGCAGAGATAATTGTAGTTTTAATGTTACCAGCGGGGGAGTTCACATGAGGTGGAGGCGTTCCTAGAAGACCTCTGTAGGTACCATCCGGGAAGCATCCAACAATGTGACTCAGCATCTGCAGTGATTTTTTTTTAAAGTAGGTCTTTTTAAAGCTGATTTTAAAAACGAGGAGGTGATCTGAAGATGGGGATGCCGGGAAGTGATCGCAGTGGGTGATTTGGAGCTAGGGAAAGCAGTTTGAGCTGTGATCAGCTGTGTCCACTCCTGCAAAAGGCAGGTTGGGAGCGGGGCTGCTGTGGACCCAACAGTGGAAGGGCAGTGCCCGGCCCTGCCCTCAGTGTTACTGGGGCTGGTTTGACTGTTGAGGGTGCAGGGAAGTGCCACACGCATAAAAGCCGGGGAAATGATTTGTCCTGGGGAGTGTGAGCACTCCTCTCACCTTTTCACCAAGATGCTACAAAATGCAAGCTTATATGGCTTTGTCAGGGGGCAGGGGTGGGCATCCAGCGGCTCTTCAGTCCAGCAAGCAGCCCATGTCTGGAAGCCAAAGCCAGATGCACGCTATCCAGAATAAGGCACAGGTATATCTGGATATTTATTTATTTATGAGCTGCATTTAACCACCGGAACAAACACCTGCAGAAAATGGCCTTAGACTTGTCTCAGCGTCCTGGGTCCAGACCACAAGTAGCCCTGGGAGGGAGTGTGAGCTTGATGAAAGTATGTTAACCCATCCAGTATCAAGAGAAGTGGTTGAGATTAACAAGCTGCGGTGCTTGGGAGTCCCATACTCCAGGAGAAATCACTCTTTCAGAGTGGTCACTTCTAATGTGGCTTCATGGGGATGGAGGAGAACAATGCAGAAGGAGATCAACATGGATCTGTGCTACCTCTCACCAGGCAGGCAGTCCTACCTCCCTGCCCCATGGTGAGCAGACTCTGCAGCAGGGGCAGTGCAGGAGATGCTGTCAGTGGCATCACCCTCTGTGTCCCATCCCACTCAGCAGCTGCAGCCCTACACAAGCCAACAAGCAGGTATGGATGGAGCTTCTGCAGATGTGAAGCTGATGGCAAGCAGCGTTTTCACCTACTTGCTTGCAGAAATTATCTGTTGGCTTTGCTTGCTCTGTGACAGAGAGGTGGGGCCTGGGTGGGATGTGGCACAGATCTGTGCTGGCCTATGTATTGTCCTCCACCAGCTCCACAAAGCCCTGTTAGAAGTGTCTGCTCTGAAAGAGTGATTTCTTCTAGAGTGCCGGACTGCAGTGATAGCACTGCAGCATCTCACTGCCGAGGAGAGCCCTCGTTTTGTCTTGTCCTGTTGATCTGAGTGAAGTAATTTGTAAGGACGTTTTCCATGAATCAATAAATCCATGCTTGCTGCTGTGCCTAGGAGGTTTAATTTGTTCTAGATACTGCACTGAGTATCTCTGTCCTGAATTGCACTGCAATGTCCTGCTCTTTGGGAGAGGATGGGGATATGGCTGGATTCTCCAACAGCACACTGCAGGTGGCTGGTGGTGCCTGGTCCCTCTTAATTGTGCACGTCCCAGCGTGGGCTAAAGAGATCGGGGAAGGTGTAAGTGCAATAGTTTCTCTAGGTATGTGTGTGGATCTTGAGGACTTTGTCCTCTGTGCCAAGCAGTTCCTGATGTTACAGGTCCTGGGGAAACCGAAGCCAAAAATAAAGGAGGGGAGGGAGCGTTGGCCTTTGGAAGGAGACCATGGTGCAGAAATCTCAGTTAGAGGTAGGAACATGATGTTCCCTGCTGAGAGGAATTGAAAAAATCCTGGTGCACCATACCACCTCCTGTACCAAAGCCTACCATGGGATCTGTCTGAAAAAAGGGGGTTCAGAAACGCAGCTCTGCTACATGTAGAGAAGTCAAAGATAACCCCAAGACCCCCAGTCCTGAACTTGTTTCCCTTGCTTTGCTCAAGCATCATGATGTGGTGAGGCTTGTGGTCATGGGTGGGTTCATCCTGTTGCCAAGACCCGGGAGGGGACCTTGTTTTCTGCTGTGGACTGTGGGTTTGAAGGCATTCCTGGTTTGTTCTTGTGGCACAATATGTGTTTTGGGGACCCTTAAGCTGATGGGGCATGGACTGGGGTCAGCCATCCCCATGACCACCCAGAGCCCAGCTCTCCATCCTGCTCCATCTGCCCAGCTGAGCCCCTGAGGACCACTCCACTTCTCCTCCAGAGTGGCTCCAAGACCATTTTGCATCCCTTGGAGGTTAGAGCTTGTGCTGGGGAATCCAGAAACGTTCCCAGAGCCAAACCACGCCACGGCGAGTGGATGTGTGCGCCTGGTCTCTGCTTCTCATTTCCTTTGTCGCTGAAGAGAGCAGTTGAGCTGCACATGGGGGTTTCAGCAGGGTGTCCCCCCTTTTGTTCCTATATATTAGAAAAGTCTGTGCATGTGTTTATATTTTAAAAAAATATGTATATTTTTTAACATGGCTGTTTGTGAGCTATGCCACTCAGGACTGGTCTGGACGAAGTCTGAACTGCTTGCAGCTGCCTACCTGTTGCAGTGGCAGTCTTGTGATGGTCCTGCTGGTCCGGCCATGCTTGCTTTTGGAAATAACAAGTGTTGGCAGGTAGCGATCCCAAATCTACTCAAATCCAGCTAGAAAGGCTCACTCTGATGTGAACAGGCTTTGGAGTAAGTCTCACAGCACTGGTGGAGAGGCCCCGTTGCTATTATTTGTCTCACAGCCTGTCCCAAGTCTTTCCATGTGTGCCCGTCTTGCATTTTCTGTCCCCATTTTCCCACATGCTTGGTGGCATGTTAGGATAAAACCGATGCAGCTTCTGGTGGCAGAGCTGGATGTGGGCTTGCTGCTTGCCACACTGCTGCTCATCCTCTGTGATGGCGAACGCGAGGTCAAAACGTCATCATGGTAGTGGCAAACTGGACTAGCCATATAAAATTGTCATTTTAAGTGATTGCCACAATGGTTTCTCCTCCTTTTTCTCCCCCGGATCCCCATGTTCTTCCCTGGCACTGTGTCCTTCCCCACCCACAACCTGGGGGCTGCCTGGATCTGTTCAGGATTTATGTTAAAAGGGAAATGTTATGTCCGTGATTAAAACATTGTATTGCTGGGTGGAAATGGGATTTGGTGCTTACTGCTGTGACTCTTTCTCATGCGTGAGGGTGAACCGATTGATTACTGAGGTTTGAGATTAAATGGTCCCCTGAGCTGGGCTGGCATTTAAGAGGGGGGGATGGGGACGGAAGGGCAGAGAGAGGAGAAGAGGAAAACCATCTTTTACTCCAAGGCAAGAGGAGTAAGGGAATGTCTACTGAGCACATCCCTTTGTCTTGCTCTGCACACCATCTGCTCTGACAGGCTCTCAGCGCTGGTGTCATGGACCACGATAAAGCAGGTGCCCTAGTCTGCATCCACGATGGTGGGTGAGCTGCTGGTGGACCTTGCAGGTTCCTCTCACTGCTAGGCCAAGCATCCCATCGCATCCTGTCTGGTCCCCGTGGCCCAGCTGCATCGCCATCTCCCCACATCCCAGTCCCAGCTTGCATCCTTCCAAGCCTGGCAGCCGGCTAGACCTTCTGTCCCCTCCTTTTTCCCTAGGAGCACACCTGATTTATTTATTTTCCTTAATTTCTTTTAATGCAAAAACCCCTTTCTCTTTGGTTTTGGTGGGAGGGGAGGAAAAACCCCTACGCGCTGCTCCTCCAGTGCGCGGTGGGAGCCTCGCCGTGCCGGTGCAGGTTGGTGACACCTGCCTTTGCCTGCTTTCCTTGAAGTCTAATTTCAGCTAAAGGCGACGGGATCCCTCCAGGGTATGGCAGACGTTTCCTATTCACCTAGACCTTAAGAAACAGGCAGGCAAGCAAAAACAACGTAGAAGCACTTAGGTTTATTTGGGTGAATTCTTTTTGCAAAGGGTGTGACTTATTTTTGTGAGCAGCCCCGCGCAAATTGGCTTTGTTCTGCTGCAGTCGGGTATTTCAGGTCTTCCAAGGTTTAATCAGAATAATTAGTTACTGTCTGTTTATACTGTCTGTTTTTGTTGCAGGGTTTCCAAAGGGCGTATTTATCTTCCAGAGTGCTGCCTAAGTGTCGCTTAATCATTAAGCATCTGATTTCCTCCAAGTTATCTGACATGCTGCTTATGTAAGTAAATAAAAAAAAAAAAGAAGGGAGGGTGGGGATGGTGTTGGTGGATTCTGCTTGGGGGCATTTGTAAGGATTTTCCTGATTGTCACAGGTTTAATTGTGAGTTGCCTTTGGTTCCCAGACCATCCTGCAGTGATCAGAGGGCTGTGTGTTTGGATTGGTGCTTAACAACCCAGCCAGTTTAATGAGGTTGCTTTCGCCAAGCCTTCATGTACACCCCACTAAACTGGCAAGAGCTGTGTTACTCCCTGTCATTTTTTTTTTTTTGGGGGGGGGGGGAAGACTTTACAGAAATAAAGGGCTTTTGCTTTCACTTGTACAGTTATGCCTTTGACTCCTTAACCCAGTGGTATCCCTTAAAAAAATCACAGCTTTGCCTGGAAATAAGTTACCACTGTAAGTTTGCTAGGATTGGAAATTGGGTGTTTTTCAGCCTGTATTTGCATGTTTGGTTTGGGAAGGAGGACCAGTGATGAACGCATTTCCCATCTCTTTAACACGGGAGATGAGAACACTGCAGAAGAGGGTGGGATGGATGGAAAGCCTCACAGCAAGAAAAATATGGTGCTGAACTCACCCTGCTTCATGCTTGGCACCTAAATGAGTCACGCAGCATTTCCCCTTCAATATTTATCTGTCACCGGGAGTGAGGGTTGGGGTGCACACTGCTTCCATGATCGGTTTAGGTCCTTTTAAATCCAGAAGCAGCCATTGCCATCGGCTCCTGTGCTCTCCTATGTGATAGGGACCATAAATTTTCGAGGTCAGGAGCTTTGTATTAGCCCTTCTTGGGGATGATGGATGTGCAGCGAGGCTTTGCTGTCCTTCCACAGGAGAAGCTCATGAGAGGGAAGGGGCCAGGGCGAGGGCAAGGTGGGATCACTGGGATCTGTGGGGCTTTGGTGGCTTCAGTAGACCCAGCAAAGTGTGCTTGTGTGGAGGCTAAGGTTGAAGTCCATCTCCTTTCTACAATTGTTGGGGAAAGTAAAGATGAACCACAGCAATGGGACATGTGCTGGACTCTGTGCTGTGGCAGAGCTGAAGCTGGGCAGGTTTACCACGACCTGTCTGCCTTGCCCAGCTCCTGAGCAACATTTTGGGGAGATGCCGGCAAATCCTTTGTCCCCTCTGGGGCTGACATGGCAGCTGTCACAGCTGGCACCAGATTGCTGGTGGCCCTCACACTTTCTGCTCCCGTGTGCATGGGGGTGGGAAAAATCCAATTTGATGGAAATATTCTTAAGGAACTCTGTCAACCTGATTTTTTCCTTGACGTTTACCCAGCTGGAAAGCTGGTGGAGATTCAGACGACACCTCCCGAAGCGCTGGGGATGTGTGATGTGCAGCACAGCCATTGCTCGGCAGGAGCATGGCCCCTGCAGCCACAGTGAGGGATGCTGGAGGCATTGGTGGGTCTTTAATCTCCAGTGTGACTCTCCGTCCTACTGGTGTGTGTGCCTGTCTGCTTTGCTCAGCTTTTTGCAGATCTGCTTGGTTTGGGCAGCAGTAGTGGTGGGAAGGAGGAGCAGAGATGCTGGAGTTGAGGAGGGTGAAAGCACAGAGTGGAAAGAAATTGGGCAGAATTATGGAGGAAGATGCTGGGAGGCAAGGGAAACAACATGGCTTGTTTGCCCCGGTGCTTTAGAAGCTACTTAGTTGAGCATTCACTAGGGAGCTACATTTGGCTTTTACATAGCTTTGGAGCATGTGGATGCTCCGCTGCTCTCTTCTCCTTTCTGTGGTGGCAGTCATCTCCTGTTCCCATCTCTCTTTGAAGAATGTCCCCCTGTAAGCAGTCCATGTTGGGACATAGGATGTAGAGGAATGAAGGCAGAGGGTTGATCAGCACTGATAACATGCAGCTGTGGCCTTGCCTCAGTGGCAGTGGGTTGATTGCCATGGATGATGTGCAGCTGTAGCTCGTTCCAGCTAAGTGGTTAAATAGCCCTGAGGATGGGGGGGGAGCAGTGTGGTCTGACCTCTGGGGGAAGGAGATGCAGCACAGACAGTAGACTCTGACCAACAGTAAAGCCTTGTTGCAGCCTACTAGTTTGATTGTGCTGCAACAACTGGTACCCTGTGTGAGGCTGACTGAGTTGGAGTCTGACTACAACTGGTGCCCAACATAGCTGAGACAAGCGGGAGAGCCTGCAACCCATAACAGGCACTGTGAGAGGTGAGCCGTTGCAACTCATTGATATGGGTATATTGCAATGCTTGTTGTCCATCTTAAGTCAAATTGCAACTTTTGGTACCCAACGTAGATGGGGACTAATTGATATGGGTACAGAAGAAGAAAATTCCACTTTAACAATGCTTATGGATATGTTTGAAAAAAGAAGTGTAAAGTATAACAAGAAGGCAATAGGAACTTTGCTAGGATGGTGCAAAGTAAATGATGTGCTAGTTACACTGAAAAATGTCTCCTGTGTTCAGACATGGCAAAATGCTGGAAGATTTCTTTTTGAGTTGCCTCAAGGGGCAATAAAATTGCAACAGCATTGCTAACAGCATGGAGATTAGTCTTAACCCTACTAGAACAATTAAATGTGGACAGGGAGACAAATTCTGTATTTGCAATGTTTATGGATATATTTGAAAAAAGAGATGTAAAATATGGCAATAAGAATTCTGCTAGTGTGGTGTAAAAAGTATGATTTGCCAGTTACAGTGATAAAGGTTTTCAGCATTCAGACATGGCAAAGCATTGGAAAGGTACTTTTTGAGGCTGCCTGGAGGGGAGACAAAATTGCCACAGCTGCATGTTATCAATGCTAATCAACCCACTGCCTTCATTCCCCTACAATAGGAGGTACAGCTTGGTGGCCATATCCTTTCAAAAAGCCTTTCCAGTTCTCCCCAAGCTTCTCATCACACCAGATCACCCATCCCTTGACTTCCCCCGGTCTGGCCACTGCAAACCTTGGTGACTGGGACTGACCATGGGTCCCCTCCTCTGGAGGCCACTGCACACCAGAAGGCTTGGTGCTCACCATGCGACACTGACTGGTCTGGCATGAGCTGGCTGGTCTTCCATCACCTCTCTTTGACCATCCTACTTAAGGCAGAGCTGATGCCCCTTTGGCTTTCAGTTGCTTTTGCAGGTCTGGGTGTTTGTTCTTTCAACCACTGAAACAGTCCTCCAAGAGACTGGAGAATGTTTTGGGTTTTTTTTTCCTGGAACACCTTATTTCCCTGGTTGTCCCTTGGTGCAGAACTAGATGTTCTTTGTACTTGGGTGTCCTGCTACCTGGTAAAGGAAATTTGTAGCGCTTACTTTTGTTTTCTTCAGGAATTAAATAAAACTTTCTGCCACTGTTTCTTCTTGGGCCCCAGAATAATGCACCCCTGTGATGGAGGATGCCAGAGGCAGACACAAGTCCTGAGTATGGGGATGCTCTCCAAAAAGCTTAATCACAATTGAGGATGGGGAATATTCCCCCACACCATAGCCACTCTGGGGGAATGGGCTGTGTCTCCCCACACAAGCAGACCGTGGCCACCGGGTGCTAATGCTCTTGCCCTCCACCACGTGCCCACCAGTCACTTCCAGATCTGGCAGAGAAAGGTTTGGGAGGAGCACACCCAATTTTCTTCATAAAACTCCAAACAAGAGGCTTGGCCTGGTTTAGATTTTAAAAATAACTTGCACATTTGGAAGCTAAAGTTTCAGAAGGGCTCTGGATGGGATAATGGCTTTGATCATGGCAGTCCGAGATCAAGGGAGAGCTTTTTAGGTTTGCTGGATCAGCTGGAAAATATATTGTAGTGTCTAGACTTTTATCATCCTCGAACAAGCTTTTTTTTTTTTTTTTTCCTTTACAAAAGGTCTAATCAAAAGCCCACATACAGCTGATAGGGCTTCTTCAGAAAGTTTTGATTGTGTCCAGAAGCAAGCTGAAAGAGGTGGAGATCAGCTTGGGACTTGGAAGGACCTCTGAGACTCTGCTTTACAGGCACTGCCATTTCTGATGAGGCCGTTGGCGTGGATGGAAGCTGTTGTGCCAGCAGCAGGGTGAGGAGGCTGGGGATGGGGCCCTGCCATGTGCCAGCCCCCTGGTCTCCAGAGCGGTCAGTTCTTGCAGCTAAGTACTGCTGGGACTTTGCTGCTTGCCCTTTGGCTGCTGCAGTTGAGGTCAGCTGCTCAGACCAGAATCTCCCACAACCACCTCAGTTCTGGCTGTGTAGTAACCATAAATGTCCACGTTTGTTGGTGTTAGGACAGAACCTCAGCATTTCTTGCTTGCATGTAGAAGATCTATGTTTTTCTCTCTTTACTTTCCATAAGTGAATTTTAAAAATATTTTTGTTTTATTATTATCCATAATCCCAAAGGATTAGGGCCAGAGGAGTGATTTCCAAAGGTGTTCAGAATAAACTCAAAAGCCTGTCGTGAAGGTGAGGACATCTGGCCATGTGCATTCACTGATTCCTCCTGAAAGCCCACATAGCATTTGGGCTCCATCACATTGGAAGGTGTCCCACTGAGAGGCAGAGGCAGTTTTTCTTCAAAACTCTGTGTTTTCTGCACAAGGGTCTTGGGTGCATTTTGGCAGGTGTGTTCATTGGAAAAGTCATTACCAGCCATCTCCCTGTCATGTGCTGCAGTGCACCGTGATGCTGCACGCAGTGCTTGAGGCTTTGGTGGAGTTGCAGTCTAGCTGTGAAAGCTTCAGCTGGAAGCTTTGGAAAACATTTGGAAATGTTTTGGAAGGCATTTGGATCGAGGATGTCGTAGCTCTACATCTGGTTGTTTTCCTTTGCTTTGTCCTTGAGAGAGGGAACTGCTGTTGGGTTTCTGTTTTTTCTTTCCATTAGTTACTCTTTTAGACATACTACTTTCCAGGGATGAATCAGAGCAAATCCCAGCATGTAAACAGATTGGGGTGGAAGGGATCTTGAGAGGTTACCTTGTCCCCAAGACAGGGTTAGTTGAATCCATACATCGGACTGCAAAGTGATCGTGTTTGCTGGGAGCTGTTCTCTCACAGATTGTCTAAGGAGCAGAGGCAAAAATGGTGTCGGTATGTGTGTGCAAGCCTCCCTCAGTTTATTCAAATCGTTTGCTGAATAAGAGTTGAAAATTCATGCTGGGTTTGTTCCCAGAGCTATTCAAAGTAATATTCCAGAATAACCTTTTCTGCCTTGGCATTTGTGAAAATACTGCAGCTTTCATGGATGAGATGCATTTATCCATAGTCCGTATTTCACATGGAGTCATCCCTGTCTTGCCCCATTTCTGAGACAACCAGACCCCAGAAGCCCCACTGGGATGAAGAGCATTTTTTTCTTTGTTTCTTGTGAATTAGATGCAACTCTTCAGTTCTCCAGGTGGTCTCAGCTTGAGCTGGAGGGGAAGCAACAGAAAGCCCCCAGATCCACCTGACAACACAGGGTAGTTTGGGATGCTGCAGTGCCGTCCCCATGGAAATCAATGGCAACCTCTCTCCTTGACTTCTGCAAGTTTAGATAAAGCTGCAAGATCCTGGGGAGTGGTAGGAGAGGAGGAGTCTCACTAGAAATCCTTGTTTACTTTGAAATCAAGAGCCAAACGATGACTTTAATTTCTCCTGCATCTTCCTCTGTCCCAGCTTTGTGTCTTGAGCGATGGATTGGGAAAAAAAACTGTACACAAGAGCTCTAGCTTAATCCCCTCGCCTTTTAAAGATGCTGCAGAGCTCCAGTGGGGTTTTTTTCCTTTCTTATAGGCTCCCCATTTCAGTGATGAAAGGTTTTAAAAGAGGTTCACCTGTAGGCAGCTGGATGCTGGCTTGCTCTCCAGCCAGTGTTGTGTTGGTATTTGCATCCACACAGCCCAGATGGTGACTGGTTTTCCTTCATCTGGTAGTTTCCCCAACCAGTTCACAGTAGGTGACAGCAAAATCCATCCATCTTTGGCCATGTGGCAGGCTTGGTGAGCCCTGCCTGGCCCATCTGTATGTTTAAAGTCAAGATGACTGGTGTTAGCATTATAGTTTGGCCAAACGTGTGCAGAGATATCACTGCTTAGATTTGTTACAGACGGGTTTCTGGATATAGTCTAAGGCATTCTGCCAGCCTGTTTTATATCTGTGTAAAAGTGATTGGCATCCCTATAAATAAAACTGCTGTGGGGTTATAAATATAAATATACTTATTCATTAAATGATTTTTGCATCTCAAGCGGGTTGCCATCCTGGGTTGTCATGAGCGAACCATGCTCTTCGCATGCATGTTATCCACAGCTCCAGAAATTCAGCTTCTGAGGCTTTGATGTATTTTTTTCACTTGGAAATATATGTGTGTGAACTATTCCTGAGTCCCCATGCCAGAGTGGGCTGAAGGACCTCTTCATAGTCATCACTGGGAATGACCCTGTCTTGGGGACCATTGTAGACAGAGCTCCAGAAGCAGTAGTGGCCGTAAATACCGGAATGTGAACTCTCTCTTTTGGCTCGCAAATGAGTATGACTTTGATGGGGTATTTAGTCCCTGTGGCCAGGTAAATACTATCTGCGTGGCTCCTTCGGTGCTGGGAAGGACTAGCCCTGCTAACACCTCCACCCATGTCCATCCTTGGGCAGGGAGTTTCACAAAGGGTTTCTTCCCTCTCTGCTGTGGGTTTGGCTGAATGGGAAGTGGGGGTGGGTGGGTGTCTCTCCACCTCGTTTAACCATCCCTGTTGTCATTTTAGCTTCAGGAGCGAGGAAAAAAGGCCCCCAGACCAGCTCCAGGCACTGCTGTGAGCTGGGGAGGTGCAGACTGGAGGGAGAACCTGGCCGGCTGCTCACACAGCCAGGCAGCAGCACAGGCACTGGTAAATCTGGCTTGGCCTTTGAACAGGCTTATGAAAACACTGCAAGCTGCAACCTCTGGTTTCTTTGGGATTGTTTTCCTTCCTCTTTCAAAGCATTTGAATATTCATTCAGTAAATGATGAAGCATAGAGCATATGTGCCTGAGAGGCAGAATATCAGCCGCCTCACTTACCTCAGTAACAGCGTGCATCATTGAAAGTTAACCTATGATTTTTGCTTAGTTTGCTAATGAAAGGAAGCTTTAAAGTTGGTCTGTCCATCTACTCCTCCTCCCCCATCACTGAGAATTCATCAAGTCCGTTGGCTGGTTTTGTACTTTCTGCCAGGTTGATTTTAATCTCATATATGTGGAGCTGCTGCAAGTTTTGTCAAAACAGGCATTGGGTTAAAAGGGTGTTGTGGAGGCTTTTTATTAAGGGAAGGGATGCAATGAAAACTCAGCCTGTACTAGACATCAGGGAATACACATAAATGTTATGAACATCCAAGCCATAAAGAGTGCTTTAGTTGGATTTACCATGTTACGAGACACCAGAGAGCCCACGCGGCAGGGCTGTGCACAGACATGTAGGTGTTGCAGGGGGGGATGTTCGCCTATGTGAATTCTCTGATGCCTAATAAATGTAAGTACATCCTGCAGCCTTAATATAAACTTGGCTTATATTTCTTAGGTTCACAGAGGGAAATCTCCTCTTTGTTAGTGTTGGTATTCCTCGTGCTGCTTACCCCACAGAGTGTGGTTTCTCTAGCATAGCAGGGTCAGCACAGTCTTGTAAGGTCTTCAGAGGCTGATAGCAATATTTGCATGTCTTGACTCTGCTGGAACTGGTTGCGAGTCCAGGTGCCATTTGGCGTTGCAGAGGCAGGGGAGGACAAGCTCCTGGGAATTGGCATCCTGACGGTGGGAGCAGGACGATGGTGTTGAGAACCTCACCATCTTCCATTGCAGGAAAGCTTAGCATGGCAGATGAGCAGCAGGTGGAGAGGAGAACCTGTCAAGCCTGAGTGGCAGGTCCTGTGTCCCTGCCCCAGGTTACTTCTGGTGCACAGTGGCCGAGTTGTAGCTGTGTGGTGGAGGTAAGAGGTTGTCATCTGGGTTGTATCCTGGAGGTACCGGGGTGACATATGGCTTGGACAGATGACCGTATTTGAGAAACTTAAAAGTGAAACGAATCGCCTTGCCTGCTGCAGGTAAGGGCAGAGATGACCTTGGCTGTGGAGTGAGCCCTGCTGTGTGGCTGGTGCCATTGAACAGAAAGGTGGTGGCCTCCAGGAATGACATTCCCATGGTCCCCATGTCCTGCTGCAGACCCTGATGCAGTAAGGGAATCTCTTCCTCCCCAAACCAGCAAATAGCTCCTGGTTGGCACATGTTACCCAGGCTCTGGAGGTCCTGGCATGGGTGCCCAGAGCATCCATAAGGTTGTCTGGAGGTTACGGTGTGACCAGCTGTGCTCTGCGCTCCTGGGAGCGAGCTGCTGGTAGATGGGTCCTACATGGGTATGTGAGATCCTTAAATCACCTTATGTCTCATGGTGGGGAAGGGAGAGACCCTGGAAGACCAACCACCTACTTCCCTGCAGGGATACCGTGGGGCGCAAACAGGACTCAACATTCATTGTGTTCTTGGTGAGCTGCCAAATGTTTGTATGTCGGCCTGGCTTTTACTGGTAGGTGTCAATACTTTTTTCCATGCCTGGTTTTGGTCCCTGCTTTCCACCAGAGCTTGAATTCTTTTCAGTGTAGGGTTTTTTCTTTTTCTTTTTCTTCCCCCCCCCCCCCCCCCCCCCTCCATTTGGTGTCTTAGTAAGAACACAGCTGAAGTACTGGGAACCCAAACTAAACCTGTCTATTATGCATTACCTGATTAGACGCCATGGTAATAAGCATTTGAATCTAAAGCTAGATTAGGCAGTGAGCAGTCTGGAGCTGGATTTGCATAGCACGCATTCCTTTTCCATATGACATGTTGGTAAATCTACTGAAAGTGAATTTAGAAAGTGCTGGCGTGCTTCAAGTGCTCCTGTTGATGCTTGAGTTGCTTTCCCCACGAGGCACTCAGCTGGGCAAAAAATGCCTGTGATTGCCTGAAAGATGCTTTTTCTCCCCTCCTCCTGCTCTCAAGGCTGGTGTTGCAGTCAGTGAGGATGGATAGCTCTTGCCATCTCTAAAAACCTGCATTAATGTGGTTTTGAAAGTTTTTTTATCTGTAGAGGGTTACTTCGGGGTGTTTTCCCGTTGCACCTCTGGTGGTACTGGAGTGAATCTGGAGTTCTCGGGTATGTAAATCCAACTCGCAGCTTCTTCAGGCTTTTGCTGCATTGTTACAGGTCTCGTGCTGGAAAATGCTGGAAAGATTTGTTATCCAAAAGCCATTTAATTTCCTTCCCCTGTGGATAGCCATGAGATTGTGGATGATCTCAGGGTCACTCTGTCTTTGAGTTATTTCATTAGTGTGTGTTTAGGCCATCCAAACTGCAGTGTTAATTTGGAGCAATGTGCTACTGAAGTTAGACACAGAGGAAGTTTTTCAAGGTTTTGGGCAGTGGCTAGGCAGCAAACCTGCAGGCTCTCTGTTGTAGGAAGGGGCTTGGAGTGGAAGTTCTGGATATTGGAGGTTCTGGATGTTCTTTTTCCATTTTAGGGGGGAGTTGAGATGGATGTGCTGGTGCCAAGAAAACAGCCTTACCCAGCCCATTCACATGGAGACCTCTGCCTCATGGCAAAGCACAGAGCTGAGGGACCTTTGGGTGTCCCAGCAGAAATGCTGTGATGTTGTTGCAGCCCCCAAGCCAGGGGCTTGGCTTTGCTTTTATGTTGTCAGAGCTCTGCTGAGCCACGTCAGGTGCCCAACGAATGCCACGTTCCCAACGAGGCCCACGCCACCTGAAGCCTTTGCTTGGCCAGTCTGTGACCCCTGTGGCATGGGCACAAGGAAGCACAAACCGAGGAGCAGGGCTCGGCTCACTGGGTTTCCAGTTGTGTTAGACCTGCTGGGCCCCACTTCATTATCAGTGGTGGTGTCTGGGCAGTGTTGAAAGATCTGGCAAGCTGGTTAATGGAAAGCTGCAGCCTCGAGCTGCTCTGATCAACAAATTCAGTTGTCACCTCTGCTGCTAGAGGTTTGTCAGTGTCAAAGCTGCTTAAGGAATGGGGGAGGGGTGTTTTTGGGTGTTGGGGACACAGTTTCTCACTGGAGAGCTGGGCACACCTGATGCCAGTCAAATACATCACCCTGAAGCCAGGGAAGGAGGTGAACTTTGAAGGAATGTCACAAAGGCACTGACCACCAGTGGTACTATGAAGCCTTGCTGATGTGGCAAATGTGAAGACCTCTGTGACACCCTGCCACCACCAGGACTCGGGAACCCTCAAAGAGTTGAAATTCTCAATTGATTGGATTGCAAGCAAACTGGACTGGTGTCAGTGGGGAGAAGTGCTATCACTTTGCTGGCCAGAGCGGTGGACTCCAACCCCAAGCAAGAAGTCATCTGCAAGGAGTTGTGAGCTTGTGTCAGGGTTTAACCCCAGCCAGGGACTGAGCCCCACACAGCTGCTCACTCACTCACCCCCAGTGGGGTTGGGAAGAGAATCAGAAAAGTGACAAAACATGTGGGCTGAGATAAAGACAGTTTAATAGGTAAAGGAAAAACTGCACACACAGGTGAAACAAGGAATTCATTAACCACTTCCCATCAGCAGGCAGGTGCTCAGCTATCTCCAGGACAGCAGGGCTCCATCACATGTAACGGTGACTTGGGAAGACAAACACCATCACTCTGAGCATCCCCCCCACATCCTTCTTCTTTATCCCCAGCTTTATGTGCTGAGCATGACGCCATACGGCATGGAATATCCCTTTGGTCAGTCAGGGTCAGCTGTCCTGGCTGTGTCCCCTCCCAGCTTGTGCCCCGCAGCCTGCTCGCTGGTGGGGTGGGGTGAGAAGCAGAAGAGGCCTTGACTTTGTGTAAGCACTGCTCAGCAACAACTAAAACATCCCTGTATTACCAACACTGCTTCCAGCACAAATCTGAAGCATAGACCCATACTAGCTAGCGTGAAGAAAATTAACTCTATCCCAGCCAAAACCAGCACAGCTGGGAAAGGGCCAGGATCATGGAGGACTGGTTCAAAGGCTCAGGAAGGTGAGCAAAGGGATGGTTTTGAACCATGAGGCAGCAGTCGGCATGCAGGAGGGTGCTGACAGGTGGGAGAGGGCAGAGCGTGGTCCTGTACCTGCACAGAGGTGGGTGATGTTGTGGCTTGCTGAGCCGGTGTCGTGCCAGTGGTGGCTGCAGGGAAGGTACAGCCGTGCTTGTGGGTGTGCTTGGAGCATGGCTAGTCCCAAATACCTGAACACCCAGACTGGCCTCCTGCAGCTGATGAGATTAAATTAAAAATTTCAAACACAGTTATTTTCTCTGAGTGTCTGAGCCTCTCAGGATCCCCTTGGGTCACTTTTTCAAGCAGTTCTTTGCAATTGTGAGGCTGGTTTTTTTTTCTTTTTTAATGAAAAGAGAGCTTATTGTATAAATATCTACAGGGATGGGAAGCTTGCATTGCAATTTGTGGCGGGTGCAGTTTGAAGACCTGGAAAGAAGAGAAATCCATTTCTGTACATAGCCCTAACGAGTAGGTGGCCACTGTTGCTGCGATATTGCACCTTTGAGGGGGGTTTCCTCACTGGAACATTTGCTCCAGTGGGGTGGGGAGGCTCATTTTTTAAGCAACCTGTAGAGATGGAGGCAGAAAGGATGGCTGAACAATTAGGGATGCTACAGATGGCTTGTTTGGACTTCAAAGTGTCTGGGGAAAAACAGATCTGGTTAAATCAATGTGGAAAAAAGAAATGTGCATGTACTCGGTGTGTTTAAATTTGGTTTGTATTGATGCTGCTGATGCTGATACTTCCCTGAATTAAGCATTAAAATAACCTCTCTTGATTTTTTTTAAATGCATCCCCTTGGGATCTCCATTAGACAGACATTCCCTTCTGGATGCACTTGCTGGGGAAGAGGGACCTGCAGTCCATCCCCAACAGCGATGGGGCAGCTGAGTTCAGAGTGAGCCCTTCCTTGCTCCCTGCCGTCAGTGGAGGCTGGATAGTTAGGCAATTAAAACAGCATGCCTTCATTAAGCTGCATATTCCAAACTTCAGGCGGTGGGTTTGAGCAGCTCTCCTGGGAAACCCAAGTCCCACTGTCCTGTGGCTTGGGGTGGTGCAGCTCCATCCTGCTCAGAGCCAGGCTTTTGCCATAAGCTACATCATATTACATGCACATAAAAAAAAAAAAAAATCAAGCCTTCCAATTAGTCTCACTTGCTTTTCTTTATTGTGTTTAAATGAAATAGTCCTTTAGTGTAATGTGATTTAAAATTGCTGCTTTTTCTTGGGCGGGGTGGGAGCAGGCATGGTGGTGGAGCTGTTGGGATTGCGTGGTGCCTGGTGTAAGCTCACATACGTTATTTTTTTTTTTGGGTGTTCATCTGCTGAAGCACAGGGAGGTATTAGTGTCGCGCTGGAAGGAGAGCGGCCAGCAGGCCGTTTCTGCTATCAGACATATTTATCAAGGAATTCTCAACCCCAGGTTCATACTTTAGGGGGAAAAAATCACTCTGGATTAACATCAGGATTTAAAAATCTTTTTAAAGGGCAATCAGCCTTGCAAATGGGTAGGCCCACTGAGAGATCTGACAAATGTGTTTTGTTTGCTTTGGGCACTTTCTGGACTAGGAGTTTAATGGTATCTTGAAGTTTAATGATATCTACCCATCGGAGTCCCTGTTAGGAAGAACTTGCATTTATAGCAGTCTCCACCCAATTTCTGATTTAAAAATAAATAAATTAATAATAGTTTGCTTCACACCACAAGCTGCATGTGTCTGTGGGTCCAGTAGCCTCACTTTAAGGATGGATAATCCTAAAAACCTCCAAACACAACCCCAAAGTAGCCTGTCAGGACTCAGCTGGTAGCTCCTCATTGCCTTACCATGGTAGTGGCCCCATGGCAGAAGTTGCTGTGTTGATGGACTGGAGGCATCTGCTGCTGAGCAACTTGAAAACTCCAGTTTGTGAAGCCAGATTAAGAGGCTTTAGGAGAGGAAAAACCTGCCTGCCTTCCTCCTCGGTTTTACACTTGGAGAGCCCGTCTCACCCCAGGGATTATTGCTGAAATGGGGAGCAGTGAAATGGAAAGCTCAGCAGTGAGGCTTTGCATACCATAAATCTAAATCAGAGCCCAAATATTCATTGGAGGAGCAAGGCTTGAGGCTGGGGGAATAGAAAAAAAGGGGGAATTAAAATAAAGGAAGGGTTTTGTTGAACTATTGTTCTCTAGGAAAAGGCTAATTGGCAAACAAATATCCTCCTCCAGTGGGAAATACAGCTGCTCTCTCCCCAATTGCCAGGCTGTTGCGTTTTTATTGACAAAATTTGCATCGTCAAAGGGAGTAGTCAGAGCTGGGAGTGATCTCAGAACTGAACCGGCTTAAATCCACACCCTTTCAGATGGAGAGGGAAATATTGAGGGGGAGGTCTCCTTCCAGTCCGGGCTGGGGGTGGTCCCTGTGCCTGACATCTTGGAAGGCTTCTGATCACTGAAGCTGCTCTTCCTGCAATTATACCTAACTTGTGATACACTGGGGTGGGCTTCGCAGCTCAGTATTATCAGCCTCCTGGAGGCGTTTTGTACTTTGCGTGTGCATTTTCCCCTACCTGGGGCCAAAACCAGCAATGGAAATGGAGAGGGGCTGGATGCTGGCTTGTGCTTGTGCCAGGTGATGAGGATGGAGGGGGATGCTTGGCGGGGCTGCCTGTGGGTCTTGCATCCCTCTCTTAAGTGGTTTTGGCCTTGAGGGCTGCCTGGCCAAGGTCTTGTGCCACCCAGCCTGGATGCCCGCAAAGGCTCCTTGAGAGACCAGGTTCAAATGGCAAAGGATGACTTTTGTGGGGGTCTTTCCTGAAAGCCCACAGCCTTGCAGAGGAGCTCCAGGTCAGTGCTAATCCCTCTCTGCACGTGACCTTGGCTCTGAAAGGACTGTTTCTGCCCCTTTGAGCCCCACCACAATGCAGTGCCAGCAGCTGCCAGCCCAAAACAAGAGCTGGGTGAGGTGAGCACCAGGAGGGATGGCCCCTTGCACCGCCTTTCCTTTCTGCCGGATTTTTCTGTGCTGCCTTTTGAAGGCAGGCTGGGGCACAGGGAGGGCAGGGGGATGCTCCAGCATCCTTCCTGGAGAGCCTCCCTCCACCTTCCTGGGAAGTCTCCTGGGCTTAACCCACCTCCAGCAAGTCTTGTGCCTGGGTTTCCAGATGCCAATCATTCAGGGCATTTAAGGGAACAATATGTGACTTGAAAACTCTTACTGCCTCCTGCCACCAAGGTACCCTGCTTTTTGGTTTGCTTCTGCAAAAGAAGGCCCACAAATCCACCTGGCTGCTGGAAAGAAGGCACATGTGTCTGTAGAATTGGGTCGTTGAGCACCCTAGTGAGCATTAAGAAATATATATATATATAGGCTCCCAAACTGGGTCTTGTATGCAGTTCCATGCTTGTTGTCCTTGTTCCTGAAATAAATGGCATTTGTCTGAGCTGATCTGCTGGAGTTACCCTAAGAAGTGGTCTGTAGCAGTGTAGAGGATCTGGCGCCGGCGCTCAGCTCGTCACCGATTAAGTTTACCCTTTTAGTGGAGAACTTGTAACCTCCTTTGGTGTTATGTGCCACTTGCTGTCTGGCTGCCTGGGAAACTTCCAGCAAGGTTTGTGGTTTAATCCTCAAAAACTAAACAAAATTTTGCTCCAGCGTGGTCTTCCCTGGTCAGATTCATCTGTGTACTGAGCTATGCTGGTCTCTGCAACTGCAGAGGGGTAAAGGGCTGTGTAATCCTTGGGGCAGCTCCCACCACAGAGGATGGGTGCTGCAAGCCCTCAGCATCTTCTCCTTGGACCCAAGTTTATGTCCACACACTGGGACAGACATGGTCCTGTAACACACCGGCAGCCATCCCCTGCTCCAGATTTTTGCTGGCTTGCCAAACCGAGCGGCGCTGCTCTGAGGATTGATTTCAGTTGGAGAGTGTTAAGACAGATCCTGTCTCACCCTGCTGTGCGCCACGCTCTTCCCCCTGAAAACTGGATTGCAGAGTCAACAGCATGTGTGCTTCCCTTGGCAGGGAGCTCACTTGTGTGCTGGAGAGATGACTTGTAAGCCAGGCCGTGATATTCTTGCAGTGCGATGGAGGTTATTGCTCTTTTCCCTGAGTAGCACCATCAACACCTCCAGATGGGAGCCCTGTGCAGACATGTACAAAAAAAGTCTTTCCAGTACTTTTGCTTCTTGCAGTAGATTTTGTTTAGATGGAAAAAGGAGGGCTTTTTCTGGTGCATTACAAATCTGTGAAACTGGGGGGTTTTATCCTCACTGGTGAGCATACAAGTGTTTACTGACTCTGTGAATAAGCAGGTTTGCTTTTTTTTTTTTGCTGCACCCTGGATTTCACCATTGAGCCCCTGAAGCTCGTTTGCCCTTGAGCAAACTGTTTTCTTGCGAGACAGCAGGTCCAGATGTATGCTTCAGGTTGTGACAAATGCCAAAATAAAAGGAAAGAATACAAAGAGGAGGTGACACATTTTAGGCAGGCGTTGGGTTTTTGACAGTACTGGCAGATGGGGCTTTCCGGGAGCGAGCCGAGAGCCTGTGAGCACAGCCAGCTCCTGCTGGCATCAGGGACACTGTGCCGGTGGCCCTCAGGTACCAGGCAGCCTGAACAAGGTTTGGAGATGCAAAACATTCTTTGTTGGGTTCATGGAGTATAACAGGATTTCTGGGAAGAGGAAGGAGGACCTGGGGGTAATTCAGGATTTGGCGGATGTATTTATAAATCCATGAAACCCAAGTCTCCGAGATTTGCTTACACTGAGAATTATGGCTCTTGTGATTTAGCAATGAGTCAGGCTCCTCCTGGCAGCTGATCTTCCTGCAGCATCACAGGAAGGGTCCTGTCCCTATCCCCTTTTGCAGCTGCTGTTTCACGGGTGGATAGAGGGGAAAAAGGCAACAGTCAAACAGTTTAAAGCCTTTTAGCTGAGTGTGTTGGGTTTTTTTCCCCTCCTATCGATACGCATGGATTTCCACCAGACACAAACATTCCCCCTCCTGTGCAGCCTGTGCCTGAAAACAGCTTTACACTGGAGAAAGGGATTTTTTGAAACCAGTGTGGGAGCTTGTGGCCAAAAAAATCATCCTGGTTGCTTTAAGCAGGAATGGCCATGCCAAGGATGCCAGGACTGTGCTCAGCGCAGGGTCCATGCTGGAGGTGCTGGTGATGGGCTCAGGTTCTCTGGGCTTTTGTGTTGGAGGAAAGGTGGCTTCTGCTTAGGGGAAGGCAGTCCTGTTTCTGAGCTTTTCATCCACACAAGGACTCAATTTCAAAGTTTTTGTGTTTTAAATTGAATAATTCTTGGATCCCCCTCATTAAAAGGTGTTTCTTTGCACCAGCTTTCGTGCAAATGTGAAGTAGAGCAGCACTTCTCGCTTCTGAGAAATCAAGAAATGATCAGATGGGCAGAGCAGTGCACACATGTTTTGGAGAGCTCGCAATCAGGACCAAACCCCAGAAGAGGTCAGATTAGTGAGTGAAGCCAAGGAGGGTGCTGGCCCTTTTGGGTCTGCAAGGTGAAAAATCAAAACACATCCAGGGAAGGCTTTGACGCTTTTGGGGGAACGCCTCAAATGTACGGCTCGTCTGAAAATTGCTGTGGGAGCATCAGTTTTTATTGCTGTGGAGGTCGGACATGAGTTGCAGTGGGAGGAAAATAACCTAGAATTGTTTTTTTTTAAAAAAATTATGCAAGGTTTTTAATGGGTCTGACGTGCACCCCAGCACTGCACCCTGCGCTGGGTGTTACATGCATGGGGTGCAGTGCCAGAGGGAGGATGCACCATGGCTTGGTAGTGGGATGGGACAAGCATAGGTTGCCATGTGTGGGATGCCAAATTTCTGTCTTCTGTGTGCTGTAAACAGTGGTTCAGGACACCCAGCTCTAGCACTTGGTGGGGGTGACAGCATCTTCCAAAGCTGCCTGCCAAGGCCAGGCGCCAGCCAAGGACATCACTTTGCAGCAATGGAAGAGAATAAAAAAATTTCCATTGGTTGGGAATGTTCCTGGCTGTGCCAAAACTCTGTGGGGTGGGGGGAGGCAAAGCTTGGCGTGGCCCAGGACGCTGAAATTGGTCAGGGCTCGGCAGAGACTGTCAGTGAGCATTACTGCACTTGCACAAAAATACTCCCCCCTTGTGCAGTGCACCGAAATAAAGCTCCCCATTGAGAAAGAGCTCGCTCAGGATCTTGCATCCTTGTTTGGGGAGGGGATGGGAGAGGAGCCAGAAAAACAACACACTAATACTCATATTTGAGGATTTAGCTCCTAGCTTCTGGGTGGGTTTGGAGGCGGGTGTGAGGGGAGCGTGCATGCTCCTTTGCATGTCTTTGTACCCTTGCTGGTATTTTTAGACTGCAGACCGCAATGCTGCAATACTGGTGCTGGCTTTAAACCAGCTTGTTGGGGCATCGGTCACAGACAGGCTTTGGCAGCGTGTTGCTCCACGCAGGCTAATTTAGCTTGCCGGGGAGGCTGTTGAGTATGCAAGCGGTAATTGCTGCTCTCCTTTCCTTAAAGCAAAGGCGGAAGCGACACCGGGGTCCAATTTTCTCCTAATGACTGATTTCATTTAAGCACTGCTCAGGGCGATGTAGTCTTGATGCTTTTTTTTTAGGGCTGGGGAAAACAACAAACTTGTCTCCCCATGCATCGCTGAGCTGCAGCCCATGGCCTCTGTCCTGCATGGGGACCCCAGTTGGTCCTGGTGGCATGTATGGGCCTTCTCTCCTTATCATCATCCTCATCTCTCCGGGCTTCTAGGCTGAGCCCATCATATGCATTTCCACCCTTGTTTCTGTGACAGCAAAGTTGTTTGGGAATGATTCAGCTCCATCAGTCCTGCCTTGGGATTTGAGGTTTGGCTAGAAGTTCCCTCAGTGACCCTTCCCGTCCTGTCTTCCCTGGCTCTGTACATAAAGGGGCAATTAAGCTTAATTTATTCTGGCCTGCTCAATAGTAAAGGCCAGAAGGCACCATTAGATCACAACCTGACTTAAATTTATTGATCTGATTAGTGCTTAAAGTTATAAATGGGAGGTGGGAGCAGGACATTTAACATGTGATGCTGCGTGGAACTGGTCCCTTCTGCTCTCCTTAATATGCAAGCCTCCAGGTTGCCAGGGGCTGTTGCCTTTTCTCCTTCAACAACCAATTTCTGTAGGATTTACAGGGAAGGAGAAGGCTGCGTAGATGCACTTTGTTCTGACTATGCAATCTGCGCTGTCTGCACCTCCCAACAACCTGCCAGGGAGCCATGTTTTGATTTTGATCCATCATATCAATGAATATTCATTGGCCTTCTGAGGGTTGAATGCTATTTGCCTGGTAGCTAACATATTCTCTCTTTAACTTGTTTTAGTCTTGGTTGCTAATAACCTACAGCCCACTCAGCCTACACTATAGGGTGGTTTGGTTTTTTTAATTGTTTATAGATGAAAATGAAGAACCTCAATAGCTCTAGAGCTGGAAGCAGCTCAAAAATACTTGTCTTGGTTGCTACATGACTGTCTGCTTTAAAACCAAAAATAAAACCTTGCCTTTTGATCTGTCATTCACACTCCTCATAAAACATTGTCAGGAGTGTGTATCTCTGAAGAGCAGGTGTTGTTCTGATAAAAGCTTTCTGCACATTTTTGCAAGCCCAAGTCAGAGCTTGTACGTAGCAGCAGGTTTCAAAGACAAGCTTCGTGTGGTGTTGACAAGGGGATGGAAAACACCCATGGAAGAGGAAGATGTGTCTGTTTGCTCCAGACCAGCTGCAGGAACAGGATCAGGCCCTGCTCTGGGCACGGCGTGGCTGTACCCGTGGACTGGGAATGAGCAAGCGACCAAACTTTGTACAGCTGAGGACGTGCAGGTTGGGACTGAGCTGTGCAGGCACAAAGTCCTGGGCAGCCACCAGCATCTCACTGTGTCCTGTTTTTCATGACTCTTCAAAACCCAAGCCTGCAATGTTTTGTTCTATGTTGGAGGGAACAGAGGTCTGTGTGCCTTTAGTTTTTTTGTCTGCCTCCCTCCTTTAGCAAAGAAGTTCCTGAGCAGGTCCCAAACCCCTCCTAACACTGAGGGGAGGCCAGCAGGCTGCTAATGGATTTGCTGCGGTGCTGGCTGCTGGGGAGCCGTGATGAGAGAGCTTTCATGGCAGCTGAAATTCCTCCAGTGGCTGCATTTTTCTACATCCAAGATGCTAAATGTGAAATGAGATTTGTGGCCCTTCAGGAAGGGGGACTGTCTGGACTGGGCGCAGAGCAGTCCTGGGATTATCCTGTGTGAAGACCCAGTAGCTGTTTCCCATCATTTGTGGTTCAGCAGATGATTACACCACATGCTTAAAACACGCCATTGATTTTAAGGATCAGATCCGCTGTTAAAAGTAATGTGGGTAGAGCCTGAGTTTTCTGCAGGGTCCCTGTTCTGGGAGGGCAACATTTACCGTGCAAACAGTGGTGCAGGGTCCAACCACGGGCCTGCCCCCAACCTGCCTCCAGCGCTGGCTCTCCGTGGGGCTCAGCAGCTGTTTACTTGGGCATATAAATCCGTAGTTGGAGGCGAGTGGCTGGCTCCAGGGAGATCAGACTCCTCTCCCAGTGCTGACCCTTTTTCCCCAAGTCTCTTCATAGCTTTGTTATTGAATCTGAGTCATCTGTATTTCACCCTTCTGCATTAATCTTGACTGTTTGTCCTGTCTCTTAACATCTCGGCGTCTTGTTCTGCAGAGGTAAAATGTGTGGGTGTGTGGCTTTATAAGACAAATATTTAGGCTTTTTAAAAATTCTCTACTTTGCTGGTTGATTTTTCTCGTTAGGGTGTTTCTCCACTGTCCTCATTCCTCATAGGTGGCCCTCCTCTTGTATCGTTGACTTGACAGTCCCAATTTTGGGGTAGTATTTGCCTGGTCCTTGTTGTTACCGGTCAGGCAGGACACATGTCTGAGCTTTGATCCCAACCTGAGTTTTAGAAATCAGCAAAACCCAAGTGACCACTGGTGCAAGCGATGCCCAACATAAGCACTGCATAGGAAAGTCTGAGCTACCAGCAACGTGTGCTTTTTATCAGCTGCAGTAGTGTCTTGTAAATATTTACTGGAATTTCAAGTAGGGTTTATCTCATTAAAGCCAAGTAAAATGTCCCATGAAAAAGAGCTGCCCAACTGGCAGTTGCCAGTAGGTGTTTAGGGACATGTTTAGGAGCTGGGGGAGAATATACAATATTTTCTCAGGTCTGCTGCTGTCTGTGGCTTGGGTCATCCTGAGCCATGTGAGGTCTTTGAGTACCAAGTCACCCATGCTGGGGACCATATACCTGGTGGCCCCAAGCCCATCCAGCTGTTCCTGACAGCAGCCTCCCAAATTTGCCATAACCCTGGCCACATTGGGAAGGGGGCTGGCCTGGCTGCCATGGCACAAGGAGGTTAGCTGGGATTATCTGGATTTTTCAACAGTGATGGGGTCTGGGACCCCTCTCCCCACAGGGTCGGCGGTGCATCCTCCTGCTGCTGCCCACTTTGGCACAAGGCAAAGCAAATTAATCTTTTTAATTTGCATGGTCGTCAAGGTTGCCAGGACTGTAAACGTCAAATCTGAGCAGAAATATTTGGCACATAAACTGTCTCCGCTCTTCCCCTCCGTACTGAGCGCGTGGGTGGTTTTGATTCCTCCTCCCCTTCGTGGGATGGGAGCACAGCACTGCGGGGCAGCTGCTCAAGCCTCCTCTCTTCTCTTCCCCTCAGGATCTAGTACCCAGGAGGGAGGGACACAGAGGAATTTGGCCATGGCCCCAAGGAAGAGGAGCGGTCGGGGGATCTCCTTCATCTTCTGCTGCTTTCGCAGCAGTGACCACCCCGAGATCACATACCGGCTGCGGAATGACAGCAGCTTTGCCCTGCAGACAATGGAGCCTGCGCTGCCCATGCCACCGGTGGAGGAGCTGGACGTCATGTTCACTGAGCTGGTGGTAAGTTAGGATGCTTTTTATTTTTATTCCCCTCCCCACCACTTTTTTCCTCATCTTCCTAGTCTCCCCAGACGTGGTTTTGAGTTTTCAGACAAGCTTTACTGTGAAGGAAGCATCAGGGGCTGCTGTTGGGAGCAGTTCTGCACTGAACCTGAGGTCTGCTCTTCCCTGAAGTCCTGCTGGTTTGGGGTGGTTTCTTTCCCGTTAGAAAGCCTTGATTTCTTAGAGCAGGGGCTGGGGGCTGGTCTGGCTTTGTGCACCTCTGTGGTGTGCAGGGGTGTCCAAGCTGGTAAAGCAGGTTGTCCCCTGTAGGTGCAAAGTGACTGTACTTGCTGGGCACTCCGCTTCACAGAAATCCTTGGCTGTGGGCTAAATTGAAACATGGAGAGTCAGGATACAGTTTCTTTATCCCTCGGTACCAAAACGTTGGGAAACATGGATTTTTTTTTTTTTTTTTTTTAAAAAAAAAAGCCAAAAAATTTCCTGTAACTGAAAACATTTTGGTGTGGTGGTTTGGATGGACCCAGAGTGCTGCACTCTGAGTTGATTCAGCAGTGAAATGGGTTCCTCTACGGTGCTTTGATGCATAGAGGGAGCTGGGAGTTGTGACGCTGGTCAGTCACGCCTCGTGGTATAGCACATCTGTTAGATGCCAGGCAGCATGGTTGTGGTGAGCTGGGCTGCTTGGTAGAGGAGAGCTCATGGCTTTATTACGAGAGCTGGTGTTGCCCAGATGTCCTTTGCCACGGGTGGGATGAGACGTGTGACAGACTGGGACACCTGACACAGCACAGTGGGGATGAGCCGTGCTTGCAGCAGGACTTTTCTTGCAGCTGTCCTGCAAAACACTGCCAGTTGGGCTGGGTTTGTTCAGGTGGAGTGACTGCCTCTGTTCCACATTTTTCTCTGCTGATAACTTGGCCAAATCAGATTTTCCTGGGGAAATTCTTGCCCATGGAAAACTCTCTCTGTTCCCTAGCCAAAGGTTTGCTGCAGTACTGCTCAGCATTGCCAGCCAGGCTGAAGGTGGCTCATGCACTGAAACCTCACCAAGCCTGCAGCACCTCATCTCAGCCCAGGATTTTCAAAGCATCTGCCCCAAATTCAGCCAGACGCTTTGTGCAGGGACTGTGCTGCAGGGAACTCGCTGTGCAGTGAGGCAGGAGCCCAGCGGCGCTCACAGGGAACACTTGGGCCCAGGGCATGCCCTGGTGTGGCCCTTCTGCTCTCCATCACTTTCTCCATGCTGCCAAGATTTTGGATTTTTTCCCCCAGCCATGGATGAGAATAAGGCTCCGGAGGCAGCTGCTGCTCCAGTGCACACTGGCAGCAGGAGCTGTGCTGGCTCCCAGGGGACTGAAGTCATATTGGGAGGGGGGACAGCAGGTGCCCACCGTGCTCCCATGCAAGCAGCTGCAACCCCCTGGCTCCCCAAAAAACCTGTCAGGCAGATCTGGACCCAGGTGGGGTGTGCTGGGGAGGGAGAGGCTGAGCTCTGCCCCGGGCAGGAGAGAGCAGATTCCCGTTCAGGGGACTCGAGTTGCAGCCCCCCCATTACAACAGCTCCTTCTTGCTCTCAGTAACCTGTTGGTGTCGGGTGTTAAATTTCAGCATTAGTGAAATGGTTTGGAAAGTGTCCCACTGTTTCTGTATAAACCCACTGTGTAACGTTTGGAAGAGAGACAGAGAAAGCACTCAGAGGCACTGGGCTGATTTTTACGCCTGCGGGAGCCTGATGCCACCCGGCCTGTCACGCTTGACCGTCCGGGGTGGGATGGCTGGTACCCACGCCGTGAGTCCAAGGCTCCCTCCAAAGCCCTCGGCTGTCTCAGTGGGTTGCGTTGAGGGAAGTCAGAGGGGTTGCAGTGGATCTGGAGGCTTTGCCAGCCCAGCTTGGTCCTAGGCCAGTTCTTCTCTTGTAGCTTAATAGTGACTTTTCTGCCCCGTTCGTTCCCATCAGGGACTCGGAATGACGGGAGTGGGCAGATTTCAGGTTTGGGATGGGTGGTGGCTTTGGGGACGTTGCAGCAGTGCGTTTGATCACTGGGGTGGACAATTCTTCCACAGAGACCAGCAATCCATCTGAGTCCCTGCTCTGCAGATGCCAGTGTGCTGTGTACATCAAAGAGCAAAACCTGTTTCTTTTTGGAGCCATCCCGCAGATATTCTCCAAGCTTCAGGTGTTTTTAAATGTGCTTGTTCGGCTGAGTCAGGAAACATCTGTAGCGTGAGAAATTGGTGATTGTCCCGCGCCAGCAGCAGAGGACAAGGGCCTGGGCTGCAGAGGGACACGGAGCAGCTGTGACTCCAGGATCAGTTAAAGGCTCAGTCTCCTTTCCTGGTTGCTGTTTTATGGTCTGCTTTATTTTGGATTTTAACTAAAATAGTTAGGGTTTTTATCTGTGGTTGCACAAGTGTTTCTGAGGAGGAGCAACAGGGAAACAGGGTATGGTGTGGTTTGTTGTTTTTTTTTTTTTTTTTTTTTTTTTGTCTTGGCACAAACAGGAGCAATTTTCCTTAAGAAAAGCCTGATTTCCATCCCGGGCTGCAGGGATGGTGTGCCCTGTCCCAGCCAGTGGTACGCGGCAGGCAGGGGCTTTTTGCCTGGCTCAGGGCAGATGCAGATATTGTTGTTGTGGTCAATGCCTGGTCACTGCTTCCTCCCAGAGGAACCTCCTTCCTTTCCCTTCCTTTCCCCCCGCCTGGGCTGAATGGGTTTTCGTCAGGGTATTGTTGGGATGTCGCTCAAGCGGGCACCAGCCCTGTCTGAAAGGCTTTTCTTTGTGCGCTGTCCTGCCGGGGCTCCGGCCAGGCTCAGCCACCCAGGGAGGAACAGGTGCTGGCAGAGAGGCGCAAACAAAAGCGGGGTTATTTGAGCAAGATTTACTGATTTGCAGCTTCCTTGGCTGGGACAAGGCTTTATGGTTTCGTGCAGCTTTCCTTGCATCACCATCGGTGCATCTTGCCAGCTCGGGTCGGTGGTGTTAGCTTCCTGGGGCTCGTGCCATGGGGTGGTACCTGCCAGGCAACATCCATCGTGTTTCAGGAGCCATTGGTCCTCCCGTAGGACACATCAGGAGGATTGCTGAGCCGTGGGGCTGCTCAGCCCCAGCGAGGGGGAATATCTGGGGCTGCACGAGCTGCCTGCGAAGCAAGAGAACAAAGCTGTGCCATCTGCCACAGCTTCTTTCAAGAGGCTCCTGCATATCCAGGCTAACAATACAGCGTTTCTTCAAAGGCTGAAATCTTGCTTGCACGCTCAGAGAAAGCACTCACAAAGCTCCACATAATGGTGCCATATGGTAGATCTTGCCATAACAATCCTCTCTATTTTCTGCCAGCAACTAGACTTCCCACCAGATGGGTAAATGACTGATGTGCTTTATATCTGCTTAACACTCCTTGTCACTCTGAGGTTTGTAATGAAACGCTCTGTGTGTGGTGCTGTGCATTGGCCCCGTGGGACATGCTGGGCAGGGGGGTGGAGGCACAGGGGGACTGAATGGCTTGGTCTGGAGAGGGCAGCGGGAGCTCCAGCATGACCCAGGACCCCTTGCTGGCTCTCTTCGCGGTGGGGCAGATCTCAGTGGCATCTCTGTCCTGGCAGTGTGAGAGCAATGCTTTGGCAATTCCTCGACCTCCTGGATGTGCTTGGAGGAGCTGCTGGATCCGATGTGGTGTTGCTTGCCTCTGGTGCTGCACCTTGCTCCCAGCCTGTATCCCTGCCAGCAGAGGAATGGGCTTGGAGGAGATGCTGCCCCAGCCACCCCTCGAGGCTTGTCCTGCCAAATACCTGGGCTTTGAGGAAATCCAGTTACTGCTTCTGATGGGGCTTCTCAGACTTTTCACCTCGGACTTGTTAGCGATGCAGAAGAAATCTGAGCAGCCTCCATCTAGCCCTACATCTTGCCTTGTGATGTGTAGCAGTCCACTTTTAGCCTATGAAACCAGAGCAGGTAACCTTCCCTGGATCCCTCCACCCAGGCTCCATCAGCTAACAAGATTTTGGAGACCTGGGGAGGTGATGCTGGGAAGCAAGTGGATGTGCAGTGTCCCCAGCCCCCCAGGCTCAGGATGGGTGCAGACCCTTGCCCGCTGAAGTTGCACGGTGTTAGTGACTGCCTTCAGAGGGAGCTGCTGGAGGGGAGATACACACACAGAGTCTCCAAAGTGCTGGGCTTTATGCCTTCCCCCCTGCAACACAGAAGGCTGCTCCATCCCTCCCTGCTGCTTTATGAAGTAGTGGAAACTCAGGAGCTTGGGGAACAAAAAAAACGTTTCTGGCAGCTTACAAGATTTATCACAGCATTTGTTTTTGCTGTACTTGGGACATCTATGCATTTCATCAGAGCCGCTCTTTGGATGTTATCTGTTAGGAGAAAGCATCCCCTGTCATGGAGATTAATTCTGTTACCTTTGAAATGCTTCATGGTGGGCTATCGGTCTGTGGCTCATGATGTGAGGTGCTTGGGTAAGATGCTCCATGCATAACTGTCCTGCAGAGCCATGCCTTCCTGCCCTCTTCACATCCTGGGATGATTGCTATTTTATAAGTTGCTCGAACAGGGAGCGGAGGACAACCCCTATGCAAGAAGCAAGCAGTGGTGCAGTCAGTGTGAGTGCTGTTATGTGTTAATAGCAGTGCCAGGTTGGGAACTTGGTGCTAGTGATATCCAGTTTTACTTAGGAACTTAAGTAATGTGCTTTCCTCCAGATTCTTAATCCAATAAGGAGAAAGTATGAGATTTTGGGACTTGCAAAACAACATGGTTTTTAAGTAACAGCTGAGGGATCAGCTGCAAAGCCAAGCTTTGCATTTCATGCTTGCAGGTCAGCTGTCATTTTTTGCTGCCTGGTCTTTGCAGCGCTAAGGACATCAGGATTTTGAGAACCACTAGACAGTGGCCAAAGCCATTTTCCTCTCTATCTGCAAAGAAGAGCACATGGTTGATACCCAGAAAACAATACGATTGCAGTAGCCCTTGTGTCCTGGGCAAAACACCCCTTTCTGCAGAGCCTATTCAGGGCCAGACACTCCGCATGGGGGCTGCTAACCCCATCCTACCAGTCTCCCAAGACCAAGCTCCCCCAGCTTATGAATCACTTTTAAGGAGGAAAACCGAGTGGTTCAGTAGTAGCTGCTTTTAAATTCACTCTGCAGGGAACCATGTACAGCACAAAGGACTTTTTTGCTGGGCTGCCCAGGTTCTGCTCATTAGATGAGAACAACTCTGACCTGCCACACTCCCCTCCCATCCCACTGCTCACGGCGCTTGTTTTTGTCACCTCATGGCATTACACCCTCACAGATAATCTCTTAAATGTATGTTTTGATAGGTAAGAGTCTGATATAGAAATCACACACCTAGTTGGCGGGAGAATAAGGATTTTCTGCCTACACACGTTCCGCAGACCTGAATGAAGTAATCCACTGAGGAACACTATATTTCAGCTGAAGCATTCGTGTAATTGCAATATCTGTTACAGCTACAAACTAGCATGGAGGCTTGCCCAAAAACCATGCTGTTCCCAACCCATAATTTTAAAAAGGAGCCATGTTATAGCACAATGTGAACCCCCAGCCAAAGGCAGAGAGCACATAAGAAACCCCTTTGTTTCCAGGAGAAGTACAGCTGAAGTGGAAAAATTATACGGTCTACCTGCTAAATGCTTTCCACTTTGCACTTCGTAAAAGAAGAGGCCACATCCCTGGGAGATGCCTGGGCAGCTCATTCGGTAACGCATCGGTGACCTTAATTGGGGCATTTAGGTTTTTGGCTTGCACTGGCTCCAAGTGTTTCTGGCATGGGTCGCCATGGAGGGTACTGGCCTCATTGGATGGGGAATCTGCTCCAGCAGTGGTCTTCTCCTTCCCGATTGCTGGGTGGTTGGGTGATGTTGCTGGAGTCAGGGGCAGGATTGAGCAGCATGTGGGTTGTGCTTCATCACTAACTTCACAGGAAGCGTTCCTGCTGGGAACAGCCCGTGCCTGCCTCAGCCATTTGCAGATGCAAGTGAAAGCTGTTTGTACCACGGTAGTATCTGTCACTGGCAGTCTGCTGCTCCTCAGCCTGCGAGCGTGACCAAGGTCAGGTTTTGGCAGCTGAGCCTTTCTGCAACCCTCTAGGCAGGATCCTGCCTGAGTGCCCAGTGCTCCTAATCCCCATCAGCTCCAGTATTCAAATCAATAGTGTTATTTACGGGGATCAGCTTCCCTTCCCCCATGACACCCAACACCTACAAGCCCAGCTGATGCCTGCTTGCACTAGGCATTTTGCTGCATGTCAAACCTTGGTCAGAAATTGATTCCTCACAGGGTGCGCCTCTGCTTTGCATCTGGTTAAGTTCTTAAAAATTATTTTAGGATGCCAGGTGTGACTAAAGCCAGGGTTGTGGGGAAACGAGGAGCACTCGTCCCACCCAAGCTATGGGTATGCAAGGAGTCCATTGCCATCTTATGTTGCCCACCAGCATCAGGCTGTAGCTGGCTCCTGCTTCCCACAGCTGCATGCTTTGGGTCCCACACACAGAGTGGTAAATGTTGGATCAAGTTGGCATAGGGCTTTGCAGCCCCTAATTCCTGTCCAGCCCCTTTTCGAAGCCCCTCCCAGGGCATTATCTGGGGAAGCCTTGGAGCAGTTTAGTCCCAGACCAACCATGCACAGCTTTCCTGCAGTGAGCATCCTTGTCAGGCAGAGTACATCTGAAGCCAACACTTGACCTGTTGGCTTGACTTCCAACTACAGCAGCTCTCAGGGATGCCAGCATTGCAGGTGGTATCTAAAAACTGATTGAAAAGGGAGCTGCTTCTTTGGGTCTGTAAATAGGTGGGAAATCCACATTTGACACCTTATTTATTTGCCAGCTCTGTGCTTTATTGCGGTAGGAGGTGCATCCACCAAAGTGAAGTCATGCCCAGCTGTGGTTGATTAGATTTAATCCATTTTAGCTATCACAGTAGTAAATAATGGACCACGACATCTTATTTTTTTTGTTTTCAAGGTTTATGTACAATTGCATGGAAAAAGGATGCTGGCAATCTGCCTGTAGGGCTTCTAGATCTAAGAGTGCTTTTCAGGGTAAAACTGCATAGATCAATAACTCGGGCTGGAAAAGTACCCAGTGTTAATTAAAATGGGAGAAAGGTTTTCCAGATGATGTTGGTGAAAAGGTCACAGAAGGTCGAACTCAGTAAGTAAATTTTAAAAAGTATATATGCGGTAATACTTACATATTACAACAAAAAAGACTGAGAAACATAAGAGGATACTTGTCTTTTAAAATGTACTAGTATTGGAATATGAACACCTTTAAAATCTTTAGCCTGTTAAAATGATGAATTAAATTAAATAACATTAAAACATTACATGCTGTCTGCCTCAGTTAGGTGTTTGAACTGATGGGAACATGAACCAGCTACAGCTTGAGTTTATTGAAGAGCTAAATCAGCTATTGATGGCCATAATCTTTCCAGCAGAAGAAGAAAGGAATACATATTTTATTTACCTCTGTCCCATGCTTTCAGGTCAGTAACTGAAAGCTGCAGAGCAGAGGGGATTGGGGCCTTTTCTATTCCAGTCTGGGACTAAACATGCAGTGTGGGAGGAGGCTGACTAAGCATAAGCACTTTGAAGTGCTCACAGTTATTCCTTGCTGCTGCTGCTCATTCCCTTGCTGTGAGCAATTTCCTTTATTCAAAAAATTCATTACATGATAAAGGCAAAATTAATAAAATCTTCTATACTTCTGGTATGCTTCTTCATTAAGAAATATGAATAGTTGATTTTGTGTTCCATAGTTTCCAGCTACGGGTTGTCATGGGTAAATTAAAAATATACAGTGATAAATACACAGATAAAAATATACTGAGGGGTTATTTTTAAGTTCTCAGAATACTATGACTGAAAAGATGTGTGCTGAGGAGGCGGTATTTTTATTACTAATACTAAAAATAGAAGACTTCATTCACTACCTTCCTAGTTAAAAGAGAAAACCTCAAAACTGAGATAAATCTGCATGCAATGAGAATTGTAATTGCCTAAATAAATGTTGCAGATAGAGGAGCTTTCCCTGCAGTGTAGGATGCGTGTGGAGGTGGTTAGTTCTTTGCACTGTAACAGCCACTGATGAGTAAGTCTGCTGCTTTGAGGAAACAGTGTAAAAAGGAAATGATGAGTAAGGTAAGGTGGATTCTGAGGTGGAGGTGTACCGTGCGCCGGGGGGGGGGGGGGGCGGGCAGGCAGCGCCTGCACCCAGCAGATTAGATGAGGGGGGGGGAGGGGGAGAAGGCTGGCTGCCATTTCCTGTGACATGCAGCATTCTGGGATAAATCAAATTGATGAACTTGGAGAAGAATACCTGGAAGAGAGTGAAAGAGTGATATGACCCCTGAGAAAGGAAGCCGATGCAGGCTTCGACGGGCCGTTATTTATTTATTAATTCCTATGCTATACCAGTTAATGCCAAATATTGCCAAAAAGTTCCCACTTGTTCCTTTCTAATTTTTTTTGAGAAATCTTGCCTCTTTCATGCTCTGTTTGAGGGTGCAGGATGTCTTGCCTTTCCGTGCTGTAGTATCACTTATAGAAGTTTCTAAACTGTGCATCCGTCAATCAGGAATAAATTGACTTGCTCTTTATTATGTTGGTCATTTATTGATCTGGTGATGTCTTTTTGTATGTGTGTTTATATATAGACCCAGAATGAGCCAGTAAATTTTAATTAATTTTTGTTTCTATTATAGCAATGGATGACCTTATTTTACCCCATCTTCTCTATGTGTTATGGTTACAGTTTTTCAGCCAGAAAGGTGCATTAAGATTTAAAAGTTTTTCATCTTTTTTCCTAAAACCTCTGAAGATATTTCAGGAGTACATGCCCCTGTATAGGGTATTGTCCCTTATTTAATCTGTACTCCCCAGCTATTTCTTGCAGAATGTTTGGTGGCCCACAGGACGCATGGGATGTAGGGGAGGAACCCCTGATGGTTTTGCTGGGGTGTTGCGGCTGTGGGTGGGCAGCGCCTGGGCTCACCCAGTTCCAAGAGCCCATCCTGGAGGTTGGTTGTGAAGTCCAGAGATCTGCAGCATCCTGCTGGCTTCCTGCTGTTGCCCCCATTAAAGCCTGTGGCTCTCAGCCTGTGGAAGATGCCCATTAAAACATCCACCATGGCATGGGTGAAGTGGCAGGGACAGGAGCTTGCACCGAGGACCACACTGTGAGTCTGGCCTGGACTCGATGCCCTTTCTGCTGGGAAGATCGTTTATTTCTTCCAGTGGTGGTGCCATGCTTTTCTGCTTGATCTGGCTTTGCCTTCAGGAGGTGGTTGGAGGCTGTAGTAGGTGGCTGCAAACCAGAGAGGTGGTGGAGTCTCCCTCCTTGGGGGGATTCAAAGGCCTGAGCAATGGCTTGAGGTGGCCTTTCTTATCAGGGGGTCGGACCAGCGGACCTCTGGTGGCCTGGGCTCCTCATACCACCCAATTGCCAGCTCAGGGAGGTACAGACCATGGGAACATCTTCCCCTGAGTGCTGCTCTGTGTTCTCCAAGGGAGCGATATAGGTCACTTGATAAAAACTTGTTGGCCTATGGGATTGTGCTCTCACAGCATGCTGAGCTGAACCACATTTCCAAGGCAGCTTTAGGAGAATGGTGTGGGATCACCTTCAGTGGAGCTCATGCCATGTTCAGGAAGAGGGGGAGGTTTGCTTGCCATCAGCAAAGCAAGCCGCATGGAAGCATTTTACCTCCTAGAAACAGCAAATACATGCTGAGAATCAAATCTCCTCTATGAGTTGTTTTGGGTTTTTTTTTAAATCATATTCAAATGAAAATTTCATGTGGAAACATGTTTCCTGATCTAAAGGTGAATAGTTTTAACTGTATGGGATAGATATTTAAGAGTAGCATATCTTTTTCCAGTAAAAACACTCTGGGCAGAAACTTCCTTTTGGTAGAAAAATGAGGGGTTTTTTATGTGCCTTTGACCTGATTCCAAAAAAATACTTAAAATAGCAAAGTTGACAGATCCTGCCATGGGAGGCAGCCAGGTGGAAGGGGCAGAGCTGTGAAAGGTGAGGCTGAAGTGAGGGGTGAGGGCTGCAGGGGTGATGGGCACCGAGCACCAAACGGTTATCATCTCACTCTTCAACAGCCGCCAACATCACACGCTGTAGCAGGAGTGCATGGCTTGCAAATGGCCTATAAAATTAATTGCCAGTTAGAATCACCTAATTATCAAGCTCGTGATTATTAATTGAAGGCACATATGGGTCTGAGGTTCTGTACAGCTTCTCTGCTGCGCTACAAGTCTGCCATGCACTTGCTAAAGACTTTGTCAGAGCTGCTTTTGTCAGCGGTCCGTGAGCCCCTGGACAAGGGCTGATGGCCCTGTCCTCTCAATCTGTCTGAGTTTGTAGGGCAGTTTCTGAGCAGCCTGCTTGGAGCCATGGAGGACTGAGACACCCATTAGTGAGCATAAGTGAAAGGCTGGAAGTGGGTGCAGGAATACCCATGCACGTAAAATCAGCAAAGACCTTACTCATCATGGCTAAGTCACTTTACAGTTTGGAGTAACAGTCGTTAGTCTCTGTTTGATTATGAGGATTTTCATATTCACCAGGTGCCACAAAGTGTTTATTTAAACACCTCTCCCAAGCATCCTGCAAGATGTCATTATGTAGGTGTTGCTGAGTGATGCAGGGCTGCGATGACTGAATATGTTGAAGCCAGGGCACAATGAAACGTGCTGTGTGAGATGCAGAAGCGTTTCTGCACCTTTTATGGATGCGTTCGCACATTGTCATGTACCAGCACCTAATATGTTCTTCTGCTTTGTCCCTTCTTGCTCCCACTTAGGCTTCAGCTCAGTTTAGAATTATTTTTCTTGGTTAATAAATCTTTGTGTTTGCACAAGTTGTATTTTTAGGGTATGGGTATTTTGAAAGTTTTGATAAATATTTTTCTAAGGACCTAAGTACGGATGTGCGTGGCTGGTGCTTTCATGCCTGAATCCCAGATTCACATGGCAGGGAAGCAGGTTCACAGTGGAAACACTTTCCTGCGCCTACTCAAACCCTCACCACAGAGGTAAATATTCATCAGAGGACCCTCATCCTCTCCTAGATGTACTTTTCCAGTGAGCTGAGTTTCAGCCGGGTCCCTGTGTCATTCTGTTGGCTGCCTTTAGGCATGCAGAAGTGGGGCTGAAGCAGAGCTTAGGTGGCTGACAGGCTCATAGCCTGCGGAGGCAACAGCAAAGGACATTGAGGGCAGTTTTGGTTTTGAGGCATGGAAAGGTGATGAGGTTTGCCCAAGGCTGGGAAGGAGATCTGTGCTGGATATGAATCCCTGACCTCCCATATTGCAAGGACATCGGGAGGTTTGAAAGTGGCACTTGTTGGAGGAGTCCCTAAGCCAGGCCCTCTTCCCTGGGTGCAGGAGGAGGTGTCTCAAACTGGGCTTGGGCTGTCTGAGCCCTCCCTTTTTTCCAAGTCTCTGTTGTGGCAGCATGTTTATTTCTGTTGCAAGGGTGTCGTGCAAGTCTGCTCCCAGGGCTCCACCAACATCAGCTCTGTGCAGCATGTTGGTTTTAAAAGTCAGTCGATACAGGGAGGGAGAAGTCAAGGAAGAGGCAAAGCTTCCCCATGCATACGTAACAGAAAAAGCTCCACAACGCCTTCCCTTTGAGGACTACTTTCATCGGGAAGTGAAGTCAATACCTGAAGTGGATGTATAACCCTTTGCGATACGTTCAGGACTGTCGGCAGCCCTCCATGCGCTGCGTGTTATGCTGGAGGGTGCTTGGCTTTGGGTTGCAACATAGCTGAAGCCTCCCTTCCTTGGATGCTGGGTGCAATACGAACTTTAATCAGATCCACTGAATTTCTTTGTGGCCTGCAGGCTTGCTGATGCAGGGACCCATCTTTCCCCATAGACATCTTGCTAAGCCTTCACCAGATGGGGCTTTTACCTTTGATTGGGGTACTAGGGACTAGCAGCTTCAGTTGAGAAGTGTTATTATTCAGGGAAACTTCAATGAGTTTTTGTGTAGTATCTTTTTTTTTTAATTTCTAATAATTTGTAATTATTGTAATTAAAATTTGTAATTTTTAATAGGGATCGTCTTACTTAAATCTACTGGCTGGATGGGATGCATTGAGTTGGCTGGAGGCCATGGCAGGGCTCTCCTGTGACCTTCTGCGGCTTCTCTAGCGCTCCCACTGCTGCACCAACACCCCTCCAGCACAAGGATTGTCATCAGTGGTAGTGATTTTAAGAGACATCCATGGTTGTAAGATCAATGTTGGCTTTAGCAACGAGCCTCCCAGCCCTGCCTGAATGTTTTATTTAGTTGTCTGATAAAAGCTTTGACCTACATCTAGCACCAGGAAGCAACGAGGCTTTGATAATACTTGGGCATCCCGATGGAGGGCACGCTGCTAACTGAGCCTCTAAGTCGAAAATGGATGTGTCCTTTAAAATAACATCAGATAAACCAATAAAGGTTTCAGTCAGTAAACAGCTTTATCTCTGCCAGGCAATATGTAGTCCAGTTTTGATGGAGAGCTGTACCTTTTTATGAACTGTAGATACTAGGAAAAAAGCTTTCTATTTTTAGTTACAGGAAAACAAACCAAAAGCCAAAAACAGTCAGTTTTCAATGATAGGAGGGTGTCAGTTATAGAAATGCGTTGGACCACTCAAGGTGCTCAGTGAAGCAATTATCTGTGGCAGTAAAAAAGAAAGGTCGTATTTGAATTGTTCTTCATTACACATCTTGGATGCGGTCCATCATCTGGAGCTCTCAGTCCTCTGTGCGAGGCTATCTTGTGGGCAACTGTAATGGCTTCATGGATGTCCTTTCTAAAAACTTGCTGCCTTTAAAAGCGATGAAGGCAGTGTCCAGGAGGAACAAGGCAGGGAGGGTTGCAGCCCTGACTGCCCAGCAGCTGGCTGTAGCCCAGAAGTCAGGGGGAGGTCAGCAACAGCAGGATGACAATTAGCATCGTTACCCTGACAAACTGATAGTCACAGGGCAATGCTGCGGGACCACTGCTGTACTGTGATGTGGCCCCACATTGATTTACACTGCTTATCTGGGGGGGTGTATCTGTGCCATCACCCATTTCAGTACTTATGTTGCATATTTTGTGGTTTTTTTTCCTTTTCCAGGATGAACTTGACCTCACAGACAAGCACAGAGAGGCCATGTTCGCGCTGCCAGCAGAGAAGAAGTGGCAGATCTACTGCAGCAAGAAGAAAGTAAGAGACTCACTGCACTGTGGTCGGGGACTGAGCCCCTCCCCTCCCGTGCAGGGGGGGGAGGACATGTGGGGAGGGACCAGCTCTCTTGGGATGCCGAGTGGTATTTGGGGTGTCGCAGGAACACATCTGTTCCCCAGAGTGGCCCTGGGGGAGCAAAGTCTTCAGTCTCCAAAATGCGGAGCCCCACCTCCTGAGCCAATTCAGGCTGGAGGTGTCTCCACGCTCTGCCCAGGTGTCCCCCACCCTGTTCTCATCTGTGCCAGCACAAGCAGGGCCACGTGGAGCTCCGTGACCACTGAGGCTGGCATTGTGGTGGCAAGGGACTGCTCCAGTCACCGTCTGTCGTGGCTCTGCTCTGATGTCTGGGGGCCCAATTACAGCCAGCCCAAAAGCCTTTCTCGCTGCTGGGTTTCCAGTTTGCTGCCATGAAGCAGGCTTGGGCATTTTTTTTTTGTCCTCCCACAGGCTTTTCCTGGGGACCTGCACAAATGGAAAGTGCTGCTGGGGAAGCCGTGCACCCGCAGGGCAGCCTGCAAGAGATTTGGCCCAGCAGTGCAGAACTTGCTTTTAGGGTGAAGCTGTGTCACCCCTGGGGCAGTGAAGGGCTCTGGGCTCATGGGTGTAACTGAGGTACTGCTGTGAAGAGATGAGGGTTGGTGCAAGTCACTGATCTGTCTGCCAAGCTCCTGGTGTGATGTGTCCACGCTGTGATGCTGCCCTCGTGGCCACATTCCTTAAGCTGGAAACATGCAAGGACATCTTCCCAATGCTGAGATGTACTGATGTCTGAGCTTGCTTGCATCACCCTTTAGAGAGAGGTCAAAAATTGAGGTTTGTTTATATTTCTGCCAGTAAATCAGTGCCCAGGTGGCTAAAGCCTGTGGTGCCTATGGGCAGGTTCATAGTTGCAGCATGCAGTGGTGCTGGTGCTGGCTCTCACGGCCCATCTGGGATGGAGCAGACTGTCTTGCCACCTTTCTCCCTTGGTTCATTTGCTTCTACTTCTGAGAGTGGGCAGCCCAAGTGGTGCAAGGTTTGGCAGGCTGGCCAGCCTGCAAGGTGGCCAAAATAACTCTTCTTTCCCTGGTGAACTGAACATTTTTGCCTCTGTATGTTGGCACAGGAGTTATCCCAGTGATCTGTGCTGGGATTCATTTTCCCTCCCAGCTTTGGCCAAAGCAGAGATCCCGCAGGACATAACACTGTGGGAAGAAATGGGGCAAAAATCCTCAGTTTCAGAAGCAAATGGAAGGGCACCGAGGTCTGTGAGTGAAACATCCCTCGTTGTGATCATGGACTTCTTGGAGTGGGTCCAGAGGAGGGGACAAAGATGATCAGAGGTCTGGAGCACCTCTCCTATGAGGACAGGCTGAGAGAGTTGGGGTCTTCAGCCTGAAGGAGGGAATGCTCCAGGAAGATCTTGTTGCAGCCTTTCAGCACTTAAAGGGGGCTTATAAGAAAAAATGGGGACAGACTTTTTAGTAGGGCCTCTTGTGAGAGAACAAGGGGTAATGGTTTTAAACTAAAAGAGGATAGATTTAGACTAGATATAAAGAAGACATGATTTTACAATGAGGGTGGCGAAACACTGGAGCAGCTTGCCCAGAAGGGGCATTTTTCCTTTTACCCATCCCTGGAAACATTCAAGGTCAGGTTGGACGGGGCTCTGAGCAACCTGATCTAGTTGAAAATGTCCCTGCTTATTGCAGGGCATTGGAGTAGATGACTTTTAAAGGTCCTTTCCAGCCCAAACATTTGGTGATTCAGTTCCCCATTCCCCACTGCACCCCCTAACCTGGCTGCGGGAGCTGGCTCAGCAGTGCGGGCGGTCGCCCAGCCCCGCTGCAAAGGCCCTCGCTGCCATTAATGCCTCTTTTCTCCCGCTGTAGCAATGGCACCAGATTTTCCAGCCACGTTTTAGGCCAAGAGGAGGCTTACCTTGCTCATGTAGGATTAAGTTTTAAGCCTCTCATAAATACCCCTGAAATCCCTGTATTATTGTTAGACAGAGGCCTGCCATGCCTGAGATTTAAATCAGAAGGGAGAAGAGATGTTAACAAATTACAGGCGCTGGTCTGAATCAACAAGAAAACAGGCAGGGGATGCTCACTCATCACTGCCTGTCGGATAAGCGAAGCCGTGCCCCGGTGCATCTGGATAAGGAGAGACAACAGAGACTTAAATCAAGCAAGGCCACATAATTATTATTGTGACTGGAGATTACATGCTATCTAATCTCCTGAGGAAGGTTTTAGATGGAGCTGATGGTGCCTCTTGCCCATTCCAGCACCTCCTTGTGCTTACAGTTTTTAAAAAAACATGCTGAGAAACTCCCTGCTGCCAGGGAGTGTTGAAGAAAAGAGCCACAGGAGCATCCCATAGCATCCTCAGAGGTCCTTGGAGCAGGTGCCCGTCCAAGGCTGGGTCCTGGCTGCTGTTCTGTTCTGGTCCTTGTTTCTCTGGCTGCTCTCAACTGCTGCTTCCCTACTTGTGATGCTGTCCCAGTGAGCTGCAGAGCATTCATGCCACTGCTTGTTCTGAAGGAGATGTGCTGGTTGAGGTGAATGTTTTTCTCCTGCTTTTTAATTAAAAATGAGTGAGACCGTATCAATGGAGGCTCTGGCAGTGGAGGAGATCGGGAATCATGTGGTCTGGAGAACATGCCTCTATGCGTGGCAGGCTCTAGGCAGTTCTGCTCCTGTGTGATGAGGACCAACAGGCAGTAGAAATGTCAGTGGCTTTCCCAGCAGCTCATGGTAAACCTTACCTACGTGAGACCTGTGTTTTTATGAGGACAAGTCACTTGGGTGCTAGCCTGGCATGAAGGAGGGGGAGAGCTGAGAGCCAGTGGCTGGTTTTTGACCAGGGCAGTGGAGCTGAGACAGGGCAGGGGTCCTACCTCCCGTCCTTGGCTGCAGTCTGAGTGGCAGTGATTTGGGAAGTCCAGGATGCACCCACCCCCTTTGGCCTGCCTGTGTTTAATAGCAAGGTGTTGCCTGAGATGCTGGTAACACCCAGTTTCACCTGGTCAGTCTCAGGGGGCTGGCAAAGGTGGACATCAGCCGCAGGCAGCTGCCTGACTTACGAAGGATCTAACATTGTCCCCTGAGCAGTTTTTGTTCTTTCCTCTGCTGCCAGTTCTGGCTCCTGTTGGAAACAGATTGTTGAGTCAGGTGACTTCAGTCAGACTTTGAGTCCGAAAGCCCTGGTTTGCGGCATTCCTATTTTTTTAGCATTTTCCCCATTTTCCTGTGGGTTGCAGTGCTCCCGGCTGCAATCGCAGAGACCAGTTGTAACAAGCTCCACCTCAAAAAAGCAGCATGAGGACAGAAACTCTGCCCAGCCTTCTCCTGGGGTTGTCCTCAAAAACCAGCTTTGCTGGGCTCCAAAGTACCTTGCACTGTGGCCATAGCCCATGCACCCAGCACACTCCCCTGCCTCCATCAACGGCAAAGGTGTGTGCAGCGCAGAAGGCATCTGAATATCTGTCCTTTCAGCACATTCCCTGCTGCTGTGTGCCGTGTCTGGTGCTTCTGCTTTGCTGTTGGTGTTGTTCACCGTACTCGGCTCTCCAGAGTCCATCCCAGTTGTTGCATGCTTTACATATTCCCATGATGGGCAAGATTTGGTAGAAGGTGACCAAAATGAGACATTTTGTTGTGCTGAGTTGTCCTGGAAGGGGACCTGGCAGCACCTGGCCTTGGCAGTGCTCATTGAGAGGAAATAAGGGGAAACCAGCTATTCCCCAGGCATATTTCCTTCCCTGGCATATTTCCCCTTGGCCTGCAGCCCCGTGTCCTCATTTCTCTACCCTGCAAGCAGCTGGTTTTATCCCAGCCCACAGTACCAGCTCGGTAGGGCAGAGGTTTTGTCCTCCCTGATTCTCCTCCATCCATGGAGACTCTGAGGCTGATCCCAGCCCTGACCCTGCTCAGAGCAGGGGGTTGCACTAGATGAACTCCTCACGGTCCCATCCCACCTGCATCACCTGTGATGCTCGGGGCAGTGTGGCAGAAAGATAAAAAGCTTCTCTTGATGGGGGTTGGCAAGTCTGTTGGCAGCAACTCAAGTGGGAACTGAAGTCTGCGTCAAATCCAGCAGTCGTGCAGCACTTGGGTCAGGAGAGAGATTTAGAGATTACTGGAGAGACCTTTGAAGTCGTCAGCCTCCTCTATGGCTGTAATGAAGCAAGGAAATGCAAAGGTGGAGATGCATTAGCGGCGGGATGAAACCTGCTTTTAGAAGTGGTATTTCTGGATGATGACTCGTTTCATACCTCATCGCAAAATATTTGACTCCCTGCTGGCCCCGCTTTACAGGAGAGGATATTGCTCGGAAGCACAGGGAGGAAGCAGGAGGGTTTCCAGCTTTACAGTTTCTCTGGCTGAGGGTTTGCTTCAGTGGGAGAGGGTGACTCAGGATGGCCTCTCTCAGGAGGCCACGCTTCAAGGGAGTTAATAATTAACACTTTGCGCTTAGTCTGCAGCACCTCTTAATTGCAGGAGGTTTGGCTCCTGCCAGCCAATGTACATAAATGTCAAGCTATTAAAGCAGCTTGCAGGGTGGTTTTATGAGCCTCAAAATATGGGTGGATGTAGGGGTGTTCAGGCAGAAGCTGAGCATAAATAACCAGGTGGAAGGGATTGGCAGCAAAAACCAGCTCACACGAATGTAGGGTCTGGCTCTGCCCCCCTCCCTTTCAATTTGGCTGACCTCTCTGAGCATCTGTAAAGGCAGGGCAGGGGAAAAATGACCTGCAGGGATGCCAAGTGATCCTGCACTCTTAAGCTTGTGTTGAAAACCTGTTGGCATTGCTAATGCTGGGTGCATAGCTCTCAGCAGTCTCAAGCTGTCCCCTGTAAGCAAAACTTGCATCTAAAATTTCCTCAGACATAGATATAAAGCCAGGATCCCTTCGCATTAGGAGAAGGAGCAGTGGTGCTTTTGCAGGGGAGAATAGGGAAAGATGTGATAAATAGGGAAACGAGTGATGGCTCTCAGATAATACTGTATTTCCCAGCCAGACAGCCTCTTTCCCCTAAAACTGTGCCTTCCACCCACTCCCTCCAAGAGCTTTGCTTTCCAGCTCGCTTTTCCACTTGTTCTGCTCTATCCTGCAGCTTGTTCACAGGGCTTGTGTTGCGATTTCCTCCAAGTAAAAAACATCAGGGTTTTTTTTCTTTTTTTTTCTTTTTCTATAGCAGCAGAACTAAGAGCAAAAGCTGACAAAGATGGCATGCAAGGGGAGGAGGAAAAAAACAACTCTCTGTTTTGCTGTGCTCCTAGGTCACTTGGGATGAATGAGAAGCATTTCATAGCCCCTGATCATCCAGATAGACCTGCCGTTATTGCAGCAGCAGGTTGAAATATCATCTCTGGTGTCATTTTCTCAGGCTGACTGAGAGAAACGGGCTGTTTGCATGGCTGGGGGTATTTTTCAATAGGAAATGTTTATAGTTTTTATCTTTAAAGGTAATTCCCTTTTTAGTTCCAATCACAACACACTTTTGTTTAAGCGAGGTTTTTCTCCCTCTCTGGCCAAAAAGTGCATCTGTTAGCAATCTTTTTGGATTTTAAAGTGAAGCTTTTCAAGCAATGAACCAGCTAACTATGAAAGGCATCTGGTCATGCTGTATTTGCTTATGGGGAGCATAATTTTTAAACCCTGGGAAAAGCGTACAAGGACATGTGTGTATTTGTAGAGGAGAGGGTATAGGAAGTGTTAGCATGTGGAAAAAAGGAGTGGTCTGGGTTTAGACTCTGATATCCCAACTCAGGGAGAATCTGATGAAATTACAGCCCTTTGCAGCCTCGCTCCACGGGGAAGCGGCTTTAGTTGCATCATTTAGGTTTTGTTGCAGGGATACAGGGGCAAGCCAAGTGGCTGGAGGGATAAGGAAGACCTGGAGGGCTATGGTGGGCCGAAACCTCCACCAGTGTACTCCTGGCAAAGGCTCAGCTGTGTTGGTGGAACTGGGCTGGTTTTAAGTTTCTCATGCAGGCTGCAGACCCGTCAGCTTTAAAACCCATCCATGGCACTGTCTGCTTCTTTTTTGACTTTCCAAACAGCATCCTGGTGGATCATCCCAGCAGGCAGGGATGGGGGATTGCTGAAACGCAGCAGGCTGCCAGCTGCTGCCAGCTCTCCCTTGTTCCACTGTTATGGAACAGCAAGGAGGGATGGGGAACACTGTGCAAAATAAAAATGCAATCAGGAGGATGCATAAAAATGAAGGGAGGTGCTTTTGGTTTTGCAGCAGGTGCTGACTGAAGAGAATTTTTTTTAACCCCGTGCCATGACTTTCCTAGTGTAAAGTTCTCCTGGGGCAGACCAACTTTGCAGGTGCACAAAGAGGGAGATGAACCATCAAAGTCACAAGTGTTGTAGCTGAAAGGCTCTCTAGGGTTTCCTTGGAGCTGGCTGCTGCAAGCCAGCCCTTTCCTTCTGACTTGGTTTCACTCTGAAGGATCTAACCTGGTGTGCTGGACATCAGATGGATGAGGAACCTGGACAGCTACCCTCAGGGCTTACTTACCCTGGGGCACCTCCAGGTCCATCACCATCATGATGGGCTGCAAGCCTGGGAAGGGACTGCCAGAGGCTGCCGGATCAGATGGAGACTTTGCCTGCAGGCTTGGAATCCGAAAGGTGTTGTCAGAAGCTTGATTTGGAAGTACAGCAGCCCTATCAAAGTACTGAGGAGCTTCCCAGGTGTCTTTCTCCCCACTGCCATGGCGATACGCTTTGAGGAGGAGGATGCATTGCTCCCAGCAGCTGTGTTCCTGCAGGTCAGAGGAGCAGGATCTCGTGGAGGTGCATCTTCAAGGTGTAAATAACGGTGCCCAAATGGGACCGAGACTGGCCTGCAAACTGCTTCTGAGCCGCCACCTCCTCTGTGCTGCTGCCCAGTGTCCTAAGGGTGGTCACTGGGAAGAGCAAGGGCGGTCTGGCTGTGGGAGCTCCTGACACCCCGAGGGGGAGGCACAGGGGCTGTGGAAGTGTCAGGCTTGCAGCCAAGAGGTGGCAGAGCTGGGGCGTGTGAAATCTCCCCAGGAAGCACGAAGGGATAGCTGGAGCTGGCAGATCAGTGACCTTTGCTTGGAAAAGCTTCCGCTGATGAGGTGTCTTGTCTGGGCACTGCTTTCCTCATGGCACCCAGAGGGGACGGAGGGGATGGAGTTTGTTCGTGGGGTTCACACCACAACATCCCACCACCACAGTGTGAAACAGCCAAGTGGCAGCATCCATCAGCCCTGCACATGGAACCCAGGGGTGGGAGTGCAGTGGAGGCAAGGAGAGGGCACAGCAACACCAGGGCTGCAGCTGATACAATCTGTATTTTTGCCTGGTCCCTGGAAGGAAGCAGTGGGTGTTGGGGTGAGCGTGTGGGAACAAAGTGGGGCACAGGGCTGAGATTGCCCTTGGCTGCTTAACTTTGGCATTTCCTAATTTTTATAGTAGAGCACGTGTGGTGGCACATCAGGGCCACTTCCCAGAGGACAGTGAGGGATGATGCAAATGTTACAGATGAGAAGGGCGCTGGGCAATTACACCCATCGGGCTGCCTCTAAAAGAGCAGCTCGTAGTAAGCTGCAGCACAGCACTAGGCTGTCAGCAGGGTTCAGATCAGCCCTCACTTATATGCTTCTTGAGAGCAAACACAGCAAAGACCTAAACGCAGCCCAGAGGAGAAGAAACTAGGAGATGTTCTTTTCCCCAGTGCCAGCTGGGCAGCATGCAATGGAGCATCCTGGAGAGCTGATGTTAGCAGTGCTGAGCTCTCCGCCTGGGCGTCCTTCACCAAAGGCAGGCTGCAAAACTCACATCCCCAAAACCCACCCTGGGTGCTGGGAAACTATCTTACAAATTCACCCTTTCAAACTGTGATGCCCAGAGAGGTTCCTCCCTCCTCCTGGCTCTGAGCAAAGCCTTGTGAGTCACTTCCCTCCGGGCTTGTCACTTTAGCCGGGAGATTTCTTTACTGCCACCAAATGCACTAAAGGACACTTATCAGTGTGCTGTAGACCATTAGCTACAATAATTACCACTGAGCAATGTCCTGCAGCGAGCCGAGAGAAGCCTGTGCCCTGATCTTTGCCTGCTTTATTGTGCAGTTCCCCTTCGCCTGGGAAGCTGCTTTCTGACGAGCCTGCCTGGCTGCTCATCTGAATTAATGAGGTTCTGCTGCACTTAATTGAGACCGCTCTTTAAATTGGGGGTTTCAGGGAGGAAATGTAAGAGCCTGAGGGAGCTGAGCAAAGGGAAATATTTATAATGCAGCATGTTAATTATAAATGAGCAGTTTAGCCAATTTTGTTGTTCAGTCTCCCCTCCGCCCCCCGGAGACCTGTATTTTTTTGCTCCACTGCTTCTTTTCAGCCCTAAATGAGCAGCAGGTCTGGATCCCTGCCTGCCTTGCAGGTGTTCACATCACATGGGAAGGTCCTGAGATACGGGATAAGGTGCCCCCGCCCCCCCACCTTCCTACCCCATTCCTCAGCACAGATCTCACTCCCTGCCCAAGCTCCTGGCTGGGTGCATCTGAACACTTCTTGGTGCTGTGCTGTAGTGCAGACTTTGCCACCCTTCCCATTTGGTGTTGTTGCTGGGACCACCGGTGGGAGAGGGATGTTCTTTCTAAGAGGTGCTGGTAGTACCCTGGTGTGGTGGGGAGGACTTGCAGTGATGTCTGCAAGAGGGGACAGGAGCTGGTCCCTTTTTGGACCGTGTTCAAGGCACATGTGGGTGTACCAGCTCTGCCATGCCCCGGGGCACTGTTTGTGTGCCAGCCTCTAAAGCAAGGTGGGAAAGCTGGGAGAAGCAAAATCTTTGCCTGCAGGGTTTACGCAGAGCCTTCCTGCAGCAGAGCATAGGATGGCTCAGCAGGGTGGGTTGGCAGACAGGCACAGGGCCCATGGTTCCCCAGCATCCCTGCCACCTTCTTCAGTGTCTTCACCACACGTACATGCTCCCTCCTGTTTCTGGTGCATATAGACAGCACACTGTCTGGCTGTATGTGCCCAGGAGGGGTTCGCTTTTGCACACAGGAGATGAGTGTCCTTTAGGAAAGCATGTGATGTGAGCTGAGAAGCCAGAGATATCTGGCTGCCTGTGCCAGACAGGATTGTCACTGAGCAGGAAGGTGGCCTGAGCCTCACCCCAGCTGCTTGGCACTGCTGAGAGACCGTGGGGTCATTCCGCAGGATGGGTGGGTGGCACTGAATAGAGCTAGCACCAAGAAACTGCCCTTTGGCTGCAGGAAAATAATGCAAGAGATGCTTCGCAGATTGAACCTGCGGTGCAGGCTGACCTCACATCCCCATGTCCCTGTGGTGGTTGGCCACGGGCAGTATCCTGCTTCCACCTCGCTCTAGGGGGTTGGTGATCACAGCTGGGTTGTTAAACTGATGGCTCTAACCCATAGGTTGTAGAAATGACGTGTGTTTCCCTGGGGTGACAAATACTTTGCAAAATATGATGGTTTGCTTTTCCCACCACGCACAAGAGAAGCAGACCTTCCTTTGGCTCTGTGGGGGGTGGTGGTATAATTTGTGCCTTTCCATTACAGGAAAATATAAATATATATTTATATATATATACACCTTTGTGTATACACATATATATGTGTATATAATATAAATTACACCTTTGTTTTTCAAGCTCCCTGACACTTTCTCTGTCCTCCTAAGCATCTTTCTGACAACCTGGATGTCTTTTGGTAGGCTGTGTGTGACACGCTGGCTGCCAGGAGTCCTGCAGGCATGGCGGGTGTTTCTCTGCACAGTCCGGTGGTAGGAAGCTCCGACCGACCAGGCAGCTGCAAGCAGGTGTCCTCTTCTCAACCCCTTGGGAAAGCATTGGGTTTTCCCCACCATGGCAGAATCCTCCCCCTGGCCATGGCCTCAGGTGGCCAGACTTGATGCTGGCAGGTGACAGTCCCTGCACATGGTCCCAGACGTGGCCAGAAATGTGGCAGGATGGACAGCCAGATGGTCGCTGGGTTATTTGGAGAGGATTGCTTCACTGAGTCCATTTGCCAGCAGACGGCAAAAGGTCTGTGCCCCTACGTCCTTTTGCCTTTGCTGGAGGTGAATTTTTGCAAGAGGGGAAGCGGAGAGAAGCCAGCACATCCCGTTCTTCCTGGCTGCAAGAAGACCAAAGGCATCCCTGTCTCTCCCTATCAGGCTGTGTGTTGCATGCTTGGCCAGCAGATGAGCATTTCTATTTTTTTAAGTACTATTTGGACAGGATGGGGACAGCTTGATTTGTTGCTGGCAAAAACTAATTGTCGGAGCATGACTATGAATGGTCCTCCATACATGCGGAGGCAGGCGGTGGAACCTTCTTCAGGTTTATTAGGTTTGGCACTAGCATAGGTAGGACGGGGGGGGGGTTGTTGTTCTTCTAACATCTCAGAAAAATTCTTGCTCTCTGCTGCCTTGGGTAAAAAAAAAAATAATAAAAAATGTGGAGGGTAGGCAAATCAAGTGTTTCATTCAAAAGCTTTGCTCTTGCAAGAGAAGGGAGTGAGAACAACTGAAAGTATTAACGCAGAGGGCAGGGGTTGCCAGGTCCCTTGTTGCCCTCAAACTTCTTTTGTCCCTACCCTGGAGCCAGGCATGGTGAAGGGTCAGGTCTGCAGGGATGAGCTGCGCTGCCTGTAGGGAAACTGAGTCCTGTCCAAATTACCTATCACTGACTCTGTTCTCATCTTGGCGAGATGTTCTCATCTTGGCAAGATGCAGCTTGGGAAGTTTGGATGCACAAACATCTCCCACATATGGCTCTTGAACCACAGTAAATATTTGGGACTCTGCTTCTTGGGCTTGCTGAAATCAGCTGGAGGATCCATAGCTGTCTGCGTGCACAGACGTGGGGGCAGGAGAGCAGGTCATCCAGCTCCCACCATCGCAGGCAGCTGCGGTGTAGGATGACCTTTGCAAACATTTCTTAAAAGTTAGGGAGGGGGCAAAGCCACGCAGTGAGTCGGGCTGTGAACTGAATGTAGTTACTGAGGGAAGATGTCTGGGATTTGCATAGTATCAGCAGACTCCAGCCTACACCTGTGTGGCATTTCTGCTGTGAATACTTTCTCTTCTTTTGATAGCAGTTTTTAAGAAAATATAGTGGGGGGAAGGGTTGATTTTGAAATATTCCTTCCCTCCCTGGGGACACGTAGTGTTATTTATCTGAGCTGGGCTCAGAGGTCCTTCAGTCATGTCCTACAAGAACATGGTAAAACCTGAAAACCCGTTGTGAGTCCCACCAGATGCAGGGCATTGTAGGCTGTGCATCGTTCAGTGTCACAAAACATGGGCACATGGGTGACATCCTTTAACAGGGAATATTGCCAGGTGCATATTCCCTTCTAACAACTAAGGAAGCCCCCAGAGTAGTTGTCTGTTGTGCCTGGAGTCTCTCTTACGATACTGGTAAGTCATAGTACTGCTCCAAGAGTGGACCCTAGTTCGTGTCACATTTGTTCATTCTTCATTACTTTTAAGAGACTTTTTTTTTTACCCCAAAGCACATTCATCAAGGCTGTGCGGCCAGAACTTCAAAGGCACTGTAGAGTGGATACAAGAGAAATCTGGATTTAAAATTTTGATGTGGTTTCTCTGAAGCTGATAACCAGAAGACTGATGCGGTATCATTCAGGCAGAGTTTGGTCACAGACAGATGGTGTAACATAGATCATATATAAAGTATGCTAGTTCAATAAATTAGGTAATGTTCCCATAGCTGGAGCTGTCGGTGGTGAGCTAAGAATGCAGAAAGTCATGCTTATATTGATATCAAGTAATGCAAGAGCTCAAGGGTGCTTCAGATGTGGTTGGTCATGAAGGGCAGGGGATGTTAATGCTGTTTCTACTAATCTGCTTCTTTGTTTAACCTTTCCCCCCCCCTCCAGGACCAGGAAGAAAATAAAGGAGCCACCAGCTGGCCGGAGTTCTATATCGATCAGCTGAATTCGATGGCTGCTGTGAGTATTTCCCCAGTGCTTTGGTGGGTGTTTATGAACCCTGTATGGGGCAGCAGCACAGTGGTGACCATCGGTGGCACAGCCAGCGTTGTGCCCAAGAGGACGAGTGTTGTTTATAGAGGCAATATCACCTGTTAGACCAACAGATACAGCTGCAAAATGGAGATGTTCTTTACGGCACACAGGGCATTTCAGCTCGCCCCAGGCTGGGAGGCTGCCAGGCAGATGGCAAACAGCAGCTTTCAGTAAAAAGCCACCAGGCTGTAAAGACCCCGTTTGCACAGTGCTGCCTTGTGCAGTCTTGACACCCTTCTGCACTGGGTGGCCGTGGCGAAACGCAACACTGCAGGCTGTGCATCCCACAAGGGTCAGTGGAGCTGCCGTGGCTCTGGGTGCCCCCCTGTAACCTGCCAGTGGGCTTAGATGTAATTTTATTACATACTTTCTTGTTGACATCTTTCCAGGTGAGACAGAAATAGTGCTCTTTTCTGTAGGAAATACTCCCTCAAGGCTGCACAGTTCAGAGTCCCTTCATCCAACTTTCAGAGGCTGAAGATGCTGACGTTCATGATCGCTGCTCTAGGAATGGGAGCAGTGTGGAAAACTAAAAATAAAATATTTTTTCTTTCCCCCATGCCCCACCTTTGCCCTGCTGTCACAGTGACAGGGAAGGTGGGGCTGGGTGGAGGAACAGGTACAGAGGGGTGAACAGGGGGTCTGCGAGCCAGGAGGTTGTGCTGCTCCCCTCTGGGAACACAGGGACAGACGGGGCTGGCCATGGGCTGCCAGCCAGGCAGAGCTTGTGGTCAAAGCCTGCCAGATACCTGGAGGGTGGCTTTGGCCTCCCTGACACACTGCTGAAGAGGAGCTGGGTTAAACGCACAGTTCAGCGCAGCTCCTTGTATCTGCTTGGTCCCTTTTTCTATCTTTTGGCTTAGCCTCAGTTGGTGCTCCAGGGCTCACCCTGACACCTCGGAGGGCCCAGCATCATCAGATGGTGTAGAAAGCACCCCGGGTGTTGCTTCAGCTGTAGCCTTGGTTGCATGAGTTGGGGTGATCAAGCCGTACCCTGTGTGGGCCCGGGGCTGCAGGCAGCCGTGGTACCCAGGTAGAGCTGCAGGAGTCAGGTGCCCCCAGCACCAGCTGGATAGCACAATTCGGCGTGGGAGATGCAAAGGGCATCCCGTGCACACAGCCAGTCCCCAGCCCATGTGGACACTGGTGGGTTGCACTGGAAGTCCTGAGAGTGACAGGGTTAGCAGGACCCACCTGGCTGACGCCAAGCGTGGATGCAGCATCCCATCCCCTCCAGGCTGTGTGACATCCCCTCAGCTCCTTTGCAGTGGCACATGGGTGCCTGTTGGGATGCATGTGTACCAGGAGAGGCTAAAGGAACCCTCCTTCTCCCCTGCCCCAATTTATCACCTTCCCTTTGTAAACCCCCAGTCAGTGTTTGCTCAGCCCCCTGCATCCTCACAGACCCCTCCAGCCCTGGGATTGTCCTCTGGAAACATCAGAATTCTTGTCACCTGCAGCATCTCTGGGCAGGGTTCAGCCAGACGCTTTCTTATGGGATACTGTGATGCACTTATTTACCTCTTTGTTTTACAAGGTGTGTTTCCTGGAGGGCTGTAGGGGACATGCCAGGATTTACATCCAGAGCCCATGAGTTGGGATGCTCTCTGCCTGAATTGCAGCCTTCCCCTCTCTCTCCTCTGAGTCTGAGGGTTGCAGGGGGACAGTCACGAGCATCCTCCAACATGGGCTTGTCTAGATGAGTTTCAGGTCAGCAGGTTGGGGTGATGCCGCTCCTACCTGCAGGGCATTAACTCTGGAACTTAATAATCATGCAGGACAATGCTAACTGTGTCCTCTTGAGGTGGTGATCCAGCTGTCCCAGTTGTCTCGGGGCGGTGAAGTCCAGCATCTTGTCAGAGCTTGCTGGTGGTTGATGACTGCTTTGAGGAAGAGGTTCCTGCAGCTTCACTCAGCATCAGACAATGGTTTTTTTTCCTGCTGCTTTGAAACAAAACCCAAGTGGCCAGGAAGGTGCAAGGTGGTCAGCAGCACTGCTCCACTGTTCCACTGGGCAAAGCCCATGTGGGTTTGCAGTGTCACTGACTTGCAGTGCCCCAAACACTCACAGCTTAATTTTACACGTGCTAGCAAGTTGTGTGGGTGCTTGCAGGCAGCGTCTTTGGGCTAAAGCAACAGGTTCATCCTGTTGTCCCCAGTCTAGGCCATCTCCTTGCAGACCACAAAGGGTTTTGCCTCACTGCTCCTTTTCCCAAGTCCTGCAATTGCCATAAGGATCTGGATTTCTGGACTTCCAGAGTCAGTTTAGGGTCCCAGCTGTGTCCCCGTGGCTTGGCAGGACAGGTGGCGGGTGCTCCCACTCCTTGGGCACATGTTTCGCAGGGAAACCTCCCCTCTCACATCTGCCTTTCTCCTTTTGCAGAGAAAATCACTGATCGCCCTGGAAAAAGAAGATGAGGATGAGAGAAACAAAACAATCGAAAGTTTGAAGACTGCACTGCGGACAAAACCGATGAGGCAATTCCCTTCCGTTTCCTGACTATATCGCTGCGGTCATGGCTTTGGGTTTGAGTTTTCTGGTCGAGAGGGGGGTTAAATAGGAATGTAAATGGGGGTTGCACAGGATGAGGGAGCCAAGGACCCTGAAATGCCACTTGTTTCTTTCAGTTCACCTCTTGTCATTCTATTCCTTTTCCTTGGTCCTTATAGTGACCAAGAGCCACCAGGACTTTCACATCTGTTCAGACAAATCTGGCAACTTCCTTCCCACCCCCCTCCAAATTTTCTTTTGTCCTCATTGGAACAGAATGTAAAAATTCCTTCCAGATCGATTTTTTTTTAAGAAAACCCAATTTTTGTTGGTCAACTAGGCCCTTTGTTTCAACTTTAACTTCTCTTGCACTGTTTAAAGGAATAAAATCACATGAATCTTCAGGCTTTTATGAAATGCAAAAAAAAAAAAAAAAGTTGCTAGGAGGTTTTGATGGAGAAGATAAAGGGTGGGACTCTGAATGTCTCTTTTTTTCTAAATTCATTTTCTCTGGAGTCTGCATGCACACATCTACAAAACCTTTAAGATGCCTCAGATCAACATTCGCTGATGGGAATATGCTTCATTAAGAAATTCATGACCTGTTCTGGTTATGGAAGAAACAAGTTTGCTGTTGCTTGCAAATACATTCTGCTCTTCCATTTCTGTTTTGCAATGGTTCTGGTGATGGTAAGAAATTCCCAGAGTCAAGGGTGAGCACCCGATTGCTGTGAAACCTGGGCTTCTTGGATGTTGGCTTCCAGCAGTGCCCTGGGAGTAGGGCTGGTACCCAGCCATGAAACTTTGCAAAGTCCTTAAAAGTAGTTTGTGAGTCTGTCTCACTGGAAGACAGAGGGAGGCAGCAGGCTCTACAGAAAATTTTACCTGTTGGACCTGCTTTTGCTCCCAGGGAAGTGAACATCACATTTCCTATTGACTTTGGCTGGAAGAAGAGCGGGCTTTGAAGCAGCGAAATCAGTTTTTCCCAGCCCTGCAATTACCCCTTTTGTTGCTGCGCATCAGCATGGCTTGTTTTGAATTAAAATCATCCCAGTGCTGGGATGTTCTTGGCTCGTTTGCTTTCCGAGCCTGTGCCTTTTGCCAAACCAGAATACACCCAGCCTGGATGGCATCGGGTAGGGAGATCCTAAAATGCCTGAGTAGCATGCAGTGCTATGTCTGCATGCTCTAGTGAGTCTGCCAGGGGCACTGCTGTGCGTTTGTTGTCTGCTTTCTATTTAGTGGCATCATAAGTCATCATAAAAATCAGAAATAAAACTGGTGAGATGTGCCTATGGGAGAAGGATGTGGATGGTGAGGCAGGAGACAGGAGGTCTGACAGGTGTCATGGACTTGGGCTCAGCTGGTGTTGGGGTGTCTGTGGCTGATGAGGAGGTGACGCCAGGGCTTGGGAGCTTCTTCCAGTTCTGTGTCAAAACTGGTCCCAAGTGAGTGGGATTTAAGACTCAGGTTGGAGACTGGGAAGGAGACTGGGAAGGTTTTGCAGTAGCGTAGCTGTAGACTCCTAACCTCCATCCTGGGGACTGTGCTGATGGCTGGGTTAGCTGGTCCTCTTCCAAATACCCTTGTTCTGGACAGCCTTGTGCAGATGATGCCTGGCTGCCTACGCTACCAGGCAACAATGAAATTGATTTTTACAACTCCGTCCCTGTCTCTGGGCCATAGGAGCCCTGCAGGTTTGCTGTCTGCCCAAGAGAAAATATACAGAAGGTTCTGGGTTTACAACAACAGACAAGTCAGCCCTGTTTAAGGGTAAAATGGTCCTTTGGCATTTGGACTTAAAGCTAAAAACCCTCTTTCTGACAGGTTTGTAACCCGGTTCATCGACCTGGATGGCTTGTCGTGTATTCTGAACTTCCTCAAAAGCATGGACTATGAGACAGCAGAGTCTCGAATACATACCTCGCTCATTGGATGTATAAAAGCACTAATGAACAACTCCCTGGGCCGGGCTCACGTCCTGGCCCATTCGGAGAGTATTAATGTAATTGCTCAGAGTCTGAGCACAGAGAATATTAAGACAAAGGTGGCAGTGCTGGAAATCATGGGCGCTGTGTGCCTGGTTCCCGGGGGCCACAAAAAGGTACTGGAGGCGATGCTGCACTACCAGAAATACGCCAGTGAACGGACTCGTTTTCAGGTAGGTGGGTCTCAGCTCGCCCCTCGGCTCCCAAAATTTGGCATTCTTGTCCCTTCCTCCTTCTGAGTATCTAAATGCCACTTGCAAATGATGTATTATGACTGTTTGCAACTTAGATACTCTGGGAACTACCCCAGAACCATGTCTGATGAGATCTGCAGCTAAGCAAAGAGTGAGGAACCAGTTATTTAACGCAGTACCCCCAAAAAATGCTTGTTTGTGCAGGGACCCTGGGATCACAGCTGTGCGAGGCTGCAGCACATCTGGATGGACTGATGTTAGCTGAAATGGGTGCTGGGGTGGGCTGCATTACAGCAGGCAGCAGCTGATGATCCATCACCAGTGGGTTGCTACAGGGGCTGTAGGAGCATCACAAGGACTTGTTCCTGCATGCATCCCCTGGCCATTTGTGCAGCATTGGGGCTGTCCCTGGGTGTTTAACTGATGATGTGTGTTTGGCAGACACTGATCAATGACTTGGACAAGAGCACAGGGCGGTATCGAGATGAAGTGAGCCTCAAGACAGCCATCATGTCCTTCATCAATGCAGTCCTGAGCCAGGGGGCAGGCGTGGTAAGCACCAGGGCTCCTGGAGAGGGAGGTGTTTTGGTGGGTTTGGGGTGGTTTTATTTCAGTAAGCTTTCTGAGGATGTGCACCTTGTGATGTTGACCCCACAACTGTCCCTTGCAGGAAAGCCTAGATTTCAGACTTCATCTGAGATACGAATTTCTCATGCTTGGGATCCAGCCAGTCATTGATAAACTGAGAGAGCATGAAAATTCAACCCTTGACCGGTGAGTAGTGAGCCCCAGCCCACTGGTTATTTCTGCCCTTGCCTTGTACCCTTGCTTTCTGGTTTCTGGACTTGGTCTCTGGGGAAAGCATGTGGGTCTAGACTCACCCCTCTGGAGGAAATTCTTTGCTGTCACCAAAGAGAGAGGAAAAAGTCTGGCGTGGTTTTGCTGCGCTTTAACAGGGGTTGAGCTGGGAAGGATGTGCCACTGTGGACCTGGAGGATGCTGCTAGCCCTCCTCCTCTTTTCATCCCAAAAAGCTCCTTGGACAGGCTGTAATGACTGGGATCTCGCGACTGAAGATCTAGTTGATGTTTGAACTTCTGCTTGTCTCTGGGCTGTTGCCAGACTGGTTGCCTGCAATTTATGAATTGTCACATTTGTATCTGCTTTTAACAGTCTTTTTTCCCCCCCTTTCTTTCCTCAGGCACTTAGATTTTTTTGAAATGCTTAGAAACGAAGACGAACTGGAATTTGCCAAAAGATTTGAGCTGGTGAGTACGAACATTGCTGATGCAGACACCGACACTCAATGTCACGGTTCCTTTTAAAAGCGCCTACATGTCCTGGGATGAGTGCAGTCTTTGGATATAATTTGGAGGTTGGAAATCTGTCTCCTGTTGCCCTGCTCTGTTGCAACCTCCATCCTACAGCCTGCTTCATCCCTCTTCTCCTTTAGCCGCCGATAAGGACTGGAGGCTGGAAGAGTTTGGAACTGAGACTTGGGAAACAAGCGGTGTCATCACCAGTCCAGTGGCCTGACCTTGCTTCGCTCTTGTCCACAGGTCCACATTGACACCAAAAGTGCGACTCAGATGTTTGAGCTGACGAGGAAGAGGCTGACGCACACCGAGGCATACCCGCACTTTATGTCTATCCTGCACCACTGTCTCCAAATGCCTTGTGAGTCCCGGGGGAGCCAAGGAAACCTGCAGCTGCTGGGGGCTTGCTAGCCCACATCTCCTACCTGAGCGGCAGCAACCTCCCTGCTGCTCCTCTCAGTCTCTCCCCTTCTTTGCCTCCAGATAAAAGAAGTGGCAACACTGTCCAGTACTGGCTGCTGCTTGACAGGATCGTGCAGCAGATTGTCATCCAGAGTGACAAAGGGCAGGACCCTGACGCCACTCCCCTGGAAAACTTCAATATTAAAAACGTTGTCCGAATGTAAGTGCTTGCCCACCTTTCCCAGGGCTGGCTGCTGAGCAGCACCGACACGGGCTGCCGTGCCTTTGCTGCACCGACACGGGCTGCCGTGCCTTTGCTGCACCGACACGGGCTGCCGTGCCTTTGCTGCACCGACACGGGCTGCCGTGCCTTTGCTGCACCGACACGGGCTGCCGTGCCTTTGCTGCACCGACACGGGCTGCCGTGCCTTTGCTGCCTCCTGCACCAGCAGGCGAGAGGGCCAGGGCTGGGGGTTACTCCTGCCAGGTTGGCATCGCTTTGACCTGCACTGTGCAGGTGAATTAAGCTTCTGTGCCCTCAGTGAGCTATTTTCCCTGACTGCTGCTGTCACTGTTCTTTATTCGTCACGTAGTGTCACCCAGTGATGTTTCTGCTCCTCAGTTGGACAAGCAGGCACCCCTGGAGCTGTTGAGAAAGCACTGCATCCCAGACCACAAAACCCTATTGGGGGGGGAGGGGGGGAGGCAGAATACAGAATCGTTAGAAATACCAGTTTGGGAACCTTAAATCCCACTGCCCAGGCTTGCTCAATCCTGTTTCTTGCTGATGATGGTTGCTTGTTTACTGGGATAGGATTGTCTCACATGCTACATATCTTTTCATTTTAGGTTAGTCAATGAAAATGAAGTGAAACAGTGGAAAGAACAAGCAGAAAAAATGCGAAAAGGTGAGTGATGGGGAGATACACAGTGTTAATTCTAACCTTAGTGCACACGGTAAGCTAAACAGCTAACATATACATGTACTTAGCTGGATGGATTCTGCAGGCTTTAAGGAGTGGCTGAGATAATACCGTGCCGTGGGGCTTACAAGGGAAGCGGGCAAAGCAGAAAGTCATTTTTTCATGGGGAGGCCCTGGCCAGGGTATTAAGGCACAGCACACGCTCCCTTTTCTTAACTGCACAGCTCTCTGCAGGGCAGCGTGGGGGTTTGCCCCCAGGCATGCTGCCGTTCACCAAAAGGGAGTGTTTGTCACCCAAAAGTGGTCTCCTGGGTCTGTTTCAGAGCACACCGAGCTTCAGCAGAAGCTGGAGAAGAAGGAGCGGGAGTGCGATGCCAAGGCCCAGGAGAAGGAAGAAATGATGCAGACACTGAACAAGATGAAGGAGAAACTGGAGAAGGAGTCCAGCGAGCACAAGCAGGTCAAGCAGCAGGTGGCAGACCTCACGGCACAACTCCATGAGATGAGCAGGGTGAGGCCCTAAACCTCCTCCCCATTGAGGCCTGGTCCCAAACCCCCTGCAGACACCATGGGGTGATTTCTGGCGGCTGAGCTGCGTAGGGGGCTGAGAAAGGTGCTTGCTGGGAGGGCTACCAAGATGTCCGTCCCTGCTGATGGGGTGATTTTGCCTCTCCAGCTGCATTGGATCTCAGTCAGGAGTGCTGAAACCTTTGAGTGCTTCCTATGCTGCTTAAATTTGGCCAAAAAAATGAAAAATCGGCACGGGGATGTTTCTTGGGTGGTTTCCCCCAGTTCTGTATGACTGGTCCCCTCTCTCTTTCACTCCTAGAGGGCGATCTGTGCTGCTGGCCCCGGAGGACCTCCCTTGCCACCAGGAGCTCCTGGTGGCCCTTTGCCTTCTCCAGCTCCTGGATCCCTTCTTCCCCCTCCACCACCACCACCACTGCCTCCCGGGGGCTGTCCCCCACCGCCTCCCCCACCTCCACCCCCTCCAGGTGGCCCCCCACCCCCACCTGGCCCCCCACCCCTGGATGGGGTGATGCCTCCCCCCGGAGCACCTCTGGGCTTGGCCCTCAAGAAGAAGAGCATCCCACAGCCAACGAATGCCCTCAAGTCCTTCAACTGGTCCAAGCTGCCAGAGGTAAGCCAGGCAATAGTTTGGGCAGTGAAACTGGAGGTGCCAGATGGCCACCCAGTGATGTAAGGGCAGGTGGGCAGGGGACCCCCAACCTGCAGTGCTCCCACTGTCTTGCAGAGCAAGCTGGCAGGCACCGTGTGGACTGACATAGATGACGCAAAAGTGTTCAAAATCCTGGACCTCGAAGACCTGGAAAGGACGTTCTCTGCCTACCAAAGACAGCAGGTAATGGCTGGCCCAGGGTGCACGCGGGGATCTGGGCAAGGCACTGCTGTTACAAGATTGCGTGGTTTCGTTTGTGGTCTCAAAACACATCGCCTGTCATTCATACCAATGCCACGTTTGCCAGATCAACTCGATCTGCTTCATCCTCTCATCCACATGCCAGTGCCTTTGCACTGAAGTGGCCGTTCACAGCTTCGTGTGCCTGATTTCGCCCCTGCCCACACACCTGACCACGTGTGTCATGAAGATGGATCACCAAAACAAACAAACAAAAAAAAGAAATAGGGAATGTATGAAAATAGCCCCCAGATGTGGCCACAGTTGGGTAATTTTTGGATTGCTCTTAACAGCAACTGCTTCATGTCTCCATATTGGGTGGAAAATTTCTATCCCTCTCTGGCCAAGAAGGACTAAGTTTTGCCCACATCTACCATGGGTGGATCTCTTCTTTTATTTTTGTAGTGTGCCCAGAGCAAAATGTGAGCTTTGAACAAAAAAGCAAATCCCAAACCAAAATAATGACACTGCAGGCAAAAGTCTCTGCTTTTTAATCTCCTGCTCAAGCAATATGGCCCCGGTTTGGAAGGCATCAAAGCATACGAAGAAAATTAGACACTTATTTTACCCCAGGCAGGACCACAATGGGCAAAAGCAATGAGTTTTTCAAGGAGGCAGGAGGAAAAACAAAGGGAGAGGCTGAAAAAGCGTGTTCACCTGCTGAACGTCTGGCTGTGTTGCTGGGAGGAGAGAACAGTTTGTCTCGCTCTTGCCAGGCTCAGGCGGAGAGACGGTGCCGGGAAGGAGTGGACCCAACACATTAAGCTCCTTAGGCAACATGAGAGTTTAATCTCTTCCAGAGGCTAATTGAGGGAAAGATCAGGGTGGATTAGAGCAGAGCAAATATCAACAGTAACCTACCAGAAGTATGTACTACCCTGGTGTGTGTTGGGAATAGGCGACCATGGTGCTGGCTCTTTCCCCCAGCGTTTTTGGAGCTTGACTCATGCCTACTGAAGGGCACATCTGAAGACAAGAACTGGAAATAGAAAGGGAGCAAGGACAGAAAACTAGGGTGTCAGCAGGATGGTTTGCCCTCTGGCTTGCCTGCCTGAGTCTGTGAATCACCTGGCATGCTGCAGATTATTGCCAGGCAGGAATTTAAAAATAATTTGGCTTGGCTGAGGTCCTGCTGGGTGAAACGGCTGGATAAGTTCAGGGCCAGCAAGAAGGGGGATGTGCTGCAAGGAGAGCTGTGACACGGGCTTTCGCCCTAGATGGGCTGAGGACCAAAAGGGAGCTGAATGTGGGCACCGTGGACTGGGGTGGGACTGGCAGAAGATGCTGCGAGAGCATCTGGAAGGGAGACTTGGAAAGAAGAGGTGAAATCCCACCTATGAGATGCTGCTGGGGCTGGAGCCACCCTTGGGAGCATAATGCACAAGTTCCTTGTGGCTCACCCCGGTGGCACAGTAGCACTGTTTTGTGTGAGTCAAGTGATAGGACACATCCCCCTGGACCTGAGGGTGTGTGATTGCTCACCTGTGAGTCCCCAGGGTGCCCCCACTTGGAGTCCCGGCATGGGAAGGGGGTGCCTGGCTGTGTGCCCCAGCGTTGCGGGCAGCACAGCTCTGCAGACAGCTGCTGTGCACGCACCAGTGCGCAGGGTTCGATGCGCTCTGTGAGATGACACGTGCACACCACAGGGCACTTTGGACATGGTGCAGGGCTGAGGGAGCTCCATGTGAATGGCCTGTCCCTGCAAGGAAGGACAATGAACTAATGCCTTAATAACTCGCCGTGTTTTCAAGCTGTAGTGAAAGCTGGTTTCTGTCCCGAGCAAGCAGGGGAGGAGCAGGGTTTTCTCCCTGCTCCCTGTCTTGAGCCCTTGGCTGAAAATTACTTGCTCCATGATTGCACCTGTCACTTGTCCTGAGACACGATGTCCACAGGACCTGGGACATCAGGGGCTGCCTGCCCATGCCCCAAGCAAATTCAGGCTCCGAAACCATGTGGCTGAGTGGAGCATCACTGTGGCTGGTGGCCCAGCAGGGTTTGGGGGCAGAGGTGAGCGTGGTGCAGAGAGCTCTCTGAGCCCCCCGCAAGGGGCTGTTGTGGGGCTGCTGTTGATGGGGTTTGTCTGGTTTTATTGCCATAGTACCCGGGAATCCCTCAGTAGTGCACAGACCCAAGAGTTATTGATGTACTTAATTTTAAGCATCTTTAAATGTTTTTCCCATGTCGCAGGCTGAGAGGTAAACGCAGGCTGTGCAAAATGAGCTGTGCAGCTCTGGGGAAAGGCCCTTTCCATGCTGGGAAGACAGGAGCCTTCTGGGCTTCCTGGGGCTCAGCCTGGAAGCATCCCTGCCCAATGCTAGGCAAAGCATGAGCGCTTGCCCTGAGCTATCAGGAGGGCACATGTACTCCCCATCCTTCCTGCTGAGGCTCTGCAGATGTCCCTGTCCCCAGAGGAGAGCTCAGCCCCACAGCTGTACCTAACGTCAGCATTTACCAGCCTTACTACATATAACAAAAAAAGCAACAGGAGCTCTGTGTTTCAGGCTGGGGATGAGGCCCCAGCAGGACTAGGGGTAGCTGCTTAAAGACATGCATGTGATGATGGAGAAAAGCAGGTCTAGGGCCATCAGGGCTTACATGTGCTACATTAGGGGTCTGCGCCTCTTTCAGATCTTTAAGAGCCTGCAAGGGGGCAGAGGCTGGGAGCAATGTTGGTAAGTGGCAGTGACATGGCCAGGGCAGGTCCTGCCATGGTGAGTGATGTATAAAAGCCAGGGCCAAGTAGAAAAAAATGTATGTTGTTGAACTGGGGGCTTAGCAGTGAGCTGGGAAAGAATTCATCTCCCAGGAAAGGATGCAAGAAGAAAAGCCTCCAGCTGCTTCATGCAAGTGAGTGACCAGCGCAGGGACCAAGGACAACAGAGGAGGGAAATGTTTGTGGGGACAGTGACAGCAGATTTAAAGCTACTCCTTGCAAAGCCCCTGGTAGGGTGGCATTGCCAGAGCTCTGCTTCTGAGGATGGTGGTGGCAGCTCTTCGACACATGTTTCTACACAGACGAGTACAACACAGCCTTGGGGAACCGCTCCGTGCCGTGCCAGGGTGCCTGTACCACACCCCATGGGCACCCATCCCTCTGGTGAAAAAAGGGTTGGTCACTCCTTTTCTTGGCTGATGTTTCTTTGCCTTCTGGCACATGTTGTTCTGCTTCTTGGACTTTCTGTGGGCTCAAGAAAAGCCTGACACATTGGTTTTTAGCCACAGGGTTTGCGATTAGCACAGCTCAGCCCCCAGTGGGTGCCAGTCCTGCAGCCCTGGGTGTTCAGTGGCACCTAACTGCCCAGAGCTCCCATCCTCCTGCCCAGAGCCACGTGTTGGTCCTGGGCTGATCCAGCCTCAGAAGCCAGTCAGGGAAAAACCTATATAAACAAGGTTTCCTTTAAAAAGGCAGCAGTGATGATGACCAGCTCAAACCAGGCATGTGGGCCATCAGCTGGCTCGGCACGGAAGGGCTGGGGGAAGCGCCCTTGTAAACCAACTGCGTTTGGACCCACCTACCTCTTCTGCTCACTGCCTGCCTTCATTTTTAAAATAAAAAATAATAAAATGCACCATTTTTGCACCTTTGAAACCTTCCTCCCCATCGTGGAGGTGCTGGATGGTCTCTTGAGCCAAGCACAAAAAAAAGTAATAAAACGCAGCCCAGGGCACAAGGAGAGAAAACCCTCGTGTGTGTGTGTGTGTGTGTGTACGCACATGTGTGTGGTGCCAGCTTTGCTGCACATGCTTCCAGTCTGGTGGAGAGAGCCCAGCAAGACAACCAGGTCTTTGGAGGAGCTTGGTGCTGGTGGGTCATCAGGGTGGCTTTCAGCCAGGCTGCCGAGCCCTGGAGAATGGGGGTTGTCCCTGTCGGAGGAGAATCAAAGGGGAAATGTGTTGCCATGGTAAATGGTAAAGTTTTGCTGTGGCCACATTTGCTCCAGGATGAGCTTCTCATTATTTCCACTTGAAAGCCCTGTTTTTCCTGGCAGTCACGTCGGCATTTCAGTCCCTCAGATTTGCAAAAAGTAGCAATTTTCTTCCCCAGCGCGGCAGGCTGAGCACTGCTGTCCTTTGGGCCAGCGCTTGCCGGCTCCCGCACAGAGCAGTGGCAGGGCTTGGCCAGCATCCTCCCGCCTCGCCCCTCATCCTCTCCTCACCTCCTTGCACACCAGCACCTTGGCCCGACGCATTCAGGGAGCCGCCTCTCCCTCTCCCATCATTAATCCTCACCACATTTTCATGTGCATCCCCCCTGTTTCAGCGCTGCCAGACCCCGAGTGCCTCCCTGGACTGCCAAGCCCCCTGGGCTGCACCCTCCCCTTGTCTGTGCTTTGATTCCTTTTGGTTTTGCCGAGTTCACTGAACCGCATGTGTTTTTACTGCCTTTTTCCACGCTTCTGCTATGGCTGTAGGACTTCTTTGTGAATGGTAACTCCAGACAGGTAAGCGAGCATCCTCAGGAGCCCAGTGCCTATGAGTGGTGAGGGCAGGGCGAGTGCGGGGCTGGGGACGTGGGGGATGCACGTGCTGCTGTGGGGGATTAATGTGCGGCAAAGAGGGGATTAAATCAGAGGTCCAGTGATCACCAGGAGGAGCAGCTTCAGAGTCGATGCTGGGGGTGGCTGGTATGCAAGAAGCTGCCCTCTCTGCTGTCTGGCCTGATGCCAAAGCCAGGGTCCAGGGGTTGAATTTTCAGATCCAGCTTAACACAGAGAAGCGCCTACCCCGAGTGTTTTCGCTTTTCAGAAGATGGAAATAAATAAACTCCTACCTGTGGGTTGAAGCTCTCTATTTCATCACGGTCAGAGCAGACAAGACACGTGAGCGGGGCAGCTGGTGGTAGGTGACTTGGGGCTCACCTTCCTTCACTTGCCACAGCCTTCACTCTACGCCACCTGTCCTGGAAGCTTCCCACTTGTTATAGCTGGTGGGGTTTTTTTTTCAGTCAAACAAGAACAGTAAAAAATGGGAACTTGTGTGCTTAGTCACAACCGGCGCAGTGGCTGTGTGCCAGGTCCCCTACACTCGCAGACATATAGTGCAGATCTGTAGTGTGTGGGACCTTGCAGCTCTGGGTTGTGTTCCTTCCAGGATTGAATAGCTGGCTTTTAATTGATTAACCTTACTAGAATATGCAATATAGTAAATTAAAACTGGAGACAAGATGAACCCTTTAGACAACTCTGCAAAATTGCTGTTATGTAGATCTGCCCATTTGCCCACAACTACAATTTGATGTATTATTACTCATTTGAAGGTAATATATTTAAGCTGCTTAGGAGATGTAGGTACTTATGTCACGCCAATTCCTGCTTTCAAATCCCTTATTTTGAGAGAATTCCACCGAAAGAGCAGCAAATGCTGCAGGTTGCATTTGCATGTCTGGTAGCTCATGTTGGCTAGCTTGCTCGGGAGGACTGATGCATGAGGGGTGATTGCAGATGTTTGGAGTGGGGGTGAAGACCAAGAGTGATGCTGAGTGTGTGCAGCAGCCCGTAAATGAAATATTTCATGTGAGGATTTAATGAAGTATCACAAATACGTATGCTAAGAAAGCCCGGCTTTATTTATTCAGCAGCGCCTGTGTGTTTGCAGATTTTTAAATCTTCCCTGTCTGAGAAAATATTTACATTTCTAACCAGAGGCTTCAAAGCCAGCTCTGGTTTATGAAATGACTTACTGTGTTTCAGTTACAGGCAATGGGTTTTACCCGTAACCCATGGTGACACTCCTGATTAATGGGGGCCCGCTGTGTATCATGCTGCTATGTGCTGAGAGTACTAAATGTCTTTGCTCCTCCACGGCTTTTCTCCAGGCTTTTGTTTTGTTGGGTTCTTTTTTCCTTTATTTTTTTGTAGAAGGAAGATGCTATCGATGACACTTTGAGTTCCCGGCATAAAGTCAAGGAGCTTTCAGTCATAGACGGCCGGAGAGCTCAGAATTGCAATATCCTCCTCTCCAGGTACGGTTAATGCCTTCTCACCCACCAGGGAGCGAGGGGATGTTTGATACCCTGCCCTGGGCTGGGGAGGGCTTCTCATCCCTGGGGGGAGTTTAATGACAGGAGCCAGCGAGGGAGGAGAGCCAGCGACACCTGAACACAGCTATAGCCTTACCGTGCACGGTGAGGTGGCATGGGGAGGGGTGTGGAAATGTGATTTAAGTGGGTATGTGGCAATTAGGTGTCCCTGGAAAGCCCCAGAGGGGCTGGGGCACCCAGTGAGCCTTTATAGGGGATGGGAAGGGGCTTGATTTCACCTCTTATCTACCTCAGCCGGGGTTTTGTTTGCTTTTCGACAGCGGTTGAAGAGGGTCTCTGTTAGACTGGGGAAGGCGCTGGGCATTGGCAGGGTGGGGGGGAGCGGCGGTGTAACCCAGCCAGGGCCTGGCTGCCTGCACAGGTGTCCTGTGCCACATCTGGATGTCGGGAAGGGGATGTCTCCCTCTTACAGCTGCCCAGCCCTGCTCAGGTGACAGCCTCCCACGTGCCCCTTGCCAGGCAGGCTCAGCACTGCTACCAGCAATTTAATCCCATCCCCAGATGGCTGCCAAGAGGATAAAAAGGGCCTTTTTTGGTAAGATAAACTACACCACTAAGACTGATTCCTGAGAAAGGAAAAGCCAAGCTGCAGGGGTCTGAAAGGATGAGCCATCAGCATAGCTACTTAGAAAAAAAACCAACACCAAACAGCAGCAGAAAATGCCACTTGTTTCTGACTCACCCAGAAAAAAAAGTCATCCCAAGAACAGTAAAATCTAGCTCCATTCAGAAATATTCACTCTGCTGCCTGGAAGTGCAGAAGCTTTTGTGCCACCCAGGACTGGCCAGGATGGAGTTGCATTGCTGGCAGTTGGGCTTGCAGCCGCGGTGCCCAAATTCTGCGTTTTCCCAGACCAGGGGTTGGCGGTGCCAGTGCCTCGCCTTGGCAGCCTGGCTGGTTTCCTTCCCTAGAAAGTATGCGGAGGCTGATGTCTGCAAAAGAAAAAAACCCTCCGGGTAGGTAGCTTGCAGTCCCTGGTGCTTCTTCAAGCTCTTCTAGAGGTGGTCCGCAGCCCCATGGGCAGCAGGAGCAACAGGTGCGGTGAGCCATGTGCTGCAATGTTTGGTGGTAAAATTGCTGTGTTTATGGCTGTCTCTGCTCTGGGTTGCTTCTGGGGAGTTTCATACTTCCTAGCAGTCCAAATAAAAAGGATGATGATAAAAGCAGAGTTTAAAGCAGCAGGCAAATGAGTATGTCTGTGGCAGCCACCTATTAGCAAGTAAAACGATGGGATTCGGGACACTGGCAGGGCTGCTCTCTGGCATACTTAGGCTGAGCGTAGTCAGAGTTAGTTTAGGTGTGATTCAGGCAGAAGTTTAAGTATACAGTTTAAAGTTAAGCGCACAGATAGCCCCTTCAGTGGGAAGGGGAGCTACCCAAGCACTTAACTTCAAAGGCGTCTTGTGTGTCTTACTGAGCAAAGGTCTTAATTTCATTTCACCAGCAAACCTTTCTCTTCCAAGAAAGTGATGGCTGGAAACAAGTCACCAGTAATTAATCGCACAAAAGGGGGACAACAGAGGCCGCTACCTGCCTGCCCTCCCCTTTGGGTCATTTCCTAAGGGAGAAGTGGGATCGGATCAGCCCTGCAGGGTGGCCCCCAGGACTCTCATATGGCTTTTCCCGGGCACATCCCACAGCATCAGGGGCTGGCCACTGCTTTGGAGGTGCTCTGGGGTTTGTCCCGTGGTGCTCCCAGCGATGCAAGGGCAGAGGGGCCACCCCAGCAGGGCATTTCTCTAGCATTACAGCAGCAACCAAATCTGCTCCTTCCCCCATTTCTGCAAGGGACTGCAATAGAGTTTCTCTCCCCAAACCCCCTTTGGGCGATTTACTCTTGATGCCAAGCAGCTAAAAGGAAGGGCAGTGTTGGGATGAAGCCCAAGCATCATGCTGGTGGGCTCAGGACCAGGCCCTGCATCTCCACCAGACTCCATGCAACCTTGGGCAAACCCTTCCATCTCTGCCCACCCCAGCCACCAGTCCCTAAGCTGGGCAGAGCTACGGGTCCCTGGTCCCAGTGTTGCAAAGGGACTGGTCTTGCAGGGTGGCTCACTGCAGTCAGGCTGCTGCTCTCCTGCCTCGCTCACGCAGCCATCGTGGGGACAAGCAAACTTTCACATGCAAAAGGACCTGCAAGCTCGGCCCCTGATTTAGCCCAGACATTTGTAAGCTCACCAGGCATTGTCTGGCTTGCAGCGTGGAAAGATTACGGCCAGTGAGATACTTTATCTCTCTCTGTAGATTTATTTTTTTGCCTGTTTCCCTTGCTTTGGGAGAAATTACTGCACAGTGAGATCACTGGATTTTCCTCCAGCTTGTAATGCAACACAAGAATATTTTTAACACTTGGGTTTTTTCTTCTTTTTTTTTGGAGAATGCTTTGCCAATGTCAGTGCATTATCGGATCTTCCTCTGTGAACTGACCATGTCCTTGTTTTTTCTCCCTCTGTACATGTGTGTATTTTTAGTGCTGCATTCTGCAAGATGCAAATCAAGCCCTTGCTCCGTTGCTTTCTGCCTGTGCTAGCGGTGAATGGCTTGTTTGATTCCTTTCTCCAGCAAGGCGGCGTGAAGCATATTTCTCAAATGAATGTGGCTTTTCAAGAGGGCGCGTCCCTTTCTCAGTGGAATTCATTTTTCCCCTTCACACTTATTACGTCCTCTGCAGGATTCTACAAAAGCCGCGCAAAATAGCCCCGTGCTTGTCAGGCTGGCGAGCTGTCACTTCGCATCGGCGGGCTGCTGGCTTTAAATCCCTGTGACAGCAAGTCCTGTGACCCCCTTCCTCTCAGACAGCTCACGTTCAACAGCTGCTGCCAACAATGATAATTATTGTGGTTATAGATAAGCTTCTAGCTTTCACTGGCCCCTTTCCCATCAAATTGTCTGAGAAGCTGTTTTCTTCTGGCGCCCTGCACTTGCTCTCTGCTGATGCTGGGGCAGGCTCTTGTTCTTGGCACTGGGTTTTGATGATTCCTGAGAAAAGTTTTCTCGACCTCTTTCTTTTTAAATATATTTTATTGTTTACTTTGCTTTTAATGAGCAGGGCTTACAAAAGTCACTCTCATCTTTCACCACCCGCCTGGAGACAATCACCGTAAAGTGTGTGCTTTAGGTGTTCGCTTTGGATGAGGGGTAGCTGCTGCCTACCCACCCCCTTCTCCCAGGAGTATTTTTGCCTCCCAGGGATGCCCCCAAATATCCAAACCTAGCCAGTGTCTGCTTTTCACCATGTTGGGGACTGGTGTGACATTTGTTGGCAGTCTGAGCTTTCATGTCACTGCTCGGGTGTAAAAGGAGTCCTTCTGCAGCTTCATATCCCACCTCAGGTTGTGTCCATCCTGTGCTCTCGTGCACGACAGGTAGGGTGTGCTGGGGACATGGCTGCTCATCACCACAAGCTGTGGAGGGGACATTTTCCACGGATCCTGGGTTTGCTTCTTGTACAGCAACCCTAGCAATTGTTCTGGCTGCTGCTCAGCACAATCTGTGAGCTTCCTCCCCTGGCTGAGGTGAGATTTTAACTCACTCCTCATTTAACAACCCCTCTCCTGGGGGCTCCCTGGAGCAGGAGGTGAGAGAGGACCAGGTGCAGGACAAGAGACAGGCTTGTAAGGAACAGATACTTGCCAGCTCTGTAAGATTGACCTACCTCAATAAAGCTAATCCTTCACTTCCAGTCTTGAGCAAAAGGTTTCAAGCTAAACCAAGCCCTTGCTACTGTGGTCTTAGAGTGCAGCACCCTCCTTGCCTTAGCTTCACCTTCCAAAAGCCAGCTCCGCAGTCTCAGCCTGCTCCCTGAAGAGATGCCAGGATGACAAATACCCTCCTTATTTAATTAATTAGAGTGATCAACTCTGTTCCCAATCTTCTTTTTGGTCTGCTGATCGGGTTGACTTCCAAGGTCTCACATGCCGCTGTAGGGTGTGTTTCTGGTTTCAGTTCATTCCTTCGAGCCGCATCCAGTATTTCAGCATCCTTTGGCAGCCCTGATCACCAGGACTGGGGCTATGGGTTTCCTCAAAGCCCATGAACAGGTCTTTTCAGCTGTGTGACTTTTCCCTGCATGCAAGTACAGAGGATTTCGTTGGGTTTTTTTTTTCCCCCAACTGTATTTATTGTAATGGCTTTAACCATCACTGCAAGCTGGGCAAGAGATAGGATGTTGGCAAATGGAATTGTAGGAGTTTCTGGACTTTCCTTCTTTTGCATTTAGATTATTTTCTGCAATGCGAAAACATGAACAAAAATAGGTGTGGGTTTGTAATCAAAGTCCTTGCAGGGAGCAGTCACGGGGGGTACTGCAGACATAGTAAACTGTTGTTAATGGCTGCTCAAGCCCAGGAGAGGCTGAGGGCGTCTTTCTGTCTATTGCCTCAGTTTGATGCAGGCTGCTGTTGAACGGGCCACTTCCAGGGAACACCATCCTGCTGCTGCTTGCTATGATACAGTGGTCTGTGGTTTTAGAAATCTCCAATTTGAGCCTATGTCTTCTTCAATTCATGTTATGTGAAGTAGGAGAAGAAAAAGGCGGGGTGGTGGGGTGGTGGGGGTTGCTGGTTTCCAGCCTTTTACACTTTGAAGAACATTGAATCCACACCCCTCCAAAAAAAAGGGCTGAAGTATTTCCTGGGATGCTGAGCACCCACTCCCCAAATTTTGGTTTTCTTTCTCTTTTTTTTCCCTGGAGGGACACTCCAAATAATGGTGGGTGGAAAGAGTGAGGTAGGCAACGTTCAGATCCAAGAAGAGCAACAGAAATTGGCCAGATTTTCCTTGGGGGTTGTGGCAATGGGTTCAGGAGCAGTGCTGAGCTGTGGTCCTGAGCCTGGGCTGGACTGTGCTGCAGACAGGGAGCATGATCCCCGCTGGCTCCATGGCCTTTGGGGATGCTGGCACTGCAGGAGTAGCATTGCTATGGGCAAGATTTACAGATAAAAGTTATATATTTTTAATAGGTGTATGAGATACTATGTACAATACTTACATAAAATACTATAAAATAGGGGGCAACAGCTGCAGTGCAGGGAGAGGGGATTGGCCCTCCTGTTCACAGCAGGGCCAGGGCTGCTTTGTGCTGTGCCTTGGCAGAGCACGGTCCTACTGCATTTCTCTTACGTTCTTCTTCATAACACTGTATAGTGTAATTTGTGCTGCTGCTGCTGGCTGGGGGTTAAGCTTGTTGCATGGGTGCATATGGAAATGCTCCTGAACCTTGCCCGGTTGCTGGGCTGAGGATAATTCTCCTTCCCCTCCACCTCCCAGGCTGAAGCTCTCGAATGAGGAGATCAAACGAGCAATTTTGACAATGGACGAGCAGGAGGACCTCCCAAAAGACATGCTGGAGCAGGTGGGCAATGTGTCTCATGCTCCTCCATGGTTTCCTTATGTTGAGGCCATGCTGTGCAAGGTGCTCGGGACCAAACCATGGCTTTAAGAAGTGTGTCAGGGCCCCAGATTATTTACCAACCACATGTTGAAAAACCACCCCAGTGGGCTGGAGCAGCAGGAAAGCAGCTCGGTTGTAGCATCGGTGCTGGGAGCAGCATGGCCTCCACGTGCCATGCCTGTGCCTAGGTCTGCCCTGGGACCCCGAGGCCGAGCCAGTTGCCTATTTTGTGGCTGTGGCTTGAAGTTCATGCTCAGTGGGGGGTTATTTTTGAAATTTGTTCAGCATTTGTACAATCCTTTAAAAGGCAATACCAGTTTTCAATTCATCTAAATCCTTTTGAAAGCATTTTATTCACCTGTCCTTAAAGCTGAGCTGGTGATTACACCTTCAGCAGGGATGTGGGAGGATTCAGTACACAAAGTTTCCATCTGCAAATAGGTAGAGTTGCAGCAAGAGGCCCTGACATCTCCTCTGGCAGAGGTGATGTCAAAACATCCTTGGAGCAGACACAGTACGTGTGTCATAAAACCAGAGTGATGGCAGGGCAGAAGCAAGAGACACTAATGTGTAATGGGAGGAAGGTCACAGGGACAGCAATAACACTTATTTCACAGGTGCCTTGGGGTCACTGTCTGTACATGCTGAAAAGGTGGTAGATACAAACAAATAAATCACTGTTTTACTTCTGAAAAACTGTACATGGACCTCATGTCCACCAGTGTGCTTTCCTTTTTTTAGCTCCTGAAGTTTGTTCCTGAAAAGGGTGACATTGACCTACTGGAAGAGCATAAGCACGAGCTGGATCGCATGGCCAAGGCTGACCGGTTCCTCTTTGAAATGAGCAGGTTGGTGGCCCAGGAGACCTGTTTGGACCAGTGGCTGCACAGGCTGGTTGTGAGGTGGCTGTTTTGTGGAGCCTGGTTGGGAAATAAGCCCTGCTTACTGTTTTTCACATCAGAAAAATGAGTGGGCCAAACAGACTGGAGGCCAAGCAAGGTGCTCCCACTCTGGATCGCTTGTGACACTATGCTTCTAAAATCAGGGTTGTGCATTCCAGACAAGAAGCAGCTTGACAGAGCAGCAGGGAGGGATGGGGAGATGGATCCTCTAGAGAGCTGTTGGTTTCCCGGGTCATGTCTCGACACATTCCCCTCATTCAGGGGAGAAAAGCTCAGTCTGGCACAACTGTGCAGAAGACTGCGTCATCTGCATCATGGCCCAGGTGGGAGGCACTGTTTGAATGATAACACGATGCTCCTTTCCCCTTCACATGAACGTATCCTAACGAATACTCAAGACTGACGTACGTAAATTTTGCCCTGCTGTGTAGATGAATCTCACTCCTCACCTCAGGCATGGCTCGTCCCTGGGGCTCCTGAGAATATATGAGACAGAAAGGAAATGCCGTTTCTTCCTGCTTTTGGTAGCAATCATTTAAGACTTAGAATTCAGGGTGGAACAACCTTGTCTTTTGCATGCACATCCTCTAGAGGTACTGGTTTAAAACCTTGAGCTCTTTATTGAAGTCCAACTGAGTATTGAGCTCTTTGAATTTCTTAGCTGAACTTCAAGCAAGTCACTTGTTTGCAAAGTCAGTGAGTTTTACAATCTGAGACTGTACTGGGAGATCAAAAATAGAAACGCTCCTGTCCTCCCAGAGAAATGTGCCAATGAACACTGGGGTGATGCACCGTGTACTTGCTGAGTGTCAAAAACAGGCAGGACGGAACTGCAAAGTTCAGACCTGAGGCCTCAGGGCTGGAAGATGCTCAGAATTAGCTTTCCTATCACAGGTCACCTTTCCTCTTCACAGTCTCTTGCCCAAGTGCTGCTCCCATGCCTTCATCTTTTCAAAAGCACAATGTGCCAATGCAAATATTCTCCTTGATTTCCAGCACAGCTTTTTAATTTGCCCTGTGGTCTGTAACTGAGTGTGATGTCTGTGTCACCTCTGATTAGCACAACAACAGCACAACCCATGGCCTTGTCTGTGAGCGCATCTCCCGTGGGTCCTTGGTCCAAATGACTCAAATCAGACTGCCATTTGGGTACAAGTGAGATCTTGTTTAGCCTAAATACAACTGACATGAGCAGAGCCATCCCTGACTTGCCTGGAAAAGGGCTGGATTGGGCTGTGTCGGTGGCTTTCCAGCCCAGGCTATTGTGTTGAGGATCTGAAGCCCCAGTTTCATTAGTGCTGGTGGTTGACGTGCCTGTATCCAGCTGCAGTTCATCACAAAACCATTGGGACCCCAGACTTCATCAGCATCTTTGCTAAGGAGTGGTTGTAAAAGAACTGTTTGTTCATAGCAATAGGTTGTAAAAATGTACTTGTTGAACCTGCTGAGTTAAGGATAGGCTTAAGCATGTGCTTAAGAGCCCACGTGGATCCACCCCAGGACAGCTGTAGCTTCAGTTGTCATTTTTTCCCATCCCAGCATAGTTTCGGGGAGAAATGGGGTCATTATTTTTTAATCACCGTGGCTTAAGTATGCCTTGTGAGCGCAGCTGTGAGCAGCAGAGCAACTGCACTCTGCCCGGAGCAAGCAAAGCTCAGCCCGCACCTCTGTTGTTTTCTTTTTTTTCCAGGATAAACCATTATCAGCAAAGGCTGCAGTCCCTTTACTTCAAGAAGAAGTTTGCAGAGAGAGTTGCAGAAGTCAAACCCAAGGTGGAAGGCAAGTGATGGGACCTGCCAAGGTGCTCTGTGCGGGCACAGGGAGCACTCGTAGGAAGAGCATCTCTCCATGCCTGGGCAAGGCTGGTCCGCATGGAGGCTGCAGTGACGCAGGGGGAGGGAGTTGGTTGTTGGTCTTTGCGCATGGGGGTACTGAAGAGGTTGCTGCAAGGGGAGCAGTGTGCTGTGGTGGCAAGGGGTAATGTCCCACACCTTTCTGCTTTCAGCCATCCGTGCTGGCTCCAAGGCAGTGCTGCAGAGCAGCAGCCTCCAGCAGCTGCTGGAGGTGGTCCTGGCGTTCGGGAACTACATGAACAAGGGCCAGAGGGGCAACGCTTTCGGATTTAAGATCTCCAGCCTCAACAAGATCGCGGACACCAAGTCCAGCATTGACAAGTGAGCAGCCCCTGCCCTCGTCCTCAGCAGTATCCACAGGCCCCAGGGATGTTGAGGGAACAGAGGGGCCATTAGTGTTGCCTCTGGGATGTGGGTAGGTGGGAGCGGTCCCCTCCTTCCTGCTGCCCCATCTGGAGCATCCGATGATGCAAGCACCCATTTTTTGAGCAGGACAGATTTCAAGGGAAGCTGAGCTGCAGATCAGCATGGGGATTGATGGAGGCTTTCCTTCCTGGGCTGACTAAACAGCAGCAAAGGCTGATTAGGAGGATCATCCTCCAGATCCTTTTCTCCCTACTTTGAGAAGTCAAGAGCCATCATGCTGTGGCGCAGTGACCAGAGGAGAGGTCCCAGGGGCTCCTCTCCGTGGGAACCCCCTCTGCAGCCCCCTCAAGCTGCTGCAGCCATTGCCTGGTTTGCTTTTCCCCACCAAGCTCCATGCACAGAGAGGAGCTGGGTCAGGTCTCAAACCTGCCGGGTCTCATCCATCAGTAAAGACAATGGAGAACAGAAACAGTGATGTTCAAGTCACCTTCCCTGAGTCCCTGTGGTGGAGGGTCCTTGCTTGCAGGGACCAGACTGCTCTGTGCTGTGGCTGTGTGTGTGGGGGACAGACCCATCCCATGTCCCCAGGCAGGCAGCAAGTAGCATCCTTGCAGAAATCCCAAAATCATTCATTACGAGGGTTAGGGTATAACCAGGATTTTTAACTGAGCTCTCAGGTCCCCATGGGGCCACCATGCCAACCTCATCATTCCTCTCTCCTAGGAACATCACCCTTCTGCACTATCTCATCACTATCGTTGAAAAGAAATATCCCAAAGTGCTCCGCCTGCACGAGGAGCTGCGAGACATCCCGCAGGCAGCCAAAGTCAAGTAAGCAGGGATTTAAGTGGTGCTTAGGGAGTACCGAGAGCTCCTTTCCCATCTCTTCAGCCTATCTTTCCATGTCACCCTCCCCTGCTCGCACTCCCAGCTGGATCCTGGCTGCCGGTCTGGGCCCAGTGCTGTGGCCACGCTGGCCCGAGAGCAGCCCAGGATACAGAAGCAAACATTGCCTCGTGGCTTTAAATCTCAGCCCTTGCAGCAAAGGCCTGCGAGTCTCCCACCACGAGGGAGGAGAGCTGCTTGGAGCAGCCGTTTCCTGTTGTTATCTCACCGCAGAAGCATTTAATTAATTTCTAATGGTATGTTAAGTAATCCGGGAGGAAGCGGTTGTGGTGTGGCTGCAGATAAAGGGCAGCTGTTTATCTGCGTGTGGCAGGGAGGCTTTGCGGGCAGGACCAGGCAGTGGTAGTGCAAGGGGCTCACCTGCCTCCAGGTCCTGCCTGGCACTCGTTTCACCACCAACATGGAGCTTCTGATGTTTGCAATGAGCTTTTAATCCCTGCCCACTGCCCACTGACTGGTTCGGAGCAGGCTGCCACTGTCTCTTTGCTGGCGGAGGCCCCCAGTTCGGCAAAGCCTTTAAACACACGCTGAACTTTTAAGCGCAGGAGGAATCTGCTGTTGCACTGCAAAGCCCTCAAGTATGTGCTGAAGTCCCTCTGAAATCAATGAGACTCTGTTTCGGTTTTAAAGTTCAGTGGGAGCTTATGGGCTTTGCTGCTTCAAGGACCTGAGCAGCAAAGATCACACGTTTCTGCAGTCAGCACCCGTTCCTCCGAGCCGTGGACACGAAAAGGGCCTGAAACTGCACCTCTTCAGACAGGATGGCAAATACGCACGGAGCTTATGGCAGCTCGAGGGTCTTTCAAGTTTCAAAGTGCTCTTGTAGCAATAGTGCCTTCCCCGCAGAAGATCCATAATGTGCAAAGCAAGCATCCTGGTGTCTAAAGTGTAAAATAATTGTCAGCCATAGGGATTAAACAAAGTGACAGGACAAATCTTGGCGTGTGAGAAGTGTGTGGCAGCTGCGCTGATAGGCATCAGCTGAGAACATGGTGGAGCAGGGCATGCTCCTCACTGGCACAGGCTCCAGCTTGCTCATGCTCTTGCATCTGCAGCTACACGTATGTACAGCTACACGTATGGGAAAGAAAGAGTCTGCAGAGACGTGTCCCCCCCTCCGAAACTTTATCATTTTGCTCTAAACTGGATACCATATGTCATATTTGGGCTTGGTCCAATCTAGAGTGAAACCAAAAAGTTTCTAAAGCTCTGGAAAACCCTAAATTCCCCCCAGCCCTGCAGCTGTGAAGCAAACTTGCCGCCTCTGTCAATCCCACTGCTAGTAATGAACTGCTGGAGCACAGGGCTCCCAAAACTGCTTTTTCCCAGACTAAACCTGCCAGGAACACTTGCCCCATGACCCAACATCAGCATTTCCAGGGACCCCAGCCCTAGGACAGACACCCCTGGAAAGGTGTCAAGCCTGTGGTCATCGAGTCTTTGTGAGAAAGCTTCCCCTTAGATGTAGTGGTAGAAACCCGTAAGCACTTGAACTCGAAGCTCATCGGGGGCTTGAGCCTTGTGTAAACAAAGTCAGTGCCAGATGTGATGATTTATTTTTATTTCTCTATATTTGGGTTGTCTCCCTTTATGAAAGTCTTACTGCTAGGAAGGGTGCTTTGCATGGCATTCACCTAACCATGGTACCCTGAAAAACTCTCTGCTGTGCGCTGGGACAAGCAGCAGATTTTCTGATGGCCCTGGAGAGGGGAAGAGAAATCTCTGCCCAGCAAAGCTCTCTCCTGAGCTCTCCTTTTGCTTGAAGAGGCCTGGAGGCTGCTGAGCTTGCTAAGCCTGCCCAGTCCCTTTGATTAAAAACACAGAAAAGCATTTTGCTTTAAAACAAGCAATTGCAGCCACTTTGAGATGGGCAGCTGTCCTAGCTTAGAGGCTGTCAGCCCGATTTGCTGCTTGAGACATGCTGCTCTGCAAACAGGAAGCCATGTGTGCAGCGCCGGGGTCTTTTCAGTGGAAAAACATGGTCGAGTTGGTTGGAGAGCTGTAGAATTTGCTGGGGAAGGCTGAAAATTAACATCCTGCCATTTCCAACAGCATGACTGAGCTGGAGAAAGAAATAAACACTCTGAGAAGCGGCCTGAGAGCAGTGGAGACTGTAAGTATTATTGAAATCAAATATAGCCCAGCCTGGCTCTGAGCACCGTGGCATCCCTCCTCAGGGAGGCAGGCAAGGGAGCTCCCAGCGAAGCTGCTTTTATCTCACATCCTGGAAATCTGTTTGTCTTTCCTTCCTGCCCTGCACGTGCGCCTGTCCTCTTAGGGCTGTTCTGGCACCAAAGTTACTGTGTGTGTTTAGGCACGTGCATGGTTTATATCTAATTCACCAAGGGAGGCTGAGGAAGTCTAGCGATGATGCCACAGAGGACCTGTGATGTGCAGAGGGGTCTCCCTTTGGCTGTAAAACTGCAGAGAGCTGGGGCTGAGGCCAGGGAGCGCTTCGGCAGCCCGGCTGGAGTGATGATGAATGGTGGAAGTATCCTGAAGGACTCACCGTCTTGCTAAATTATGCTGCTTCCATGATCTCACCTGCAGAATTAGGCCTTAAAAGCATACTGCAGGCACGATGCTATAAAATGGAGTAATCCGTGGCCTCATGCATGGCAGGAGGGAGCAGTGGTGGTGCTACAGGCAGTACCCGTGACACTGATGCAGGCACACGCCCAGCAGCACTACCAGAGGCTGATGGTATTTGTGTCCCACCAGAGGCTGATGGTTATTTGTGTTCCTCATCAGCCAGGGCCTGACCAGATTTACCTTTTTTTTCCCCAAAGGAGCTGGACTTCCAGAAGTCTCAGGTTCAGCAAACAGGTGACAAGTTTGTGTCTGTCGTCAGCCAGTTCATCACATTAGCAAGCTTCAGCTTCTCAGATGTCGAAGATCTTCTGATGGAAGCAAAAGAGCTGGTAAGGTCACCAGTGTCCTTGAGATCTGGGTAGCGTTTCAGCCTGTCCTCCAGCCAACAGGGGAGGATGGTCCTGGCCTTTCCAGAGCACATGCTGTGCATTAACATCTCAGATACCTCCCCCATAAGATCATGTGAATGTCCTGCTGAGACCCTAACATGACAAAGGTGCTGGGCTTTGTTGGTTTGTTTGGAGTAGGTGGGTGGGTACATCCCTGTCTGTCCCCAGGGCCTTCTTCCTGCTCCACAACCCAACATGCCAGGGGATGGCAGGTCAGGCCAGCAGATTGCTTCTGGGGTGCAAGATGTGCTGTAGAAAGCCATGAGATACCTATCTAAGTGCAAGGCAAGGGCTACCCATGGGAGAGTTGTGTCCATCAGGGAAGGAGATGATAGGTTTTTTGTGAGGATCTGGGTTTTGGTGAGGAGCTTTCACTCAAGCTTAGAGGGCTTGCTTTGCTTCTCGTGTTGTAAAATGGAACTATCCTAGTTTTGGTGGCTTTAGAGTTAGGAGTGTGACAGCTGGGGCATCTTGGCTAATGAAGGCTGAAGGTGGCAAGAAAGCAGGCTGTTCTGTTGGTTGTTGATGGAAGACGAGGAGAAAATGCAACCAGGTCTTCAGGCTGGACATGAGGTCACCCAGAGGTGGATATCAGAGACAACCCAGGCTGCCCAAGTGACTCCACTTCTATAGGGTGAAATGACATCCAGTGCATAACTTTGGTCTGAGACCTGCCCAGCTCTTCTCTCCAGAGAAAAGGGAGAGGAGCTCAGTGGCATGAATTGAGGCCAACTTCAGACCTGGTTAGAGAAGCTACTTAAAAGGTTCACCTTCCCCAGAATAATGCCCTGCTGAGTGCTTTGCAGCCATGTGCAAGGACCTGTTGCCATGTTCTCCTTTTCTCCCTACCATGCTGGTTTCAATCACAGCAAAGGGATGGATGTTGGCTGGTGTCTGTGATCCCCAAGCATCTTTTGCTTCCCCTCTTTCAGCAAAGTGGCCCACAGCTGATTCCCGTTTCCTCCAAGAACAGTCCTTCAGTATCTCCTCCCTGGCCTGGCCTTCATCTTGATTGAAGTGGCAGGGAGATAATCCGGCACAGGCTGCTTTAGAGATCTCATCCTTGTCCCACTGCATGAGCTGCCTCTCCAAAGACAGAAGTTACCCAGCATCACCACCACCTTGTCCCTGGTTGTGCTGTTGGCATTGTCCTTCAGACCATCCACCCATGTTTGGGCATTATGATTGACTGTTGCCTTGTTGAAGCCATGGCTAACCCAGGCCACCCTTTTGAACTGTTGATGATAACCAGGCAGATCTTCCCTGCAGTGAGTTAGAACTGTGGACATGGTGACAAAAGCTCTGCAAACTGTATAGTGTTCTGCTGACTTGGCTGGATCTGGAGGAGAAGGCCTGGTCATGCTCCCCAGTGCCCATCAAAGCCCACTCTGAAGCAATGTGCTGCTGTTCCCGTGGTTATCGGATAGGCTGGGCTGTGCAAAGTGCACCAGCTCTTCACATTTTAAACACATGCCCAGATTCACATTGTGTTACTGCTTTCTCTTAGGAAAGCAGAAACATCGTTCTTTTATAAAGTTTATATCCTGTGGGGATAATGTTTTCAGCCTTCCCCACCCCCACCCGCCAGAATCTTCTGCAACATGGCAGAAAATGTAATATCTTGATGAAAATCAACAAGAATAACCTCAATTATTTTGACTTACATAGTGGCACCTCTCAGATTCCTTCCTGCATCTTGAAGTACTAAGTCTCTTAAGTAAACAAAGAAATAAAAATGCCCTAAATGTCTTTTGAAAAGCCTGGGGCAGCCCTGCAAATAAAACTAAATCATACAGGCAAGCTTTAAAAATGTTCCTCTCGGTCTACCCAGCAAAATCAAAGCAACTAATAAATCTGTTTGTGCTTTGATTTTGTTTTTCTTTTCTTTTAAGCATGCTTATCTCCAGAACATGCCATCACAATTTTAACAAACTTTCTGTGCACAAAGAGTCCCCTTCAAACTGGAAGTGAGAACAAAGGATGTCAGTCCCAAGAACGACTCATGGGCTCCTCAGGGACCGAGACACATCGGCAGATCGTGGATGTCCTGTCCTGACCTTTGCTACAGCCTCATTCAACTCCCTTACATTAATGGTGTGCAAACAGCATGAAATGCCGGAAAACTCCCTATTTCCCTACCCAGGGCTGTGCCTGAGCCCAGGCAGAAATGTCTTTTAGAAGTTTCACCAACACATTTGGTTTCAATAGCAGAGCATGTGGCAATGATAAATAATACCCCAAAAATACTTCAAAGAAAAACTTAAAAGTGCGAGTTTCCCTTCCCCTGCCGTGTTTACTATTAGTTTTATGTCTTCGGTCTTCAGTCCCACAATATTTTGCTTCCTTGTTTTTACTGCTGCTTAGTTAATAAAGCCGAGCTGGGCCAGAGGGAGGCTCAGCAGAGCCTGAGGCAAGAAGGGGAGAGGGAGCTTGGGAGTGATCCAGGTCAGCTCTTACAGGGCAGCAGGTAAAACATCAGATGATTTATTTCATGTTTATGTCAAGGCTTGATGAAGCAAAGTCCTGCTGTCCACTCTGGCCACTGGAAGTGTTTCTTTCCGCTCTGTCAAGTCAAAGGCTTCCCATGGGGGCGGTTCACCAGTGTGGTGGGTGTCTCTTGAGACTGAGAGACCCCTGTCTTCTCTCTCCCAGTTTTCCAAAGCTGTGAAGCACTTCGGAGAAGACACAGACAAAATTCAGCCTGACGAGTTCTTCGGCATCTTTGACCAGTTCCTTCAAGCCGTGACCGAGGCCAAGCAGGAAAATGAGAACATGAGGAGGAGGAAGGAGGAGGAGGAGCGCCGAGCACGCATGGAAGCACAGGTGAGTGGGCACCAGCAAGCCCAGCAGCATCCCCAGAGCACCCAGGGATGGCAACCTTGCTGTGCTGTCCCCATGGTGAGCATGGTGGCACCGGGAGCACTGAAGACTGGGCAAGGAGATGCTGTGCTCCTAGAACCCCTGGCTTTTCACTGTTGGTTGCTTAATTAAATACTAACATTGGGTTGGCGAGATCTTGGAACTCAAACACGCAGCAGAGCTGGTGCTGCCTGTGGGGTGGTGTGACCCACCAGCAGCAACCGTGGGGCTGTGGACCTCAGCCCATGGGTTGTATCGATAACCCTAACCAGCTCTCATGTGCTAAGCAGTGGCATGGGAAACCACTCTTTGTTTCATGAGTTTGGGGGTCACCATGCATGTGTTGGACACCCCGCAACCACTTACATGAGAGTGACTTGTCTCCTTTCCCCCCTGCCATGGCATGCAGCTGAAGGAGCAGCGGGAGCGGGAGCGCAAGGCAAGGAAGGCGAAGGAGAGCGGGGAGGAAGGCGGCGAGTTTGACGACCTCGTCTCGGCCCTGCGCTCAGGCGAAGTCTTCGACAAGGACCTCTCCAAACTGAAGCGCAACCGCAAGCGCATTGCCAACCAGTTGGCTGACAGTGGCCGCGAGAGGCCTGTCACCAAGCTCAACTTCTGAAAAGCAAACAACAAAACGCAACAAAAAAACGCGGGTTAGTCTTTTTGAAGTGGCTAGGGGAGTTTTTTATTCCCATTATACTGCCTTGTGATTCAAAGCGAAACAGTGGCGCACTCTTTCTCCCCGCGGGCGAGTGTGTGTATGTATATACTGTGTATATAGTCACGCTGGGGGGGCAGATGGAGGTGCGTGGGCAGCCCACCTTGATGAGTGCCTGTGCCACCTCCTCCCCTCAGCCCACTCTGAAAAGTAGTTCTCCCATGCACAAGCACAATGCCGCGTCTGCGGAGCAAGAGAGGACCCAACCCAGAGATGCCAGCGGTCCCCATGGTTCCCAAAGGCAATGGGAAGCCGCTCTCGGCCGCTCTCCTGCTCGGACCCCCCCAGGCCATTTGCAGGGGATGCCTTGCACACAAGCCGAGCGGTATGAAGAAGAAAAGAAAAAAAACACAAGTTGACTGAACTTTAATCCGTTGGTTGTTTTTTTTTTCCTCATTGTTGTGATTATTCCAAAAAACTCACAGATCCGTGCTTTCGTGCTGGTTCCTGAGCTCGGCACCATGGGTGCTCCCAGCGATGCTCTTCCTGTCATCCTTGGGAAATGCTCTTTTTCCTCTTACCACCTCCTTGCTAAAGGAAAAAGTTTACCCCAAAGTGCTTGTCGCTGTAACGCCACACAGATGTATTGATAATTTCACAACGTTTTCTGGCCCAAGATGGTGGGAAAGGTTGGTTCTCGGAGGAGACAAGGAGCATAAACTTTTGCGTTGTAATTTTTATTCTTCCTTTCTGTTCAATGGGACAAACTGTATCCTCTGTAAAGGTGGGTCAGGACCAAAGGTCTCTGATATACAAGGAGGCTGGTGCAAAACCCACTGGCTTTCACCCACCTTCTTTTCTCTTTTCTTTATCAGACACACAGAAGCAGCGATGCCAAGAAGCGCTCGTCTCGTAGCCAGGTCCTTTTTCAACTGGTTTGCTGTTTGTTGTCATTGCAAATTTGTAAGCAGAACTACCTGTCAAATGTCAGTCCAAAAAAAAGAAAAAAATAATAAAAATAATTCAAAGCTCTCAGGGAGTAATAATTTAAAGGTTTAGAAAATTAAGAATTGGAGAATAAAAAGTAACCACCATTAACATATTAACATTTCTATTCTTAAATTATGCTGAATATATAGAGGACTGTTACTTTTTACTTTTATTTATTCGTGGTGTGTTTTTTAAGAAAACAAAACAAAACCTTTTTATACCACCAATACTTTTGTGATCCTATTTTTTTTTTGTTTGTTTGTTCTTTTTCCTGTGGAGAGATGAGTTTGTCCCTGTTGCACTAGATATTAACATTATTTGAAATAAGGTTGGTTGGGGTTTTTTTGTCAGATAATCGGTATTACTGGTGGGGTATGGGATGTCAGTTAACTATATGTACTGTATAGCAAAAGTGCTGTTTAAACTAATTTGTATAAAAAATACGGTTCTAAGCACCTGAAGGCCATGGGGTCTGCGTGCTGAGTGAAAGCTGTGAAATCTCTCTCTAACCAGAGTTGTCAAGAACTGTGGTTTTACCATTTTATTCATTTCTTCATTGCAACTTTTGACGCACTGTAGATTAAAAAAAAAAAAAAAAAGAAAAAAGAAAAAAAAATTCTGAGTAGCATTTAAAGCAGTAATAAATAAAGCAGGTAAGCGCAAAAAGTCCAGCACCTCGTATCCAAGCAGCTGCAAAACCTGCAGATTATGTTCAAAGGTGGAGTTAAGCACTTTGCTTTAAGAAGGAGGGGGAAATAAAGACAAAAGGTAATGATAATACTATTCCTTAACTAAAGTGCCTCTATTTATATTTTTTATTTATGGCTGAAAAAAATGGGGCTGATACAATTGAGGGAATGGACTTTGGGGGGAATTTAAAATATTAAATAAAAGAAAAAAAAGGTTAAAAAAAGAAGTCTGGCCTCTGATGGTTTAAGGAATGGTTGGTCACATGTGTTTAATTTGAAAGGCGGTGGGAGTTGGAAAGGGCAATCGCCTCCCGGGGTCCCTGGGTGCAGGGCTTGGCCACCAGCACCCACCCCTGGCTCCTGCCTCCACGACCCCAGTGCCACAACAGGACCTTTCCTGACAGATTTCCTCTTGCCCTTCCAAACCTGTTTTGTTTTGTTTTGGTTTTTTTTCAAATTGTTTTACAGCAGCCTTGTTGTCAGGCTGAGTTTGCCATTTCTTTGTTTTCTTTAAGAAAAAAAGAAAAAAGAAAAAAATATTATATCTCTATAAATAAATACAAAAGCTGTGTGCAGGTAATTCCATGTGCCATTGTCAAAAACTACTTTTAGATTGGTGCTGGTGTAAGTAGCCACTCTTTTCTCTTGGGTGTGTATTTTAAAGATGATTTTTTTTTTTAATAATGCCAAAAAGGAAAAAAAAATCCATAATAATTTGTAAACTGAAGTATATGTCTTGGACCTTATTAGCTTTGTAGTGACCAAGGTAGTCTGTTAGGTGCAAGGATGTTAGTAGTCTTAGCTAGTGGGAAATGCTGTGTAATGTTACGAGACTGTACATTTTCTAAGACGGCAATATGCAATAAAGAAAAATGATTTCGGTGAGTGTACATGGCATAGCCGTGAGTTATTTTTTGGTGACAAAAAAAAAGGGACATTTGGGGATTGAGACAGGTGCTGAAGAAAAGGCCCTCCATGGGTTGCTTTTTTGGGGGGTGTAGTTGCAGTCATTGCTAGGGGTGGCTGATAACCCCACTTCACTGCATTCCCGCGTGCTAGGTTGTATGCAGTCGGGGGGATTTCCATGCTCCTGGCTGGCAGCATACTCGTGGTCACCCACCTGTGGGCTCTGAAACACCTCCCAGTTAGTGACTCCATTTCTCCCCACTGTGTTGTTGCTACTGCCTGTTCCCACCTTGGTGATCGGCTTTTCTAGTAGCCTGCGTTGAGGCAGCCACCAGTTTTGCATCACTGAGTGGGATCATCTCTCTTTCTCCAGCTGATGGAGCTGAGCTGGTGCTGTCTGGGCTGGCTAGCGTGCCTCTAGCAAGCCAATATATTTAGAAGCACCAGAGATGTTTTCTTGGCAGTAGCCCAAACCCTTCTTGGCGTTTTCATGCTCACGATTACCCTTCCCACACACCTTCCCATCTGGGGTCTCTGTTACTTTCTTCTTTTTCCAGTGCTCTTTTCATGAGTGATCTTTGCAGCACTCAGCACCCTCAGACCCACCTGTCTGTAGTAATGGGAGCATGTACATCGTGCTCAGACCCATATGCTTCCCCCTTCTTTCAGGGCTTTCCCCGGTATAACCAGTAAGACGGCACCGAGCCAGCCCAGATAAGACATCTAACACATCCCTGGGCTCAGGACTTCCTTTGATGCAATACCACCCGGTGTCGGGGCTGACAGACAGGGCAGATTTCTCCTATTTATAGCCCATGGCCAGTGTTTCCTACTACAGAGCGTATTTATGATCCAGCATTGGTCAGATCTGGGCTAGCAGAGAGCACAGGGCAGTGGAGAAGAGCATGGCTACCATCACAGCTTTTGGCGAGCCAGTGGGCTGGTAATGCCGTGCAAAAGCAGCCCCAGGCTGTGTAGTGAAAGGACCCAAGCAGAAGGGGAATGGCTTCAGCTGCTCTTCCCTTCGTAAATCCCTGTGTCCCCAGCACAGGGGTGCTCTGGGGTGCATCCATAAACAGATAGGAACAAGCTGGCCAAACCCTGCAACCCAATGAGGCCCTGAAATTCTGGTTAATGGCAGATCGCAGGTTTCCTGAGCCGCACCAGTGTGTGACACAAGGACAGACCCCAGGATGGGGATGGGGTGGCAGTGGGAGATGTGAGCAAGGACAGGGCATAGCTTTTTATTTAACCAAGATATCTGAGAGGTTAAAAAGCCTAGTAATGTGCAAGCTTCCTAGCCTGCAAACACTTCTTCAGGGCTCAAATAGTAGCATCCATGGCTTGAGAACATAAATTTGAGATGCAACATTCGTCATCCCAGAGGCAAGGGAACTGGAGGGGGCACTGTGCTGGACTGGCATGGCTGCACTGTGCGAGCCCATTTCACCAGGAGCTCATGTCTACCAATGGCCTAGCTGGCTGGGTTTTCTCCTGAAAAAGGGCTTCTGTGCCCCAAATCCTGGATTCTCCTTCCAGTTAAAGCCATGAGGAGGGTGTACTGGATGGACCAAACCTGCTCAGACCTGCCGGTGCCAGGGGACCTGCCGGGCATGGCACTCTGGAGGAATTGCCCCATGGAGCCACCCAGGTTGGTGGCATCAAACCTGCTGAACCAGCCTGGGCTGTGCCCTGCTCCAGCTCGGCGGCTTTCCCTGTTGCCGAAGGCTGGGGCGACTGAGTCCCGTCAGAGCAAGCAGTGTCAGGTGTCATCTCCTGCACTCAACCTGTTACCCTTGGCAGCGTGCCCCGGCTTGGAAAAGATGAGTCAAGAGGTCGGGGCGATGACCTGATGCAGACACAGCATTGCATGCAAAACTCACCTCAGCACGTAGGGCAGACGCAGCTTGACAGGGAGACATAGGGCTCCCAGCCCTGCTGGCAGCACTGCTGCTTTGGTGCCACTGGCAGGAGCTTGCTGGACTTCACATTCAAAAATATTTATTTACTCCCAAGGGAGGGTACAATGGAACCAATGGATCTGTCAGGCTTTGATGTGCCTCCTGGAGGCCCTCAGGAAATGGTAAGCAAAGCAGGGACGTTGCCAGTCCTGTTCCCACCCGTGTGGCAGCTGGACCTGACTCTGTGCCCAATGCCAGTGCCTATGTCACAGCTCAACCGTATGTTCTGGGGCAAAACTGCACTTTGCCAATGGCACGATCTCATACAGCCCAATCACCAGATCTGTGGCCCTTCTGCAGGGCTGGCACTGCTGGAGCATCCCAGGAACGTGCTCATCCCTCAATGCAGACACAAGCGTAGCAATAAAATCTCATAAAAGCACCTGGATATTTCCGTACCAGCCTGTGCTGTGGGGTGAATATGCCCTTCCAGCTGTGCTTCTGGGGGGAAACAGGTGAGGCCAAGCTGACACGAAGGCTGATGGGTGCAGTGCAGGAGGGAAGCTATGAGCCAGCACCATCCCCGTCCCTATCCCCATCCCCTCTCCTGCAGCAAATTCTGCAGACATCTCTCTGATGAGCTCACTTCCTGGCATTGCTCAGGGTCCTGCAACATATGCATGTGAAGAGTGCTGCGTTTTAATCAGAGGTGGTCTGACCTGAAACCTCTGAACATTTTATATTATTTTTAGCCTTAAACCGGGCTTGATGAATATGTGTGCGTTAAGCCAGGGAGAAAGCTGGGAAGCTTTTGCTGCAGGGCTCCAGCAGAGCCTCAGGAAAGGCAGCACCACCATCTGCTGGCACTTTCCGGATTTCATGGTTTTAGAGCTGCCTTGAGTATAAAATCAATCCTGCCTCTTGCTTTCCATTGCCAGGTCTCTACTGTGGTCTGAAAAGCTCAGGGTTCTCCACCTGTGGAACAGTCAAAATGCTAAATTTTATATTTAACTTCCCCCAGCGTAGCTGAGGAGGGATAATTTTAATTCTATCCATCATAATTCAAGTCAAACCACAACATGTGGTTTCGCTGCAACTTTTGGCACTGCCTGAGCTTCAGGTTGGTGCACTGTGTGTATGTGCATGCAGGCATCACAAATGCATGTATGTGTAAGATAAACCAACTCAAAATACTTTCATGGGTCATCAGAACTTATTTACATGGTTTTTGAAATCAGTGCCCCACTCTGCTACAGTGCCCACCAGGATTTGTCCGGGTGCTAGGGACTGTGTTGGAAACCTGTTTCATGCAGACCCCCTTGCTAAAAAAACACAGCTTTCTCTGTTGTCATGTTGCTTGAACTTAACATTAAGGTGGAGTTTCCCCGTTCCCAGGGCAAGTCTGTGAAGGTAAGTCATTGAATTGTCATTTTTCCATTATTTTCCTTACCAGTCCCTATTCCAGCATTTGCTCATGTGCCCGTGCTCTCAGTTCAGCCGTGGCTCTGCGGGGGGGTAGGACACGTGCTGTGTATTTGGGCAAAGGCAAGCAGGGCTGCCCTAAACAAGGATTATCCTGGCCACCATGACAGCAAGTCTGGAGCATATGGGACAGCCAAACATAGTTATGTTCCTGCTGCCTAACCCATCCCTGCTGCTGCAAGCAAAGCCAGGCTGGGACGGTGCCTGTGACTTTAGCTGGGCTTTCAGCACTGCAGGGTACCAGGAGCTTTTCCATCTGCTTAAATTTATACTTGTGTACATTCACACAGCTTTACTCTGCCAAGCTCTGTGCAGAGCATCCTCTGGGCTCATGGAAAGGTGAGGAAGCCCCAGCCTTGTGCTCCCGATCTCTGTCTGAGACCCTTTTTACTGTGAAATCAGAGCATGAAGCACTCAGGCAAGACCTAGATTCTACAGCAAATCTTTCCAACTTAAGAGCAGGCAGTAATCACCATTTGAGTTATATTTTCTGGAAAGAATCCACAATTCAGATGCTGTATTCAAAACCTGACATGACCCCAGGGATAACATATTACCAAATGTTCTGTAAAATGCACCAGACTGAGCACAGAAGCCACAGGCACGGGTCAGGGAGGCACACAAATGCCACGGCACATTAGATTTCACTGGAGAAATAAGTGACCTGGTTACTCAGAGCATTTTTTTCCGTGATGTTGAGATTAGTTCAGAGTATGTTGCTAGGTCAGGTAAGCAAATTACATTTATGTGGCTGTGAGGGAATTGCTGGGTGAGAGATTTAAGAGAGATTTATCTTGCTGGTTTTGTCCATACATATGATCCTGAGGGGGGGTTAATTTGTAGGACCCATCCAGGGAGTTTTGTTCCTCACCAGCTGCAGTACCAGCATCTCTCCAGCTGCCCTCTGCCATGGTCGGGGGTGGGCTGGCCCGGTGCTAGCTGCCAGCCGCACCTAGGAACCAGCCCAGCACTCACATGCAGCCCCAGCCTAGGGACAATTTCCACCTGCTCTGAGTGTGCACATTTCAGTGAAGCCCTCTGGTCAAGCCTCTGAGTATAAACCCAAGTGTTCAAGCCTGTGCATCAGTACTGCTGGCAGAAGCGGATGGAGAGATTCCTGCTCCCTTCAGCCAGACTTGCTCTGACCCCTGGAAGAAACAAGGATGTTCCTCCAGATGTGGAAGAGCAGGCAGCACTGAGTATTTCCACTCCTGATCTCCCCCACAGGAGCGGAAGAGTGTAATTTTCCCAAGTGACCTCCCCAAAGTCACCCCTGCTGCAACCTTCTGCTTTTCTTTATACTAGCAAGGAGGAGAGGGTGTCCCCAGGTCTGAAGGGAAGCAGACAAGGTGTGAAGCATTGAGCTTTGCAGACACCTTTAACTCTTCAGTGCACACAACCTCTGAGAAAAGGTGCAATCACATTTTCAGAGCAAAGCTTTAAAAAAAAAGCCCTTTTTTTTCAGTTTAGGAATCCTTTTAGTTGCTCCCTTGTGTATTAGTTTCTGAGCTGACTATTTATGGAAGACATAAGGTTGAAAATAGTTTATAAAGGCAAGAACAATGGATGCATAAAATTAAGGATCCCAAGTATTTGGAAATTGTTCCCCATTTTTGTGGGCTTCTGTCAGTGCTTGCTTTTCTGAAACCAGCTGAACCTGGACGAGCTCAGTGCCAGCAAGCCAGGGAATAGCACAAATAATAAACAGCTCCCCTCCGAGTGAATTTACTTCCTCTGCTGAATCATAGCTGGATCCAGCTCATCTTTCATGATCACCCCAGAAGCCTGCGGGCACACTGCTGTGCTGTTTCACCCAGTACAAACAGCCTGAGCAAGGCTTCAGGGCTTGACTGCTGCCTAAGCAGCAAGCACCAGCACAGCCCCTCCAGTTGGAGTGGCAAGATGAGCACAACGATCCCTGCAGAAAACACACAGATTGTTCTTCAGTTGTTTTACACTATTGCAGATTGAGCTAGAAGAGCCTGGGTTTAAGGCTCAGCCAAAAACACACCCCTGAGGTGTGTGGAGCTGAGCACAGAGCGGCGATGCCCACAGTGATGGGGACAGGAACAGACACACCAGCCTTGTCTGGGAGCCACTTGGCACAGTGCTGCCAGCTCCCCAGGACAGAGATGCTGGAGGGTGTCACCATCTGCCTTCCTTCTGGCACAGCTGCCTGGCAAGGAGGGGGTTCTTTGGAAGTGAATCCAGTGCAGGATCTGGCCATCAGTGCACATCATGCTGTGTCAGCATTCCCTTGGTCTTTGAGCTCTACTTGCTAAATCTCCTCTAGCTTCAGTCACAAGCCTTCTGGGGTCTTCTTGTCTGAGCAGGTCATCCTTCACTCCCCAGCTAGACTAGTGTAGACCCTGGTGCTGTGCCCTGGGGTTTCTGCTACTTTCACTTTGATTTCCCCAGTGACGCATCCATTTTATGCCACTGAGAGGGATTTCCAGTCTGTGTCTCCATGCCACTTTTCCTCCTGCTTCTTGCAGTGGTGACTTCCTAGGAAAAAATATCTAGAAATGCAGACCCATTCCCCAAGCACTTCATCTGAGGTTACTGTAGATCACCCCAGACTTTCAAGAGTCAAGCAGTACGCTGCCAGCAACATGGCATTAGAAACCCATTGCTCTTTTGCAAATGGGAAAGAGGAAGGGGGCTGGCTATGGTATGGATAGTGCCTCACCCCACTGGTCCTGGTAAACTCATGGCTTGCAGCAGCAAAGCAGTGCAGTAAAACTGGGCATGGAGTCACCCAAGCCTGGATCCCATTGCAGGTTACTCCTCCTGCAGGATTTGGGACCATTTTATTCTTCCGGAGCTTAGTCACTACCTTGTGGCTGTGCAGTGCTTTGCTAGCAGGTCTATTTATTATTAATAACCAGAGTCACCATATAAAAATACAAATGCAGCTGGAGTGAAAAGGTAGATCTGCCACTGAACTAACCACCCTGCCAGCATCAGAACTGATCTCATCAGGCATCTGGGCTGCAGTTTTTGCAGTTTTGGAGAGCGTGCAGCACAAACATCAGCCAGCATTGCACAAAATGCCACTTTTCTGATGTGCTTTCCAAATTACTCATTTCAGCCTCTACAACAAATCTTCCAAAGAGCAACGTGTGTTGAGTTTAATGGTGACTACTGAATCCATCTTTGAAACTAGGTTTCAGAGATGTACACTTAGGGCTTGCAGTGCGTCGGTCACAACCCTTACTCTGAATGCTTTTATTTGGGATGCAGCAGTCCTGAAGGCAGAGTGGTTGATCTCATTAACAGAAGGAGGCTTTTCTTAGGATCATTAGTCGAAAAGCTGGGCTGGCTGCTCAGATATCTGCTGACATTTACTGGATACGCAAACCAACACCAGTGCTGAAATAAGGGGGAATGGGGGGTCTGATCCACATGAGCTATTCCAGTTCTGGGCAATTATTGCCAGCTATTACAGCACATCAGGCTGTCACTTATAAATTGCTAATTGTTTGCAGTTCATAAGTTGTGCACAGAGCATTTGCTTTGAACCAAGACTTCATCCAGAGATTAGGAAGGGAGTGGAAAATAACGACAAATTAATCTGATGATTAAATCAACAGCAAAACTACCAGTGACTCCAATTGGAACAGTACCTTCTAAAATGCTTGTCATTCATTGAGACTTAACATTTTCCTTCTAAGATATAATGGATTAGTTGTATCAGCGGCATGCATAGCATTGCCAGATAGTATAGTACTCTTGAACGGAGGAGGTTAAGTATACTGGAAAGTCAACTAGGGACTAAAGAGCCCAAGGACTAATTTTTACTTTGGCCTTAACTAACATTGTCACTGGTATCCAGGGTTGAACTGGTCTTCAAATCACGTGAACTGTTCTCTCTCATGTCAAATATCCTGCACTGAATAACCCATGTGATTTTTGAATTAGGGTGCTAAAAAGTGTCCCAACATCCTTTGCAGAGCCCTTGGGCAAATGAGATTCTGGTTTGGCTGGTGTCCAAGCTCATCTCAAGGATGGAGAAAGAAAAGAAATATTGAACAGCTACAGCTGGAGGGTTGGAGCCTTAAAGCTAGTTTTGCAGTGTCTAAAAGCTCAATGTCTTGCTGCCTTCTGAGCTCACTTTCAGCCCAAAGAAAGGGGATGTCTAAGTGGAGTGACACCCGCATGGTCGTTTAAGAGATGTAGAGTCCTGTCCTTATAGTGGCTTGGCCAGGAGCCACCTCCAGCCATGCCTTCTTACCCAGGAACAAGGAGCTGTGACCATGGCCAGGGTTTTCAGAGCTATAGTAAAACAGTGAGGTAAGCCTCAGGTCTCCTTCTCCTGGATGAACACACGGAGCTATTGTCAGGTACAAGGACAGACTGACATGCTGGCTTGTGTGCTAGCACGGCCAAGACCTTCTCGCCCACTCTGCGCTGTTGGTGAGAGGCAGCAACCTTCAGCACAGCTGGGACACAGCAGCATTTCACGGACCATTTTGGCAGGCAGCCTGCAGCCTTTGGTGTGGTGTGTTTTGTGTGTGTGTGTCTTTCTCTCTCTGCTGTTTGTCATTTATTTAAGACACTTCACCCTTTGGTTATATTTTTTTAAACATGCTTTTAAAAATGTGGCTGTAGAGACCTGTGTACCTGACTGGCTCAACAGTGCTGTGATATGAGGAGCAGCTGAGGGAACTGGGGTGTTGAGCCTGGAGAAAAGGAGGCTGAGGGGAGACCTTAGCGCTCTCTGCAGCTGCCTGAAAGGAGGCCACAGGCAGGGGGGGGTCAGTTCTTGTCCCAAGTAACAAGTTATAGGACAAGAGGAAACAGTCTCAGGCTGTGCCAGGGGAGGTTTAGATTGGATATTAGAAAAGATTTCTTCACCAAAAGGGTTGTCAACCACTGGAAGAGGCTGTCCAGGAGAGAGGTGGAGGCACCATCCCTGGAGGTACTTAAAAGACATGTAGATGTGGTGCTTAGGGACATGGCTTAGTGGTGGGCTTGGCAGTGCTGGGTTTACAGTTGGATTCGATGAAGGTCCAGCCAAAGGTCTTTTCCAACCTAAATGATTCTATGATTATGAGGAGCACAGGACAGGCACAGCTTTAAAACACAGGCTGGCTCTCTATTGGAGCTGCAGCAGGTCCGTGTCAAAAAGGATGTTGTCAAGAGTCAAGCCTTGCTACAGCCCAAGTATGTATGTATGTATGTAACAGAAATGTGCTCATTTGTGACAGGTTGAAGACCACAGCCAGCTGCCCTCCTTCAGCTCTTCTCATACAAGACTAACATATGAGCACCAGCCAGTGCTAGTTAAAGATACGTTGAAATCTGTGTTGTTCCAGCTTCACTACCACCTTCCTAGGAAGCCATGCTAGTTCACTCCTAGTGCAGCTACCGTGATGCTTCGTGGTCTACCCCAGTCCCAGTGTCCCCAACCCTGCCCTTGCCAGAAGCAACTGCCACAAAGATGCTTACCAGGCCTGCGGTTACACTGGTCAAGGCATTAAATTAGTAGAGAACTAAACAGCATGCAAAACAGGGAATCAGTGGTTTCCTGTTGTTTAGTGCCTGAGCAGGTTAGCGAGAGTCAGCTAGGGTGGTGGGGACAGAAGGGACTGGAAAGGTGGCCAGAGCCAAACATTGAGGGGAGCAGGACTTCCCAGGGGCTTTTAGCTGTACGATCAATGCAGCCATAGCACTGAACGGCATGCCAAGAGTCAGGCACAGCAGCATTGCACCTTCACCTTCCTCGTTTTCTTAACCCAGTAACCATCCCTTAGTTCATCTACTCTGACCAAGTTTGTTCCAATTGGCAGAGAAACCTCTTCTTGCATGCGAAAAGTGCAAAAAGACCCTGCAAATCTGTGTGGTGCTAAAGACAGGAAGGCTGTAAATGATCACTTCTGGTCAAAGTACAGGCTCTGCTTCAGAGCTGCAGAGGGGCCAGACTAAAAACAGAGACATCCTTTCTCCTACAACATGGACTTCATACCGCAATAAGGATACATGCCAAACATACTAGCTGTGCCGTGGCCGGAGGATCAGAGTTAGGGTGCTGCTCTGCAGGTGATATGTGAACTACAAAGTGATTTGCCTGCTGTCTATACTACACAAGTCTGATGAGCATTGAGCTTGAACAGTTTTCCTCATTTCTGTCCTCCCGGCTTTACAAAGCACTGGAACTTACTCTGAGAACTGTTGCTCCAGCTCATGGAGAAACATCCCTTCTAGGAAGGCAGAACCTCATGGGTTTTCTTTGCTATCTCCTGGATCATAGTTAAAGTTTTCTATAGAAAATACATGAGTCAATGACCAGTGGAACTCAGGCAAAAGCTCTTGAAGCTGTTCAAACACCAGAGTGCTCTGTATGCCGAATTAGCCCACACCAACCTCCTTTTTACCACCTGGCCAGCTACGTAGGTAAGAGTTAAATCTAATCTCATCATTCACAACCACCTCCTTTCCTTTACACTAGCCATACCTTGTTTCAGAAGGGCAGATATGCAAGAAATTCCTGTCCTACCCTTCTAACAAGCTACTAGTGTTCACTTGCTGTCAAACAGCTTCTGTGAAGTTCTTGTGGGTTCTGCACAGCTTCCCTCTGAAACAGTATGAATACACTGCTCAACTTACCAAATCCATGATCTGCAAGGCAAAGTATCAGTGCTGAGAAGTAGTCAAGGGTCACATCTTTTCCTCATGGACTTCAGGACTGTCACAGAAGAAAATTACAATAATGCTCACAGCATGAAAAAGAGCTGCATCAAAATTTCACAGACAATTAGGTCTCTTCTACCATTCATCTGGCAATTTTTTACAGAAGTTCCCTCCTCAAGGCTGGGCTGAGAATGATGCCAGGCTGAGACACTTTCATCTTCTGCATAAAAGACAATTTATTTATTGTCTCACTTACAAAATATGTATGTTCACTTTGGTCACAAACAGTTGAAAAATCCAGTAAAACAGCAACATTGTATTTTTAAAGCCTGTACAAGGGAAAACATGGCCTGTCTTTCACATTTAACTCTGACAAAGATGAAGGAAGGCTCAGTCTTAGTTTCTGATTCAAAATACTAATTTAAGGCTTTAAAGCCTTTGGACAAAATAATTATACTGATAAATTCATATGAATTCATATGAATTTATGCCATGCAATTGCATCTCCATTGTGTTGTTTCCTTTTCTTCAGTGGCAAACAGATCTAGTTTTTAAATATTATACTCCAGATGGATTGCTGCCATCAATACAATAATTCTATTCACTGCATATACACATTTTCACATGCTTAAGAGCATATGCAGAGCGCATGGTGTTGCTTTACCTCTCCTTTCGGATACTCATCTCTCTTGGACAGCTCCTCTAAACACAGTTAAGCTTTTAGAGATAAGACTTGACACTTCTAATGTGCTCAAAAAGAAAACATACACCTTGTGCACAAACTCAGTGATACAATAGTCTACACTCACACCCTTTTCCTCAGTCTGTCTGAAGAACTCCCATTTCTCACATTCATAGTCTTTTAAGATAACTGTACCTGCAAAAAAAAAAAAAAAAAAAGGCTGCTGAAATTCTTACAGCTGAGGTTTCGTCTTCCTTTCCTTGCCTCCTGGTATGATACATCTCCCCTTTCACAACAATTACTGTTCTGTTATATTCGGGAGTATGAAAAAAAAATTAAAATGCATCTTAATAGATTGCTCGTTTAGCCTGTCCTACAGTTTATGATTTTCTAGCTATCAGCACTTCCACACATAATGGGTTAAAGCAACATTTTCCTGCCATGATGTGTTCACAGTGTGGTGTTTTCAGAGTGTCTTCCAGCTGCCAGTGCTCAGCTTTCAGTTGCTTTTTTGGCACTTAATGAACAGCTCACACAGTCAGAAAGTTTGGGCTGTATTTGTGTGTCTGTCTCTTCGCTTCACTGCAGCAATTTCTGCAGGCCTGGAGCAAACACTGTTTCATTCTTGCAGTCAAGCTCTTGTGCTGGCTGGACTCACTGGCTATCACCAGTGTGTCCGGCCTGCTGAAAGGGAAGAGGGACTTCCTTTCCCTGTGGAGCTGTTTGCAGGCTGGTCACCAAACCAGAGCTCATGCAATGGAGAAGAAACCACACTGTGGCTCACGCAGTCCCATCGCTCCAATTTCCTGGTAGTCTGGCTGCAAAGGGCTCCAGCTGCCAGGGCTCCCCACATTTTCTCAGGGAGATGGCCCCAGGGCCCAATGCCTCCATCCTGGACCCCTATCCCTTCAGAGGCTGGTGTCAACGGTGTCTGCCTTGGCCTGCAAGGCAGCCTCAGAGATAGTGTCCGGTTGCCCATCCCGACAGAAGAGTACAGCGGGGTTCTTGCAGGCCCACATGGCCACCTCTCCCCCGCTCGCTGGGCTGGAGGAGGATGGGGCACTGCCTGGAGGGCCGCTCTGCCGATTGACATAGCGCTCCCGGACACGATCAGCCTGGCTCCAGGGCTCCGGCTGGCGGCCTGGGACCGAGAGGTAGGCAGCCACGTTGTTCCTAGTCCTGTAGCCACCCTCACGGCTGCGCCGCAGCAGCACGGAAATGTTGGGGTTGCGGGCAGCGTAGATGAGGGGGTTGATGGCACCATTGGCCCAGGCCATCCCGCTGGCTACAGCATCCATGGTGGGCGAGAAAGGCAGGCGGCCAGCAGCAGCAGCCAGCCCCAGGATGCAGTAGGGCCCCCAGCAGCAGATGATGGAGACGATCATGATGAGGACAGTGGTGGCTGTGCGCATCTCCCCATAGGCCCGCAGCAGGTGTCCGTAGGTGGTGAGGGGCCGCACACGGCTCTCGGCCAGCCGCACCGCCCGGCAGATGTTGTAGTGGCAGAAGCACATGAGGGCGAAGGGCAGGAGGTAGCAGAGCACGATGAGGGCCGCACCGTAGGGCGGCCCCAGCCGGGACGAGCCCCAGGGCAGGACGTAGACGCAGCGGTAGGCCCCAGGCCTGGCCTCCCGCCGCCCCTCACCCGCCAGCCCGTACCAGGGTCCGGCCAGGCCCAGGGCGGCCAGCCAGACGGCGGCCAGGAGCTGGGCGGCGCGGCGGCGGCCCATCTTGTGTCGGGGCTGGCGGACGATGGCACAGTAGCGGTCGAAGGAAAGGAGGGCCATGGTGAGGGTGGCGGCGATGCCCAGCCCAGCGTGGAGCGCAGCGCTGGCCAGGCAGAGGCGCTGCCCGAAGAGCCAGGCGCCGGGCGGGCGGCTGAGCAGGCTGAGGAAGGCCAGGGGCAGGCAGAGCAGGGCGCCCAACAGCTCCGACAGCGACAGCGACAGCACGAAGGCGTTGGTGACCGTGCGGAGCTGCCGGTGCCGGGCGATCACCAGCACAACCGCCCCGTTGCCCAGCGCCGAGAAGGCGAAGATGAGCAGCAGCGCCAACGCCTGGGAGGCCAGCGCCGCCGCAGACCACCCCGCCGCCGCTCCCGCCGCCGCCCCGCCGCTCTCGTTGCCGCCGCCGCCGCCGCGGGAGAGGTTGCCCGGCCCGACCGCCGCCGCCTCCATGCGCAGCCTCATGCCCCGACCAGCGCCGCGGCTGCAGAGGCGCTGCCCGCCCGCCCGCCGCGTTCCCCGCCCGCGCCGGGCCGCCCCGCCAGCCGCTGACGTCGCCCGGCAGCCGTTGCCCGGAGAAACGGCCCGGGCCGCCCCGGCTCTCCCCGCCGCCCGGGGGCGGGGAACCGGCATCCTCACAGCCCAACAGCGGGGCCGGGAGACGCCGGCCATTACAGCTGGGATGGGGATGGGGACCCCCTCACCCCACAGAGCCATCATCCCCATCACAGAGTCGGAGGCGGGTCCCCACAGCCCCTCTCCCGACAGGGCCCCTCTCCCCTCAAATTCTGTTCCCCTCATGGCTCCTCTCCCCTCCTAGCCCTCTCTCTTCACCGCTCCTCTCCCCTCAGAGCCCCTCTCCCCTCCCAGCCTCTCTTCTCACCGCTCCTCTCCCCTCATGGCCCCCTTTCCCTCACGGCCCCTCTTCCCTCCCAGCCCCTCTTCCCTCCCAGCCCTCTCTCTTTACCGTCCCTCTCCTCTCAGAGACCTTCTCCTCTCATGGCCCCTCTCCCCTCCCAGCCCTCTCTCTCACTGCTCCTTTCCCACAGGACCCCTCTCCCCTCCTTTCCCCTCACGGCTCCTCTCCCCCCAAATCCCTCTCCCCTCATGGCCCCTCTCCCCTCCCAGCCCTCTCTCTTCACTGCTCCTCTCCCCTCAGAGCCGCTCTCCCCTCACGGCCCACTTCCCCTCATGGCTCCTTTCCCCCTCCCAGCCCTGCAAAGGGACGGGGCTCGCCTACCCCGGGCACTCTGGCGGAGGCCAGGACCTCCACCACCACCCCTCCACTCTCCAGGCTGGGGTCTCACGAGCTGAGGGGTCGCAGGGTCAGGCTGGGGACCACCACATGGGCAGCAAGACCCTGTCCCCCTGCTCTGAGCCATGCTGGAGCTGCCTATACCTACATAAAAAATTTCTTGGGGATGGGGATAGTGAATAGGTAATGAAGACTGCGACCCAATTAATGGCTGAAGAGTTTCCAGCCTTTCTGTGCCCAGCAGCGTTGTGACTTGCTGCCCCAGCTCCTTCCCAGGAGCCAGGCCTGGGGGCCGACTCAAGGGAGATGCCCAGAAGCTAGAAGCACACGGAGGAGTTTGCTCCTGCAAGACGGAGGATGTGTGTGTGTCTTCTTGCTCCCCTGGACCAAGGCTGTATGGGTTTATCTGGGGGTTAAGGAAAGCTGGGAGCAAGAGCTCCAGATGCTAGCCTAAAAAGCCCTGTTGGCAGCACAGCCATTCTCTGAATGAGGGGTTTTTCGTTTCTTCCCATGCCAAAGTTACAATTTTCAAGTTGACAGAAGAAATTCCTCCCAGGCTTTTCTATGCCAACCTTTTCCAATCTCTCCAATATGACTTGTTCCCTTCTGCTGCATGAGCTACTGGGAGATTATCATTCTCATTTTCATGTCTCACTTTAACAAGGCACAATCCCATGAGTGTCTTCAATAAACAAACACCATTTTGTCCAGAGACACAGTGGAAATTCCAGGCCATGAGTGGTCTGGAGCTCTGCTTCTGCCCCTGCAAGTGCTTGGCTTCATTTGGTTTTTCCACAGGCAATCCTCCTCTGAGGGACTCTGGCAAAGCCAGCATTGGCTGCACTCTGCTGCACAAACTGCCCCTCAGGCTGTGGCAAAATCATCGTGAAAAAATTAGCAGTCAAAGGTCGTAACGGCTCAGGCATTTGAATACAGCTGCTCCTGTTGAAAGTTAACCATGGGGTCCTTTGCAGCCAATGGTCCAACATACGCAAGAGAGGAAGGTTTAGGGAAGCAGTGTGGCGTGGACACGCAGTGGGGATAGTACAAAGTTCTGAGCAAAACCTGCATCCAGCCCTGGGACGCAGGAGGGCTGTGGCAGGGGTGAAGCAAGTGCAGTGAGCAAGGGGGTGTCTGGACACACCTGAGCAGGGGAGGCCAGGGAAGCTGGGGCATGAGACAGAGCAGCATGGCTGCCTGAGCAGGAGGCATCAAGGAAGAGCAGGCAATTCAAACTAACAGCCATGACAAATCCTGGAAATGAGCTCCGGGACCGAAAACAAGAGAAAGGCAGTGTTCTCAGCTGGCATTTAATAGGAATCTGGCTTTGAAATTAGTAATTTGCTGATGTAGAGAAGGCACATAAATTTGAAGACAGGTCTCCAAGATCATCTCCATTTTCTATGAATAATGATTGAGAAAAAAAAAAAATTATGGCTTCTTAGAGCAGCCCATATATGCTAATCACATTGCGCCCAATAAGCTAATCACAACAGGGGAACAGGGCCTGTTATCTTGAAACACAGAAGATGCCGTCATACCACCAAAGGCCATTCCTGTTTCTTAAGCATATTGCTATGAGCTGTGTGAAGAAGCAGAATAGAAGTGTGTGGGCAGGAGAAGCGCAGCACCATCAGTGAGATTTTGCCACCACCCTGTGGCTTGGGTCACTTGAAGAAGAAGCCGTATTTCAGCGGGTCCTCCTCTTCAATGGTGAAGGTGGCTGTACCAGTGTAAAAAGCTTCGCCTGAGACTTCCACAACGACAGCGTTGTAGTCCCCAAACTTGGCTTCCTGCAGAGAGATCAGGATCAGAACAGAGATGGCAAGAGGCTCTTCACCCTCCCAACCCCACCAAATGCCAGTGCTACCTGACACTTACGCAGAGACACTGCTCACGGAGCACTCTGCGCTGCCCAGGTACAGCCCACAGTGTGCAGCAGCCCTTTTACTACCTCACCTTGCCTGCACAAGCTCCACACCTGCACAACTGCTGCTCCGCCTGCTCTGAGCTCACGAGCCCCTGCACTGCCACATCATGGGTGTGCCACAAAGAAGGCCAAAGAGTGGGTGGCTGCTTGCACCCAGAGACCGAGAACTCCCTGGGGCATGTCCAAACTTTCACAGCCATGTGCTGCCAGCTGTCACAGGGCCAGGGCTGGGCGTGGAAACCCAGATGTACAGATCCAGCTTCTAAATCTCTGAACAATGCACTCAGCCTTTGAGCAGGGAAGAGGGGCCTAAACCAGGAATCCACCCTTACAGACCAGACTGATTTATCAACATCAGTATCGGAGATTACTTCCCACCCCAGTCCTTTCCTGATGGCCAAGAGAGGATTTGCAGGGAAGCTACGCAACAGAGCAAGTTCTTACTGATACTTGCTTCTCCAATTAAAAATCTTGAAGCGTGAGGCTTGTAGGAAAGCAAGACACCCTTCCCCAGGCACACAAAGGCTTTTCTGCTTCTCCACTGAGCCAAGATAACAGCACTTTATACCACTCAAGACAGAAGGAAAAGTCCAGCAGAAGCCACTTGCCTTCACTGCCTTGCCAGTGAACAAGGACCCCGTGGTGCTGCTCCGAAAGGTTCTGGTCTGATTCAGCTGAATGAGTCCCTTATGGTACTGCAAGGCGATGCGAGCTGTCACACCCGAACCTGTTGGACTTCGGTCAACCTATATTTAAAATAGTAGATCAGCCAGCTCTAGTATTTTGGGTTTAGAAAACAATATTGCTTCCCTCAGTTACCTTTGCCACCTTTATACTGTGCTTGGGGGAAACCCTTCCAGCTCAGGTTTTGTACAAAATCTGGATACATCACAAATAAGAAGGCAAAATAAGCAGGTCTGGGGTACTTTTGGATTGCGATCAGCTTTGGCAAACTTGTAAGCATGAATGATCTAAAAAATACTGAGGCCATTTAAGTCGCACTTGAAAGCTTCCCAGCATCACAACAGAAGGACTGAGAGAGGCAGAGGCCACCTTTCCCATTCTCATGCGGCAAGGCAGGATCAGCTCTCCTTATGCTGAGCTGCTGGCCGGCTTGGTTTTTAAAATCTCCAAAACCACAGCGTTGGCCAGCTTCCAGGGTAATCTGTCCCAGTGGTCCACACTCCTCACTGCCGGGAAGTCCATCCAAAACTTTCCCTGCTATTTGATATCTTATCCACTGCAGACCCGGACAGAAGTTTATACCCCCTCTTTTTTACTCTGTTCATCCCTAGCAAATGTTCCCTGGGTAAGGATTTTAAGGACAATGCACTACGTTGGGATCCAACCTCAGCCCTTGAACTCCTGGGAAACTCCTACTTATGGGACATGGGCATTAACCTCTAAAACGCCACCAAGACATGCAGAAGTATTTCTGTCATTAGGAACTAAACCAACATGTGTTCAGTGACACTCAGCTCTTCAGACATCACTGTAGCACAAGCAAACATTGCTGCCCAAACCGAGAAGCAGCAGAACCATCTCTCATCTCTACAGTAGATATAAGAAGGGAAAAAGGTGGTGCCTTGTGTGTCTGAGAAGAGCCCATTGCTGTACCTGTTCATCTGCAAACACACAGATGTTGGTGGTGGGCTCCTCACTGAAGGCATCTTTCCCATCCGTCAATATGGTGCCATAGAGGAAAGCCAGGTCTTCACTTTCAGGGTGATGAAGCTTGAACTGGGAACAGTGCAGAGAGGTTCACCAACATGCACAGCAGCTGGGCAGTCAGCAGTGCATGCAGTACAGCTTACTCGAGAGACCAAAGGGGATGAGGCTACACTGCTGCATTTCCATCTCTCCTTCTCCAGTAACAGAGATGGACACAGCAGCAGGAAAGTGAGCTCCTCACGACCTTGTGAGGCTGGAGCAGGGCTCTGAAATTCAACACAGAGCTGGAAGGATGGGACTCCCTCCCATACTGAGCATCTCGGGGGAATAAAAGGCTTCAGTCTGGTGCAGTCACCCCAAAGGGAACATGCTGGGGTACCACAGTGCTCCACCATACCTGTTTCTTCACTGCTTCCGTCACTGCACTTGCCGCATTGACAAGGTCTCTGGTCTTCGAAGAGCACACATCAAGGCCCAGCTGCTCAGCACTGAGGAAGGCATAGAAAGTGCCACCGTAGCTGATGTCAACCACCACCTTCCCATGACCAGGGACATCAATGGCCAAGTCTGGGCAGAGAAAGGGAGGGCAATAAGGAGGGGAAACTGTGCTGAGCTCATATGCCGTGTGAAAGAACCCAGCAGCATGCAAGGAAGGGGATGGGGACAATGACTCAAGTGCTCTCAAGCCAGAGAGCAGCATGTCACACATTATGCCACCCCTGACAGCCTCTGAGGAACATTGGGACTGGGAAGGGAGATCTTCCAGATGCCCCTAGCCAGCCTGCTGGCCACCAACCCCAGGACAGCCACCACCAACCCCCCGCAAAACCCAGCATAGTGGGCCCGGTTCCCACCAGTGGCTGCAGCGAAGGCGGGCACGCTGTGGAAGCGGACAGGGTTGCCGCTGCGCCAGCCGTCCCAGGGCACGAAGGCAGTGACAGGCCCGCAGGGGCAGTGCAGGCGGACGGCGGTCTCGGGGCAGCTGGGCGCTGCCACCAGCCCGTAGTCGAGGGCGAAGCGGCCGAGGGCCAGGACGGCGTGGCCGCACATGGCGCTGTAGCCGGCGCCGTGCAGGAAGAGGGCTGCCAGGTGGGCGCCGCCAGCAGCCGCCCCGCCGCGCACCACCACGGCTCCGTACATGCCAGCGTGGCCCCGCGGCTCGTGCACCAGGGCCCGCCGCACGTGGTCCTGCGTGGACGCCACCTCCCGCCGCAGCGACAGGAGCGACAGCCCCCCCGCCGCCGCCGCCTCCGCCGCCTCCAGCCGCGGGATGATGCGCAGCGGCTCGCCGCCCGTGTGCATCTCCACCGTCTGCAGCACCAGGCCCGAGGGCGAGTGCGGCGGCAGCCGCCGCCCCGCACGGCCGCCGTCACCTCCGTCGCCGCCGCCGCCCTCCGCCGCCATCGCCCTCGGCCCGGCGGGGCGGGCGCAGGCGGGGCGGGCGCAGGCGGGGCGGGCGCAGGCGGGGCCGGGCGCAGGCGGGGCCGGGCGCAGGCGGGGCCGGGCGCAGGCGGGGCCGGGCGCAGGCGGGGCCGGGCGCAGGCGGGGCCGGGCGCAGGCGGGACACGCCCCCGGGGCGGAGCACCCCGGCCCCGCCTACGGCCGCGCTCACGGGCACTGCGAGCCCGCCCTCGCGCCTGCCCACGCCCGCGCCGCTGGGCGAGTCGCGCCGGAAGCGGAGGTGACGCGTCCGGATGTAGTTCGGGGGAGCCGGAGGGGCTGCGGCTGGGATACCGGGATGTTCCGCTCCGGTAGGACGGGGCGGGCCGGGGGCACCGAGCCTGGCGGTACCGGGCTGGGAGTAGGGATGGGGACGGAGATGCGGGGGTTACCAGCGGCTGGAGCGGGCCGGGGGTGGCGACCGGGGCCTCTCGGCTGCGGGGGAGCCGCGGTTGGCGGGGCGGGCCGGCCCGGGGCGTCTCGGAGCGCCACGGTAATGTGGCCTGCGCTCTCTCCGCAGCTGTGGACATCCAGCCCGCCTGCCTCGGGCTGTACTGCGGCAGGACCGTCCTGTCGGTCAACGGCTCCGTGGAGACCTACGGGGACTGCGGGGTAAGTGCGGCGCGGGCAAGGCTCGGCCTGGGGAGGGGGCATGGCCCCGGTCCCTCCCGGTAAGCAGCGCCGCAGCCCAGCTCCGAGATGCCTTGGGGATCACGTGAGGATGAGGGCTCCAAAGGGTGGCCGGAGCTCCCTTACCAAAAGCAGGAGCTGCTCAGTGAAATGAGCTGAGCGGAGGGGCAGTGAAGGCTAGAAGAGAACAGGATGGTGTGGAGAGCTGTGCTGGAATCACTCTGCCCACTGACTTTTTTGGAGTATTAAGGGAGAGCAAGATCCAGGGAGGCTGGGATGTATGGGGAGCAAGATACTCTTGGGGGCAGTGGCAGTGAGCTGCCTGATGGGTGAGGTTAGCGATGAAAGGGAGGAGGTGTGACAGCAGGTGAGGAAAACAAAGTCTTGACTGAAGCCTTTTAAACATATTTTACATTTGTTTATATTAAAAAGCAAGAGCCAGAGGGAGCAAGCTGTACGCTCAGAAGTTGCTGAGGTCAATGTTTCATATCTTAAAAAATCTGATACGTTTCTTGCCCCAGCACTACTTCAAGCTGTTTTTCCAGGAACTGCAGTGACTTGTTATTGGTACTCAGATGCTTTGTCTCTCCTTTATGTAGGTATGCCCTAGAGGTCAAAGAACTGATGACAACAAAATTTGCAGGGAATGTATGGGATCTCCGGACCGCTATGACTGGCTGTACCTTGGCTTCATGGCCATGCTTCCCCTGGTTTTACACTGGTTCTTTATTGAATGGTACTCAGGAAAAAAGAGGTGTGTATACCCCTTCTTCAGATAAGTTATTTAAAAATGGAAATCTTGTATCCAGATCTCGTGAGTGATCAATCTGAGATGCTGAATTGAACTGTCCACTTTATGCAGTTGGTTGAGCTGATACAGTAGCACATAAGCTTTGGGCAGCTGGGGTTGGGGGGTGGGGGGGCGTGGTTTAGTTACAAATCTAAGAGTCTTGCAGGTTCTTCTTGCCAGTCACTACTCTCAGGGCATGGTCTGTATCTCTTTAACATGGTGGTGCCCAGCCCATCAGGCAAGTTGGGCTGGATTCAGTTCCCCAGTAGCAGGCAGGAGCAGTGCCTTGTGTCATCCCCTCTCTCCCAGGCCAGACTTAACACCTGCAGAGAGGCCCCAGCCACTAGTGCTACGCACCTGCAATGAGAGAATGGGTTTGAGTTTTCTCTTCAGGAATATGTATATGGGGTTTGGGTCCTGACAGCATAGCTGATGTAACCTTTATGTCAGCATGGTGCATCAAGGAAGTTCTGTAAAAAGGGGTTTGAAACCACAGCTGCATGTAGCCATTAGGTGTTAGACTGGAACTGTTAAGAAGCACTGACTCTGGAGTGTACTAAACACTGAAAACACAGAGGACAGAGAGAGTTTAATATATTAATGTATACTGTCTTTAACAAGGACTTGCAGCTTTGAAAATTTTGTTTATATCATACGTAATATTATCCCTTCTGAGATGTGTGGTGTCTTATCATCACTGCTGCTTTCTTTGAAACTGCAACAGCCTGAGTGGTGTTGTCCCTCACCTGACAGGATGTTTATGCTACAGCAAGCTTTCATTTAAGAAGCTGGGATGTTGTTCAATCAAATTTTACACACTACATCATCTGAGATAGTAAATGAGTTTTCACATTCAGCTTCAAATACTTTTTATTCAAGCAGAGTTGTCATAACCTTGGTCACAGTGATTATTAACTCTGTAAAGGTTCTGTACTGCATGGCTCTCCACTTTTCAGTGGGCATTTGGATTTCCTATAGTGTCAGCAAAATAGTAGTAAATCTCTCTCCTTCCACAGTTCCAGCGCGTTGTTGCAGCATGTCACCGCCTTGTTTGAGTGCAGCATTGCAGCAATTGTTACCCTGCTTGTCAGCGACCCTGTCGGCTCTCTGCGTATCCGCTCCTGCAAGGTGAAGAAGCTTTCGGATTGGTACACGATGCTTTACAACCCAAGTCCTGACTACATCACCACAGTGCACTGCACCCATGAAGCGGTCTACCCCCTGTGAGTGTAAAGGCTTTCGTACTCCTGTCTGCCCCTTCCTTTTGCACAAGTGCGTTTCTGGCTGTGCCTCTTCTCAAAGCTGCAAAAACAGTTCAGGTATAACTTGGACCAATGAGTATCAATCCCCTGAAGTCTTTCAGGCATTGAGTTGTTTTATGCATGAAACACTTAGCAACACCTAATCACTTTCTGAGTCGCCAAAGAAGGTGGCATAGTCCAGGCTATTTAGCTGTGAAGCATAAGACCTTTTTTTTTTTTTTTTTTTTCCTCCCATTGCTTCATCTTGACCATTTCCTCTAGGAAAATTGAGCCCATCATTCTGTGTTTACATCCTTTGTAAATTCTTTAGACTTGATGACTATAACCCCAAATTCCCTGGTTCTGAATTGAGTCTGCAGGGCAAAACTGCAAATTTTAAGGATTTTTTGGTTTTCCTTTTTTTTTTTCAGGTACACCATTGTGTTCATATATTACGCCTTCTGTCTTGTGTTAATGATGCTACTTCGGCCTCTTCTGGTTAAGAAAATTGCCTGTGGTTTAGGAAAGTCTGATCGATTTAAAAGCATTTATGCAGCACTCTACTTCTTCCCTATCCTCACCGTGCTTCAGGCTGTTGGCGGAGGCCTGCTCTGTGAGTTCTAACAATGCTAATAAACATACCTATAAGCACACACTAATACGTGACTTACGGGAGGGAAGGGACATGTTACTCGCTTTGAGAATAAGGACATTGTTTAAGGTTATTGCGAGGGGTCTCACCTGAAAAGGTTGCTCATTCGCAGCCCTGTCCTAACCAGGCTCCTGACTAACACTGCTTTGCCTCTGCCAGTGCTGCTAGAGACTGTCCCTTTCCCAGAAAGGGAACAGAGGCGGGATGAGAGGAAATTACTTCAGAGGGAGTCTGTTCTACTTTCTGCTAAGGTAGAGTTTGCCTGATTTCAGAGATGGATTAAAGTACAGGTTTGGGGAGATCTGCTGGTTTTTGTTTAGTTCCAGCGTATTTGTCACATGAAGGGGACAAGTGCCACAAATTCCCACTCAGCCTGACTACTTTCCTCAAGTGATTTAAGTGTACAGTAACTCCACCTAGAAAAAGTTTGAAAACCTAAGACAGAAGTGTTAAATAGCTGTGCGTGGGTGACCCTTACTGCTGTGCATGTTTGGGATGATAAGAGCTGGGCTATAGTAGCTTAGTTTACCTCACACACATGGTTATATGTGGAAAAACTGCTGAAATGTGTATCATGCATTCTTTTTCCTGCTAATGTGTTCGATGTTTGCCTTTAGATTATGCCTTTCCATACATCATACTGGTGTTGTCTTTGGTTACACTGGCTGTGTACATGTCTGCTTCTGAAGTGGAGGTAGGTAAACATGTTCCCTGTGTTCAAACTTGTAATATAAAATACTTGAATGAGCAGAGACCGCTTTGTCTCTTGCCTTTTCTTAGCAGTGTATTCTGCATTTAAGCCCCTTCCTTTACAATTTCTCCTAGCTGGAGGAAGCTCCTGCGAGACTTCTCTCTTGTAGTGCACTGAGAAACTGTGTTACGTGCTGGAAAGGCTTAAACCCAGGAGGCTTCATAGTCTTTGTGTGCTACCTCTAGCATCTCTTAAACATCGGGCACTAGGTAACAGGCTGAATGCTAACAGGGTACTGTGTTTATTTTGCAAGTCTTTCAAGGATCTTCTTGTCAGGAAGAAAAGGCTTGTCGTCCTCTTCAGTCACTGGTTACTTCATGCCTATGGAATCATCTCCATTTCCAAACTGGATAAGCTTGAGCAGGACCTGCCACTGCTTGCCTTGGTACCTGCACCTGCCCTTTTCTACTTACTGACAGCGAAGTACACTGAGCCATCGCGCATACTCTCAGAAGGTGGAAATGGACATTAAAAGGAGCCTGTGCCAACAATGCTGTCCTAACGGTCTGGATTAAGCAATTTTAGTGCTTGTTATGCTTTGGAAACTTCTGTTTTAAAAGAAGTTATTTATGTACAAGACTTCTAAGGTGAAACACCTCTAAGTGAGACTGTATAATATTAAAAAGCTGCACTTTGTATTCTTCATAAGTATCTGGAATAGATCAAAGGGAATGTCTTTGTATCTATTTATCACTGTGAATCTGTATAAAAAGCTTGTGCTACATTCTAGTACAGCGGTTTGCTTGTATGTATTTATTTCCTAATACAATATTTTAGGTGTTTGAATAAAACAATAGAGCCTGGGTTTTGATAGACTTTCAAAAAAACAATTAGAGCAGAAATATGCCACAGAGGCTGGTTTTTTCATCACATACCCTGTTCTAGCCGCCACAAGTGGAAAAAGACATTTGTCTTCCTTCCATCAAAAAATAAAACATGTTGAGCATGATTTCTCATGATGCTTTAGTCTGAGTGCTAGGTAGAAGGAAAGGAAATGCATTGTAGAGTTCTCTATAAAGTATAGTTTATGCTCTGCTGGCTTCATGTATGGAGACATGTTCCTGGAGATGATTAAACAGTAGTATCTTTCCTACTAAATCAATTTTCTATATATTTCCATCTAAGATCAGACTAAAGATTTTCTTTTCCTGGTAGTTGCCAGCAGACCACTTGCTGTGGGGGTAAGGCTGCGATGAATCGCTTAACTACAGTGTGTGAAGCCATCTCTGCACCTTTCAGCACGTCCTGTGAGGATGCTTTATGCCTGTTTCATTCGTTTATCAGCAGGACCAACAGCTCACGCCTCTCCCTGTGTGGCCATGGCAATACCCATACTACAGCAACAGCAGCAGAGCTGAGAGGAACAGCCCTTTGCAAGGTATCATTGATAGGAACTAGTGGAATGACTGAAGTGCAAAACCATCACAGACTTAATAAAAGAGAACTGGAGATTCTTTATCTCCTTAAAGAGATAGATACTGTTATCTCTGCTCTACATTCATCAAAATCTCTATGTGAACACCTTGATAAAAATTGCTAAAAATTCTGAGGCTGTTCACAAGTGAGGTTTTGGCCTTCTTGAAGCCAAATATCCACCAGCAGACTCTAGTCTCTGTATTGTATAGGAAGATACCCAAAGCATGTATCCTGTGTATGCATCACCAGTAACTTAGTGTTACGGAGGGTCTAGAAGCAGCTGCATGCAGAGCAGTGCTGAAGGTCTGGCCACTGAGGGAAGAGTAATAGAAAGATCTCAGCTCAAACTCTTCCTGCGGTATGGATCATTGGCTGTAGCAGTGCAAATAACGGCGTGTATTTCTCCATTTAAGCGGGACAGTAATGCCTTTGTTATTCTGTTACTGCTAAACATTGCCCCTGCCAGCAGCTCAGGGGCTTTGAGGGGTGTCACCTGAATCAGGCTGCCTCGAGATGTCGCTCTCCCCTTTCTCCACAGAAGGTTTGATTTGGTCACATGTGATACGCCTTTCCTGATAACTTTTTTTTTTTTTTTTTTAACTGTGAAATGCCAGTTGACAGGTTCACTGCTTCTCAAAATCATCTGCTAGGTCTTACATGCAGAATTAAGGTTTTATTTAGGGATTAAGGAAATAATTGATCTTCCTAAGGAAATCAAGTGCTGTCTATACTGCTATGTACAATATGTTATTTGCAGACACAATAATATAGAGGGCAGCTCCAAAACTATGGTTTTAAAACTCATGATAAAATACCATTTCCATAACTGACTGTATCATAGGCGTATTTTTTCTTTAAGATGCCCTAAACACAGTTTTGTGTCTACATGTGCCCAGCTGTCACATCAGTACAGGCATGGTGGGCGTGTGAGAAAAAAAAAAAAAAAAGGATTTTCAAAGGCGCAGTACTAAGGGCTGTGCATTTTATGTGCATTTCCATGTATGGAGTATATGTATTAGGTTTAAATGTTGGGCTATTATCTTGTTTTTAAAACAAAAGTAACAACCACCACCAGGTAACATTAGCTGTAGTAAAGAGTACACCTTTTGCTAAGTCTAGCAAATCCCGTGTTAATTTTGAAGGCTGCAGAATGAGGGACTACTACAAGCAGAGCTTATAGGAAGGCAGTGCACCCCATGGACCTTGCATGGCATACCCAAACACTGACCTTCCTGCTGGGCTCCAGTGCTTTAGCCTTCAGCAAAACCTGGAATGTAAAATACAAATTAATAAAGTATTTTTATCATCCTCTCATTAGCATTAAAAAAAAAAAAAAGTAACAGCAGCCGAAGAGTTAGGTAGGTGCAGCTAGATAAAGACATGTGGTTTGGAATGACAAAGCAATGTTTTCATGTGATACCCTTGTGAAGAAACCCACCCTGCATGTCACACAGAAAATAATGACGGGTGCTGGCTTTCCGATGAAGCAGAATTCGCTTCTGCTGTATGTTCACCACCCTTACCCTCTCTGCCTGACTTCTTTCCAGGGACATTCCCTTCCTCTGTAAATTCATTATTCCTCTTCCTGGTTTCTTGTCATGTCACCCAAACCCAATGATTTCCACGTAGCCATATGCCATAGCTTTTCAGCTTTAATATGTATAAACCCAACATTTTATAACAAGACAATTGTCAAACAGTGAGCAGACCTGTGACTACAAATGAGATCTCTGCAAACCAACAAGTAAAGCAGATACCTATAGGGTTTGAGTTAAAAGGAAGCTTTGAAACAAGTAATCTGTATGTGCCTAGGGCCCCTGTGTAATATCACCCCTCCCCAAGACAAGAGTATAGAATGTTGTTCGTTTGAATGGAAACAGCAGTACAAATTGCCTACATGTAAAATTCTAATTTTACATAAACATTAACTAACCATATCATCCCCACAGCAATAACCATGCAACCACAAGCTGCAGGAGTTGGGGGTCTGTTAGTTTTATTTATCCTTTGTGGAAAAGCACATATTTCTGGAAAGATCAGCAATGCTCAGGCTATTTTACATCTTCCTCGCTGTTATCACAACACTTTAGAAAGTGGAAGTTAAAGATGGTAATATCCTGGCTGTGTTATAAAGCATTCCTAGTTCTTCTAATAAATGTACCACTAGGTCTCGATCTTCAGCAGGGTGATCAGGTACAGCACAGCTGTACTACTTCTGTTTTATCACAAACTGCTAAAGCATTAGCATATTCTGGGATTTAAAAAAAAGAAAATGTTTAGTGTATCTTATCCATTCTAGATTTTTTCGCAAACAGAGAATCCAAACCTTCCAGATTATGTTGTAGCCTGCTATTAATATCCCCAATCTTTTCCTCTCGTTGTCGAATTTTTGTTGTTAGAGCTATCACTGCATTCAGTATTTCCTGCTCATTCTCCAGAAATTCCTGTAAAGACAGAGTAGAATTTTTTTTTCTTAAAAGGAAAACAAAAAACCCTCACGAAATGTTAAGAAACTTGTTTTATCTTGTTTTCCCACAGCTTGACTGGCTGCCAGAGCTGTAGCTCTGCAGGAAGTTTTTCATTAATTGCACAATCATTGCATAAAAAAGGCAAAGTTTGCCTTTCTACTGAAATAACTGGTGTAAAAATTTCTTACACGATAGTTTGGTTTAATTCCTGTTCAAAGTGAAGGCCATCTTCCACTGGAAAAATATTACAAGGCTGATAAGCTCAATTTAGAACAGCAAGAATATTATTAGGTAGAGGTTTAAGAAAGGCTTGAATATAAGACCAGCAAAAGGAACAAGAAAAATTATTTATATAGCCATGACTTTATACAATGCTGGAAAATACATGATTATTACCTTACCCCGTGTGACTTCAAGGATTGTAGTGCCTTATTTGCAAAATGCAATTTTAGTTTTTACATGGTAAGTGAACTATATTTATGCAAACAAGCACAATAGAAAACTAAAATTCACCTTTTGAGGAAAGCTCTCCTCTGACCATCCTTTCAGAAGATCTACAACAGAGTTAACAGTTAAAATGTGGTGGATTGCTGTGCCAAAAAATCATAAGGACTGAAAGATGTTTTTTTAAAAAAGTAACTTTTTTTTGTTTTGGAGTAGTTATTAACATGTTACTATGGAGCTTTGTTAGGTCATTCAGGATTTTGCCTGTTGCTTCTTGTCGTTTTCTGCTTCAGAATTCATTGCAAAAATATCTTCTTTTATCTGCACATTGCACTGTGAAAAAGAATTACAAATTAATACTTGCCACAGTTTTCAAAATGATTTCCAAACAGTTTCACTGTTTCTAAAAGAATAAACTGAGTTTTAGCTTATGGAAATACAAAGGTTAATGAATTTCTCTGGACATGCTGTCTTTCAACAACAGCATCCATTTCATCTTGTTGAACAAATTTTAACAGTTGCCAAAACCAACACAAGCCAGCTATGTCTGTGCTACCAAATGAAATGGATGAGGATGCTGAGAACAGCCAGAGCAGCACACGTCACGCGCAAACAAGGAAACCCTTCCTCACTCGCTCCCCAGAACAGGATGGGCTCATTCCATGGGATCAGCTGTATGAGTACCCAGCTTGTACTGTCCCATGTTTGGCTGAAATGCATGAAGACAGCCCAGGTCAGGCGCCATAAAAAGCATTTGTGCAATACAGGCATGAGCAAAATCAGAGCTTCTTGGCTTCTGCTAGTGCATTGAACATAAGGGGAAGTATCTTTGTAGCCTAATCAAGAGCTTTCTTCCCGAAACAAGCCTTTGTTTCCATAAGGTATAATCGGATAACGCTGCAGAGTAGCTGGTACCTAGCACCTGCGGCGCTAGCGTGGGCAGATTCAGGCAGCTGCCCTTGCAGCAGTAGAGCTCGGTGCTTGCAGGCAGCAAACCGTGCAAAACACTTTTACTTCATGTGTTCTACAGGGAAGGATATTCTACTATGCTGATAGCCTAGGGACCAAAAGGTGTACAAAATATTTTCAAAAGCCTATATTCCAAACTGCACAGGCCTATTCTGCATCGCACGTTCATCTCAGCCCCCTTCACGTGGCAGGAAGGCCTTTTTCTACAACCCCCGACAGAATGGAGCAGATACATGATATCGATTATTCCTCAGGGAGGTGTCTTGCCCTCGGGTATTCCTCTTTGTTTCCTTCCAAATTAAACACAGCCCCACACATTCATTTAAAAGGCCAGGTTTGCCTTGTGCTGTTTATGTTACATCATGTTCCACAACTAGTTCTCTGTGAGACAAAGAAACGAACAGGGAGAACATCATACTGAAAAGGAACACTGTCAAGCTCCAATATACTCGCTAACTTGAATCTGCAGTTCACTGTGTTCCACAATGGTGGAGACTGCAGAAGGAAGTTCTAAGTTACTTCCATGTCCTCCTTGAGCTTCTCAGTAGTCCTGACTGACTGCTGAATGGCTCTTTTGACTTTTACCTCTTGATCTTTCTTTTCTACAAAGCAGAGAAAGGGTTTTTAGGTAGCGTAATGACTGAACATTAGAGTTAAGCTGTTATAAATAAAACTAGGTTGTACCAGTAAGTGACCTGTTTAACTGGTTAGGCATTTTTTACAAAATGCTTTATATATGTGTTATGGCCGTGTCTATAGATTACAGTTGTTGCAAAGAGCTTGATTTATACGTGTTTCATAGTTCACCTAAGCCATACGCAGACAACAGGGTATGGCACGCCATTTTTGGAAACAACAAGAGAAAGCCCCACTATACAGTGGAGCTACTTAATACTTACCCAACAATAATTTCCTCAGTTCTTCGTATTTTTTATATTTCTCTTCTGTTTCTCTCTGGGTTTCTTCCAAGGTTAGCCTGCTTATGTTTAATTCTTGTTCTTTTTAAAGTAGATCTTCAGTTGCAGTTTTGATGTTATTCTTGAATGAAACAAAATATTAATCAATAATCTATATGAGAAGCATTTAATGCATTAATAATTCAACATATCCAGAGGGAAGAAAAAAAAAACCAAAGAGAGAAAAGAATGCTGCAAGTGATCCCAAGAGATCATCTTAGTCCATCTCTCTGCTCTACAGCAGAATCAATTAGACCTAAGTACATGCCAGATGTTTGATTTGTCCTTAAAAACCCTAGTGGTAGAAATACCGTGTCTCAGACAACCGATTCCAGGGTTTTACTCTCTGTGCTGTCAATGCTTTCTTAGGGCCTATTTTTTTCTTAAATCTGTTCTGTTCCCTGTTATTTGTCTCAACAGGCGGGCAAAGAGAAAAACTTATCAGGTTGCTATGAATTCTTATTTATTTGGTAGTTACTGCCTTGTCTTCTCTTAGATTGACCTGTTTTAAATGGAAAAGATGCATATTTCTTTAACCTTTTTTTGGTAATCTTTACTGAACTCCTCTTGGATCTCTAAATAATCTACAGCCTCCTTTAAATGAAGTGATCACAAACTCCAGCTGTGTCCTATCAAAACCAGCTAGAATAAAGAACATGCACCGTAAGCCTTGCCAGACTATCTCCCCAGACTGGTTGAACAGTTGTCTTCTTCATTACTACTAATCTTTATTGACTTATGTTCACCTTTTCTGCTATAGATCTATTTATCACTGCCTAAATATCTTCCTCATGATGTACAGACAACTGTTTCTACCTAAACACAAAAATGTGGATTTTTTTAGTATTATTATGACCTTTCCCCTGCCCCCAAATTACTTCTCCGACTTGCCAAAATAATTCTGAACTCCAGTTCTGCCCCGCACAGGGTGCTCCCACTCTTACCGCGTTGGTCATCTGCAGCTATGATAGGCATTCGCTCTATCCTATTACCTGAGTCATTCAGGAAAAAATAGATTAATTCCAGTATGCAGAAGCAGACTTCCTGCAAACTAACAGGGACCATTATTCTATTTTGTCAGTAAAGCACGGGTAACTATTACCTAGGATGATTTTTTCCAACTGTGTTTTTGTACCTGGGATTCTTCAGCCTGGCAAAGAGACAATTGAAGGGACATACAATAAAGGTGTGTAAAAATCACACACCTTTGCTGGAGAAGATGAGAAGACAACAATTATTCACTGTTTCTCATAATGCAAGAGCTGCAGGATGCCAATAAACTTTTGAGACCACAGGTTTAAAACAAAAGAAGATTATTTTCCTTATTAAATAAATAATGTTATAGGTTGTTATGGAGGATAAATGTATATATGTGAGCTAAAAGAATCAATCGGTGATAGAAGAATATTGCACTGAAGATCCAGCATAGCATAAAATTCCATAAAGCTATTAAATGTATATAGCATCTCCATCCAAAGAAGTTCCTGAGATTTCATTTGTCATGGACATTGACTGTTGTCCCATTACTTCTCCAAGCAGGACTATTGATCACTGCAGAAGACAAGATCCTGGTAGGACCACCATTGTGTCTTGCCCTGTACGGCTATTTTGGGAACTGAAGTCGATTTGAGTTTCACTCACCTATTCTTGATGTGCACTTAAATATAATCATGAATAGCTCTGAAATGTCTCCAGGCACTTAAATACCTGAAGGAATTCATTAGACTCAGTCTGAAGGCTTTGAGTTTTCTAGGTATGTTTGCTAACTGGTTCCTTCCCTGTCCTTGCCCAAGGTGTTACTTCTCTGATGGCATTAGTACATTAGGCATTTGATTCTACTGACCCATCAGTGAGGCAAAACAAACATTTCTTTGTCTTACCACAAATATGGAGTGCTTTCACATTATTCCACATGTCCTTTCCTATCAGCATGTCATTCTGTGGCTTGACCCATCTCATATTGTTGCTCCTAAGCATATTTTTTCAACCATACTAGTATTTGTTTAACACAAATGTAACTACAATGCTCCTGGATCCGAGCTGTGCATCCCTCTCTAAAAGGGCTGCACAGACTTACCAGTCTGGGAATCTTTGCACTCTGTAACATCAACACGGGGAAGAGCAACTATTAGCTCTTAAAGACTAAGCAGATCATCACCTAAATACCTTTACTAATCTTTCTCCGTCTCATTCCTTAGCTTTATGAAATCTGACCTTTGGTTTTAGAGCTCAAAAAAAGTCTAATTCTACATGTGTGCATCTCTCAGCATAGTGGAATCTCATCTTGGTTAGCGTCAAAGAAACACAAGGCACGAGTTAAATGACTTTTCAGTGGACAAATACATGTCTGCTCTTTTGCTGCAACAGGTAAAAAACACAGAAAGGGAGAACAGGAACAACCCATGTGGGCTGGGAGACTTGAAGAACAATATTAAGAGAAAGACAAGACGATGCCCAGGAAATAAAGCCAAATAAATGATACTGAGCCCAAGATATGAAGTAACACCAGGACTCTGAACTCACTTATTTACAGGAGATTAACATCAAATGTTGCATTACATGTTTTTGTTCGCTCTGGGACTCTGAAGTCAGGTAAGTCGTATCCACTTCTGTGATTAATGACTAGAAATATCAGAAAACCTCAAAGTATAGATATTTGGGTATGCTCATGAGCTGTAGTCTTTTTTTTTTCTTTTTTTTCTTTTTTTTTTTTTTCTTTAGGACTGTAGCAGAAGCTTGAGCAAAAAGAATGAGAAAACTGGAAAATATGGAGAACAGATGAAATGGCTCCCTCGGCAGAAACAGGTACGTGAAGAAGGCAGAGAAAGAAAGGTGATCTGAGTCTCCTTTCTACAGACTCCTTTGATATCATCCATCAACATGATGCTCCAAACAGGGCAGAATGAACCTGATCTGACATGACTCTTAGGAATCTATTCCCCTTACACAGATCACCTCCATGAGACAGCATTCAGACAGAATCATTTTGTAGATGAACGTAGGTGAGAGCAAGTACGAGAAAATGCTGAAAGCTCCAACAGAAAAATGGGAAAGAAAACAAAGCAACTTCAATTGTTTCATCAAAAAGGTAGGAAATGAAAGCAAAGTAGGAAAAAAATTAAAAAAGGAGAAATAGTTAAAGTGTGTCACTGAATGAAAATAAACAGAATAACTTTTTCAACCTGGCTCTGTCCAGGTCAGGCCACAAAGGGCAACCTCTGATAACAGTTTCGTCAGCATTATATCAGATGAGGGAAAAACTCTTCTAGTATGGATCATATTAAAGAAAAAACAGAGAGAGTATAAAGGTATATTTAGCATCTCTTTTGTATATACTGCATAGTTTAGCTGCCAGAAAGAATATGAGAATGAATCCAGCACAACTGGTTACTTAGCAGTCACAGTCTCAGCCCTGATTTTTAGGGAAGCTTGGGCAGTTACATGGCTATAACTCTCTTGCATGATACTGGAGCATAACCTGTCCACCAGCAAAATGAGAAAGATCCTCAATGCCTTCTGTAAATCTGCCTTTCTAAGGTCAGACATACAAAGAGGGTATTTTCTACACTCCTGGCATCTGATTTATCCTACCTCAAATCAGACTGTTGACCAAGGGTCAGACAGTTTCCCTGGGGACAGAGCACATGCTATATACCAAACACTGGAGAAGCACTCAAAATCTTTGAAAGCTCTGCATCGTTCATATTCAGCATTTCATTGTCCTACTTTCTTTGGGAAAGAAAGCTCATCAGTGTTTTAAAGAACACTGACACTATGTAGCCTTGGGTTATGTCTTGCACACCATAAGTCACTTCAATAGATTTAGAACACAGTAATACAGAGGAGACTGACCAGTGTCTAAAATCAAGCTGTCATATCTCCATGAACGTTGGCCTGTTTACCCAAAAATGATGAAACATTCTACATTAACAGGTTAGACATTGGGAGGCTCACTGCAAGGCTAAACAGAACATATCTCAGGACTGAATCTGGTCCTGCACATATTTTTACTTTAAAATGGGAAGCATCCTTTCTGAGAAGCACCTTCGCTGCATTCTTATCACATAGACACTCGTATATACATGGATATGTATGTACATGTACATATATGGTTGTGTACTGATTCCAGTGTCTCAAACTGAGGGTCTTAAGTCTTTTTGAGCATTAAAAAAACCCCACCCACCAAACCCCCAAAACCCACCAACCTGAAAAGCAGAGAATTTTCTTGAAACGATTACTGACAGATAGATCACATTTAAGCATAGCTCCAATGAGCATAGCCATAATGAGGTACAACAAATATCGCTAATTCAACCGTTAGAAATCTTCCCAAGGTTAATAAAAGAACAACAAAACTTACCTCCAGACATTTTATTTTCTTAGTAAAATACTCATTATAATTCTTGTAATCATTTTCCCCATTACTTGCTTCTTGACTCAGGACTTTGACTTGGTTTTCAGACTGAAAAAGCTCTTTCTCAAGGTTTTCCATCCCTTAATGGAAAGCAAAATGAAAGTCAGTGAGTAATTTCTGAAATATATACTATATGGACCACTCAGAAATAAGCATTTAGAGCAAAATGAGAGCAATCAGCATTCAAAACACATCTTCCAAGATAAATAATTGCTTTAAAATTGTTATTAATAGGAGTTAAGGTCAAATCACAGAATCATAGAATGGTTGAGGTTGGAAGGGGCCTCTAGAGGTCCAGCCCTCCTGCTCAGGTAGGGTCACTTAAAGCCAGTTGCCCAGGACCATGTCTGAATAATTTTTTAATATCTCCAAGAATGGAGATTCAGCTATTTATGAACTTTAGACCTGATAACATGTTTAATAACTTACAAAGAACTGGCCCTTGGAGGTAGGTTACTTAGGTACCAATTTACTCTGGTTATGTACAGCATGAACATATTGTAGCACTGGATATAACGGGTTATAATAATTGCTGTTTAACATACCTCCACAAGTAGTTCAGCATGCCTTTTTTTACCAGCCTCTATTCTTTCATCCACTTTTCTGTTTACATTCTCCTCCGCTGAGAAAAAGAGTTTTCTCTGCTTTGCTAAGTACAGTAATTTCTACTGAAGTATTACTCTGGTGACAGATACAGAAGCAGAAATAAGTTGAAACAGGGAGAAAAACAGATAAGGGAGACACAGCATTCCCAGAGGCACTGGAAGCCTAAGTTAAGAGATTGGAAGACTCAGACCTATCTCCTGTAACTTCAGGATTACAATCAAAGTGGTTCAGGTAGGAGTCTGGGATGCTGACAAAATCTAGGAAATGCAAAAAAAGACATTAAAACCTTTTGAAGTGCTGCTTTGTTTTTACTGAACATGGAGGAGGAGTCTTAAGATGATAGTCTCGTTTAAGTGCCTAAAATTAGTTAGTTTAAGTCTGGACCAAATAGTTAGTTTAATTTAGCTTAGCAAACTGGAAGGCTGAGAGGGACAAGATTTCACATTCATAAAACCCTAGTGTTTGTCAACTATGAAAAGGATAAAAGACAACACGGTTACAAAAGCAAGAAGGCATGCTTGTCTATTAGAAAATGGAGACTGGAACTCAGAAAAAATAATCTTAGTCATCAAAAGAATAAGATTTTAGAATGACATCTTAATGAGTGTAAGAGGGGAAAGCAACAGTGGGGTTTTGGACTGGGCAGGGTTGAACTGGAAGCCAGTATCAGATAGGTGGCAGACAGGGAAAGCCTGGTTGTCTTTTACCTTTGACTTTCCAGATTCTGAGCCTCCTTAAAACTGTCACGTTCACCAGCATGGAGTTACTTAGACTGCTGAATGCATTCCCAGGCAGTGGAGCATAATACAGTCTCCTTTCTGTTTTTAGTTTCTACAACACTTTTCCAGTACAAACACTTTCATAATATCTGAACGGTCTTCTGTGTTTCTTCCCTTTATATCACGGTTTGGATATACTAAATATCTATTGATCATCTTTTCTCTTTTTCAACTAGCCCTCCAACTGGTTCCACCAGAAGCATGTGCAGGACTGGGATCCAAGCCCGGTCTCGCTGACCTTTTTTAACATTCCCTACAACAAAGCCCTGATAAATAGATTGACTAGCACAGAGTAGCCAACTGTTCCATTAAGCTAGTAAAAACAGTCTATATGGGCCTTCTATTTTTTAAAACGACTTTATAACTGAGGAACTAACAGTTAGTAATGTCAGTCAATTAGACATCATGCAAGCTTATTTTTCTTCTTCAAAGGTAGGGACTGCATTTCTCTGTAAATTGCCCTTACTTTGATCAATTATGAAATTGAATTTTGATCTTTGCACTAATGACCCAAAACAATTTTGTATATAACTTACCATTGAATTCAGACTTATCAAATGCTGTAGGTCCAAAATTTTTGTATGTAAGTTCCCAAATTCATGCTTTTTCTTGGAAGTTTTTGCCTCCTGAGTATCAAGGATTTTTTCCATCTCTGTCTTCTACATTAAAAGTAATACAATTAATTGGGCAATGTACTGTGCATTGTTTAAAAAATAATACTAAAACATCTGAAGCCTTCCAAAATAAAATAAGCACAAAATTTGCACTGGAAGAAAATAAATTTCTGCAGAAGCCTTAGTGATGTACCAAACAACAAAATTCTATAAGAAAAAGAAACAATAATTAATTAATATAACATGCAAATTAGGAACTGATCTGTCAAAATTTCATGTGATTTTATACCAGTGTAGGAACTTGATTAAACCATATTTTCTACTCTAAAGTTTTCTTTTATTCTGATCATCTGTTTTTATGTTATTGCTCAGAAGGGATATCAAATATACACAATGGCTATAAATATAATAGGGCAGAATATAAAAAACAGTAAAACCTTATCCCAGAGCCTGCTGGAAAACATAGGTACCTTTATTTTAAGCAGTTTGCCTGGAGGGGTTGAATTCCCAGTGCATAACTATTTGTCCCACAGTCAGTAAGAAGCACAAATAGAGACATGACGTTCTGAGATGTGCTGCCAGAAAACAAATTTCATACACTATGCAATTTTGATGCGTGCATGTTTGTATGTGTGGACATATATGCATACATACCACACACACATAAGCGCAGAAGTCAAAACAGCATGTGTGCATCTATGTCAAGACAGTCACTTTTCTGTTTCTGCTGCCGTGGAGACATATGTTAGCTGCTTATAAGAAAGCAAGATATATCTGGAATAATTTCTAAGGTAATTTCATTTTTGGCACTATATAACTATCTGTAAAACCGTGAAGTACATTTCAAAACCTTTACCTTTTTATCGTATTCTTCTTTCTCTCTCTCGAGTTTACTCATTTTTTCAGCTGTTTTTTCTTCCAATTCTGCTAATGCTGCTTTCGCCCTGATTATGTCTCTTTCTGTATCTTTGTTTTATTACAAGTTTCAATTAAGAGAGCATTTGTGTTAACTTTTGTTGCCATCCTTTCATTCAGCAAGTCTACTCTTTCATGATAGCATCTCTGCAAGTATTCTTGTTCTTCACTGAAAAAAAAAAAGATGGTATTTCCTACTATTCATTCAGATCAAAGACTTGGTTCTGGTGGTCATTGAAATGAATACTTGCCTACCCATACGTTAGCAACTCAGTCTACTACAGCACTATACATACTATAAAGCATGACATGCGCCAGCACCTGTGATGAAGACCATCTAAGGCCTTGCATGCCAATGAAAGGGCTTTCAGTTATTTGTGTTATAACTTTTTCACAAGTTTTACTTTTTCTGATGTGATTATTTTCCACAAGTTTCATTAAAAATGGAAGGGCTGCTTGCAAGCACTGAAAGAACAAAGACAGCAGGCTTTCCCTAAGAAAATGCGTTGTGGTTTATTTTCGAACAACTCTAGCAGCATGGCAGAAGGTGGCAGTAACATGAAATCTGGCAGGGAAAAAACAAATATCTCCCAAGATCCTGTATCCTCTTAGGGTAACTCTTGAAGAGAAAGATGGATCTCTAGCACAGTTACTGAATGAGAGTTCCTTCCACAGTTCTTTTTTTAACTGAAAATTGTGATTTTTGTCTGTAGTAGTTCCTTAACGTGAATTGTTGAAAGAGAAAACTCTCCCTGCCAGTGTGAGAAGCAAAGCTGCAGACAGTTTTCTGTAAGCAATTTTATCAGGACGGCAGAGGGCAGGCAGCAGCAGGCAGGCTCTGGTGTTCAAGAAACAAGATCTTAAAAATCACACTTGCTCCTGCAGAAAAGAGTTGCCTAGGAACATTTGCAGCTAGCTGCAGGGGTGAGGGCCAAGCACTACTCTCCACGTTTTGATAAAATTTCAGTTCTTCTTAAGCATCTTGCCGGTATGGTTTTCCATGTTCAAATGAACGCATACCACAGCACAGTGTTCTGTCTTTCACAAAGGGTTTGCTTCTCAGCCAGTAATTCAATTTCATAAGCAATGCTTTTCAATGCAGACAGCAGCTGATTTATCTTTGCACTAGATTCACGTGCAGCAGTAATAAGAGCTAAAAAATAAATGCAAAACATACAGAAACCTCTTAGCTACAAAAAGGTATATATGAGATAATGCATAAAGGGATTGATCCATAATCTTTAGTTGACTGCTATTGATACTGTCACCTGGTAAGGGATAGCTGTGTTTCTAAGATACTAACTTCTCAGAAATCACATACTTTATTTCAGTAGCTTAGTCTTAACACATTTCCCCTGACTTACCACCATTTATCAACGAGAAGCAGCCTGCTGTGTACTCACAGAATGCTCTTTTTTGTACTATCTGTCTAAGAAATTCTCTAGACATATAGTGAACCGATAAAAATCACCCCTTTCCCCAGAAAAAGTCTTCTGCGCAACCAGCTCTGGCTGCCAGGGACAAGGAGCAGGATCACCTGGCTTGCAATTCAATATCATTTCTTCCAGAAGAGCCACCACTGCGTGAAAGCGAAGAGCCTACACGAAGAGGCACTGTGGATAAAGCTCCTCTGTGCAGGGGCGTTGTACTACAGCATCTTTTCAGCTTCTGAGGTAAGTCACATTAGTGCACATCCACCCATGCAAAAACACTTAGTGCAGAATGGGAACAGCTAGTATAAACAACTGGCTGCGCAGCAACCACGTGCTATAGGCAGAGAGAAGGTAAAGGCAGAAACTGGCTATAAGAAAGTAATCAACAAACATAGAATGTAGCTGGGGGTGTGTGTGTGGAAACACTATAAAAGCTCTGGTTGCTGTTTCATGATAAACCTAAGCTCACCTAACTCCACAGTACTCCAAAAGGCCACCCTGCCCTATTGCCGTGCTCCCTCCTGTGCCACCACTAACAATCATGCAGCCTCGTAGTTAGCCAGATGAAGAATTCCAACGCCCTTGCTTCTCACAAAAAGAAGAAATCCTAACATTCAGCTAGATAACTGCCTGACCGCTCTGCTTTGCGACTGCAGTGCAAATAGAAGGGCAGTAGCAGAATGCACCTCGGGTATCTTAAAAGTCAAGCCATACCTGAGGAAAAAAGAGAAATAGAGCTCAAACTTTATTTTCATCTAGGTCTACATTTGGGCTAAGGCTTTAGTCTCCCTTCATAGCCAGTGGAGAGAGAGAGGCACTTCCAGCTCATAATGTTTCTGACTTGCTTTAAACATCTGTTCTAGGATGAGACAGATCGTGCCTAGAAGTGCCTCTTCCTCTTCACCATCTAAAAGAGACAGTTGACAAACTTTTGGGTGGGGTTCCTCTGACCAAATGCAATGTCACATCACATAAGCGTTGTTAACACTACTTCACAAGGGGACTCGCAGCACAGAGCACTCCAGTGCTCCTTCTTGAAGTATCAGCGAAAGGCTGTGGCATGGCTGGGACCAGAACTAAAAGCTGTAGTTCTCCTGTCATTCCTGTAATGCTTGTGTATGGTCTTCAGTGAAGATATCGCTCATTTACACTCTTACATGAGAGAATAATCCTTCACAGTATCATACATCAGCAAACACATCTTTCATTAATGAGTTGTTACTGAAACTGGTTTACCTTTAGCAGCAAGATTTCTTTTATAGAATACTTCAAATTATTTAAATGCATAGAAAATTCAATTCTCTTGTTTTTTCAGAGCTGATTAAGTCAGTACTACCTGTCATCTCTGCAATAATCTCTCCTGGAAAATTCTGCGTTCTGAAGTAAAGCTTGTTGGTTTTTATAGTCTCCTCTTCTAGGCATCCATGGGTATGCCTTCGAATTTCTTCCTGACAATTAAATACACAAGTGAGAACAAAGTAATAGAACAGATGAAAAAACACTTCTTCCTTGAGAGAACATTCTTTTTTTTTTTTTTTTTTTTTAGTTAGTTGATAATGGATATTTCACATGCCTAGATAGATCATTCCCCTTGCTCATACTTGCTCTCTTTCTTTTACTCTTCAAAATAACAAGTAACTTGTTTTACACAAACCTAGATATCTCCAGGAACTGCTGGTTTCTGACTGTTAAGAATCTTCAGGAAGCTGTTGCCTAAATCTCTGCTGCAAGAGCTGTGCTGGCAGGGAAGATCTTAGCTGTCAGCTTCTGCAGTTGTGTGTGAAGGTGTTACTTAAGCAACATAAGAGCCTCACTTCCTGGTGGCCTGAAGCGATACTGAAGAAGGAAGGGCTCTAGCTGGCCTTGAGGCACAATAGAAAATCACCTGGTTCATGGTTAATGGTATGAGAAGGGTCACTTTTAGAGTGGCGGGGGAGCAAGAGAAAACAGATAGAGAAGCTCTCAAACAACTGAGCCCTCAAATTTGTATGAGAATTGTAGGTGGGTTGATAAAGCTCTGAATATCTGTCAGTTATTAAATGGATGTTGACTTTGGTGTCACAGCTTATGCAGAAAACCAGTCCTATCTTTCTCCTTCAGTTTTGCTAGCAGTTACAATCACCAGCTGAGACACTGTGAGAATAGATACTGTTGAATTTTACTGTCTACAGAGTGAATTCTATATGCACATATATAAATAACTCTCATTTCCTTGTGAAGATGAAATACTTCGAAATGCAAAATAAATGTGTAAAAGGTTTTAATTTCATATGAGTTACATCCTCAATTAGCTGAAGCAGTGAAAAAGAAAACAGCTTTTTACATAAAACACTCATAGACTAATGCAGAGCTGGTCTGAAATCGATGATTTAGAGGCCTGCTGAAGGAGAAATGAAAGTTTTACAGGATTTACACCTACCTAGACAAATGCATTATCGAGATACCTTTAAAATACCTTCTGCTTGAAGCCATTCTGGCTTTAATGGCTTCAGAGGTCTTACAGCAAAAGTTAGCTACATAGCTACATCCTCAGCTCCCAACTGCTGTAAGATCTCTCGCACATGCAATGCAACTGTTTCAAGGAAAGACAGGCTGTTTAAAAAAACCCCTTTGCACCTAGTCGTAGGGCAAACCACCTACCTGCTGAACTCTGTACCACCTGCAGAATGCGCTAATGTTAGTGGCTGTATCCTCACAGCAGCCCTGAGAGGGAAGCGTTATTTTTCTCTCTTGCACCAACAGCATTAAGGCTCTTAGAACATAAAAAGCTCTACACGAGCAGACCTTTGCCTTCAAGTGATTTTTGTGATGCTCCTACTAAATTGCTGTAGGTTCAGAGCTTACACCTCTTGCACAAAAGCAAACCATGACGACACCATAGAGTTATGGTTGAACAAAACTTCAACCCTGAGTCCCAATTTTTTTCTGCTGAGCATAAGACCCTTCCTCTTTTTACTTTAAGACCCTTCCCCTTTTTACTTTGACAGAAGTCTGGGCATGCCTCAAATATCACTAGCCTCTAGTACAAATGGCATCTACTGTTCCCCCATTAAAACACCAGCAGGTGAGCTAGGGCTTGGATCAGCTGTGTGATCTGTATTAGTCAGGTTGGTTTGCTTTATTATAGCCAGACTTCTGCAGGCAGCAAAGTGCCTGCCAGCACCCACCAGCTTCACTCCAAACTGCCTCTCTCTCAAGACAGAATATAACTCACACAAGAGAACAGTTCTAATAGTACAACCATAAAATTATTTCATGGTTACCAAATCTTTTCCAAGTATTTGAAACTAAATATTGGATTTTTCTTACCAATTTCTTAATAGCAGCAATAGTATCTTCAAGACACTGCACAATTTCTCCACTGAATGCAGTCTTCATTTTTAAAGTTTTTCTAAATGAAAAATACAGTGAAATTAGAACATACAGTTTTTAAGCTTCAAATATTGTTCTATTGTTCTGCAAGAATTATTCTGAAGGGAAGGTTCTATTTTTAATTATTTGCTAAATATGTTTTCCATTATTCTAAAGTAGGTTAGCATCTTTCACGCTCCTCCTCCTCTTGGTGCACAGAAAAGGCAGATGCACCAGTGGCAGAGGAAGTCCACAGAACCTGGTAAAATTTACAGTCATAAAATTCTTCCAACTTCAATTCTGTAGAATCAATCTTTTAAAAGAATCATTGAGAGAAATTTACAGAGGTTATTAAACTGAAGTAAAAGCTGTGGATCAAAATAATTTCCCTTTAAGCAGGGTGTAGCTAATCTTTAGAGTTTTTCCAAGCAGTCACAGCTTCATTATGTCTCTTTCCAACCAAAAATACTAATCCGGATTCATCAAAGCCTGAAGTGAGATTTACGCTACTCCAGAAGTTACTCTTTGTATTGTAAAAATTAATTTAGCTTGAGCTGGAATAACAATTGCAAGGATTTGAATTCATCCAAAAGATTATTGTACCTGTTAACAGTGGCATGAAAATTTTTTATACCCTGATTTTGTAACAGAGACTAAATCCTTATAGGAGGGGGAAAAAGAAAATTCGTAATCCAAGCATAAGTAAATTTGTAGTGAAGACAAGGCACTCAGCCAGCTGAGAGCTCTGTTTTTAATTTGACCTGCTAACTTCTTTGAAAACTAGCAGCTGTCCCATTTAACTAGGATCTTTATCCAGAGTTGGTGGGAGCAAAGGCCAGGAGCAGCTACTACTTCTGCCCTACCTGTTCATCTTCAGGCCTGATGATGATGCTCACCTGCCAGTATGGCATTTGCTGTGAACCATCATCAGGAGAGACGTCAGAAAACAAGCCTATGTATGCAGCAACCAGCACAGTGGGTGGCATAAGAGCAGAACTTGCCCCAGCTTCACCAATTAGTAGTAATTTCAGACAGTTCTTTCTAATCATAGCAGTTTGGAATCACAGTCTTTTTACCACCTTAAAATCAACAGAACTATGAGCAATTTTTCTCAGGAACAACAATTTAAGGCATATTGTGCATAAATTAAACCCATGTTAAAATCCAAGTTCTGCTTGTGAAGCCTTTTTTCCAGTCCTTTAGGTCTTCCCTTTTCCAGACCCCCTCTTGATTTCTTTATATTGGTTTGATTTTCTCTCCTCTTTCCTATTTACATTTCCTCTCTCAAAATCTATATTTCTTAGATGAAACATCTCCTTCAGGAAAAAGTTGAGGTAAAACATTCAGATATATTCAATATCCTTCTATGCCTGTTATTAAATGAAAATTAAATGCCAAGTGTAAACTAACATTAGTGAAGTATAGGTTCCCCAAATACAGAGTTTTTATTTAAAAAATGAAAGAAAATCCCCCTGAGAAGTCTTGCCATTTTTTCATACATGCTGCTCTGAAATTCACCTGCTTCACTGCTAAAACTCTTCCAATTAAACCTTTAAGCCTTTTAAAAGTGGCATAAAAATCAAGGTGATACGCAGAGAATGTCAGCTATCCATTTGCCACCCCTCCTACCTCTGTCATTCAGTGCCACGGGCACAAACTTCTGGCTTCAGAACAGCATCAGCTCATCCTCCCTGCACAGCAGAGCATTACTTGCATACCACATTCTCAAAAACTATAGTCACTGCTTTGTCCCACCTGATAGCCCTTCTCAATGCCCCTGGCTCCTTTGGCAGAGGATGAACTGCATCCTGACAGTGGCTGGGAGGGCAGAGTACTGAGACCACAGACATTTACTTGTGAAGTATTTCCACATCATCATAGATCTCATAATACAGCTTATGTCACCCCAAGCCATTTGTCTCCTCTGTGTATGCCTTTTTCTGATCTCTAGGTTACAAGCTGTTTGAGGGACATTATAATTGTACAGCCTTTGAAACCAAGCTGTTGAGATAATGCCCTGCAACCAACCCGAAAGGCAGCAGGGAAGCTCAGGCTCTCGTCACATACAGTCCTTAGCCTGACAGCTGAGGCCTCCAGAAGCAAATATTTTGTGATATACATCCATAACCACCAGCTGTGCCCAATCCTCACTATTTATAGGAAACCAGTTTTGTTAGACAAGAATAACTTTCCATTACCATTAAACAGATTTGACAGCGATGGAAAGGTTTGAATGTTCTGAAATTGGAAAGTTTGAAATGATAACCAGAGGCAGTGTACCCCAGTGTGGAGTCCATCCCTTGAGACTGGTCAGCTATAATACCTGTCTGCCCCTACCTCTCAAAGAGGACTCTTTTAGAGCCAGGTAAAACTTGTTTGAAATATATTTCCTGGTACTTATTTGGTGCTTTTTCTCTGGCTAACTTGATTACTCATAGTGCAATTTCCTTGCTTATGCTTGAACCAATCCTTCCCTTGTATGATGATTAATCTTTCCTTCTAAAGCAAATTTATTCTGTTTTTAGTCATTGCTTCATCTCCTTCACGAAGGCCTTTGCACCAAGCTGCTGATTACTGAATTATTCTAGTTTTGCATCTCTGTAATCCATCCAGGTACCCTGAAAGCAGGCTGTATTTCTTACAAGAGACACCATGATAAATGTGATTCTATAGGTCACATTTATCTTCCAAGAAGGCCCAACAGCTTCATAAGCAGGTTCTTGTCTGATACGGCACAAGACAAAAAATTAACATTCAAGACAATTCAAGGGCTTTTAACCTCTCAAGACTGCAAGGAATGAATTTGTGCTTTGGGCATGCTTGAAATTTCCTTCTGCCTTCAGATGCCATGCCACATGCTCACTTCAGAGGCTGAGGGGGACCATGAGCATCTGTCTCGCACCACCTGCCACAGCACCTGAACCACCATGCAAAGTGCATTTGCTTTCTTAATGTGCCATCAGACTTGTAGCTGAAGAAGGATTTTTCTCAATGTTGCCCTACAATGTCAGCACTGGTGATAGCGAGGAGGTTTGTGTTCCAGGTAGAGACTGCAGGTGTCCATGAAAACTCTTCTTTAAGCAGTGTTTCCAGAAATAAGATGTAGTAGAAAGGGTTGAAGAGGAAAAACCCCAGACATCTTCACATACGTGCTTGCCAAAAAGTCTTGGGAGTCCCACAGAGGAACCAGATGGCCCCATATGTAATAGCAAAACCAAAAAGACACAGAGGAAATACATTAATAACCATGGCAGCCATCTCATTTAGAAACACATGGCCTACAAATGGTCCTTCCCCACCAAATACTTGCAGTGACTCTTCCCTTTGGATTTTATGTCTTCTACATTAACCCCAGGTTAACAGGAAAGGCCAGTCCATGGCCACTGCAGCCACAGGGATAACGTTAGCCATATTTTCTCAGGCAGATATTTAAAAGGGCAAAAAAAGGTAAAACAAAATAATAGCCATTTTCCCTATTAAGCCCTGGCTCTGCACATTCCCACAGCAGAAAATATATGTACAATACAAGGTTTGGATCTTCTCCTGCTTCTGCCTGCCCCGGGCTGAAGGACACTGTCCCTTGGGAGCCCAGCCCTCGCCCCCATGCCCCAGCAGGAGACCCCCCCGCCGCCCCCAGGCAGGTGGCTGAGGGCAGCCAGCACCACCGCAGAGGACAGAAGTGCCATGGCGGATGGACCAGGCCTCAACATGGTGGCCAGACCAGGCTTTGATGTTTCTGAGCAACGAGGCCCTGAGGGCCCAGGGCTGTGCTCACCCCAGGAGCAGAGGGACAGACCTCCTGGGGGCTCAGGCAGGGTCTGTCCCCAACATACCTCCCAGGGTTATGGGGGTGCAGCCCCCCCCCCCCCCCCCGCCCCAAACCAGCCTCCCAGAGGTGCCGATGAGGAGGTTGTGATGTGGACAGGCATCCAGGGGAGGCCTTGGGCAGGAGATGACCTCACCGCCTCCATCACATCCATGGGGACAATGGCCAGGTGGTGGTTCCTTGTGGAAGTTATTTTTGGGGAGTGGATTACTGATCAGGAACTTTCCTCGTTGTTGCAAGCTCTGTGCTGCTGGTTTGAGGCTTTCCTCTGTCACGGACTGCGCATCACATCAAGATTAGATCAAAATATCACAATAAACCTAGAAGAGTCTTGGCCAACATGAAATGGTCTTCTCACAAAACACAGTGCATACAGTACTTTTAGGTCCTAGTAGTTAAACTGGGTAATTTCTGGCCTTGGAGACTGTGCTGGCATCCCAACCTTTTGAAACATGCAAGATTTAAAAATATTAATAATGAAGCTTAGATTCTTTTTTTTTTGCTTTTCCAAGCCTGCAGGCGAGTTGTATTTTGAAGCTTTCCCATGGACCTTTTTAAATGCAGCCATCTGTGGTTTACAGTTATCACCGTTAAAACAGGGGCTCTAAGAACAAATATCCTTTATTCAAAATTGAATATGGTGATCGTATGAGGGAATATCAGGTGGCACTGCTGATTTCTTCCATGTGAACTAAGCTCACAGAGACCAATAGTCAGCAAGATAGTATCACCTCTTTTAATTATCTAAAAAAGTCTAATAAAAAGTGCTGCAACTTTCCTCTGGAGATAACCAGCTTGTTGGGAGATGGCCCCTTTCTTTCCTACATATTTACGGCTGCTGCCACCTTGCCAAGCTATTACTGGAGACCTCCTCCATTCACAATCAACATCAATTTATGGCTCAGCAAGGGACAATCAGCAAAGGTGGTGCCATCCTTCACCTCCAGCACTCCAAGAAATTGCTTTGGAAATTGAACTGCGCCAAGAACAGTCACGTGTTAGATTATCTGCTGTTAATCCTGTATGTTGGGTACTCACACAGGGCCCGATCCCAAGTGAGATGAGCATCCTCCCCTCATCCTGATGCTTGCAGGAGATGGGAGCAATCAGTGACCCTTGCCTTTCAGAGTGTGGTAATGCTCTTCTGCAGTTTGGATACAAAAAGTATCTCCAGTTAATCCCCAAAACAGGTGGATCCATGTCTTCATTTCACTGCAGACAGTATACCATTATCTGGGTGAACATAGTAATCCCTGGACTACTAGAAGACCTGCTCATAGACCCAGACAAGTAGCAGACCTATCCTATATGGCTTTAAAAAATAAAAAATACTCATCTGTTCTTTGCATGACAGCCTATTTGGTAACCACAAGATAAAGCTTTGCTAGCAAGAACAGAAGGGCCCTTTTTTTTTTCTGAAAATCTTTTAAAGTCTTAAGCAGGAGTCAGACCTCAACGAACTCAGCAGTTGCAGAGCACAGGCAGTTTTGTGCCTGACTGAAATCCAGCCACGTGTGGCCCAAGTAAACAAATTGATTTCTATAATACCAAAGTACTGGGGGCAACTTCTCAATTCTCTTGGTGAGCTTAGCCCCTCAACTGGAAATTATACTTGAGGAAAAACTATAGGTTGTCTCCTTTACAAGCAATTAAGCATTTCTAGGTAGAAAATCTACCCATTCTTCCTGGTTTTTTTTGAAATATTGTGGTCCCACTGTTGTAGTGGAACAGATAGCTTTGTAGAAATGGATCAGTGGAATTACAGATTTTAATGTAAAAATAATAATAATTTTCCTTTTTCCTTAAGAAATATAACCATTTTCCCCCCTGCAAAAACACCCTCAAAATCAGGACTTCTGATGTGAAATTGTAACTTTTTCAATCAGGTATGTCAAGACAGGGCTTCAGTAGGACTTAAAATACTTCTGCAGAGTTGCAAAGGACTTCAAGCTCTTTAACACTTAACAGGAAATTTTTAGTGGCTCTTACACAAAAGGTCCTCTGCAGAGCAACGTCCTCTCCTAGAAACCACCTTTCCAATTGCCATCATGCTGTGTGCGCAAGTCCTGTAAGACCTTATCTCCAGATGTTGCTTTCAAACTCCTGCCAAAGTTGAGGGTGGTAAATATGGTACAGACATCTAGACCATAAACTGGGATGGTTTTATAACTGCTGCAGGATATTTAAGCGAAGAAGTACTTTGATTTCTAGCTCCAGACTTCTAGAAATTTCTTGCTGCCCTGTATCTGAAAAATTTAGCTACTGCATTGATCACCAAACGGGGAAAGTCAAATACCTGCCCAGCTTTCTGTGAGAGTATCTGGGCAATGCAGCACCAGCTTACAAGAGCTACCAGGGTATTAGGTCCGAGTAAGCAGGGGTAATTTTGTGTAGGAGGATCTGCTGCCTCCTTCCTTTTACTACAACTCACAGTCTGAACATGGATAAAGCAAATGCACGTTCAATGTGAATGAAAATTTACATCTCTCATAAATCATCTGCTTCTTGACTAATGTATTAGAGTAAAAACTAAGAAGGTGATTCCAGTAGATTTTTTTCTCCTCTATTTACTTATGCCAGAAAAAAAACCAACTTCTTGTTTGTTTGCACTCTTTTTTATTAACTTATCCATCACAGCCTGAATCTAATCTGGTTACCCTTTTCCCTGCGTACAAAACTATGTCACAGCAAACAGGATTCACAGAGGGAGACATGGACCAGTCTTTATAACATCATCCTAACTCCCATGAAACAAGAGGAGGGATGAAGGTCCACCTGCATTCACAAGAATTGACAAGACTTTAAAATTCTGTCACAAGCCTAATGATGGCCTCACTGGTGCCTAGATGTCTTTGCTGAGCCTGGAATACCTTTCTTGGGATCACAAAGATTAATAGCTAATAACCGATGACAAGGGCAATCTTTCCTTCCCAAAGAGAATGAGCCAAATTTTAGTTCATATGATCTGGAGAGCTACTCTGACTTTACTGGCCAGGGGTGGGGGCAGCAGGGAGTGGAATGTATGTGATTACCTTCAACCACCTCTTGTAAACTCATTGTAAACTCACTATCAGCACACAAAAAGAGCCACACGGGGAATTGCCATCTATGTAATTTTATCAACAAGGCAATTAGCATTGTATGTAATCTATTTCCTACCTTGAATGACTCCGAGATTCACAGTGCTTGTTTCCAACTCCTATCTGCAAGCTAGTGCTAATTTCCCTGACCAATAATAAATTTTAATTTCCAAACCAAAACCACGGAATGGATTTTTTTTTCCCCTGTGTCATCATTAAGCAGCTTAATTAAGCACGAGCTTAAACAGCTTTTACCCTTCCTGGTGTTTACCCCCAGCGTACATGTAAGGAGCAACTATATCCCCACTTCCCAGCCTTCATTTAGCCAGAGTAACAAAGCCAAACTCTTCTGGCCAGTCTCCCTTCCTGTAATGGCCCCTACATTCCCTCAGATACTCCTAATAGCACTTCTCTGCCCCACTAAGCACTTTCATATTGTTTGACCAGGGTTTTCTCGTCAAAATTTGTTTCTAACCAGCAACCTTCTAGCCAACAAGAGAATTCTCAGTTATCAGTCGAGAACAGAACTTGCATTTGTAATACAAAATATCATCCAATTTTTATTGCTCATGGGCTTCGAGATTATCCAGTTCCTTCCATATGGCATCCCAATAGTCTCCTCCCAATATTTCACCACTTTGCATCTTTAGCAAAGCTCATTAGCATCCTCTGCATCTGGGGTATTTTATTTATTTTCGTTTTATGTATGAAAAGTTGAAATATGGCTGATATTTAGGAAACTTCAGTATTGACCTCTCCTTAATGCTACCAATTACCATCTGCTCCCGAAGACCTCCTTAGAATCTTCTGCTAATCAAAATTTTATCAGCTTCACTCATAATTTCTCTCATGGCACCGTATCAGAGACTCCAGGTATACAACTCCATAGCAGCAACTTGGTCTGATTTTTTTGCAAAGCTTAAGTTAATAGCTCACCCTGCATAACAGAGAGCCCAGCAGTTCACTGTAGAAGGCAGACTTACTCAAGTCTCTTGTGACTGGAGAGCTGTAGGAGTACCTTTGGCTAAATGGCAGTCGGAAAAATGTTTTCTTTTCATTTGCGCTATTGGTATAGTATGTGAGTCATAGACTTGTGATTGCTGTTGGGAAAGTAGGCGAGATAAAACACTTGAGACTAAGAGAGATTTTTGGTTACATCTCAATGTCAGAATTAAAATTTACACTTATTTCTGAAAGTCTGGTGTCCAAAAGTGACACTAGCAGTATCAGAAGTTTATACTCCCTATGGCTTTTTTAAGCTGATGTGAAAACTTCGAGTATACTTTTTGATAGTTTTGCTCTCTGTAGTTTGTCACATCTCTGTATTTCAGCTGAAAAAGTTGTAAACTCTACTTTTTGAGGGGAGAGACAGGTGAGGAAGGTATCCAGGACTTCAAACTTTCCAAGTAGAAGGAATAGAAGAAGTGCTTCCTTAAATGGGTTCTTCTAAGGTTACAGCCCCACCTCTTCCTAATTAAGTGCTGCAGATTTGCTGATAACTGACAAGTTAAGCTGCAGTTCTGCTGGTAGCAGTTCAGTAATTATGTTCAGCCTGTGTGAAAGGCAATACTTTCTCGCGCAGTTAACAAGCTAATAATTGTGTGGATGGTGGTTTCTCCAAGCAAGCATCTGTGGAATCAGGAGAAATGAAATTAGGCCTCATGCCTAACTTGGCAAATGAAGAATATTTTGTGTAAAGACATCTGCTATTCAAGTCACTCGGCTGCCTGGGTGTTACTTCCCCTCCCCTCCCCCGCCCCCCCATCTATAAAATGTTACGAGACATTTTTTTGACTGGTCTGGGCTACTTTACATCACTTTAGCTAAATTAGAGGACTTTCAAAAGAAGTAAAAAGGTAACTAATACCCTCTTTAGAGCTCCCTCAGAAAGGGAAATATATGCAGAGGGGCCCTACTGTGAATGACTGTTAGCTTCACTGGACTGAATTGTTTTTTCAACTTAAACAAAAAGAGCCCTGAAGAGGCATAAAATGCAGCGTTATCATTTCAATATTCAATGAACATGAGAAATGAGCCCGACTTTCTAGCTAAGGGGCAGACAGCAAGGAAAAGCAATGAAAGCATGTCACTACAGGACTACTTTGTCTTTTGGTTTTCTTAGACGACTCCTGGAGCTTTATCCCATCCTCTTATTTCGATCCTGGCCTCTTCAGCATTTCCCAGCATCTTGGCTGAGGCAGAGCAGGAGCAAAGGGAAGATGGGAACACTGGCAACACAGAGATGGGTACAGCCCAGTCAACAGGGGCTCGCCAGACAGACAGAGCAGCCTACCTGTATACCTGCCTGCCCATGGAAATTTACTTTGCCTTGCACACACACAGTGGCATGCCCCAGATTATAAATCTGGCATACTTGTAGATTTAGCACTTTCTAGGGGAGCTACAGAGGTGGTGAAGATAACTAGGCTTGCCCCAGGTTCAGGAGCGGTCAGGTGCCCTTTCTGGTTCTACAGAGCTCATCCTCCCCCGTTAACAGCTACCCACCCAAAGAAGTAAGTAGATTTGCAGAAGTGGCAAGTCACAGGCATCTGACTTGCTAGCCTGTAGTTACTTAGATTAGATGCTGACCAGAGGTGAGCACCAACAGATGGTGAGCTGACTGTTCACTTATGAGCAAACACCAAAGGAAATAAACAGTTCAGGTAAGAGAGAAGCAGGTCAAGCCCCTGTACCTACTTACAGTCAACTCCCATTTGTGGAGAAGGATTTTCCGCTCTCGGTACCTTTCCCTTACTGTGACAGAAAGCAAGGGTTTGCCACTCTTTCCTTTAAAGGCACCGAGCAGCAAGAAAGCCTGGCAGGAATGAATAGAGACCATTTCTCCTTCCATTTTCAGGCACTGCAGCTATCGACTTTTATCAGTGGACATGTCTCACCCTTATCCAAATACCATATGTCCCACAGCGGCTGCATGTGCCAGCCAGTCTTACCAGGCTCCTTCATGCCAGCAGCCTCACTCCACCGATTCCTGGCATCCCAGGAAGCTTGTGTGCAGGTTCACTGATGGAGCAGCATTAAATTCTGTGCCTGAGAAAAAGAATCTATCAAGAGCCAGGAAGAAATACATCACACTTTGTGTTTCCAAAGCTGCACTGGGCAAACGCGTGGGCTTGCCACGTATTTCCCTGGGCCCATATGGAGAAGGAAAAGCTGCTCTAAGCTTACAGCTGACTGACTTGTAACCCACCAGGACAGGGACGGGAGCCAGCTGCCGTGTGAAAAACGTGCAGGGAGATAACAAAGAGCTATGGGGAAGCAGACAGACCTTCTTTAACTGGATTAGCTGCTCACAGAATATTATATCATTCTTATCTCTTCCCAGTTCCAGGGCTTTCCTAACACTGATGATTTTTATGATTCTACTCTCACTAGATTAATATTAAAGAGCAGAGGAAGCATAAAAGAGATCAAAAACAGCTCAGAGGCAAATACAGAGGCTAGAAGAAGAATGGAATACTGCTGAGGCACCAAGAAGCAGGGAATCAAAACCAACATTACAGAGTATTCACATCAAACTACCAATGGAGTATTCATTTCAAGGTACATTGACAGACATTCAAGTGACAAAGTACTGACAGAGCTCTTCAGTAACTATTGAACCTGTCCTTAACAGGTAGTAGCTTAGAAGAAGGCTTACAAAGTTTCTGGAAGGTACAGGTGAAACCATGGAGAAGGTATTTTAAAGTCATAAAGCCTAAAAAAAAAAAAAAAGACACAGTTGTAGATGTTCTAACAATTTTTTTTTTTCTCCCATCAGCACACCACTCCTGATTTCATATCCTCAAGTCAGAGTTAAACTGGCTTCAGTTCAAATTAGCACAGTCATCTGGGCTGGCTTTCCAAGGTAAGCTCAGCAAGTAGACCTGTTATCTTCCTCAAAAGCACTATATTGAGCAGATCAAAACACAGCTATCTTCTTTACGTCAGCCAGCCAGTTCCCAGCCATGGAAAGGCCTGGTCCAGACCTGTTCTTGCATCTAAACAAGCCTCCCAGCTGAGATATCCACCTTAGAAACCTCTCAGCTTCCTCTCCAGAAAGGGAGTACCAGCATGTCAGACTACCTAGAGACTGAGGGTAAGAGATGCTGCTTGGGCAAGGTATTTAGCACACACCTAACTCCAAACACCTGAACAACCTCACTTGGTTAGGTGGGTCTTTAAAACACCCATACATTTGCATATCTTGTTAAATCAGCGTTTGAACCAGAAGGACAAGTTGACTCCTGAAGCACTAGTGATGGGATGGCCAGGTTCCTTTAGCAAGGAACATTTTAAAAAGGAAAGAATGGTTTAATGCCTTGCCCTGCATTTTACCCAGGCAGTGTGAGCTGCTTCCCAGGTTTCACCTGGCTAGAAACACACATTTGCTGTTTTACTATTCAAGCTTGTCTATGGCTGCTTTTCACTTTGAACACAAACATCAGAAACAAAAGCGCTTTACAGCCTGTGTACCTCAGAGCACAGCTCAGCTCGCAAATGTGTGTTATTGGGGTGTCTTCAGCCACCTACTGTGATCACACTAAAATATTCTGAAAAGAATATTGTGGGGGTTTTTTCCATCACTTGTTTGAAAACCAAAAAAGATGAAGTCCCTCCCACAGTGTTGTTTTAGGAATGGGACATCTGGGAGCACTAAAGGTGTCACAAGCTTCTGCAAGCTGTATAGTAGGACCATGAGTTAGCAGAGGTTTGCAAACAAGCCTTATGGGAGCTTTGGGCACAATGGCTTTCTCCAAGCTTCCATCTTCAAAATTATCACGAAAAGCACTGCTGTGATCCCAGTAATAGTGGCCATGGACAGCAGAAGCAATCCAAGCCCGGGCTGAAGTCCTCTGTTTCTGGCAAAATTGATTCCATCCACCACATTAACCCACTCCAGCTGCTCAGCAGCACTTGCCCACTTGCAGGCTGTTACTGCCAAATATATGGAAAGTCAGGGTGGCTGCAAGGAAGTTTTGGAGCTGGGTTATTGGAAAGGTGGGACATGAGAAAAGATAGAAGTAAAAGGTATAGGTTTGGGAGGTGCATGTGCAGGAGGAGTACAGTCAGGGTGATGAGGGCCTGCAGTGGAGGGCTGTGGGTTTTGAGAGAGGGAGTCAAGAATGAGGTTCTTGGTCTCTTACTGATTTAGGCTCTTAATATTTGGAACTCTGCCAGAAGGTTTTGTTTGATTTCCAAACACACAGGCGACGTAGCCTTCAAATTGTGCTCAGATTTTGGCACTGCATGAGGCTAGTCTTGGATCTAACTGCATTGGTGGTGCTAGGAAAGAACACATTTATGGGGCCAGTGGGATGGGCCATTAATTGTGCTCATTTTCAAAATTAGCACGTTGGACCCACGTACTCACCTTATAAGTAATAAGAATTCTGAAGATCAGTCTTCACCCTCAAGGATACTTGTACAGGCTGTACTGTTTTCCTCAGAGATACAGGGCATACACTGGCTATCTGAATGCACTGGTAGGAAGGTCTAAGAGGCAGTTAAAGCTGGGGGCTGAGGTTGAATTTTAACTTCTGGCTGCAAACTACACATGCTAAACCAAACATACTGCATTTGATCAAAAGTAACATTCATCACTTTGAGCCATTCAGTTTTTCATTGGGAAAAAATGTTTGTATCTACCTATAGGACAGTCAGTATTTTTAAATAAGAGCAAAGAATAATACTTAAATATAAACCTTAAATGAAAATAGGGGTGTTTGAGACTCATCACAAGAGTTAACCAGCCCACAGCCATACCAATATTTCTACCAACTCCCCATGTACATTTGAGTTCTACATTTGTACACAAACAGAACTGCAGCCTGACCTAGCACAGATGTCACCACATCCATGTGCAACTGAGACAAAGGTAAATTAAATGAATGCATACAAAGGAAGATTTCAATTAAAAAAGTTGGCATAAGTTTTTAAAGTAGAAAAAAATAGTTTCCGCATAAAAACTTTTGTGATAGAAAAGGAGAAAAACCTGCAATTTGGCTGAAAATGTTTCGATGTTCACATTTTTATACAAAAAAAAAAAAAAAAAAGGTATCCCACAGGTATGTCCCACAAATGGGCAAATCATTCAGCACTTAACCAATTGTTAGTTTTGAAGCACTTCAGATAACGTTCAACAGCTGTTTCTCTTGTCAGTTGGTTCTCAAACACCAAATGCCAATTTTTAATAACCTTCACCTTTGAACAAGAGCAAATGTTTATTTCAGTTCCCAGCCTCCGGATTCAGTATTGATCCCACAGTTTAAAGCAAATGGATGAGAGAGTAACATGTTGATAAGGAAACTGATAAGTCCTTTGTGTTGTGCTGACCCCTCACATAGTGTGTTGCTTATGATTTGCACAACATGCAACAAATGGCGGAAGAGACAATTATTCATGTTCCTGTAATTTGCTAACACCCCCACCAAAGAACATCAATCGATGTGCTAAGATCCTTCTTTTACTGCCATACTCACCCAAGATGTGAAACTGATAGATAGGCTACAGATGATCTTGTTGGACTGCACCACTTTGTAAGGGCAAAGTGTGTGAGGATCTCAAGGGGAGAGAGAGAGAGAGAAGATGCTTCTTTTTGCATAGTATGTGTCCGGTGTGCAAATGTCAAGATAATCCCAGTGGCAACAAGAGGAAGAACTTTTTACATTTAGTAACATTTATTTCTGCATTCGGTATCAAGTACATAAGTGCAAATATTCAGAGTCTATAATTAAGTCCATTAGGAACTACAGAGAATGTAATACAAATTGTAATAAATTTAACATGCTGGAACTTTCCAGTTACCATACATGTAAGTCAGCCTGTCAATCCTTTACGACAAAAGCACTGGGTTTTGTTTTCATTTTTTTGAGTTATACAAAACTGATTACCATAAGTACCGATTACTGTTCATTTTATTTGTGCTGGAAAACACTAAAACATCAGTCTACAATTCTATATAGTTAATAAAGATGAATCCAACCAGCAACCCAGTGACGTAGAAGCAATTTTAACTATTGCATCAGTGCGCTAAGCAGGAAAGCCCCTAGCCACATGTAACATTAAAAGTTATAGAAGCAATGCCAATAGAAGAAGGAAAAACACTAAAAAAATAAAATAAAAAGGTCAATATTATTTAGGCTCTCACCATCATGCACTTTATAAGCAACACAAAAAAACACATCTAGTACACTTTTCTCTTTACTATACTTTAGTGCTTGACACAAGTGATTGCAAATATTCTAAGTGCAGAAGCAGCAGGGGAAAAGCACTGCTTCCGAGTTTTATGTTTCTAAGATTATGGTGTCGCGAAAAAAAAGAACGATAAATTTGCAGTAAAGTGTAAGAACAGAGCTGTTTCACTCCAGATTCCCCCATTATTCACTACTGTAGTCGTTGAATTCTTGATGTCTGCTTTACTCTGCCTTTCTCTTAGCACCTGGGATTTTAGCTTGAATCCTAGAAATAAAGATGTGAAAAAATAAGAAAGAAGGATTACATGGTGAGGCAACTATTCCATTCCACTGGATCCCCACTTGAGTCTTACCCAGGGGTAATCTCTAGCTTGCATCCAGTGTGTTGTTGCAACAGATGGACTAAAGTCTAATAAGAAAAAGAGGTGATGCCCATCTATGTGTTCTTAGGGGCCCCCAGGTGTAAATGGCCCTGTTTTCAGTGGTTCATGTAACCGTGGGATACGCTCAGTGATAGTCTCCCCCGCTTCATTATTCCACCATGGTCTGCTGTCTACTGGAAGCCCAGAATGAGGTTTAAACAAAGAATTTTGAGTGTGAACTTTTAGTCCTGCCCAAGGCTAAGGGTTTTGAAGAATCACAGAAACATTGGCTGGAAAGGACCCCTGGAAGTCTTTGAATCAGCTTCCTACGTAAGGCAGGACTATCACCAATGCTAAATCAGGTTGGTCATGACTTTATCTTGCTGCATCTTGAAAACCTGCAAGGAAAAAGGTTCTGGTACCTCCCTGTGTAGCCTGCTCCAGTGCTGTTCTAATCTCCTAGTGAAAGTTTCTCCTCATGTCCAGCATCAGCCTCCTAAACTGGATTTATGTTGTGCTCCTTGTTATAACCCCCACTACTGAGAAGAGTTTGGATCTATCATCTTGTAACTTCCCATCAAGTACTTACAGGCTGCTATGAAATCGCTCCTTAGCTCCCTCCTTGCCAGGCTAAACAAGCCCAGTTTCCTCAGTATCTCTTCGTGGGTCACTTGCTCTCTGTACCTCACCGTTTTGTAACCTTCCATTGGACACCTGATATTCAGCCAACTTTAGCAAAGCCACAGATACAAACTGCTGAGATGTATGGATCTACCTTCCAGACCAGCCATCCTGCTTCAGTAATTCTCAAGTTTCAAGAACTATGCTTAGACCCTCACTGCGTCCTTAGGGATCCCACAGAAGCTTTTGATACAGGCAACACATTAGGAACTAGGGCAGACTGCACCAAAAATTTCATCCAGGTCTTCCGTCCATTTCATGGTGGTTTGAAATACTCAAGATCATGGTGCTTCCAGGTATTTTCTTTCTGTAACAGGGTGGTGTTCTAATTCCCACTTTGCTCATTAATGGTATTATTAACTCTAAAGGACAGAGTCCCTGAATGCAAAAACCCAGGCTTGGAGTGGTCGGTGGGGAAGGGATTTAACACATTCCTTCCTGTTTGTAAACAGATAAAAGTATGGGCATCAGTCCCTGCTCGGGCTGCTCCGTCCACAGCTTCCCCAAACAGCAGGAGAGAGGTGAGAAGGACACAGGGTCACAACTCTGCCTTAGCCTACACTCAGCTGAGAAGGCCTGTCTGTCTCCAGGGATCTGCCCCCTCCCGCAGCCTGTTGCATGCCAGGAGCTGGGAGGGACATCATTCACAGGGCACATTGTCCCCAGGACCATCCAGATCTTAGCCACCCCCAGTGCACCGCAACCTCACGGCAAGACTTCTGGTCAAGCCTGCTGCTGAACTCACTTTGCCACAACAGTGTTTATGTGGGTCCGCACAAGTCCCAAGTATTGATCAATCTGTGCCTGCAAAGAGCAAAAGGAGATCAAGTCAATCAGGCATCAACAAGGCAGAACCACCCAGGCACCTGAACTACACCGTGCAGACAGGCTTACCTGGTACTTGTCATATACAACGGGGAGAGTAAACATAGACACCACAGCTGAGGAGAAAAAGAGCACACTGTTAGATTCCTGCAGATCAGATTCCTCCAGAGAAGAGACCTACTTCAGCGACAAACACATATCATGCCACTTGGTCAGCTGATCCACCAGGGATCTTTGTATTAAAAATGAACTTTGCTCAGACTTCCCAAATATGGAATTTCCCATTGTTCTGGGACTAGTAGCTGCAAAACCAAAAAACAGAAATTAGCTCTAGCAGGAGGGACAACATAGTAAGAATAATGAATATTCACTGGAAAGGCAAATAAAAGTTGATGGTTTAACTGTGGGGAAGGCACACTAAGGATAGGCTGTTTTCTCCATGTAGAAATCATGAGAGAGTTAAAGTTAAAAGTAGATTTTAAAAGAAATGTTGATTTTTACCCATTATCAGAAGAGTCAGGCCATTGAAGAGGGCTCCCACATAAGTCAGCAGCCACATTAGTACTGCAAACTAAATTAAAGATGGATCGTTACATCACCCCCAGTGTCAGCATAAGAAATCAGTTCACTTAACTAGCTAACATAATAGCACATTAGCCTTTTGTAATGTGTAAGGGCAGTTGTTAAGTAAGGCATACCAAAAACTAGGTACTTTTTCTGGGTGTCTAAACCCCATTCTCCACTTCTGCTTCTCACCCTCTTAGCTAAGCTTTCACATATATTTAGGGCTTAATTGCATACATTTAGGATTCTGCATTGAGCATGGCATAGCAGATTTCTGCATCCAGTTTTGCTGATCGTAAGGGTCATCCCACAGTGATAATCCCTGCGACTGAAAACTCTTGAGGCTGGCAGATGGATACATTTTCCTAAATATCTTTAGTAATTTAGGAGCCTAACCCATGCCTGCTCTCTTAATGATCTTCCCTCTGCTCTGAAGAACACCTGCTTGGGTGTAAGGCTGAAAAAAAATAACTGTCTCAGCAGGGAGGGAAAGAAGACCTTCCTCCATAGCAAGAAATGCCACCATTAGAGGAAATCCAGGTTAACAGAGGTATTAGAGGGGAGAGGAGAACAAACCATCTCGTGGCAAAGCAATAGCGTAGCACAGAGATGCTTCTAGAACTGCAGTGGAGCTAAACTGGTCCTGCAACTTTTATAACTGCTGTATTACGTGTCAATAAATTCAAATGCAGATTGCCAAATTTCTAAACTGCTAGAAGGAATTAAGTTTGGAAATCAAAAATGAGAGCAACTTTTGTATTTGGAGCTACGCAAAGCTAGGTTTTACGACAACAGTGTCAACATGGGAAACAGCACTTTGAAATGTAGATTGATCCTCTAGAGAGGGGTTAAAAATATTTAAAGGAATCCTACTTTTAAAGAATCCACAAGGTCCTGAACGAGAAAGAGTCTCCTCAGCTCTTTGACTGTGCTGTTGACGTATAGCTGGAGACAGTCTGTGTATTTCTGAATCTGGTCCTGTGAGAGATTCATTTCCATCTCCAAGTAGGCTCTGCCAGAAACACAGGTCCAGTTACAAACCCAGGCAGGTTCACCTGCTGTCCATACTCCTGCCTGTCTACCCCATCACTCCCTCCTCCCCACACCTCATCCCTTTGCACTGGAGCAAAGTGTCCCCCTTCCTGCAGGCACAGAGCCACCAGCACCAGCACACTGTCTTCATCTTTCATGACCAGTCCCCCTGGACAATTGTGAGCTGCACTGAGGCTGTTTGCCTCCAGCCTTGCTCCCTCCCCACGCAGAACCTGATCTTGATGGGATCTCTCTCTTTACTCCACCCAAGGGGGATGCAAATCCTAGCTGGGAGGGTTTCCTCACAAACTTCTGTGCAATGCTGCTGCCAGAGAAGAGGACATCTCTTCCAGCTGACAGCCTCTGGAGGAAAAAAAGCTGCTGTCTGGCCATGCGTCACCTTTGGCAGCAGTGCCCACTTCTCACTCCCCCATCCTTCTGCCTGTCCTGCACCTTCCTCTGAGCTACACCCACGGCATAAGTTGCATCTCAGAACTGACCCAAGTGAAACAGAAGCAGCACCCCAAAGAGACTTTTTTTCAGTGTGTGTGCTCTCCTGGAACAAACCACCCAGACCCTGCGGAGGGTGGGGGAGGGCACCGGCACTGGCACCATCACCTAATGGATTGACACACCACAGCCAAGCAGTGCTGGAGAAAAGATACAGTTTCCCTCTATGCCAAATAGAGTGTGTCCAGAAACAATATTCTTCCTGCTTGCAGAGATACGGTATTATCATTAGCTCTAATTAAACTCTTTTTCTCTGCTTAAATTTTTCTACATCTTTTGAATTTCAGGAAAAAAATTCCCGTGTCTCAGAGGATGATGCATTTTGTCCTGTTTTTTTTCCTACCAGGACCTGAGCCAATACAGCCTTGCAGCTCTTGAGAGACTGGACAACAGAAAAAATTATTTCCCCAGCTATGAGCAAGACAAGAATCTTATTCAGTATCAAGAGCGACAGCTAAAGAAACATCAATTGCCACTGGGATTGCATCCTTTGCAAGATAAGTAGCCCCTGGCCATGACTGCAAAGTACTCACTTGAAGGGGTGGCCCTCGTCCGTCTTCTGCACAGCCTGTAGGACTGATTTGTAGATTCTGAAGCTAATGGTGGCCGAGAGGCCGGCGAGGGCCAGATAGGCCACAACACTGACGACACTGAACTGGGTCAGGGAGAAGAGCAGCAAGAGGAGGCTGCCAAACACAATCCCTGTCTGCTTGATGTCACGCCAGTACAACAGGTCGATAGCTGGGGAGAGAAGACCAACATGTTAAGGGCAGGAGTTGGAAGGGCATTGAGGATGGCCACCATGGCCACTGTGATGCTCAAGAGTCCTTGCAGGAGGGTAAAAGGAGTGAGCTCACGTTAGCATCAACAGGATCAGTGAGGAGGCTGCAGCAATGCGCTGAGGAAGTTACAACTGATGACCTACTTGAAATCCTTGTATTTCAACGAGTCTGTGTCTGGCTTAGATGAGATGGACAAGTATCTCCGACCACAGCACAGTGGGTCTCTTGCAGCAGCAAGGCAAATGCAAGCTGGGGTTTGTGTTGTTGCTAGGGTCATATGGAAGGTTTCAACCTAGCTTGCATTTACTTACTCTGGAAACTGGATCTGTTTTTTGTCACATATCCAAATGCCAAATGCTTGATCAAAGCATTTTCGTTTTGGTTGTTGACAAATGAATGTGAAAGTTTGGAGTTAGCCACAATAAAACCACTTTCTCATTCAAACTTTTGACAATATGACTTTGTTATTTCCTAAGTTTTGAGAAGGGAAAAAACCTCCTGGTTTTATCACTGCTTAATAGTTACATGGGTAGGAAACCATTTTTCACATGGGGCCTTGAAATACAGAATAAATCCCTTCTGCTATTCAAATCCAACTGTCTCAGAAATACTAAAAAAACCAAAAAAACCTTTCTGCTTGTTAGATAACTCCTTGTCTAGATCCATGGGAGGTGTTAGTTAGAACAACACAAGTGCAGAAAACCATTTTCAACAAATATATTTTTACATTTGTAAAGCAGTTAATTTTGACAGTGTTTTTCATTCAGTTTGTATAGTTCGTTCCAACACCTCCACCAAACAATCTTACCATCAGGAACAGCCACCACAAAAGCAAAATCTTATGAAATATCACTGAATATCCAGTCCACAAAGGTGAATTTAATTCCTCTACACCAATAACCTGTTTCTGAGATGACTCTTCATCCACTCAAAGAACGTGCTCATGACAATCTAAACAAAACAGCTTTAATTTCATCCACTGCACAAGTCCACATGAACAGCTTGAACGCACCATCAGCCAAACAGATTTCATAGATGCCACTTGTCAAATCATTCTGAACAAAGAGTAAATTCAGGAAAAGTGCAATCTGTCAAAAAAAAATTTCACAAATACTAAAAGGAACAAAATCAATCCAGCCTAGTAGTTCTTATCATCTAACCTCCAAAAATTGTTTGCCTTGAGTCTATGAGCTATATTACTCATTACTATTACACGTATTAGCATTGCTCCTCAAAGTGATGGGCTTGAACGCAAAAATTGCTATTGTATTACTGAGCTCTTTTCTCTTCATGGAACATTCACACCCTACTGTATTCTCCATCCTATATACAATATAATAACTCTCTCATACTTTTAAGTGCCAGCATTCAGCACTGGACCTGTGATCACGAGCACGCATTAACAGATCTACGGGCTGCACAGAAGCCAAAGGACAGGGGACCTTAGTGGCATGTGCTGGGGTCCTGGGTGCTGATTTTACAAACCAAGGACCAGGCCAGAGTCTTTCCAGATACATGCCCAAGTCTCTTCCTGCAGAAACCAGAGGCATGGACTAAGGAATGCTCCAAAATGCAGTTACAGCACAGTCACAGCATGCACCTATACTGGGGATTTTAGCAGCCGACGCAGTGGTATTGATGCAGGCAGCTGAAGCTCCACAAATTGCTTACAGTGTTAGGTGCTGGAGTATGTGACTTGCAAAACATCCTTACAAGATAGCATTTGGAACACAAGTGTGCAGTTTTTACCATTTTTCATACTCTTTTTCAGTCAAGGCACTGCAAAATTCTGCAGCACAGTACAGCAACTGGGGTCCTTTCAACAGTGAACATTTGGGCAGGAGGTATTCACAGCCCAATCATTTTTGTGCCTAAAAATTCCTCTCTTAGAGGACAGTGTTGGAAATGTATGTGAATCTCACTTTTGAGACACTCAAATTTTATATTGTACAATACCTTCACACTACATGAAATAAGCACAGGTGAGCTTGCTCGGGATGCTGTAAGTGGTACATCATCTGCTGATGAAAGAAAAAGGCCATGTACCAGGGGAAAACACTACTTGAGACACAGGCAGTAGACAGTCAAACAAATGAGATGTGAGCAAAAAAAAAATACAGAAGCTCACTTCAATAGAGTTTCCTGAGTCAATCCAAATTGATGATAAGACCCAAAATGAGCAATTAAGTCCCCTCTCTTTCGACGATCTGCCACACCTCATATTCCTGCAGACTGGAAGTGGGCTGTATTCTCATGCAGAGAGATGCCAATCTGCATTTTCTCATTCCCCTCAACAAGGAAGATGTTGAATGAATCAAGACAGGCTTGACCAGGTCTGCATATATCCTGAAACTTGCCCCTTTCTGCCATGAAATGACTGGGATATTTACTAAGCTCTATCAAGTAAGGAAAGGCTTGCTACAACTCAAAGCAAGATGGACAGAGGCCAAATGACACAGTTTGGGGGATATGTGCATGCATGAGAGAGGAGATGAAAAGGCATCTGGCCTCTTTCGCCAGCCAAATGAGACCTGGGAGAGAGGGATCCTGTGTCTTTTAGACCTGAAGCAAATATTCCCGTGTGCATGGAAAAAAATATGTGCCAACTGCTCGATGGAAAATCTCAGCACAGAGGCAGGAGATATCAGTTGAATGATTTTTACATGGCTGTCCCGGTGCCCAGGTCCAGCCTAGGAACACAAGCCCCAGCCCACAGCCTGCACTAGGTCAGTTTGGATTTTCAAGGGCAGAAACCAAACCTGTCTTCTCCTCATTTCCCCCACAGGGACAGGGAGCTGCAGCACTGCTGCCATGTCCAGCCGGTTCAGGTGGGATTTGGGGCTCCCCTGCCATTCCTACTCCTCTCCCTGCAAAAGGCGGTGCAGGAGGGAGGTGAACCTCACGGCTCCTTGGGCAGGGAAGGGGGAGAATGAGAGTTCAGAGCCAGAAATCAGTGGAGACTTGTGGGGTCCAGCCATGGTCCATGCGCTTCCCTGGAGAAAGCACTGTTTTTGCTGACAGGCCTCAGGGATTTGAGCTGTATCAGTTCTCCTGAAATTTAGAAGCTGCTGAAAACACCTGAGCTACATGTCAGAGCCTTGTTTGCTTCTTCAGTCACTTCAAAGGTTTTTTACGTTATCAGAATAGAATAGAATAGGAATAGACTATTTCAGTTGGAAGGGACCTACAACGATCCCCTAGTCCAGCTCCCTGACCAACTCAGGGCTGACCATAAGTTAAAACACATTATTAAAGACGTTATCCAAATGCCTCTTAAACACCGACAGGCTTGCGGCATCAACCACATCTCTAGGAAGCCTGTTCCAGTGTTTGACCACCCTCTTGGTAAAGAAATGCTTCCTTAGAGAGACAGTGGTCAAACATATTTCTGTCAAACATTTCCCTACCTAAACAAATCTCCCTTAAAAGCAGGCAAAGGTGTGCTGGGTGCAGAATCCCCTAGCTGGGATCCTTTGCCTGGCTTCCTCAGGGCGCCATTTTCTCCTGTAACCATTTAACCAGAGCAAAAATACCTGTTACATCAGTGTCTGGTGGTGTTAATAGATACCAAGGGGCAAAGAAATGAGAAATGTGCTCCTTCACCATCAGGTGAACCCAGAACTGGGTGTATCAACCCCCTCCACGCCCTTTTTAAAATTCTTACCAGGAATGAAAGATGAGGTTGTCCACCACATTTATATGTCTGCTTTGAGTTTCATCTCATCCTATATTCATATAAAACCGATTAAGGTAGCAAACACCTCAAACACTTCTGACCCCACGGGTTTACTGCCCTTCAACAGCTCGCAGAAGGTAAGAGGTGGCCCGAGTCTCAGATGAAGGGTAGCTGCCTGCCCCCGCCTGTGCCCCTTCCTTTGCACACTGAAGCGGCAATCATCCAGGCTTAGACCAGCCTCCCCAGCACATGGGGATGCAGTATGAGGATGGTGGGACCAGGAGCTGAGCTGGAGCTGCGCACCTTCACACACACGCTTCCCTGCAGGGCCACTGCCAGCAGGCGCTGGCCCCATGCTGGGCTGGGCTGAGACAGGCGCTGAGTCTGGCTGTTACCTGGGTACTGCGCTACCCAGAGAAACTAACAGAGAGGGGATCCCCCACACCGGGAGTTAACGACATAACAATTAAGTGCTTTGGTCAATCCCTAGGGTAAGAATAAAAGGTCCTAGTATGGTGAAGGGTCCTGCAAGTGCTGGGTGTGTTGTAGACAGTGTGTGTGTGTGCGTGCACGCGTGCACAGCACTGCCCAGACCCAACCACAATGGCACGATTCTGAGCAATGCACGCTGAATATGCATGAAGCCGGAGCCTGGTGCCAATTGAGCCGGTTGATATGTGATGTGCATGCAATTGGACAGTGGGTCAATCTGCCTGGCTAAGCAAGACACGTTTCTGAGAGCCAAAATGCCAACTTCAAACCACCTAAAGTCTGCAGCTAGGATTTGCAAACAGGGTTTGGAAAACAGGCACTGAAACCAGCCTCACCTTCAATGAAGTTTGGGTTCCTTCCGTTTTGAAAATCCCAACTGTAAAATCCTGACCATGCCCATTAACATGCAGAAGCTGTTCAGCTGTAGCTTTCCATGATCTCCCTTTTAGCCTTCTGGATGGAGGAAAGCAGCGTCGGTCACTTTGCACTCTTTCCAGTACAACACACCGGAGCTCTGGCTCATTTGTGGAGATATAAAAGGACTCTGGGGTTTGCCAGAACTGCCTCAGACTCAAAAGTATTTGTATTATTAAGTAGCACTTGCCAGCCATCTCTAAGACAGCAGTGCTGCAGGTCCCTGTGACTGCCTTTGAAGAATTTTCTGGAGAAGCATGTCTGATGAGCTATTTACCTGAAAGTATCGCCTGCCCATGTTTTTTAATTGACAGCATTACTCAAGTAGGCTTTTATTTGAAAGAAAAAGTTTTCAAGGGTGTCAAATCAGTGTATCAGCTATACTTTATGGTATAACTTCATCTCGTAAAACTAATGTGTGGCCCATTTGGGGCCAGTCCCCAGACAAACTATACACAAAGGTAAACTCTATGATACAAGCAACAACTTGTTAATATTAGTAGTTGTTAAGCACCCATGTTTGCAAGGCAAGCTAGAAGTAACCTCACAAGTGTAACAGCAGCAAGCATGCGATGCTTGCGCCACAAGGAACTGCTCCCAAGTACAGTGCCTGAATAGCTCTCCCAGCTCTCATCATGGCTTTCAGCAGAAAATGTTTCTGCTCCTCAATATTTGCATCAGAAAAGCCAGAAAACAGGCCTGGGGGCTGGAAAGGGCAGTGCAGGAGGCAAAAGGTGAAAGACTTGAGATGGCCAAGACGGACTACATAGTGATGCTCCTGAATCCATTCTCTTTGGGACGTGGTGGAAACATGAAGACTGGGTTCAGGTGGTTTATATGGTCTCCAGAAGCACCATGGTGTGGGGCAGCTGCAGCCCAAGGCTCCTGAGCAGGGACACCAAAGGGAGAATAGAGGAATCAAACCAACTTGTAGCTAAAATGTCCTCACTCCTTCAGACTCCTGCGTGGTTATGATTTTGAAAAATACTTTTGTAAGAGAAACAGGGATCTCTGCACTCCATGTCACAAAACAAGTATTTTAAGATGAAAATTAATGACGATCAACTGAGCACAGACTGGAACTTCACATCTTCCACAGCTTCTCCCTCCCTTCCTCTGAAAACCTCTGCTCTCTCCTGACTTTGCAAGTTTTTCCTCTACTGCAACAACTGTATGAAAAATGAACATGCATCAAGCAGCATTTACATGGAAGTTAGCGTAAGAAGTGTGTGCAGACCCCTCGTACCCAGCCTTCAAATGAGGCCCATGGGCCTTGATGATTGAATACAAGGTTTTATGCTCTTCAGCATATTAATAACACCACTGGATGTGATCAAGCTGCCCTCCCCACAATGGAGGTCCTATTGGGCCTCCTTAGAAGGTAAAATCAGTGGGGTTTACAGCTTCATTCCCCATGTAATATTAGTATTAATAAGAAGAGAGAAAAGCCTGTCTACACACAGCCTTTAATTCCGTATACAGTGTAATATCATGATTCGTGAATATAAATTATTTCATAAGGCATTTCTCAGACCTACTGAAAGTGAAATGATCAGGAAATGTAATTTAAGAAGAGCAATCCTGTTTATAGCATTGTTGCAACAATACTTTACAACAAATGCACAAAGTTTTTGAATAGAAGTAAATATTGCTCACACTCAAAGAAATTCCAGTTTGCAGCTTTAACCACAGGCTGTAGGACCAGGCTTTCCCTCTTCTCTCCAGTGAAGAATCCAATGTGGTCATTGCTCCCCTCCTCACAACACAGCTGATTCAAATGTAATACAGGTGGTTACACCATTTAATGAGCAGTCTGGTGCTTTCAGGTGACAGCTGTGATTAACAGCAGAGTCAAGACAGAATCTCTGTGCTTTTTTCATGAGGCACCTCTCCTTATTCTTTATCTCCAACCTTGAGGGATCTGCTCCATACTTCTACCTCTTGTAAACTCTTTGCCTATTAACTTCCTGTCCTTAGTTCAGCTTTGTATCTTTATCATCCACCTGCCCCAAGACCCAACTTGAAAGTTCGGATCTTCTTTGTCCCCGAACTCTGATGAGAGGAGACCTGGAGCAGGAACAGGACCAGGGAGAAGGGAAGTCTTGACAGAGGATGCCCTCCATGTTATATCCTGCTCTATCCACGAGATCAAGACTTGAGCAAAAAAAGTATTGACTGACTGCCTTCTGTGAGGCACCAGAGTGGGTCTGGGTAGACTCAGAAGGACTGGCAATAAAAAATCAGACCTGCAGCTGTGCCACACACAAGTCTATTGTAGTATTATTTCACATTATTATCATCATCACCATCATTCATGATGTTTTTGCTGTTATTGTTAACACCGTTTTCACATGAAAGATGCTTTAAGACCAGGATTTAACACAGCAGCAGGAGAAAGCCTCTTCCACACACCTCCTGCTCTTCAAACCATATCACTACCTGCCTTGGCCAGTTTCTGCAGAGGGTGTTATTGCACTCACCTCCAGTGAGCAGAAATCAGGGAGACCAAGCAGAGTCCCTGAAAGCACTTAATGCTATGGAAATGTTAAGATTTTCCCAAGATGCTCCTGCACCTAAATAACAGAAGTGGCCCCTTCCTAACTCTACCCAAACATTTGAAAAGCTGTAGATTTTCAAAATTAATGGGTCAGACCTACGTTATTTGTGAGAATTAAATATGATGTGGAAAGAGTATCCCTTCTGATATCAAAAAAGCCTCATCAAAACTCACTTCCCAGAGACCTCATGAAAGCAAAAGCAGGCCTCCAATGCTGCCTTCAGCTATTGCCCATCATTGCCTACTTGCTAGAGTTTAAATTACTCCTCAGGTAGTATCTTAAAATAACCTTACTTTTGGGGAATTTTCTCCTTGTGCTGGCAATACAAGCATATTGTCCGTTTGTTCTCAAAAAAAGGGGGAAAAAACCCCATATAGACACGGCACAGCTGGTGTGCAGAGCACATTTTGGCAGAGCTATTGAAATCTCACTGATTTTTTGATATAACCTAGATCAAGGTGTGTGTTGGGATGGCTGGCAGTTGAACAGTGTGAAGCTCATCTAAATGAGTTTGTCCTCTGACTTTAAGCTCTTGAACTTGTGGTCGTATTGCCATCAACAGGAAGGTGCTTGAAGAAGGACGGATAAGATTTCTGCAGCACTGACAAAAAAATGAAAGTAAATACGAAAGTAGAAAAAAATCTTGACAAATTTCATTCCAATTTCACAGGAATTCAACTGTAAAATTAGGAAATCAATTCCTCATAAGTTAGTGTAGTTTTGTGAAACTATTAGCTAAATTGTTAGATCAGATGATGACTTGGTTCCAAGATTTTAGCTCTACCAAGGCTCAACGTAAGAACCAACTACTAGGACAGATTTTTAGGTGCTGCAAAGAGGGAGAACTCATTTAAGAAAGACAAGTGGATCCCAGCTGCGAGTTCAGCGCACAGTATTTTCAGAAAAGCACTGAAGTTACCAAGTGTCTGAAGTAATACTCTAATGCTAATAGCTGTAATTAGACAGACTTCAGAACTGTCAATAAGATTATAGATAAATAGCATGCATCCATATTATTGCCATCGAACTTCTTTACCAGTCCTAAAGTGGGGACCGTTGCCATGAACTGTTGGTGCAGCTTCTCAGCACCCTTTGGAAACCAACTGATGTATCAAGCAAGCAAGAAAGCTGGTTCTCTGGGAACAGCTGCCAGGAAAATGCTACTCAATAATCCAGTCCCAGCAGAATTATGTCAGCTAGATGGATTAGATGAAGTCTGCAGTCCTTTTACACATTTAGTTTTAATTATAATGTGGATAATATTTAGGACGATTTCTATGAAAGGGTCACAGGCTTTTTTCTTTGGATCTTTCAGATTTTCTTTTTTAGTAAGTCTTGCAGGAGGCTGAAGCTGCAGGAACAAGCATGTCACTTATGACCACCCAAGAGCTGGTGTGAAGAAAAACAGTGGAAGAGGGAATATTCATGGAGACCAGTGTACTGACACCAAACAGCTCCGCCAAGCTGTAGTGCAAAGATCTTCCTAATCCAGAGAAACCTCTCCAGCAAGGCACGGGGGTGAGTCCTGCCGAGCTGGGCCGAGTCCCTGGGGAAGGTGTAGAGGCCTGCTCCTGGAGGCACACTTCATCCAGCAGCTTCCCTCTGGGAGCTGAGCACCGTGCTGTGTCACGCGGCTGGCACTGGCTATAGGTTGTTACAGGAAGGCCCACAGCAACCAGCACGCCCAGTCGGAGATGTTTCTCTGAATGCTCATGCATTATGCATGGCTACATCCCAGCCTACTTCAAATGCATCACCTTCCAGTGTGAAAGATTACTTGTGTGTGAAAGTGGGCTGCAACTCCTCGAAGCCACCTATGATAACATTTTGAGCGAAGCATATGCCCAGCAGCAGTGGATTCCTCTGCTGCTCCCCCAAGGGGCTGTATCATGATCTACCACTGATACGATTATGCTGGACCTGCACGATGGTCAGGTAAAACATATTGCAATATTTTAAATGTTGCAAGCATCAGTTGCTTCACTGCAAGGAAAACAACAATACACTCATTTAGTGGTGCAAAGCCAAAGCTTCACCAAGCGGCCCTGCACCTTCTCAACATCCCCACCCAATTTTACACCAAGTATAAGTACTGTAAGTGCAAAGCAATGATACAGCTAGTTCAGTCCTGGCTGTTTGTTAATTAAAACTTGGGTTAAACTCAATGTTCTCTCTCCATTATTTCAGTAAAAATATGCTCTGTATTTACTGAGGTTTGTGTCTGCATCTGTTACATTCACAGACATATTCCAGAGTTTTCAGAAAGAAACCATCATTCCATTGATAACGAAGCTGGCAAAATTATACAACTCCAGGTTTTCACAAAACTGATATTCTGGGTTGAGACAGAGACTACATGAATAATAGATACTAAAAGAATCAATGAATCCAGTCTTTAGTTTTCATTCCTCTGAATTTTCAATTTCTTCTATTTTATCTGGGACTGATCAAAGAATTTTGCCGACAGAAATAATATTCTATGACTCTTCCATGTTTTTTTCTGCAGGACCATTTCTGAATCATAAAGCACCACCCAAGAAAAAGAAAAAGATATGCAAATGATGTGGAAGTGAGGCAAGTGATTTATTTTAGCTGCGTTGATTTTTTTCAGATCTGTTTTTTTTTTTTCAAGTCAGCATAGGACACATTGTATCATTTCATTTTCAGTAAATCTACCTCCGTTTCAAAAAGGAAAGCACAGGAGGAGAGAAATCCCGCTATTATTATAAATCATTAATTAAACAATAGAAGCATGTCCTTTGTTATTCCCCTCTTTATAATTTACAAAAGAATATTTTTTCTGATAAAGATGAAAAATATTTAGTTTGCCTTGAAATACAGGTGGTTCACCAATCTGACTCAGCAAATTAATGATTTTTTAAGGATCAGCAGAACATTGAGCCTTTTTGGAAACAAAACAACCAAAAAACCCAAACCCCACCTAACAAGGAAGTTTATCTGCAAAGCTCAGATGAAAAGACCCTGAAGTTTGTCTGTGGCTCTCCCATATAGCCTTTACAAATCGTGCCATCCTATGGAAAACCCTCGCCCTGGATCAAGGCATGGAAAGCCTGAGCTGCTGGAGGCTGGCATTTAACAGGTGCATGTTTACTTTCCAGCTACTCATCTTCCTTAAAAAAGCCCTCAAACCGTAAATGCAGTTAGGTGCTGAATTAAGACTGCAAAAATACAAAGCTCTCTAGAGACAAGTGGCTGTCTGCAAGATCTCCCCCTCCCAAAAAAAAACCACTTTAGGAAGGTTTTCTGGCTCCTGTTACATAGAGCTGCGTTTATGAAACTAAGTCTGCACGCATCCTGGACTCTTTAATGAGATGATGCTGTGGAGAAATCTCTCTCTCAGGGACCCTGTTGTGAGCATTGACATCATGTACTGTCTATTCAGTGTAAACATGCACCTTAAAATTAAAAAATACATTCAAACAAAGCCTGCCCAAAGCAGACAGCAGCCTGCCTGGCAGGATCAGCCGCTAGCTTTTCTCCCTCTAATCTGCCCACCGAGCAGCGTCACAGAGACTGTCTTTTATCAAAACAAAGGCTGGATGCTGGCTGGGAAGTGTGAAGCCGACTAAAAATGGCTGAAAAGCTGTCCAAGGCACCCGGGAAGGTAGCCAGCCCCACCCAGCACAGACACCAACCTGCTCAAAATAAGCTGAAAATAAGCCCAAAAGGGAGAAGCTATTGTTCCCCTCACCTACTCGGCCACAAGACATCATCGCAGTATTTTGCCCCCGAACAGTTCAGCAGAGTGCTTGAAAGCACAACGAAAGGATTCAGTATTTTTTTTAAAGCAATCCTACAGCAAATTACGACGTGTGTGGCAATACCGCGGCCGCCTCGGTGCTATTGCACTTCTTGCCGAAGCTGCGTTTTCTTTGTGTCAACGCTAGGCTAAGCCCTCGCTATGGGTGTGTCCGTGGGCAGGATGCACCCAGCCACCCAACACAACCGCCTCGAACCCTCGCGAGCCCGAGCAGGCACAAATTCACCATCGCCTGGCTTTCCTAAAGCCCCAAAGGTATGAAATCATGCCAGCGGCAGCCCGGCGGAGAGAGTCGGGGATGAGAAATGACACGGCTAACAGCAAGGGTGGATGCTTTGGGAATGAGCTGTAAGGTGGGAAGGAAGGTCCTGTATCCTGGATGCTTTCGGGGTGAGACAGCTGGAGACGGGAGAAATATAGTCAAAGAACAGAATTAAGGGCTTTTTATCTTTCTTTCTTAAATTACCCCCCACGAAAAGCTTCACGGGGAGGGAAAGAAAACAGCATGCAAAGGCCCACAGGTGAACAATGCAAAAATGGATGGATCCTGCCTTTGCCTCCTCTGACATGCAGTCCTTCTAGCATGCAACACTAGAATAGATATAATACCCTGACATTTCCAGTTGCTCCAAAGACAGTCCATCTTGGTGGAATCGGCACTGGCTTGCATCTCGGAGAGCTGAGGAATGGCCGGTCCTTTCGTCGGAGGCACTGCGTTACCAGTCAGGCATTCCCGAGCATGGGTGGGTTAGCGGGTATCGCTCCCGTCTCCCTGCTCGGCTCCGGACTGATGCTGTAAGCAGCACAGGCGGAGGGGGGAGGGCATATTGTACGCGCTGCGGTCTCCACTGCAGCAAATCAGCAGTGTGATGTGGTTGCCCTAGGGAGCAGGCTCCTTTCAAAAGGGGATGCAGTCCCCTTTCAAATCAAAAGCTTGCGCTCGGCGGCTTAGCCTCCTAAGCCATGGAAATGGTTAAGGCAACCTGATGGCAAAGAAATAAAAACAAATTGGGTGTGGGTGGAGGGGGGGTGGGGGGGTGAGCAGTGTTTCCTATGTGGCTGCATGGCTGTGACTATTCACGTTCCAGAAATTTCTTGACAGTGATGAAATCTGGTGTTTTCTTCCACCCCCCCCTTTTTTTTTTTTTTTTTTTTTTTTTTTGCAAGGGACAAATTTTGCCCAACGCCTCCAGGTTTTGATACCCCCCTCTCCTCTGCCCAGCTGGGTGAGGTTGGGGAGCAGTCAGGAGAAAACCAAAGTCAGGATCCAACCCTAACAGAGCAACCCACATTTTGCTATCTTTTTTCCCAAAACTATTTCAGAAACAGAACAAAATAGCAGAGTACCCACACCACCAGGGACCCCCCTTCTACCCCTGCAAACACAAGCACCCACAGGCATGGGGAGACCTGCATGGCCCCCAGCCCCTCATGCCAAGCCCTGCTACACCAGGATGCCGAGCACCGCAAGCTGCACCCAGGTTAGGGTGTGTGGGTATGAGTGCTGCCTCCTCTCCCTGCTCAAAATGCTGTATAAACCAGGATCCGAGGTGTAAGAGTGCAGGTATGCAGGACTATGTGAAAAAGAGTATGCTCTCTGTAGCAGCTGTAAGCCCACTAATAGCTGACTTTTAACACCACCCTTGACACTCCTCCCCCAGTAAGACACTGCCCCTGCCTCAGTTTCCCCATCAGTAAATTACTATAAGTAGCATCTCAGAGACATCATAACTAAGCAATGGCCATACTTGGCAAATACCAGGAAAGAAAATGCTTTACATCTACCCCATCTGCCTGCCTTTTCAGATTTTGGGGTGGCTATTAATCACAAAGAAACTCCTCCAAAAGTCACCCCATTTCACTGAAGAGTGACTTGAGATACAGCGTATCAGACTTGGTCCAGTCATCGCTGGCAAAATGATCCCAGCTGGGAAATCTCTCAGGTCTGAGGTTGCGTTTAATCTTTTAGATAATGCTAGTTTATGAAACAATTTTACTTTAGCCATGCTATACTGAGTTTCTATATGTACATGTACACGTCAGCATGGGGAACAGAGCTTGAATCTCTCTGGTTTTTTGGCTCCAAAACCAAACGGTCTTTAACACCTGAGTTAACAGAGATCTCCTCCAACCGGCAGCGGCAGGTCATTTATCCTTCCCTCAGGTAACTCATCTCACAGATGAAAGTCAAAATTTAAGGAGAGATTCACCACAGTGTGATCTTAACCTTTACCTAAAAAACTCTGCAGGGATTACGGAGGTCAACAGCTATTGTTCATGTTTCAAAACCATCTTTGAAATTCCCCCAAAGACTTGCTTAGGCTTGAATCCAGCATCTTCAGTCCCCTAACAGGGAAACAATTAATTGGTACGGAACTGGGTTCAATTGTCATTGCATATATTAAGATTAAATAATCTACAAATAACGTTACAAGTCTTGATTTTGTGTTCTTCCTGACTATGTCAAGCAGGAAACTGGTTGGCAAGGGATGATTTCTCATCACGGACTGATTGGTTTAGAACTTTTGCAAGAGCAGAAAATATCCCGATTGATACTTTTTGCCCTGCACGCTGTTTGCAGCTCTGTGATAGGGTTCCCAGCACCAATCCATAATACAAGGTATTTACAAGCAGTGTATATAAAACAGAGCCATCATTCACATGAAACTCATAAATCCTGGAGTCCCTGAAAAAAAGCCAAAGAGACCTTTATCTTAGCGCACCAGTTAAACTCATGGCTATTGGGCATGTACCACCAGCAACACAGCATTGGGAAGACACAAAATCTCTGCTTAGTCTCACTGTAACCCACATTTCTCAGTCAGGTATAAAAGACAAGTTCCCTTTGAACAGAAGAGTTGTCCCTGTACGCTGAACATCTCAACATTGTATGAACAGTGATGGTTTCTCCTTTCTTTCACTGTTGGTAAGGATCTTTCTTGCCCCAGACTTCAGGTCTCCAGCTCCTTCCCCAGGCTACCAAAATGAACCATACCATCAGTTTTTCTGCTTAAACTCTTCCTTCCCTTGGAGAGTGTCTCTTCAGGCCTGGCCCATGTGATTGGACTGTCCCATGCTACTTCCAGAGCTATTTTAATTCATGGGCACCAGACCCCGTCACTTTACCACCAGTAACAAGAACAATACATTTGTGTCAGAAACAGAACTGAACTGGAACTGTGAGTTGAACATACTTAGAAAATGCAAATAAGCTAAGAAGGTCTTCCAGCGTGCACTCACTTATCCCAGGAACCAAGTCAGGTGATGGACAGAGGCAGTGCTTGGCATTAACACTGTATGTGTGTCTACACAGACATTCACAAAAAGTCTAACAAAATCCCAATCAGCACTGGGTGGATCCATGACTAAAATGGCAATTGATAAAAAATGCACTTCTACAATGAGAATTTTAATTATGTATACAGTAATTACTAAGCCAGAATTAGGATGAAGCAGTGGGTCATCAACAGACTGAGGGTGAGAACTACTTCTCTGGAACAGAACTAAACCAGGACCACCAACTAAACATTTACTGAGCAGGCTGGAAGGTGCAAATAAGCATAGCATTGCCTGGATCTCAAAAGGGTGAGACATGCACAGGTCAGAGATCTTGGCATCAACCGCGGGACACTGCAGCATTGGAAAGTTTTCCTGTGATGATGAATAGAAGCAGGATTAAAAGCAGTAAGTGGAATTTGCTTCCCTTTCCTTCAGAGCAGTGTCCATGAGAAGCCTCCTTCTGCCGCAGAATGTTACTGAAGTTATTATAGATCTTAAGATGTTTTAGTAAGGTCACCTAAAGCTCAGTGTTGATGGCACTGCCACAAGCCAAGTGGGCTCTTCAGTATTTGCCTGTTAAGTAGCTCTGCTGGAGATAATGACCCACATACATAGGCTGTGTGGGGCAAAGACTCAGTAAAAAAAGTTACCTGCTTGCTTTCAGCCCATCCTAACCTCCCATTGAGGGAAACCTCTGGCCAAGAACATCAGTAGGGTATTGCTGTCTCCCTCATTCCTTTCCACCCCTCCAACCTCAGCAGGGATTGCTGGATGAGGTGCAGGTTACAGCTCAGCAAAGGACACAGGCACCCTGCCATGGTGCGTGGGCCACCAGTGTTGTGCTCCCAGGGACACAACAAGCCCTGCATCAGGACTAACTCCCCAGTCCTGCCTTGCTCCCCTCCAAAAGCCCTCCCACTTCCATGGTGACCCAGCCTGCCTGTGCACCACTGATGAGCTCTGGTGCCAACAGTTAGCAAGGCTTTTTAGGTAAATAAATTTGAATTGACATAATGGTCCATAAGAGCTCAGCGGTACCCACTGTTCTACCACGGGAAAGACCACACATGGCCCTAAACTTCAGGGATGTACCTGAAGGAGGTTCGTAAGGGCAGGGCTGGAAGGCAGGGTGGAAATCAGCATTGGTTTCAAAGAATATTTAATAACAAATTCAAAGATAGAGCTGAAGCCATCACCAGTTCTGCTCTAAGTGCAGTGACTTTGAAGACACTTTGGACTGAGTATATTTTTCAGAACAGCGCTCTGCATCAGTCCTCGTCAATGCATTGTGGGACACATTGAGGGCAGCGCCAGATCTGCAGCATGGTGCTGTAAGATCCTGACATTTAGCACTTTAGGAGAACAATAGCATTAAGGGAGATCGCTGGGTTTTTCTTCTAAGCTAATTTGTTCTTAGCATTAGCAACAAAAATAGAGGGGATGCTATTTTAAAAGTTGTTTTAATATGTCTCCAAGCTCTAAAGAGCAATGGGGAATTTTTGCCTGAGTACTCCACGCCAAGGGCAGCCAACAATTACATTTTCGTGAGGAGGCTGTCAATAGCAGAGGGATGGGCCAGGTCCTGTCCCTGCTCTCATCCTTCCCACTGTCTTGCACTCATTCTTGCAAATTTTCAGGGCTGCAGAATCACTTAAGAGGCAGCTCAGGTGAAAAGGCTATGAGCTGGGAGATGCTGACGGCTATTTCACATCCATCACTGTTCACAGTATAGGTGGTACATAGACAGCTCTGTCCTTGCTTGCTGTCTTTTGCCCCAGGTCTTTGGTATTTTCTCTTAGGAGATGTAACGCAGTGATTAATTACTTTTTTCCTTAGGTCTTTAGACCACAAAAGGAATCAATAAGCTGGTAAAAAAGACAATACGGTCTTAAACTGGTACAATTTAAGTCTGGAGCTAAATACTCATAACAAAAGAAACCCTGTGTCCCAGCATGCCACATAATGTTCCAGCTTCCCTGTGAGTTCTTGTAGAAGTCTTGAAATGCCTGGATTTATGAGGGATTTTTTAAATAATCAGTCAAAAGATTTGGGTAGTTCAGAAGGACAAGAAGTTGGTTTTAAGATGTGTTTCTAAGCTTCTGCTCTGATACCTCTGTTTCACTTTCTGCTCAGCAGAACTGTTCTTCATGCCCATTTTTGCTCAAAGTCTGAGATTATCATATGGTCTTCAGCAACAACCATGTGACATGAGTCAAATGAGCGGGTGAAAGAATCAGTGGGATACATTTGCTTCCCTCACTGGGAATGAGGTGGCCTTTCCTTGAATCCTAATAAATGAGCCTTTTGAGGGGAAGCCCTTAGATTGTTAAGAATCAGTTTCCCATTTTGGTTTTTGAACTGCCAATGTGCAGTCCCTCAGCAAACCTGTCACTGATCCTCTTCACCAGCCATCCCAGAGGTGGCTGGCACTTCTGCAGAGCCATCTGAGCTCACCAACTACTGCAGGCAACAGCAAGTGTAACACATAAGAATCAGTTTTGATTTACTCCTGGCTGTTCAGCAGTAGATAATTTCTCTTGTTTCTTTAATGTTATTTTTGAACTGTGAGGATCACAGAAATGAAGGCTCTATTCCTGCCATTGACCTAGAAAAGTCTTTTGATTCTCTCCAGTGGGACTACTTTTTTTCAGTTGCTGGGAACCTTAGAATTGGGTGTTTCTCTCCAGTGGGAGAGGTAGTTGGTACATCTTCATTCCACCTTTAAGATTTGATAAGTAAAGCTGATGAGACCCTAAAACTGGCTGACCTACTGCATTCCTCCATTGCAGAGGGCTCTTACAACACTTGCAGCTTATCCCTATTTTCAAGTCTGCACTACTAAATTTTTCTCTCTTACAGCATTGCTGGTGCTGCAGCTGGCATTATTAATTCCATTTCATTAACTGATCTTCCTAATGGACTGGAAGACAAAAGAGAAGACAGTTCTGAGACCACAGCATGGCTGGGCCTCAGGAGATCTGTGTTCAGTCCTCACATCTGCCACAGGCTTCCTATGTGACCTTGGGAATCATCTCTCTTAGAGCTCTGGGTCTGCTTGGTCTATTTAAATTTGGGGCATCATCTGCTTTTTAAGCTTCATTTCTGCAGCACCCAGCACAACATCTGCTGGTCTAGTAAGGGAGCCTTGCTCATTTTTGCAACACAACTTGCAGGCTGGTGCTACTGGCTGTCATTCTTGGACCAGGAGAGATCAAGTAAGATTGTAAAGATGAATTGGGATTGCATTGCTCTTAGAAATGGTGAAATCCTGCCTCGTGCTGTGCAAGGATGCTGGGGGGCAGAGGAGCCTCCTCTTTAGCCAAGCATGCCCAGAAGAGATGAAGACGACATGTTTTTAATAAATTCTCAAAGCAAGGTCTGAAGCCCAGTGCCTGAGCTGGGGAAACAAAGCCTGGACTTTGCCACATGGGTGTGCCACAAGGCACCAGGGACCTTGTCTCTGCCAGGGCAAGGTCCTGTGCTGGGAGCAGAGGAGGTGGCCCTGGAGCAGCTCTCACTGGCTCTCCTCCTGCACTGCTGACACCCTGCAGCGTGCAGGGCAGGCACAGCCTCTCTGAGCTGCTTTGCTGGGAGGAGGAGGAGGCAGTAAGAGGCAGAAATAAGAGTGTGAGCTGGGACCATGCCAGCACAAGCACGCAGGTACATGGCACAGTGGTGCAGAGGGAGCCATGCCCCAGGTGGGCAGCCCTGCTGCAAGCCCAGGCAAAGCACCACACCAACGCAGCTCTGCAACACAGCAGCACTGGGCAGGTCCTTCCCGGTCAAGTCCTGCCTTTTGCTCCTCCACACATCCAGGTCCTGGGCTGAGGCAGCTCTGGTGCAGCCCCAGCAAAGATATGCCCACAGAAATACCTAAAGCCTTGCTTCCAGCTTCCAAGGGCCACCCCTCGCTCCTTCTCTGCTGGGATCAGGCCCAAGGCTGGAAGTTCCAGGTGCCAATTCAAGGGCTGGGATGCTCTATCCAAGTGCAAAACGCAACTACAAATTGTGCAAATGTGACTGCAAATTAAACCAACAGCCTGCAGACACAGGCTCAGGAGACCGAGGTTTCATTTGCAGCAGTGCCACAAGCCCTTGATTCAGGTTGGGATTCTCATAAACAGCCAGGGGTGCTGGCAAATGAGCTGTGGTTTGCAGCATTTCTGCTGGCTCCTCTGCTCCTGTACCCTGCACTCCTCCCGCTAGCCCAAACCAGGTGGGTACGAGAAGGTGCAGAATAACTTACCTCAGACCAAGCTCCTCTCCCCAGCCCCTGTTGCCAAAAATCCGTAATTTTGTTTGGGGAAGGGAGTACCCAGCAGGCCCTGAGCTGCTCACCCCTCTGCACCGTGCTGGAGAGCTGCTTCAAGCATCTCAGCACAGACATCTTTGCCTCCCCCACCACTGCCCCCCCCACCACTGCGCAGGGAGGCCGGGAGGATAAACGCATTAGTGGTGGAGGTGTGCGGATACTGTGGCCATGCACGTACTGGCTCGACCGACACACAATTGTCATGGCAACCCCAGCCTTCCCTGGAAAACAGCAACGGATCACTAATACACCACTGGATGCAATAGCCACAACCGCCTGCTCCCTAGATGCAAGACACCTGGGTACCAAAATGCTCTCTGCAAACTTCTTCTGGAGGGCTACTAATTACTTAACCTGTAAAATTCAAGCAGAACACACCTTACACCCGTTAAGTCAGTCACAGTAACTTCTTCTAAGAGTCTGTGCAGTTCTTGAAATCGTATTTAAGTGTATTTAAGGGGGATGATGCTCACCAACTTCTAGATTATACTTGGGCTGGGAAGTCGGCTGCTAATATGGAAAAATCTCGGCTGAGGTTGCAGAGGAAAGGGGGATAGGCTGGACAGGGGCAGGTAAGAAAGCAGCTGCCCCTGTCCTGAGCAAATGCAACCCTACAGCACTTGCAAAAGTGATGGAGCAGGGAAAGACCGTGACTGCTTATTGCAGCAATGCTACCAGTGCTGCATGCAGTGCTGCATGATGAACGAGAAGCGCATTAGTACTGTCCAAGGGAGGAAAAAAAACAACAAAAAGATAAATGAAGGACATAAAATACTGGTGTGGAAGGCAGAAATGTCAGTGCAAGGCTGCAGGAGGGGGAAAGCAAAGAAAAAATATGAGCAGGGCTCTGGTGAGAGCCAGTATGAGCACTGGGTAGAGAAATGCTTTGGACAGTGAAGCAGCACTCTGATTTTTAAATGTTATTATGGGCCTCTAGGGTAATTAGAAGAATTAGATCAGGAAATGATGCGCTAGAAGTGTTGCCTGGAAAGTGGTCAGAGTTGTGTTTGCTGGTGAAATGAGCGGGGAAAATGGTTTTGTGGGGCATTTTAGGACATCAGCTAGATTAGGACATCAGAAGAGCTACACACAAAAGCAGTGATGGCTTGAGTACTGGGGGGGGGGCGGGGGGTGGCCCTGCCCCAGCACATCCCCTCACACAGGTCACAGAGGGAAGAGTAAAGGATGAATCACATGTATATATCTTATGGAAGATACCATAAGCAAGGTCAAGCAAGCAAGCTTCCATCCTCAAATCAGCAAAATATGTAATGAAAATCCACACCCTGGAGCCACCTCATTAGGAACTTAACATCAGTCATCCCTAAAACTTGGTATCTCATGCATACAGATGCAAAATGGGGAAAAAGAAGAAAAAAAATACAGAACCCAGATAAAGCCACTGATTTTGTGGAAATGGGTTTCTCTCTGAAAAACAGATTCCAGCTCTCAGTACTTGAATATCATGTATCCTCGCTCCCCCTCTCTGCACACAATGAGAAAGTCCTGATTTGGATGCTGACGTAGAGTGTCTGAGAAAAGACAATTTTATTTCCCATTCTCAAGGCCAAAGGATTAAACATAGATCAGCAAAACTATTTCACATTTAGAAAACCAAACTAAAAAGCCTAAATTCAGATTTTCCTGACAATATCATTAAACTTCATAAGCCACATTTTCCTGGTAGCTTCTGCAAAGGAATGACAGCTCTCCGCTCTGGGAAAAGGATGAATATATAATAGGAGGTATAAAGTGAATTTAAATATATTTATGTAAAATGGAATTATTTTGCCATCTTTATGAATTAATAAGTAGCATGAAAGTTCACTGGACAACAATGAAGAAGGGATAATGTTTTCCTTATGTCACAGTACATTTAAACATTGCTTCAATAATGGATAGCATGTGGATATGGTGGAAGTAGCAATAATTTCAGAGTAACAGTGTAGATTTGCAGAGATACAGAAATAGCTGTTATGCCAGAGCACTGCACATGAACAATGCGAGGTGGAAGGACAGCATGCTACATTCTCTGCATGAATAGTGAATTCCCTTGCAACAGGTTTGGCTTTTGCAGAAACTGGGGAATTCCAAACAGAATAGTAAAATAGGTCTGGGGGAGCATTGCAAAAGGTCTGCTGGGATTTCTGAACTGCTTTCCCTAAGTATTCATTCTCTGCAAACATTTAAGTACATGGGGCTTTGCTGAAACTTCCTGACTGAGACAGGTACCACCAAATAACCCTTTGCCCTTTATCAGACACCTCGTTCTTAATAAAAACATACAGGGACCAAAAGCACAATATTCCTGTGTCCCAAGGCTCTTGCATTTCATATGCCAGATACTTACAAATAATTTCTTGCAAATGAATCAGAGATAAAACATAATGGCATTACATTAATTTTAAATTATGATAAATTCAAGAAAACCACAATCTTTGTATATACCAACAAGATGAACCTAACCCCCAAACCCAAACGCCATTAATTTGTTTTGGATGAACCTTATCTTTCACAGGTACAGTAGACGTGAATGCCAGGCAGGTCCCTGAGTCCTGCTGGTCTGCAGCACCTGCAGGTCCAGGCTTTGGAAACATCAGCCTCTGAGCACCCCCAGCTTGAAGCTGAGAGACATCAGCCCTCTAGATTAGGATGGCTGGTACTGGGGGCCAAAAGAGAAGGGACTGTACTCCATTTTGGAAGCAGCAGCTTTTACCTTTTCCAAAACACTTGCTTTTTAACTGGGGGTGGGTGGGGTGGGGGTGGTGTCCTCCGTTTTTTCCCCAGGTTGCCTAATATTTAAAGTGATCAAAGTTTCCTGTGAACCACAGCTTCTAAGTTTCAGATAAATATAGCCACACTGCCTCAGAATTTGTTTGTTTTCCTCAAGTTGCAAACCTGCAGTCAAGACCTACTTATTTTGGAGCAGAGAGAACTGCTGCTCGTCACCACTTGCTTCAGCGACCTGGGAGGAGCACGGCCCTGCACACAGGGTGCAGCTCTATGGCGACTTGGGGCAAACCGACCAGCAGCCTCTGTGCTGGCTCGAGGGGCCAGAGCAACCCTGCAGCAGGCAGAAAGCAAACGGAGGCGTGATGCACAGAGACAGGCTGCTTATAGGGATGCACGGAGAGGGTGATGGAGGTGGCTGTGGCTGAGCGTTGTGACATGCCCAGCCCACACTGACACACAGAAGGGCAACCTTGAGCCTTTCGAGGCACGCTGAGCTCTGTGGGCTCCAAGGGTACGGCTGAAACCACGTGTAAGGGCAGAAAGGTCCTAGCCCCCCCCTTCCTTGCCCACCCACGCATACCCACTCAGCCCTGTACAATTTATTTTGGCCTCCCCATTAGCTGGGAAGTAAATGTGGCAATTACTTTGCACATCTGAAGTGTCAGAACCCTTCCACACATTTCTCTGAAGCTAAATAATTAATGCAGAGCTCTGATCAGCATGAATCTCATGGAATCCTCAGACAGTGCGGAGTGACACTCATTTTTACATCTCGATGCCTGAGACAGGGCTTTGTTAAGAGGTCAAGGATGGATAGGCTTCCCAGCCACCCAAATGGGAAAAAGGGCTTGGCTTGGGGTTTATTTTGGAAAAGAAAGTTTCTGCCCTGCTTTGTGCTTAGCATGCCACAAAGAGAAGCAGCCTTTAAAATCTGCATGCTTTGCAAGTGATGGAGGATAAAATATACTTCTTTTCCATGAAAGACATCCTGCATTAAGTAGCACCCAGCAACTTGTTTATCTCAGTGCCTCCTTAGAGGCACCACATCTAAGAGGCTTTTTCCTTCCAACCAACAAACAGGAGGGGTCACGTAGAAGATACCAGGTGTGCGGCTGCCAGGGGTGAGGCTCGGATCCTGCAAACCAGACCACCACAGCAGGACCTAGCTCCTACAGCAGGATCAGGCCCCATGGAGTCATGTCTGCGTAGGTGGGTTTCCAGCTTGGCCTCTGGTGGCAGGGCGAGCTGGTGTCCCTGCAGGGTGAGAGCCTTTCCAGCAAGAGACTGCTGCATGAGAGATGCAGGAAGAGATGGTGGCTGTTGCTTAAGGTCCGTTCTCTCCTGCAAGTTCATTCTTTCTGAATCAATTCCCCATACAAAGCATGTCAGCCACCCAAAAAGCCCTATCGAGCCCTGCCTGTGCCATGCAGGTCTGTGTGAGCTGCCACTCTTTTCCCTGCCCTCCCCTGTTTTGCCCTCAAACTGCAAATAATCTGTTTTTTACCACGAGGAGGGCAGCTGCGCAGCAGACACATGGAGCTATTACATGAGCAAGCTGGGTACCTTTGGAGTCCCAAAGTGCAGAGGAGGGGTAAGATCTTCACCTCTCCAGGGAGGAGATGAAGGAGATGAAGGTAAAACAAAGGGATTACATTAAAGCTGAACTCTTCTGACCCCAAATGCCACAGCCACAGTGACACCAGCTCCAAAACCCACTGTCCCTGCCCTGTCTCATGCACTTCCCCTCTGAGCATCAAAGGGCACATTCATGGGCTCAGGGAGGATGCTTTCAACCCCTGCAGCAACACCAGTCAGGGACCTCAAAAAGTTGCCTCTCCCTAAAGGGATTTCCTCCTCAGCCATAGTTCTGTACAACAGGAGGTAAAGGCCTCCTTGCAAGGAAAAGCAAATATTTTGGAAATCATGTACTTTAAGTCTATGCCTGGTTTTGCCTCATCCAACACATGTTTCCATGGAAGCAGAGGAGGGAGGGGGCAGCCTGCGGCTGCAAATCACAGCTATCTCACTGCCTGCTCCCAAGTCTGGAGAGACAAATAGATCATTAAAAACAAAACAAAACTGAAATTAAAAGAATCCCTTTTGATAGTAGACAGCTGATATTTAGTGCTGTAATGTTTTTAGGGACTGGGATCCAAGCACATCCCAGCTGAATGAAACTGAACTTGGGCTCATTCTCAGAGGAAACAGACTATGCGTTGAATAAAATGATTTTTGTTCTTTTGTTGATCACATTGGTGCGGTGATTGTGTGAGCACAGAGAATGGCAGCGCAGCACACAAAGGGAGTTACATAAAAGGATTAAAAAGATGTTCAGCATGGTTTGAAGGAGTGTATTGCAGAGAGTGACCAAAACAAGGATGGTTTAGGAAATACAGACTGTTTAGAAAAATGGAAGGTTTATCTGTTGATCCAAACCTGGTTCTGATCTCATGAGTGAGTCTCCTGAAATCAGTCTGTCAATCAGTTGCTCTTATCAACATGTCCTTTGAGCATAAACTTATTTTTTACTATAACCAGAAAGTTCTCCTGGCCTTAAACTAGCATCTTGAGGCATCACCACATTCAAACAAAACATGCAGTTCCTTACAGCTTGCGAGCATGTTGCAAATACATCTTCTTGCTGTTGAGCCAGGCGCATTTCACTGGGAGCAATTACCATATATCCTCAGGTAAGAGCTGCCTCTTACCCAAAACGTTGCACTCGGTGACTTGAACATAGCTGCTCCACACAGCTGCTCTCGAGCGACAGAGCTGGATCTACCCAGTCACCTCGTGCCAGCTCCCAGCAAGATAGCAGGGCTGATATATATGTGCAGCCATTACGTGAGCAAATGCAAAATGTACTTCCTGCAGTTACGCCCCTCAGAAAAATATCTGTTTTACAGCAGCCTGCCTTCTCCCAAAAGGCAGCAGAATTTCTTACCAGTAGTTTTTTGGTGGTTTGTTTTTTCTTTCTTGACTACCGGCCAAGAAAAATGAGGCACACCTACAAAAACCGCCAATTAGAAAATATAGTTGCAGACTCTACTGAGTTAAAAATCCTGAGTTTTTAGTGCTTCTGAGATTTCCTCCCCACAGCTCTGTGTAATGGATTTGGAGCTGTTCTCTATAGCTGCCTGAACGCTGAATTTCTGAATACTCTGATCAATACTGTATTGAATACCGATACCTATGATCTAATGACAGCTCTGGGTGCATCTATTACTTAAGTTTAGTAGATAGCTTTCAGGGGGAGAAAAGCAAAAATTGAAAGAATAGGTCAAATAAATGAATTTTTTAGATACTACATGGGAACAGGGAAACGTGAGATGAAAATGAATCTACTGGGGAAAATGTAGAGATTTAGCTAGGAGCAGGACTGACCCCATTTCCGGAACTTGCAAAGGTCCCAGGCAACTCTATACCAGCAAATCCTAATGAGCGAGCAGCAGTATCACCAAAGGTATCATTCTTGCCTTTTCTGGCCAGTGAAATTCACTGCTAAAAGGGGGTTCAAGCCAGCAGACCAGATAGGGTAGGGCCCAGCAAACACCTTTATGCACAGGCTGGAGGCAAAGTCTGCGGTGGTGCCAAGTACCAGCATCCTGGCAGGACCTGCAGGGAAGCACTGGTTTGGTTTTCATCTCTGGTTAGTGCTTGGTTTCTTTCTTCATCCCAGCAACAGGAATTGCCTGGCGGTACTGGTTGGTAACATGAACTGTGATAAACCAAGATTTCTTCCTTCTTAAAAAATATGGACATCAAATCGTAATAGTGATTTGTCGCTTGTTTCTACCTATGACATCAATGAGCGAGCCATTGAGTGTCCACTGGGCCCAATGGTCTGAAGGTGAAAGCGTCATGTATCCCATTCCCAACCCTGAGCCCACAAGGACAAGGTTCTGCAAGTTTTACAAACATGTAACTCAACAAAGGAAGAATGGTGCACCTAAATTCTTGGACCAAGCAGGAATGAACTGGAAAGTGAGCAGAAAAGTAGTGCAGTTGAGTCTGGAAGATACCAGAGAAGCATTTGCCTCTAAACAGTGCGGGACAGTGATCCCCAGAGTCACACAGCAGTACAGGCTGGACAGGGAGCATCCGAGGGAGACGGGCTAAGGGAAAGGGGGAAAGCTGTCAATAAAATCAAGCGGTGTGGCAAAGAGAGGAGGAAGGAGGAGGCTAGCAGGGCAGCTAGCGCTGGAGCCATGTGTGTTTACCTCGTGCTGTGTACCAGTGACCTTGAGAGTGATGCCATTATCTAATGATGCCAAATAGTAGGAGGCACAGAACAAATTAATTACAAATGGGAGATTAGGCTTACGGTCTGATAAGCAGCTCACGGAGTTCAATGAAGAGAAGTTTTAATGAGATTAAGTGACAAAGCCATCACTTAGAAGGAAGCATTAAACAGACTACAGACAAGGAGAAAGAACTGGGGGCGAAGGCAGAGAACTATTAAAACCATCTGTGTTATTAAAAGAAGAGTAAACAAGGCCTGCGCCTCTCAGGGAGAAATGGAGATGATAGTAAGGCGTGCTGGCACTGCCGGTGGGAACTCTTCCCTTGACCGTATTGTACACAGCATCTGAGTCAGGCTCAGGGGGATAGCCATGGAGTGCAGCAAGGGAAACCCATCACACATTGGGACCAACAAGATGAGCAAAGCACTAGCTAGCTTGGTATGAATTACTGCAAGCAAGAGCTTGAAGAGGAGGTCCAGGAGGCCTGGGTTACTAGGGCATTGCAGCAGGCTTGATGGAGAAGACCTTTATCATGGTCCACTCCCAAGAGCAAATACAGCAAGACACTGGATGGTAGCAATCAAGGAAAGAAACAGGCTAGCATTTCAGGCTAAGAAGGGCAGCTCTTAAATAATAATAGCTACTGCTAATGATGAATAATTAAAGCAGACCATTTGGTCCTCCAGCCCTTACGTAGTTCCGTTCCTCTAATGTACAGCAGAAGCATCATTTATAGTACGTCACGCGCTCACACGGACTGGATGTGCTTCATCTCCTACCAAACCCACTGTCTCCTTCTCCATGAGCTGTGTTTAAAGCTGAGTTCAAATATAATGGGAATGGAAGCAGGTTCGAATCAGACTGATGAGAGACCTAGGGTGTAAAGAGTGTAAAGGCAGCCTCATCTTACCATGCAGCAAACGTGTGCAACAGTAGGGACTGGAGATAACAACCCCTGTTCACATCACCTACAAGTAATGGGCCAAAACAGTTCCTGAAGAGAGTCATGTCATCTTTCAGTGGAGGAGGGAAGACTTCTGTATGTCTGTTTTAAAAGGAAATACTGGACATGTTTCCTTATCTTTCCTTTTCATGATGGGACAGGTGCAGTTGGGGTAAGTGGGGATGACTGACATTGCCGGGCACATGGTGACTCACTGGCACAAGAGTTCACCAATTCTCACTTCTCAAATGGATCCAATTAGGGAAAAGGTTTGGGAACAAAGAGATCAGACCTCAGCCCCCTCACTTGTCTCCTCTCTCCCTTGCCTTTCTACCTACCCCTCCACCTGAAGGGTAATACCATGGCGAGGTGATTGGGTGACCGAAAAAAGGAGTGGGCACCAAGCAAAGCAGGGCTGACCCTCAACCAACACAAAATGGTGGAATTTCTTGGTTTCAGGCATTAAGCAATTCTCCTTAAGACTGAAATTCATCCTTCGCTTTCTGAGGAAAGGACCTTACTGCATGCTGTTATCTCGGCCAGCAAAAGATCCTGATCTTACCGGGTCTCCAGGCACTACAAATAAAATAAGAGCTAAAACCAATGAGCACAGAGCTTGCTTTCTCCTTAAGAAATCAGGGATCAATTTGTGTGTGTTAAGAAACACATCTAGCACTGCAGCCTTTTGAAGTTATCTGCTATTCCCCTAATTTCCCTTGCAATGCAGATTATCCAAATGTAGATCCCTGGGTGCTCTCTAATACACAATTCCAGTAAATATTTACATCCTCTCTCTTCCTATTTTGGTTTGAAAAATGCTAAAAGGATGCACAGAGGGTGCCTCAGCATTTTACACTCTTCAGTTTGGTCTGCCAAAGCAAAACCCTGGAAGAGTGACAGCGGAAAGGTGTTGCGTTCTCACTTTCTGCAAAGAGTCAAACTCCTACAGGTAAATCTTGTTTAAAAAACCTGCACAAAACCAAAGTATGTGGCAGAACCTTCTTCAGTGATTTGGTTTTTCAAATCTCTTCTCCGTTCAGTGGGGATTACCCAAGATACACTAACAGAGGTGGACTCTCCCCATTTCTTAGGGTCTGTTGCTGGGGAAGGGAGAAGCAATCCTGGGAAAACACAAACCTTACTGGTTTAGGATGCACGTGCTTCATGCATGCTTCCTTGTTTGCACCTCATTTTCCTGAGCCAGCGCTGACAGGGATGAAATGATAACTTGGCTAACAAGCCTGGTCACACCTGGCTTGACCTGGATGTGAGATGCTGAGGAAACCCAAGCACAGGCTGGACGGTGGCTGTGGGTCCTTCTGATGAGTCCTTGTGCTGAGTGATGGAGACCAGGACCTGAAGGCTCACCACAGCACACGCCAGTAGGGACATCCTTAGGAATGGGTCAGCTAAGAACCCCAAAGGTCACAACTGTTTTGTAGCATTTGCTGGAAGTGGTTGGGATGGTCTTATCCCTGGGTGTGGGTGGGGCTCAGCTCTGGTGGGGATGGCATAGCGGCTTGCTTTACTTTCAGCTCTAGAAAAAGGAAGGAGCATTGGACTCTGCAGGAGCCCAAAGAAACCAGGGACGTGGTATCTGGATGCAGCTGAGCACAGCTGGACATGCTGATTTCGGCTTTGCAAAGGCCCAGACAGTTCCTGCTGTGTTTCTGCTGCATGTTTGTCCCCTTGCTTTCTCTGCAAAACCTCCATTTAGCAGCACTGAGAGTCTCTACTGAGCAAGCACAGCGCAGGCAGCAGGAAATGGGAAAGCTTAGGTACAGAATTATACATACAGGTATAATACATATCTGTGCCTGAAATCCATTAATAGAAACTGCAGATCTGAACTCCACCCTTGCCTACAGGGCAAAAGCAAAGCTGCATCTGAATAAATCCTGAAAATTTCAGCTGCCAGCATCTCCAAATCAGAGCAACAACAACAGGAGCTGAAGCCAAGTGCTCTGAATATTTTCTTCCAGAATACCCGCGAGAGCCTGGCTGTATGTAGCAGGGCCATTTACATGGTGTTTGAGGCATCATTTTTAGTCTTAGCAGACAGAGAGGTGCCAGGAAACGATTCTGCTCCCCAGGCAGGACTCCAACCACAGCATAGCCAGGCCTGTGAGTCCATGATTATCACATTGATCTTTTCAGCTCCCTGCCATGCAGCATCAAGCATGTGTTAGTAGGCAGACTTGATGATCTTAAAGGTTTTTTCCAACCTAAATGATTCTATGATTCTATCCCAGGTACTCCTCTTAGCTACTGCTGCTGGTTGCAGTGTGGTGAATACTGCAAAGGCATTGCCTCTGCTCAGGCTGTCCCTGAGACAAGGGTCAGATCCTAACCATGCTAAAGATGAGGCTTCAGTTCACTCACTTCCCCCAAAACACAGTAGCATAATGCAGAACAGTTTGATAAGGCGTTTTCCCCCTGTTTCTATGGGATTTAAAGTGGAGGGAAGACGGAAGGATACCTGCAGACAGCTGCCCAGATTGGTCAGGGAAAGGGGCTCTCACCTGGAGAAGGAGCACGGAGGGAAAACACTGCAAAACTTGTGACTGAGTTTTAACCAGGGGTGCAGGAACAGAACCTTTAAAAGCGATAAGAGGAGATGGCACGCTCTCCAGACAGATACGGCTGACAAGGGTTAATCTTTCAGACTTCGTGGCTCTACCTGCTCTGTCACAGCTGCCCCATCAATGCTTCGGGCCTTAGACAGCTGCTTGCTGGCCATTCCCTGCTCTTTGCAATACCTCCCCTCAAAGGGAAGGTCTCCCATCACAAATGAAGCTAATCTGGGCCCACAGGCGTCACCGAAGTCACACCTGTGTGCAAGGCCCAAAACATTCACTCTTCCCTTTACAAAGGGCTCGCACCCGGCAGCAACTGGCACTTAAGGGGTGGGATCCCAGGCCAGATCCTCTGTGAAATCTGTGACACTGGGACATTTGGCTAACACATCGTTTTGCATTTTCTCTCCAGCACCCTCATTTATTTCCTTTTGCAAAGTCAGTTTGCCCAGCCAGCTCAATGAATAATTCAGCACCATTAAGCACGTGCCAGAGCCGCTTCAGCACTTAGTAGGATCAGTTCTTTGGCCCTTTTCTCCATTTAAACTTCATTCCAACACAATCGCCCCTTCATTGCTGCTGGAGGAGCAAGATCTACAAGTAGAAAGCACATTGCCATAGCTATATGGAAATATAGCTATATATATGGAAATCACCCCTTTGACAGAAATGGCATGCTGCTCTCCTAACCATTCTGCTCGATGCATGGCGCCTCACTGCTCCTGCTCACTGCCACTCTGAATGATGGAGAAACCTGCTATTTTTTTACAGACATCTATTGGATGTAAGGGTCAATAATTAGGCAATAAGGATTATCTCACAAGCCAGGATTCATAAAAAACAGAGGTCATTTCCCAGTTCTGTTGTGTGTTCCTGGTGTTATTGCAGTGAAATCAATTATCACACTCAACAAATCAATTACTCATGTGATAAATTAGCCAATTTCAGCCCCTTTTTCACCAGCTTTTCTAGACAAAGGGACTTTAAGATAGGTGTGCATGTGCTTCAGCATCCCATCTGTAAGATGACAATACCATCTTGTTTCTCACTTTGCCTGGAGATTTGGACCATTTCACTGTCCCTTGCTGCTAACTGCAGTGCTGAGAAAATGGGCTCTCAGCATGGGCAAAGCCTGTAGGTTCACTGCTTCTAGTAATCCTGTCACTCTGACTGAACCATCTGTACTTCAGTCCCCCAAAATGGCACTACTCAGACCCTGCCTCTGCAAGGACCGAGGGCTGTTTCTCTGGAACATCAGACATAACTGCACACACAATTTCTGACCCAGTTTGCTTGTGCAATTACCCTGTCTGAGAGCACCAGGCAACACAGTCAGCACATAATATCTAGCCGCAATAACTGTCTGTGCAAATAAAGTGTATAGGTGAGCGCTCGTTTCAGAAGGCACAATTGCTACTATGGCTTTTATTAAACCCACTCATTTTATGACTGCCTGGCTGGTGCAATAAACCTTTCACTTTCAGCTAAGGGTATACATGGGGCTGCTGTTTCAGCACTAGCAGCAAAGCTACAGCAGCTCCAGTGCAGGCATCTGAGAACGAACAGCAAACGCAGCCCATTCCCCCACTTCGGGAAGTAACTTCCATCCTTTGGAAAAGCTCTTGCACTTAACATAAGTAAGTAAGCACAGCTGCTCATGTTTCAATGGTACATTAGCTGACAATGTAACCTTCAGAAATCCTGACTATTAATCTCTGCTGGCTTTTCTGTAAGCTCTCCTACCCTTCTCCTTGCTCGTTGCCCAGATACAGACCTTGTTTTGTTGATGCTATCAGCATTTCATTAGGATGTATGCAATAACTCCCCCTTGCCTCTGTAAGGACCTGTCTATATTTCTAAAAAAGAGCAGAAAAACCTGTCTGTACAATGCCTGCCTCTGCCAACAGCACTCACTGAGTGAGCATAGATCCTAGGCGGCTTTTAAATGAGTCGCTGTGAAAACAGCATCTCTGGGATCGTCAGAGGCTGGATTTTGATCTTACACCACTGTGGAACCCAAGTAACATCAAGCAAGGCAGAGGGTTTATACCAGCCAGACCGTGGGTGGTATCGGACCTTGGAAATCTGCATTTGTTTTTTCCCTTAAATTTTGCAGTAACATTGTACTTTCTATTCAAAAGCTAAGAAGTGATTATAAAAAATTACTTTTACTCATTTGTATGAAATGTACTGCTCCAACAGTGTTTACATGTAGCCAGGTGTTGTAGCAACACCAGGAGCTGTTTCCCTGGCAAATTATTCTTTAGGATCCAGTTTGAAAGGGGACAGTCTTCACTAAGCTTCCTACTTTACCTGGTAATCTGGATAGTCTAATGCCAAATCATTAATGCAAGCTACATTTGCTGCCTTGGAAGCCTTGTCTCTCTCTCGAAGTCATGGCTTTTCGCAAAGGTAGAACTGATTATCTCTGTCCTTTTTGTGCCTCTCAGGTTACCCCAGCTCTAGAGGACTCCTGAGGTCACCTCTCATGGTAGTTTGCATTCTAACGAACTGAACTGTGGATTATTTTTGAATGAACTATGAGAAAGTTTGTACATCTTTTCCAGTGATGTTAGAGAACTGCAGGTAAATACCAAAGGACTGGCAGCACCCAGGTGGAGCCCATGTTGCAGAAGACTTTTGTGGGAAGCTGTGATGTGAAGCAAACTCCAACCCCAGCTGAAACCTTTGGGAGAGATCACCAATTCCACTTAAAATCATAAGGCACCAGCTGGGAAAGGGCTTTCAGTGCATAGACCTGCGAGTCAAGCTGAAACTGGAAGGAAGATAAACCCTAAAGTGGGGTTTCTGGTAAAGCAAAGAGCCTTTCACCTAAAAGCAGCCCTACTGGCAGCATTTCTTCCTCAAGAAATATTCACTGCTGCATAATGTGGCTTGCAAATCACTCATGCTTTGTGTCTTCTGAGCCCTGAATATCCAGGAAACAAACAGTCCTCTTGAATGGAGAAACACCTATTTCAGAAACACAAGGATCTTTGTATGCCGCATTTTCATAAACAATGCTCAGCTGGAGCCTCCCAGACTCAGGGCACTTGTGAAATCCACCATCACTACCAAAATGACAAACCTTTGCTTCCATTTCTAGAGCTGATTTGAGCAACCTTGACATCACCAAATGTCCCCACCACAGGCAGGCTAGCGTCTGGCAGACCTGTGGTAGAGGTAGGAGATCCTGCCATCCAAACCAACCTGTCCTCTTATAGCATTAGGTTTTTTCCATGCTTATTTGCATTCTTCACACACAAATGAAATGCTGCAAAAGCAAAACACCAGAATGACTTCTCACTGCTACTGTTCCTATGTAACCACCAAGCCACTGTCAGAGACAGAGGGGGAAGAGAGGATACCTGGGATACCTCGGTGGAAAAAACAGTGGGCAAAATTGCCCAATTTGTCTAAAAGTCAAAAGCATTAAAAAAAAATACTGCAGAGGAATAAACCAAAAGAAAGTAGTAATCACGGTAATACTAAGAGTTACAGTGACAACAACACTAGACACTTTCTTCAGGGGTGAAATCAAGCCTTTTGAATTGTTGGATCACTACATGTCCCTTATTTTTTATATTGTTCTGAACTGACATGAACACAGCAGCCTCCCAAGGGAAAAAAAATAAAATATATCTCCTTTTCAGTCAATACTGCTATTATGTCCCAATCAGCAGTGTACTCTCAGAAGCTAAAGAAACCCACCAATAAAATCAATACCCACCTCCAGGTTTTATTCCCAATGGAGATCTCCTATCACACGCCCACCCTTCACTACAGTCAGAAACATTAATTTTAACCTCATGCAATCTACCAGATGCAAATAGCCATACTCAGGGAAGTCCTTATTCTGCTTAAGACCTGAATAATTAGAGCCACCCTGAAACAGGCAGACATGTTTGAAAGTTTGTATTTCACCTCTCCTTGAGAACTAGAGATGTATTTTTTATCACCAGACCTTAATCATAAATTTAAATCTGACCTGAAATGAGACCAAACTCCTCATTTGACTTAATCAATGAAACCTGTGAAAACACGTGATCCCCAGCTCATGGAGCACTACAGAGGTTCAGAAGCAGCATTTCTAGCAGAACAGAAAATAAAATATTCCAGAAATTCCCTGCAAAACACTACATTTATGAGAAGACTGCATTAAGAGGCAAACCATCCTGTGTTAATAAAAGAAAATGTTTTGATTTTTCCTTCACCTAAGTTGTATTATAGTATATAAACTTCCCTAAGGACCTTCTGAGCTAAAAACTTGAATTGGTACAGAGAAAGCTCTTTAATATCATTTATGGAAAAGTCTTGCAGGTGGTTTAACTTTGCCCCTTCATTATATATGGGTTGCTTTTTTTTCTTCCCTGTTTCTATACGCTCAGAATAAACATCTCTCCTTACTATATATTGTGTCAGCCACAGAAAAGCTATCAATAGGTGTTAGATTTCTTTGTTAATAACAAATCTCTCAGATCTGCAGGGAGTATCCAAGCAGAACATCCCCGTATCCAGGCATCTGGGAAAAACTGGCTACCGTCAGATTGTCAGTGTCACAGCCTTGCCTGTAAGCTGAGTCATTAATCACTGATGCAAAGAGACACAGAAAGGGACACCATGTCAAGATTTTGGCTTTTAAAATGTGCTTAAACTGTGAGCGATTGTGCAACTGAGGGGTGTCCACATGAACAGAAAAATCACTTGTGAGTAGAGCAGCTCTCTCTGCAGCCCTCTCCAGCAGCAAGACTGAGCTGACCTCGGGTGCTTGGCTTGGCAGGGCATGGATATGGATGCGCACATGGACAGGGAAAGGGGAAGCAGTGGGCTTGTGCAGCCCAGCTCACAGAGATAGCTCTTCCCACATTACACATCTTTGGAGCTCTTCTCAGCAGGTTCCTGTTTGTATACAGATACCCACCAACTCACTCTGCTTGGCTTACAACTTGCCCTTCAGGCTTTGATATTTAAACATTTGACATAACCATCAGGCACCTGTAAGCAGTCAAACAAGTACCTTTTTTTTTTTTTACTGGTACGATGTAATCTTAAAAATATTTTATAAACACAGTCTTGTGTGATATCTATCAGAAAGGTCTGTAAACATCTGTTTGAGTGCTATGACTTATGACAGCTCTTCAGAGGCAGTCCTTTGCTCTTAAAGGGAAGATATATGAAAACAGAAGGATAAAGCCTATAAATGTTTATAGCTCTGTACTTAACTCACACCCAGGCAGTGGACTGGGTAGCAGTCCCAAGAGAAGATGTATGATCCTCCTACATTAAGCTATGCCCAATTTTAAAAGCACCTCTGAGCATTCAGACACTGTGTTTACAAAGCTTTGATGCTTAAGCCTTAAAAGTTTGACCTTACCCAACACATGGGGAGTAATTTTCACAAGCACAGCCAGAAATCAGGGGAGGAAACAGATGCCAGCGGTGAAATGGGCCAAATGCTCAGGCTACAGACAACACAGGCTGTGATCTGAAGGGCATGAGATCTACTGAGACATTTCAGAAGGTCGTATCACAGTTATGCTCTGGTATATATGCATGGTGCTAATCATGAGAGAGCATCATTGGTTACTGATCCCAGACACTGCCCAAGCAAACCATCATCTGGGGAGAGGAGAGAAAAATCCCTGTTCTTTGCTTTTCTCTGATCCTTTCCAGGGCTCAAGCACCTCCTCTAAGGGACTGCTCCTCACTTAGACACTGCTACGTACCCACCAGATGACTTCAGGGAGAACCCCAAGGCCAACATCTGACCATCTATTAGCTCTCCTTGGCTCCTCTGCAGAGAGAACAGGTGACCCTACAGCTACTCCTGAGGTCAGAAAGTGCTAAACTCACTCATCCCTCCCTGAAAAAAAAGGGGTCTGAAGGGGTGGAAAAGCGATCATATACAGCACAAACCTGTCGATGTGCATACTGCTCATTTCCAACACCATGACCTGCACAGCTCCAGGTTTCTCCAGCTCAGCTCTGGTTGAGTTATCACTGCTTGATGGTTATAACAAGCTGTCAAATAGCAGCTGAATTGCATTGACTGGCCAGAAATGGGGAGGCAGGCCACAGCCTGTTGCAAAGGCAGAAACATTTCCAGCTGCTTGGTCCTCAATGAAAAAGCACAGCTGTGAAGTTCCCTCTCCTCCATGGACAGAGGAACATGCCTGTGAGCTGCTGTTGGGGCAGCTCAGCCAGGATGGGAAACTCCTCCAGTCACAATGGCTGGAGCTGGTGTCTGGGGCCCCACTACCTTGGTCATTCAAAAGTTTCTGGAGTGAGACCCTGAGAAACAAGGCCATCTGAATGTGGCTGCAGAGTCCATGTCATCACAGCTCACTCTTTATGTCCTATCACATGTTCAGAGTCATTTTTTAGATTCTTTGAATGGAGCAGAAGCAGAACAGCAAAGCAGCTGCAAGTCAAGACCTCTTGGTCTACCAATCTACTGCTAAACCTTCCAAATACGAAGAATGTACCACGGAAAGGTCAATCCCTGACATGAAACTATTCTCTGTAAGAAAATCGCCCCTCGCTCCTTGCTGCAGCTCTGCATGCCTCAGATGCTTTCATTTAAAACTGTTTTTTTACTCTTTATTGACCATTTTTGATTGATCTAGCCAATAAATAGCCAATTGGCCATTTTTCGCCATAACTTTGGGTTGCTAGGCCACAAAACCAAGGAAGAACATGCATCAGAGCAGAGAGCTAACAGCAGGCTGAATTATGCCTTAGCTTCATTTTCTCCTGCCCACCACCTTAGTCTCAAATTCATCCCTGATCTTGCATCAGGATGGTCAAGTCGAGGTATGAAAGGAGAAGACTGGCCTGGACTACAGACTAATTACCAGTGCTCCAGGTGTGTCCCTAGCATGGGGTTTAGCAGTGTCATTTCTTTCTCGAAGACCCTCTACACTTAAGCTATTTCACTGGTTTGCAACTGAGAGTGCACACTGTAAGTTCCTAAAGAGGACAGACTGGGGAAGGGCTGTGCATGCAGCAGAGTAAGAGGAGATGTGTGAACCAAAGTGGGCTGTGGGATCAGACAGCCCAGGAGAAAAAGAAACCGTTTTGCTCAGGGGAGGATTCCAGAAGATTTGTGAAAAAGTTGTATGTCACACCTGCCGGACCTCTTGCACTCGGTATCTGCTCATGGTTCTCGGAAAACACCCTTCCTCCTAGATTCATCTGCTCTATATTAACCGAGCAAGCCTCACTTCAGCTGACATTCACCCATCTAAGCAGTAAGTTATTGAAGTTCTCAGTTTCTCTGAAATGGGCAAAAATATCATGGTTAGCTTCATCTTTTTTCCACTGGGCTTCCCCAATCCTTCAAAAATTCCTCCACTCCTGTTATGCAGAAAACTAACAGAGTCAAATGAGTCCAGTTAGGGAAAGACGGGCCAGCAGAGCATGCTACAGAAGCATGAATAGACATTTCCAAGCAATACTGAGAAGACCACTCTTGCAGCCATGGAATTCAATATTGTGCTGCTGCAGTGGGCTCTACAAGCCCAGCCCTAGCCTGTAGGGCAGGCAAGGAACCCATCATTGACATGAGGATGGCCTCCGTTCAAGCACTCTCTCCGGTTTGCTTCAAGTAGGACTCACACAATAGTAGAAAGAATGAAGGGAACAACAAGAGAGTTCAGCAAGCCTGAAAACACAGCCGGAGAGGAAAAATTGAAGAAGCTAGAATTGCCTAGCCTAAAGTAAAGAAGGATGGGAGAATGGCAACTGTTTTTGATAGATGCCTGGGAGCTGGTGGAGGATCTGCCAACAGAGGCCTTTCCAAATGAGTCACAAGCATCTGTCAAAAGTGCTCCACCAGGAATCCTGGCTGTGGGCCAGGAGATGGGCTCTCTGTACCTTGTGAAGTTCATGCCAGCCTACCCTGTATGAAGCTGCACTGAGTGGTATCTCTCTTTTATCCTGCTCTGCAGTGTGCCTGCAGCTAACGGTGCTGAGGCAGCTTCCCAGGACTGACCCAGATTTGCAGACTCCAACTCTCAGCTACCCCCAAACCTCTGCCTTTGCTGAGATGACCAGGTCGACAAGGCCCTAAGCAACCTGATCAAACTGCTTTGAGCAGGGAGCTGGGCAAGAGACCTCCATAGCTCCCTTACCGCCAAAACTACTCCATGTGGGAGGCAAGCGCTCAGAGGTTCACCAATCTATTCCAAGATTCTGTGGCAAGGCCAGGCCTAGATTCACGTCAACTTCTCCCCGCAGGTTTTACCTCACTCCTCCGACAGCATCTCAAGGTGAAGATAGTCCAGCCCCAGGCAGGACATCCCTCCCCCCTGCACCTTTTCCAAGCAGGGATTTCCAAAGGATGGAAAGCTACCGGAGCCCATAAAAAGCAAACTGAAGCACACAAAACAGATGGGCTGGAGTGTGGAGGCACTTACAGCAGATGGCACTAAAATATTAAACTAACATTACCGTATGCTTAAGCCGTGGCCTGGCTTGCTGCTGATTGCAGAGCCAGCCTAGTGAAAACATGCAGATGAGAAATGAGCCTCAGATTGCTAAATCACCCTACCAAACATCCCCTTCCCACAGAAAAATGCCTCACTAGCAGCTCCTCCAACAGCAGGGACACAACACACTAACGTGATGCAGACAATGTTTTGCTAAACAAAAAGCATTCCCAAAAACTTAAGGGCTCTCCCAGGTCTCTGCTGGAAAACAACCTCCTTGAGAAGCCGTGTAAGATCAGTTTTCTGTGGCACCAAATGCGGGGGGGGGGGGGGGAGGGGGGCGCGTGGACAGGCACACGGAAACGACAACGGACAATGACACACAATGAGAGCTTAAAGGGTAAAAGACCACATTGCTTTGTGCTTGTCCACTGTGTGACAGCCCAGGACATCATGAGATGGCATGAGAGGTACCAGGGAGGAGGGAAAACATGTTCTTCAACCCAGAGCATTGGCCAGCATCACTCCAAAGCCAGGAAAGATCCCTACTGCAGCTTGTGACACCACCTGAGAGACACCAGGCCACCACATAGAGATGGGGTCTATGAACCTTGGTGTCCCTCATGGGTGCTTAGAGCCACAGCAGCCATAAAGGGTGTGTGGTAAGGACAGGTTCTTGTAGGGGACTAACCAGATTAATGCTGCAAAAGCCTTTCAAATAGGCATAAAAATCAAGATGCCTCAGAGCAGGATGGCATAGGACTATGCTGCAGAATAAAGCGTTTTAAATTATGAATTTTATTTGACCGTGTTTCCAGCAGGACCCTGCCTGCAGCCTGGGTCCTGCCAGTTGTGCCACCTGGCATGTAAGTGACAGCACAAACCCACAGACCTGAACCTGGGTTTTCCTTTTCCTACGTTAGATTTTGCCACAAAATAAAAAGAAAATGAAAGTACACATTGCTATAAATGTCCAAGTCTTTTTCTTTTTTTAAAAATCTGAGCTCAGACATCTGATCTGAAAGGTAAAAAGCTGCTGCACATTTTATTAAACGGAAGGAATCTCCCAATATTGGCATTGAAGGAGAGGCTGGAGGGAGACATGATGCCCCAGCGCAAGGGAAATTTCCACCCAGGACCAGGTCCCCGGGCTGTGGGACAGCAGCATGTGGTAAGCCAGGCTACCCTGGCACAGAGCAACCAACAGGCATGGCAAGAGAAGACAGGAAAGGACTCAGCCAAAATGCTCCTTCCCAACCTGCCTTGGTCCAGGCTTCTTTTGGGCTACTTACAAACTGCCCCAGGCCAAAGGATGCATGTTTCCAGGACAGCAGGTCTTTTCTGAAATTTCCTGCATGCCCCAGCTATGTGCAAGCCCAGCCTGGATGTCACCCCGGCTATACAATGTCACAGCACTGTGCAGGCCACACCAATCACTTGTATTATTTTCCAAAGCTTGTGAAAATCTGTTTCAAGACAGGGTTTTTTAGAATAAACCTAAAAATCTGCATTCCTTGCTCTGGTTACTGGAAAACACAAATGTGTCTGGTCTTCCTCCTCTGTAGCTGAATATATTAAAAAAAAGAAAAAAAGGAAACTGAGCTGGCAACCTCCTTCGCTGCAGAGCCACAGCTTGATGTGCTCTAAGCCCTGTTGTGTAAGGGCTGTGTCCACCTCTGGGAGGAGTGATGTAGGGGCAGTGACAGCTGAACAGCAAATGTCTTGCTACAGCTCTGCCTTGCCCTCTTTGCTCTGCAGGAGGCAAAGGAGCTGGTAACACTAACATAGGTAGCAACTGCACAACTCTGGCCAAAACAAAACCTGTGTTGCAGCAAGCAATGCCGTCTTTCTGGCCATGCAGAAAAGCAAGCGAGGCTGCTTAGAAGTTAACGGCACAGGAATAGCTCCACTCTTTCAAATCCAATAAAATGGAGGTAAGAAGTCACTGCCCATTTTTGTTACTGCCACTGGATGGCAACAGACGTTAAGCAGAGACATTGAGTTACCACGCATGCACTTGCTGCGGTCCACCTCGTTATTTAGGGCAATGGCTGTGATTTCAGCATGCCTAGCAGACACACCAGAAAGGTCTCAGAGGGATTAAACCACAGGCTGGCAGCAACACAATCAGCACAGCTGTTCCTGGGGTCAGGCTGAACGCTGGGTTTTCACTTTGCACAGCTTCTTCATGTATTTCCTGGAGCGTGCACTCAGCGTTTGTCTTGCCAGCCCAGGGCAAACTCTTCTGATGAGCCATACAAAGTATATTTAAAGTCATGGATATGAGTAAAAAACTACTTGGTGGAATTACAGTATCACACTGTGAAATAGTTAGCACTTACATGGGAAACTGATGGCTGACTGTTTTTGAATTACATATACCTAGCTACGGGCTGCCCGAGGGCCACAGAAAGATCTACCGCTGGGTGTCAAAAAACCAGCCAGGCGTGTCAAACAGCTTCATTTGATCCATCAGTTTCCTATGAATCTCCAGAAAGGCTGGGCTAGCACTGACCTGAACTCAGGTGGGACTTGCCATGGCCATAGGGAATCAGTTCCCACCTGGACTCTGTGACCGTCACTAAAACCATTCTGTTTTAATAAGGATGTGCAGTGCCAGTGTAGCACTTCGTGGTGATGTGTAACATGGAGGTAACGGGAAACAATGAAGGTTTTTTCTGTTTTCCATCGTTTAACAAGTATATAGTCACACATCTTGTTAGTACTCTCTTGATTATAAATAGCTATAATTAAGATAATTCTTTTAACTGATGAATGGTGACACTGTTCTTGCTTTGAGTAACATCGTTCTGCTGCACGTCCGTTGTGCAGCACTGACCCATCTCCCTCTATTCCCATCACTTTGGCTGAGCGTGGCCCATGCCAAATGCCTGCCAGGTACATCCGAGTGGGCATATGACACATATGATGTGATGTAAAGCTCTGCCAAGAACTCAAGCTGATGCTGTGAAGGCAGTCTCTGACCCCTTGGATGTGCTCTGCCGCATCATCTCCCTGCCAGCCAATGCAGCTCCAGGCTGATGGAGCCTGGGAGGACCCACAGGGGTTGCCAATTAACACATCCCCCAGTTCACCTCTGATAACCGAAAAACCACTGAAGGGTTTCATGTGAACTCTCTGAGGGACAAGCTCTCCTTTCTCAGGTCAGAAGAGCACCACACTCCACCTTCAATATAAAAATGTAACTAGCACCCAGAGACAGCAACCCCTGCAGCAAATACCCATGACTGGAAGGTAGTGTAAACTGGACCCTGCCATCATTCATATTTTACCTTGATGCCACCTTGAAATCAGCTTTAAAAAGTTACACAAGTTTTAGAAATAACCTTCTTGAGAGGTTTTATGTTTTTGTTTTCCTTGCCTTAGGCACTGCAGCATCTCAAGGGAGGAAAGCACGTATTGAAATACTCCTTTACGCACCACCAAATAGTAATTAGCTGTCTTGTGTCTGTCCCGGAGGAAAAGCTCATACCACTTCTGTCCTACGGGAATACAGACAGGAAACGTGGACACACTGCAATGCAGGGAGAAAGTCTGCTCACGCGTACAGGGGTTTTCTCTGATTGCTATATAAGAACAAGCCTCTGCTAGCATCAGTTTAGCCAATGACAGAAATTAAATCAGACACAAAAGATAGGCCAAAAAAATCTGAACACAATCGAGAGGGACTGGGAAGTGTAATAGGGCCTGAAATCTCAACATTGAAGGACAGGCAACTAGCTGTCCATGTGATATTCCCCAACTACTTTCCAGAATCCAAGACCAAATTGTTAGTCATCTGCCCAGAACAACACACAGACCACAACATGGTTGCAGAGACCCAATGCCAGACGCTGCAGGAAGGGTGCGGGAGGTAAATTCAATCAGCCCTAGAGCTTCTAGGGTTTGGGCAAGGCTTGGGCCAGTCCTACAAAAGAGGAATCTGGGAAGGGAGAAAGAAATGGTTGGAGCTCATCCTACTTCTGAGGGAGCTAAGAGATGCACATTGTGACATTGCGAGCTCTGAGAATCTGGCAGGAAAATATATCACCAGCAATAATGATGTTTCTTATTCAGCCTATTAATGTCATTAGTTCACTACTGCTAAGAATGTAATCATTAAGATATTTTATTGCACTGCAGATCTTGCTGTCCTCGGCACATCATGTGAGTTTGGACTGGTTCCTGACTAGACTCGCACACTTGGGTTCACTGCACTAGATAAAATCAGTTGTAAAAGTGTGCCACGTAAATGCTTCTGCCATGTCTCCAGGCCATCATGTGGTAAAATGTCTGCACAAACGCGGACAGAGGAAACAGATGCTTTCTAAGAAGCGGGGTTGGGGTTCGCCCCCCCTCCACCTCTATCCAGCTGTTTGCAAGGAAGCAGCAGCTCTATGAACTGTAAAACAACATCCGACAGAAGAGCTGTAGACAGCCGCTGCCCCCCAGCCAAGCCGGGGAGATGGCAAAGGGGGAGCAGGGCAGGTGTGGGGCAGCCTAGCGTCCCTCCCTCCCACGCCAGCCTACAAAGCCAGAGGCATGCAAAGGTCCTGGCTAGTTAGATCTGGCATCTTGCAAAGAATAAAATGCCTTTTTCTCTTGTGCACCTTGTGAACTAAGCCAGTTACAGGCTGCAGGGACCCCTGGCAGTGTCAGTGTGCAGTGACCGCATGCTGCCCCTTAGTCCTCAGGGTTTAGCTCAGACCAAAAGCTGGTGACAGCTCTAGGGGTCTGGGGGGGGGGGGGTCCAGTCCGACCTCAGTGCCTGGCACAGCAAGCCTAATCCTGGCTGGATCTACACTGGTGTTGAAGGGATCCCACAGGCAGAAAAGTGCCCTTAAGTTCACCTGAGTACCACAGAAGCGTCCTGCCATTCTCCCTCCCACAGCTGGATTAGGGAAGGGGCTTTCAGAGAGGCACACAGGAGGCCCAGATGAGCACCCCCAAACTGCCCACCTCCCTGCACTAGCCTGGAAGCATACACAAACCCCTCATCATTCAGGATGGCGAGTGTCAGCCGCCATGAGAGATTTAAGCTGCACCAGCTTCAGAAACACCCAGACCCAGCAAACTCAACCCCTCTCCTCCTCCGAATATTTTTTTTCCTAAAAGTATCCTCAAAAACATGATCCTCGCATCTCATCACTGGGAGGGGCAGGACCATCTCGCTGATTGCATCCCTTCCCTGGGGCAAGGCAGGTAGTATTTCAAAGGAAAAATGATCATTTGTTGCTCTTTGTCCTCCAGATGCCTGACGTACAAATCAGCCTTACCAGGGTTCCTGCTTGATCCAGCATCTATATGCTTAAGCCTAAAAATCATTGTTGCAGGTATTTTTTTTTTTCCTAAGAGATAGGAAAAAGAGAAAAAGAAGAAGATGGGAAGATCTGAGATGACACATGCATTGGCACAGGTGTGTCCAGCTTTGAGCTGAGGTTATCCAGTGCCAGCAGCTCCCCCTGCTCTGCACTATTAACATCTCCCCTGCAAGAAACAGGCACCTCTCCCTTCTCCCTCCTCCCCTTCTCAGCAGCACTGCAAAAACCAACATAAACATCTGCATTTACCTTTCTGCTTATTTAAAAATGGCAGTAGGGGTGAAGCCAAGGTACTTCTTTTGCCAGAGTCCTTGGAAGATACTTTACTTTGGTTAACAACAGTTTCTTCAATGGGTTTCTTCAGGACTATTCTTTCCTCCAGCTCTGCAGTGCTGACAGCGGAGGTTGGGGGCTCAGCACCTACTTTTGGTGCAACAAAGGAGCATTTCAGGTAGGACGTAGATTCTGCCAGGTTTTCCCTGTTCATCCTGCTCTCTGTCATCTTAGTTGCTTCATAGTCTGAGATGTCAGTGCGCAAGCCATTCTCTTCCTTGATAATGTCCATGACCATGGGCTTCATCAGAGGGGAGTCCTGCTCCCTCTTTGGGCTCTCTTCAGAGGCTGATGATGCATCGCAGGACTCGATGATGAGCTCGCTGTCAAGCTCAGCCTCCCTTTCCTCTCGCAGGATGCTATACTGGATGGAGGGGGAGGCAGGTGATGGAGGGGGCCCTCCAATGTGGCTGAAGGTCATGTAGCTGGAGTGCAGCACCTCCTCAGCAGCCAGTGGGTCCTCCGAGACTAGCTCGATCTCAGAGTCCCCCGACTCAGCACTGCTGGCTTCATTATCCAGGGGTGAGGAGACGGCGGGGCGCCCAGGCTTCACCCGCTGGTCTCTCTTCTCAGTGGAAAGGGCTGGTGACTGCTGCATCTCTGGGGTTTCAAAGGAAAAGGTTTTTGCTTCTTTGATGGCACTGATGAGCTCATCCTCTGACAGGCTGCCTTTGCCCTGGGATTCTGAGCCAGACGGTTCTGCCACCCCGAAAGAAAGGGGAGAAAAAGAGAGAAAAAAATTGTTAAGAATGAGATTTTCTGGCTGCTTAGGCAACAAACACAATAGATTTCATGCCAGCACAGATCCCTCTAGCAGGGCTGGTAACACAGACAGAAAGCCTCCCTGTCTGGGATGACTAACAGTAATAACAGCTTGTCCTTACAGAGCATTTCCCATGCATGTACTCGTTAAAAAAGCAGTATCATCAGAATCATGTACTGAGGAAAAAACTGAGGCAACAAGACAGTGCTGGTCAGTGCTTGGCCAGTGGCTCAGCAGTACGGTTTTCACCAGGAAAACCACCAGTCACAAGGAATGTGGGCTCAGGCCACATGTGACAGCACCTGACTGTCAGCAGTGGATACAGGTCTCCTCTGGGGACAAACACGCACACAGGGCTGGTGGGCTCCTGACCGCTACATAGTTACTAGTAGTTTTGTCAAACTTTAACTTTCAGGTGTGGCAAGTTCCAGGTCAGAAACTTTTCTCAGGTGTTTGGTTTTTTGTGTTTGTTTGGTTTTTTTGGTGAGGGGTGGGTGTGGATGGTGATGGTGAATTCTCTGTTTGTTTTTATCTCAGTCAGGTCTAAGAATGAAATTATTTTTTTTCCGCTCTTAATATCATTGAGAACTACATGAACCAAAATAATGACTGACCAACTTGTCACCCAGAATATGAAACCAAAAAAATTCTCTGCGTTTTCTGGCTCACGCTGGAAGAAGATACACTCGAAGAGTGAAAATGAGCAGTTGAAAAGGGTGGCTGGTCACCCAGGGCTAGCAAGGAGCCCACATCCCATACTAGAAGGGAACCCAGCACCAGACTTCCCACCTGTTCTGCCTCCCTGTGTATCACTACACCACGTGGGATTTTGTAATGAAATAACAAAGAATGTAAAACTGCATGTGAAGTGTTCACCGTAAGAGGCAACAGAGGCAGGTCGAGGTGCATCAGCAGCTGGTTTGAGTTACCGCATGGGGAACCGGCTTCCCTAGATCAGTCACAGAGCATCAGCCATCCTCAAACCCAGACTACACCTGGTGCAGCGGCAGCAAGGGCAGCAGGCCACCTGAGTCTGTCTGTGGCAAGGGGGACCACGGCAGCAGCTGGCACCCAGTCCCCTGCTGCTGCCTGGCCATGGCCACCTCCCGGTCACAGGTTTCCACCTTGCCCTTCACTGACCCAGAGATCGTTACCATCCACATGCAAGACCCTCCCTTTTGGGAGGGGGTGGGGTGGGGCGGTGGAGCTGAGTTCCCCCATCACATTGAAAGAGCCATCAAGCACACATGGAAAAGTGTCCTTTGGACTCCTGAGTGCTTGCTCACTGATTTGATATCATTATTAAAATGACAGGGCTCACCCAGTGGTATTGCACGTGGTGAAGGTTCAAGGAAAAGAGACCCCCAAGTTTTCTCCTGCTGCTGGCAGAGGCCCACGGCAGGATACCACCTGCATCCACATGTCTGGGACTGCAGCAGAGCGGGGGAAGGTTTCCAGCCCCTCGGTTGCAGGTGGGGAGCCCCAAGCTGACCTGCACTTGCTCCCAGTGGGTATTTGCCTTCAGCCCAGCCCTGCCTTGGGTGCAGCCACTGGTATTGACTCCCCGAGCCCACCCAGCTGCACTGGCCACCTCTGGAACCTCCTCCACAACAAAGGGTGGGAAAGAGATTGTATCAGACATGACCTGGGATAAAACCACTATTTCTGGATATTTCCTGACTTAATTTCTCATGGTGATAACATAGCTGATTTCTTTTTGATCATATGCCTTCCCCAAGATGAATCAGGTAGAAGGGGAGGCTTTAACAACAGCACACAAGCCATGGCGTCCTGCTGGGAAACGGTCAAGAAAAACAACCTCCTCACACCCCTCCAAGCAATTTTGGTTTGTGCATCTGCCAATACACATCATCGCCAATTTTTAGCACATATAGTAGGCATGTCTGCAGCTCCTCTGACAAAACAGCTCTCTTGTAACACATCCCTCTCACATGAGAAAGTCCTCCTGCAACTCAGGCTATGGCCACAGACAGGATTAAGGTGTTTGGGACTGTTATGACACGCTCCTGTCTGGATGCCGGGAAGTTCCTGTTGCATGGGCCATGCTGAGCAGGAACCTGTGCATTCTTTTTCTCCAGCTGCAGGAAGCCCGCGTGAGCTGTGCCACTCTCCTGCATTACCGCATGTGAACATTTTCTCCCCGAGCAATGACTTAATGCGGCACATGTCCAAACAGGCATGTGACCGCCAGCCCTTGTAGCGCAGCAACGCACAGTCCCGCAGCTTCACCCCACTCCTGCCCGCACTGGCACGTTAGTAACTCTCAGCCGTGGCATTTACCTTGTGAACAAAATGTCCACTGTGGCCACCAGCAGGGTGTCACATTTACTGCTGGCATGGGGCAGCATATAAATACCCACAGCCTTTCAGTGCCAGCACAGCGTATGAACAGACCATGTCTACCTTCCCCAGAACGATGATGGCCAGTAATTAAAAGCAGTTTTCCAAAGTCCTGATCCAAGCAGGAGGGAACTGGGGGCTTCGCCAGAATGGCTGAAGGGTATCTAGGAGCGACAGCTTTGCTGGGTCACTGAGTACAAATACCTAGGGCAGGTTTTATATTTCTTCCTTGCTTATGAACGCGGAGCCCGGGCACAGCGTGTCCTCAGCTGCGGGAAATGGGTGAAATCCAGAGAAAACACCCTGCAGGAGCCAGGCCTCTAAAAGAAGATGCCTGCTTCTTTCCTTAATGCGACAGAAAAGCAGTGCTGCTAGCCTTCCAGCAGCCCAATGCAAGGTGGTGAGACCTCCCAGGGCTGTTTAGGCAGCACTGGGGATCAGCTTTGCCCACGGAAAAGAACATTTCTGTGCTGATAATTACACCAGCCACACCAGTACCTCCCAGTAATGCAGTAGCCATGGGGCTCAGCCGCACACTATTCAGCTGTTTGGATGGGAAACTGTTACCAAGTGTCACGAAGGCAGCCTTGAACAGTCGCCAAAGGCTGAATAAATAATAATTAGTGCCTGAAGTTCTTAATTACCTTGTAGTGCAAAAAGTGTAAATCGATAAAACATGGCATGCCTCAGAAGTAGCGTGTGATGTCACCCAGTCAAATAAAAGAAGAAAAATGGGAGTCTAAAGTCTATTTATTATCTAAAGTTTCTGGCTGATACAGGCAGAATAAACTCACAGCTGCAGTTGATGCTTTCTAGGTCTTTCTTTTTTTTTTTTTTTCCGTACAAATGCACACTCTGTTTTGGATAGGAACTATATTTCTGTAAGGGTGGGCATTACTGTGGGTGGAAATCCCAGACTGCCATTTTAAAGAAATTCCAGTTGATTTTTAAATATTTATAGATGCTATCAAAGGAAGGGAAATTTCAGCTTGGGGATGTTCACTGTCAAATCTTAAATGTTCATTGTCAAGGGGGTGTGATCCAGGACACTGAGATTTAATTTCAAGTCTGAAAATTTTGTTTCCTGTTAAAGAGCTCTATTCCTTTTTAAAACACGACGCCACTTTCATATTTTAGCAGTGTATAATAGGGAAAATGAGGAATAGGTATTATGTACTACTGCAGTAATCAGACAGTAAGAAAATGTATAAACATAGGATTTTGGTGGCTCCCCCAACAGAAATCAGGAGCCTTTAAAAGAGACTGGCCCTTTGTCCCTCCAGTCCCCTTTGTAAACGAGGTGACATTTCCCTCCTCAGCACTTTCTAAAAGCAGCACTCTCACTTGAAAACAGCACCTATTTTTAACAATTTAACCTTATTCTCTGCAAGAGCAGAGGTGTTAAAACAGCTATTAAAATTTAAAACGATCAACCCAGTCTTTTGCAGCATCCTGGTCCCACACACCTCATTTCCTCTGGGGAGTGTGGCCAGCCAGGGTGACCAAGAGACCCCAAAGACACCAGGATGCAGTCCAAACTGTTGTCTGGCTGATGATATCCCTAACGACACCTGCCAGCTCACAACTTCCCTTTGAGAAGAGACCCCGGGGGGACCGGGCTCAACAAGCCTGGATCCGACCCCAGTGCTCCTGAGCGGCTCTCAGCAATTTATTTCTGTGGATCCCCAGCCCTGCCTTCCCCTCTGTTAATACAGAAAGGGCAGCCCATCCTGAGCAGGGTGTTAGCGATGGACAGCACAGTTTGCATCCCCCTTTGGTTCAGCAATGCAAAGCGGTGCCCAAGTAGAGCAGAAACATCTCCAGCCATGGAGACCCATTACATTAATGTCTGCTCACATGCCCTTAGACAAAGGCCACAAACCCATTGTAATTCTCCAACGTGCAGGGCTGCAATTGCAGCCACTCTCTGAATACCAAAAAACCCAGTGCCATGCACCAGCATTACCTGTGCCAGAGGATGGTGGTGTGACAGATCCTGGGCTGTCATCTTCTGGCTCTGACACCGTCACGGTTGGTACCACTTCATGACTCGGCTTCAGGCTGCTCTCTGCCGGAGTTGGGCTCGACTCTTTGCTGGCAGCTTCCCAAGTGCTTTCTGTCTCAGTGAGCGTGATCTTTACGGGGACTGTAACCACAGAGGCACTGTGCTGATCTCCAGGCCTTACGTCTTCAAGCAGGTCTTGCTCTTTGGCTGCCTTCATGTTCTGTGAAGCCACCCGCTGAGGTTCAGGAGTGTGGCTGGACCTGGTGGGTATTCCCTGGTACTTATCGATAAGGCCTGGCCTCTCATCTTCTGAGTCAGGGTCATGTTTTTCTTGGTATTTTATCTCTTCTGATCTACTTATGTCCATGTATTTATAAGCTTCTGCTTTCATGGGATCTGCTAAGGTTTTATCAACTTCAGTAGATTCTGCAGGAGTCATCTCTATTCCTGAATCTGAGCTAAGCAAGCCATGGGAATCAAACCCAGTCGCATCTTGCACAGGATGCCCCAGCATGTTAAACCCCTCTGTGCTGCCCGAACAGGGAATGGGGCTGTTTTCCTGCTGATAAATGCCCGTGAAATAGGTGGAGTCCCGTGGGGTGGTGTAGTGGATATCGGAGATCAGAGAGGTGTAGAAGGAGCTGTCACCCCCGTTGGCAGTGGAGCCATAGTCAAAGAGGTGTGATGAGGCTGCAACACCTAAAGCAAAGACACAAAAATGATGCACAGTGAAGACACAAGTGTCTGCATGCATCAATCTGTCTGCAAAGCTGTACTCACTCCCTGCTGATTTTAGATTCGGTTTGTGCACCAGGCTTGGCTTTGCTTGAGAGCTCTTTGGGACTGTCTCTCACTATACCTTCAGGCAACATAGTGGCACATCTGTCAGACAAGGCTTCCAGCTGCTGTTCTATCTTAAAATAGCTATAACCATCATGATAACTGCTAATAGTTCCCTGCCAATGTTTGCCCAGCCTGCGCATAAAAATCTCCAGTGATGACAATCCCACAACCTTCCTCACAATCTGACTCAAGGGGCTCACCATCCCATATCCTTAAAAATAAACTGATTTCCAATACAAGAACAATCCTGAGCAAAAATATGTAATTTTTTTTTTTAATACAGAGACATGGAGGAGTTTCACCCTAAGGAAACTTTTCATTAAGGAATAAAAATTCTGCTGGACAGAAATTGAGATGGAAAATTGGTAGGCAGCTTTAGATTTCATTTTCTCTTTTAAGAATAGGCACCCCAAATTTGTGAAATACCAGGGCAGAGACTAAACATGCTCATTTAGCAATTTCCACATGCTCAGAAAGCCTTATCCTGTGTACACCATCTACAAAGCATGCTGGCATGGTAGTGGTTAAACCTCTACCCACGCCCATGCATCATTTTCATACACTACCTCTAATTCCCTCTGTCATGCTTTAAGTTCCTGGGGATGATGCTAATTAAATTACAAACAATGGCCAGTCTCAATTTGCAGCATTCATATAAAGCTCAATGACTGGAACAGCAAGATCCCCCATGAGGGAGGCGGGAAGGGAAATTTTTATAGGGGCTGAGGGAATGGGGATCTAAAGGAACAAAGCTGATGTCTGTAGGAGCTGGTGCCTATAGGGAGGCAGCAGCCTGTTAACTGCTTAAGTGCTGATGCACGCTGCATCTCAGAGGCTGGATGGCTTTCTCCAGCCTCTGCTTATCACCCTGCAAGGGATGTGAGGCTCCTGATGTGCTCCACATGTGCTGTGTCCTGGGCTACCACATGCAATGCAAACTTAAAAGTTAGCATTAAATGGACGTTACTTCAGCTGCAAAGCCAGAAGCCGGACAATGTAGCATGAAAGCTCCTGAGCTACTTGCATTTGGTTATTTTCTTTCTCCTTGCACATACATAATGATACCATCTCTAAATACCATCACAACTGCTTTTTCCCCATGGGCCTCTATGCATTAGGCACGTGCTGCTCATTTAGTAAGCCCTGAAGCCATATTTTTTTCCCCTTAACACTGCTTAGTGTGTAGCTGCTGGCTTGATTTTACTGCACAACCTTGCTGGCTTGACATGCACAACCCAAGCCCCGCACAAAGGCAGAATGACCATTTCCCTCACCATATTTTTGCATCTCTCAGTGCTATGATGACTTGCAAGCAACTTCTCTTCCCTGGATCACCTTTAGGGTGGAAACAGCATGCTGCTCCTTTTACAAGGGGAAACCTGGTAGCATAGGGAAAAAGCAACGCAAAAGTGCCACAGCTTGCTTTTCAGCATACCTACACTACCAGCTCCTATGCGTCCGTCCTCGCTAACTTTGGGTGCTGCTGGTCCCCCGCCAGCACTCACTGCTAATCTGCTACTGCATGCATGATGCTGACAGCAGCTCCAGCCCCACACCCCAACAGCTCACAGCTAAGGATTTGTGGCAGCTGTCTTTGCCATATGAGAGCACTGAGCAAGGGGTGCTATAGCTAGCAAGCGAAAAATTATCACCATTCCCAGTCATTCCCAGCCTCCAGTTTGCTCTCCTCACAACTACGTAGCACTGCATAGAACTTTTCATAGAAATATTTATGATCAAAGCAAGATCTTGTTTCAGAGCAGACAGGGTCACTGCGGAGACTCTTCCTACACATGTGAATTTGGAATTTTTTTTTTCCCCTCTACATAATACATTTACCTAACTCTAAATTTCACCTTCTATTTTCTTGCCAGCTCACTCAGGGCTGCAAGATCTTTTTGTAACGCTCTGCAGGCAGTTCTCATCCTCACTGCTCCAAACAACTCCAACTCATCAGCAAAGGTACATGAGAACAGAGCCTAAGTGGAAAACCACAGTGAAACCAAAGCAGAATAAGGGCTAAGCAGGGCTGCCCAGAACCCACATCAGGTCCTACCTGATGTTATCCAGTGCCTCAGAAGGCCAGCTCATGCCCAAAAAACATTCCTAAATTATTAGGAAGTAAAAAGGGATAGGTTCTTTTCCTTGCAAGTATTTTTCTTGCTGAACTTGCCTTTTTGAAAATTATCCATAAACAGGCTTGAATTTTTACAAATGTGTTGGTTAGCTGGAATTACCTGATGCATTTTTTATGCCAACATATTTCATGCTGTGAATTGCTGACTATGGACTATTCATGCCTGTTGCTGCCAGTATCTGCTGTTTGTAATTTACAATTTGTGCTGGCTGAGTGGTTGTCTAAATCATGGGGTTTCAGGACTGCTCTTTCATTAGATGATTCCTCAGTGCCTACTGGACCTGATCCAAAGCCCACTGAATTCACTAGAAAAGTCCCATCGATTCTGAGTGCTTTGGACCAGCTCAAGATGGCTGTGCAATACTTTCTGCTCTGGGTGCTCATGAAAAATACACAGTCACAACACCATCAGTGAGCAAAAATCCATTTCTACAAATATCACACCATTGCTAGTAAAGAGGGAGCACAAACATAGTCAAAGGAGATTGAAGTTGCTGTCAAGCCAATATTCATAGATGCTGTTTGCAGCTTTCATTTTGGCTTTGTCCACAGAATATGCGAGCCAGATGCATATGCATTTGCAGCACTTAGTAATGCTGATCAATAGAGCAGTGAAAGGGTTTCTAATGCATTTGTGTCAGGTGTTTCATAGCAGGAGTTATAGCTGACCAGGAGAGCTCGCAGGAGAGCCACTGTGATAAAGAAAACCTGGGAAAATATCATCCTATTCTTTATGTTATTCAGCAGCAGAAAGAAAAAAACCCACCCTGAAATAGTCATCAACAGAAACATTGCTTCACATTTTCAAATAGTACAAAACCACTGCTGAAGCAGATGTTAACACAAGAGCTGATTTAAAATGGACTCGTTGTCAATCATAAGCCTTTTTTTTTTTCTGCAGTGATTTTGGAAATAACAATGAAAAAAGAAAATGCATTTCTTACTGGGGTTCAGGAGGAAGACGAAGAGTTAAAGGGGGTGTAAGCAGGTCCATGTGCAAGGGCCAGTAGAGATAGGGTTTGAATTAACAGAACATAGAGGGATCCCAACTCTCAAGGCAACTGCTGAGTCAAAAGCACTGAAGACAGCTGAAATTGCCTAATTACTAGGATTTAACAAAACTCTCAATTTCCACAGGGAATGATTTAAAGCCACTGGTAAAACTGCCTCTTATTGGGGAAGTGTGAATCTATCAGCTATTAGGCTGGCTATTAAAGACATGGAAACCTGTAATAGCTGAGATTTTTGCTGAAGAATAGTTGTATTCAGAGCCTGGTGATTAAGCAATGCTCTCTCTCTGACTTTAAGTTTATTTAGTTCAATATCCGTGGGAAGGAGAAGCCTTGAATAGCACTGGTAACGGATGGCAGTATCAGATCTGAATTTACCCTTGTTACAAAGGGTTGGTTTTTAAAAAAACTGGATTTCCCTCAAATATGCCCAAAATCTCGCCTGCCAATTCAGGTAAAGCAAAGCTATTCAGCGCCTGAGAGCAGCAGTCCTGCTTTCTTGTAACACGAGCCCTCGGGAAATAATTTCACTTCCTGCAACCAGCTAAGAAGTAATGGGTCTAATTCAATCATTTGAACACAGCTGAGATGCTCAGCAAGTTACATGTATTTTCATCAACTGTACAGAAAAAAAAAATTGAAAATGACTGTTTAATTTCCTTGGAATAAGTAAGTGAACGCTCCAGAAATCTGCTCCTACAGCACTGGATTTAGAGCTATTTAGCAACTGACACAGGAAATAATTTAGAAATCATTGGTTCCATGCAGAGTAACTCTTAATTTAAGAAAGGCAGCTGAAGCCCAGTTTGGATCAATGCAAGCTGAACTGCTGCAGCACACTGGAAGGGGAAGCAGAAGTTAGCTGAGGATAATACACAAGAAAAAGAATTAAATAAAACCGACTTTAATTTTTCCCCCCAACTACGGTATGCTCAGGCTTCTTAAAATGGATCACTTCAGAATCCTGTGTTGAATTTTCAACACAATAACTAGTTTTCACGTTACTCTGCCTTTCTCAGTCTTCACGTGCAACTCTGATGATCTTCAATGGCACAGCCAGCCAGCCACAGGAGGACGGGAAAGTTCAGTTCTAGAGAACAGCTGACAACCCTGCAATGCGAGGTTTGGTATTTATTGTGTGTCAGTGATTAGGTCAGAATTATTAATTTTTCAGAAGGGGGGTGGGGGGTGTCTAATCTTTAATTAGATTATGCTATTTTTACAGCCTGGAGATGCACTGAGAAGAGGAAGGTTTTTTGGTTGCAATTGGAGGAGTAAAGGTTTCAGCAACCTTTTCAAGACAAAAGCAGAATAGTGTGAGCAAGCTGCTTCCAGCAAATTCCTGTAAGTCTTTTAAATAGTTGGCTCTGATTTTGCTTTGGATATTGAGCCTCAGGAGTCATTACTGGCTATGCCACTGCTGCAAGACTGCTAGCTCCCAGGAGGAGGATCTCCCCAGGCATCTCTCATGTCCATGCAGGTCACAGCCTCCTGGACAAGGTCCACCTTGTCCTGTTCGGAACTGTGGTAATTTATAGACTAAAGATAATAATAATAAGCAAAGTCCCATAAACAAGGGGAGTACTCTTGTTTGACTGGCTCCAAATGATGCTAGAAGGTCTCTGAGACCACATGACACTCCCAGTACTGCAGCCCTTTAGATGTCATCCAGAGATTTGAGGTTTTAGATAAGAGCAATGAGCATTTTCCAGCACAGCAACTTTGCTCTGATGCAAGACTCACAAAGGCACCGCAGAGCTCAGGGATATACAGTGACATTCTTTCAGTACTGAGACTAAAGCCTGGCTCTTAAAAACATATCCTATATTGTCTTAAAGGCTCAAGGAGGTGGTTGAACGCTTTGCCAAGCTTTTTATAATTACCCTTTGACTTAGAAAAGCTGATTTCATAGCAAGGCTGTCTGTCCAAGGAGTCATCATGGCATCCCATTGCACCTGGCAGTGATGCAGGGGAGCCCCATTGCCCAGACCTTGCCACCACCTAAACATCTGTATCTGGAGATCAAACTACAGCTCAAGGTCCTCTCTGGTGACCAGCACAGACCATGTTTCCCAGCCCCACAACAACAGCTCATGTTCCAGTCTCTCCTTCATTTTTATTGTTCATCCATGACCATCAGATAGATGCATCCTCCTGCTTTCTTCCAAACACAAAAGCTGCTGTTAAACAGTCCTGTCTATTCTGTACCAAATCAACAATTTTGTCATCAGCTACTAGGAAAAAGCCTGTGCTTGACCTTGGCTTTTTTTATTCATAACTTATCCTTAAAAAAAAAAAGTAGAAAAAAAGGGAAAGACTTGTTCCTGTTCCTTTGACCCTGATACACGATGTGTCATTGTTTCTCTTTAGTTTCCCAATTCAGTTACCGTCCTTTTTAAAACTCGTATTGCCTTACTATGTTCTCTTCTGTAGTCATATACATATTTCTCCAGGTGTTCAGCATTTTATCACTTTTCCACATCTCTTCACAGTACCCAAATGGACCAGCAGTCCCAAGTCTACCTCCAAATTCAAAGCACACCCTGTCTTCTTAGATCCCAATCAAGCTGCTTCTTCCTCCCTGCTTGATTTCAAGTCCAACTCAAACCACAGAAAAGCTCCCCAGATTTCCAAACATCCTTTACTAGTACCACTCCCAGCAGCAGCAAGGGCAGCTTGCACATGTGGCAGAGGCATGTCTCTGCCCCATCCCAAATCACACAATGCTTCAAATTAGGCTGGCAACCCTCAGGGATGTTTGAGTGTACCACTTGGGAGCCATGCTCTCAATTCTGCAAGAGCCTTCTTCCATGAATTTTCTAACCCAAGGGACTTCAATATCTATGTAAACCTCAAAAGTACTTGAGCATTTGTGTGTCAACTCAAGAAAAGCTTGAAACCCAAATGGCTGAGATCCCTCACGCCAAGTGCAGGCATCACTGTGCTGTGGGTAACACCACTGGATCAGCTCTCAGTCTCCTCTGGATTAGCCCATCTCAATGGCCAGAGCCAGCTGTCAGCCCTGAGCTATCCTACCTCCAGATGCTATAGGTTAGATGCAGAGAGCAGCAAGCTGCTTGCAAGAGAACTGCACTAGGCATGCATCCCTCGCAGCAGTGCCAGCTCTTCCCGGCTGCCAGGAGATGGTGCTCTTTGTTTTAGCTCAGGATTTGAAAACTCACTTTACAGGTTAGCAACTTCTTTTCCTCCAGAACTCTCATGATTCCGACTGCAGGAAAGATGTAACTCCACAAGTCATAGCATTTGCAAACATGAATGGCAATACTCCAAAAGTAATTTTGGGATTTATCTGCACGATAGTGGCTATACAAAATCTGGATGTATCAGAAGGATACATGGTCTTACTCTATTATTATGGTTCTCTGCATGAGTCCTGAAGTCAGAGCTTGGGGAAACTCAGAGCAGCACGAAGGCTGCTTTCTGCCACCTCAGAGCAGCTGACAGCTCTGCGCCTTAGCTCCTGGGGACAGGAGTGAGTCAGTGCATCAGCTGCGCAAGTTGTTCATCCTTCCCCTCGAGATCCCGCAGCAGCCAGAGGAAATGCTGCCATGCAGAGAGGCAGGTGCTGTCTCCTGCCCAGGCAGGAGGGCAAAAGGACAAGGTTGAAAAAACGGGCTTAATTCTCTTTACACTCTAGTTACTACATTGACTTCATTGGAGTGACTTCTGCTTCATCCTGCCTGAGATGGAAAGCAAGACCTAAACTCAGACAAGTTAATTATATGCTTTGAGGCATGTAAAACCCCTCCCCCAAGTCAATTCATAGAAGATACGAGTTACTACAGCCTCCAGTCCCAACATTTTTGCTGTCTACTGTAAGCAGGTATTGCAGCTTCCACTTCCTGGGCTCCCCCGTTTCAGTCCTCCATGTGCTAAATGTGTGTGTGTGGGGGGGGGGGGGGTCAGCTGGGATTCCAGCCTCCAGAAAACCTAGGCTGCTGGTGCTGAGCATCATTTATTCAACCCACTATCTCATCATAAGCACAGAGGCTGCAGCGGGGAACAATTTGCTTTCAGAGTCCAGCCTCTGGAGGCCCTAACGCTTTTGGGAGCTTCAGTTTGGGGGCAGCCTGGTTGAGACGCTCCCCCCAGTAGCTGGTGGCAGGTCACCATCGTGTTAAGCCAAAGCGTGGTCCTTCCACATGGCTTCCCCAAGACCCTGCCTGGGGGTTTCTCCTGTTGCCCCAGATGACTTGTTTCTTCCCCAAACTGGGCAGGCACAGATCAGGTCTTGGCTCAGCTGCTGAGTGCTACAGCCCCGTCTACAGGAGGGATGTGTAGGGAACACTGATGAGCTTTTAATAAGATTAAGATAGATCTGCTCTGGGGACGGCAGGACACGCTGTGCTGTTGGCACCACCACCCCAGCAGGCTATTAACAGCATCTTTTTTTGTTGTTGTGGACTCTGCACCACAACAGCTATCATCTCCCTGCAAGCACCACTCCAAAAAGCTATCAGGGTCCACTTTTTCGTGCTGAGTAGGCACTGTGGATATTGTGGTGCACCCCAGACCAAGCCAAGTGAAACAAAGGAACACAGCTTGATTTGATGATGCTGAATATCCTCAGCTCCCATGGACACCCACAGAGCTCATGGCATCTGACAGAGGATGCTCAGCATCAGCCAGCGTGCAAAGTGAACCCGTAGTAAATGATTCAGCAGTTCCACCCCCACGTACCCTTCAGGCTTTCTGCTTCAATAAATGGTCTCAGAGAGCTCTAATGTGACCTGGAAGTAAAACCCTGGTCTGTGACAGCCCTCCCCAGCACTCTAGACGCATGAAAAATCAGGAACACTGGAGGGGATTAAAAAAAAAAAAAGAAAAAGAAAAAGCCCTGAGAGGAGCACAAAACTGTTTAAAATGTGCATAAAGTTGCAAATGCTTCTGCTAGAAGTGCAGCTGCAGTAGATTTTCATAATTTTCAGAAAAGGATAAAAATATTATTTAGTAAGTTTTAAAGAAAATTTGGTTCAGGAAAAAAGCAGGTTTTCACTCCTGTGATAGAAGTAACGAGTGATCAGTAGGGTTCAGTAACACTAAGGTACTGCCTAAAATGCTATCAAATGCACTTTGCTAAGGATAATTAAACCACGCTTATGAGAATAATTCATTCATATTTCACTGTAGTCACATTTCCCCTAGAACAATCAAACTCCACTGAGTCCCACGACAAAAATATTAAAAGCATTAAGTGAATTAGCACCTAAACCATGCTTTTCAATGACTTGAAATGGGACCCAGCTCCCTTTAGAGCACTACACACCGAAGTATCTCACAAAATCTAGATGTGGTTGGCTAAGTCTCATTTGCCTTTGAGATATAAAATACCTAAATCCCACTCCAAACATGATTTAGCAACTTCAGCTGATCACTATTTTTACCTCCCGACCACCACAGAGCAGCAGTTGGTCACTCTCCAACCTCTGACCAGGTTTTCTTTCAACATCCCCTACAGAAACACCCTCTTCCCCTGCCCAGCCTCCACCCCAGGGCCCTGTCACGTTCTGTCCATCCAGCCCCGCCTTTGCTGGGTCTCAGTTACTTACAAATTCAGCTTTTCACAACTGCTGTAAAGCAATCAACAGCCGTGCAGCTGCAGATACAAACTCAGCCTGGAAAAGAGAAAAATGCCAGCACCAGCTGCTTTTGATGCTGCAGTAAACACGGGACAGAAAGCATCACCCTACAGCTTCAGGCTCTTCCACAGGGAGGTAAAAGCCAGTGTCAGAGAAAGGCTTTTGCTGAAATACAAGTCTTTGAGTAAGAACCTGATACACATCTGGAAGACTGCTGAGTCTTCCCTATGCCATTCATACCTGACCACAATATCTCATGGAAATCCAGCTATTTAAAAATGAGAAAAAAAAGGAAGAAAGCCAATCATGCAATTGGCTCCCCATCCCCCAAGGTCAAAGCCCCCCCAGCATCATGAATCTTCCAGGGAGACAGAGCAACAACTGCAATGAAGTTCAGCTGAAATCACTGAGGTCTCTCGAGAGGAAAATTAATTTTGTGACAATGCGTAACACCTACAGCAATGTGTCAGGCATGGTAATTCAGGGAGAAAACTATCTGTCAGGCACCGAGGGCTGAGGTAAATCGGGAGTGACTGCACCAAAGGCAAGAGAGTTACCCTGCATAAAACTATCACCAGGGAAGGAAGTACTCAGCCCTGGGAACCAACAAGTAGAGTCTGAGGACAAGGCATTACTGGCCACAAATCAGGATCAGATCTAATGCCCAAGGGAGAGCAGGGAAATCTAGGTCAGAGAGGATATGGTGGTGTGAGGCTGACACAGGCAAAGAGACAGAGCTCAAAAGTCACCATCTAACTCTCTTTTCACCCAGGGTTTTCCCATCACCTGACCTGCACCAGAAAGACCAAAGATCTGGCGTATGCTATGCTGGCTCCTGGTGTCTACCTTTATCGCAGCAATAGAAACATTAGGAGAAAAGACCCTGTACAGCATCAAATAAGATCCAGAATACATAAGAGCATCAAGGAGTGAGGAAATATGAGCAGTTCCAGAAAAGATGGGGAGGGGGCCGGGGGGAAGGTAGGTTCTGCTGAGGCAGGTGGGACAGTGGGCTCTGATCCAAGTGCTAATGTGGTTTCCTTGCATGTTAAGTTATTTCTCTGTTTCTAGAAGGTGGGGGCACCAAGGATGCATCTGAAAGTCAGTCAAAAGTTTTCAAAAGTATGTTAAAAGTTAAATCTCTCAAAGTAGTGCAGAATGTGGGGCAGAGCCACTGCAGTCATAAATCAGTATCAACCTGCTGGCTCCAGCCTCTGCTTAAGGAGGATCAGGCCATATGTGCTGTAACTAATGCTATAAATGTCCTTGCCTTCAAGCTCCCTCTTTTATTTACCTGCCACTATGTCTTTTCTCCAGTAAAAGATGAGTTTACTCCAAGCAGAGACAGAAAAAATCCTCCCCAGACATCTCACTTCCCTGAAGGACGTTTTTAGAGATTTAGCCTAGCCTACACTCTAGTGAAGAACTGATACAACTACAAACCCCTCCACCTCCTGTGTATCAACACGTGACACCAGAAATATTCACCCAGCAAGTTTGAAGCCTGTACTCTGAGGAGAGGTGCAATTAAGATTTTGAGGATCACAGGTTAGTTTGACTGTTGCCTTCCCTGAAAGCCCAGGAGAAGCTCCTGCTCCGTCCTTACTCAGCAGCTCTCCATCTCATTTCCAAAGCTTGAAGGCTTGCAGGGGTGATGTGGGATCTCTGTGGTGAGCTGGGGCCTGGTCAACAGGCTGGCTTGTCTTTGAGCACCTTTCACAGACACCCTGGATGTCACCCATGAGCTCCTGGCTCCCGGATACCCCCAAGCTGGGGGAAGAGGAGCAGCTCCAATCCCCTCTATACATGTGCACCATGCAGGCAGCCCCACGAGCAGTGCTGCAGACTCATCCACTGTTTCCTGGGATAAGGAAACCTAGGACATGGGTATCTTTGGCTCTGGCCCTCTTCTGTCCTGCTGCAGGCAGCAGGGCAGGGATAGGGCAATTACTTTGCTCTAGGGCAGGCAGCTGCTGATCATCACTTTTCTGGAAGAGCAGAGGAAAGCCAACGCAAAGTTATGCTTCTGTTGTTTGCAAGGGGACCCAGCTCCCCACAGTCAAGAGTCGGTGGCTAAATCACAGTCTTCTGCAGATTTAAAGACAGTAGAGGCTGCCCTTTGAAGCACTACTGAAAGCTCCTGAGATTGTGGCAGAGCAACCTTGAGTTAAACCAACCATTTGCTGGAATTACTGTGTGTTATTAAAGCAGGAGGGGGGCAGCAGCTTGACAGCAGCGCCAGGACCAACCTCTCTGGCAGGCGCTTCTCTCCGCATTCAGCAGCACAGCCTGGTGTTTGGCTTCACAAGTGAAAAGCTGGGGATAATTACCCAGATCATGATGCCTCATGCAGTTTTCCCAGAGTCTCTGCCACACAGGAAAGGTCAGCTGCCAGGTAACCGTGGAAGCTGCAGTGAAAGGCAGAAGCAGGGAGCTCTCCCCTCGCTCTGCTCTGCTTGATCTCCCATACGTGTGCCGACAGTGCTGCTGAAGCAGTTCTTGTGGAGCGGTTATTGCACACCACTGCTTCACCCACATCTGCTGGAAGATTTCTATTAAAAGTTGCAATGAAAATTTACCTTTTCAATCGCAGGGAGGTCTTTTTTTCCTCCAAAGAACATCCCCTTCCCTAAGTGAAACATCCAAGACTCCAAACCTGAAAATCTGACTTTGCTGCCATCCTGACCTTAGGAGAGGCAGAAAGCACTGAGTTTCCTATTCAGCCCAGGGAGGTCTCAGATCCTGAATGACTGAAGGTTTTTAAGAGTATCTACACAAGCAACTCTCTAATGCTATCAGTAGAGGTGCTCCTGCTCAGGGAGGCAGGACAAATACTGGACCTCCATGGCAGCTCTCCTGCTTCAGGCTCTAGCATGAGCTACTCTTGTAAGACAGCTCCATGACAGTCAAATTTGCAGCCATCATCACCAACAAGGACCCTTCAATCCCAGCAGGTACACCAGGTACAGCGCGTCAACTGAAACGAAAGCAGCTTCTAGATCAAGTTCTGGACAGGACATCTCTGCAGATACTGCTGATTCACTCACAGGTTTGTGCCCAAATGATAAACATGCCTAAAGAGAAAAAGAAATATGGCAAGCAGGGTTTTTTTGCTGTTTTCAAAGAGATAGAAAGGGACATCCAGAAAACTTTAGGGCAAGTGAAGAAATCTGCCCTCCAGGAAAAGCCCATTTTGTGAGTACCACAGCAAGTGAGCTAGAGGGCATTTGGAAGAGCATGACTTCTAGCTAAGATTAAGCATTAGGTTGTGCTTAAAGAAACCCCACAAACAAAACAAAACAGCCCCACAACCTAATAGCCTTCCTGGCTAGAAGCTTGGTTTTAGGAAGCAAAGGAAAAGTAGTGAGTGTGGGGAAACTCCACTCTCGCATTTTTAGCATTCAGTCCTCTGTAGTAATCAACTCAATGTATATACAGGAAATCATGCAAATGGATAAAGTGATAACAAGGGAATTAAGACACTAAGATGTCCTGGAATGAGTTCTTCACATGCAGTATCAGATACTGGCTAATCATTCATTGCATTAAAAACCTCAGCCAGGGTAGTGTAAATGCATCAGTGGATGACACTGTGCTCAGGGATGTAGCGTATTCAAGCCCAGAGCTTAAGCAGTGCTGCAGACTGAGCATGACCAAGTACCCAGGCAGGACGCTAAAGGAGGCAAGAGGCAGCCCACAAACAGACAGCAAAAGAAATAAGGGCTCATGATCTAACCCTGCAATGTAAAACAAAGGAGGTCCCATACAGGGACAGGGAGAAGAGACTCACACTATTCATCTGTAGCTTGTCCTCTAGGGCACAGATAAACCAGGAGCCAAGTATTTTTGTGGTTTGTTTTCTTCACTTTGGAAAAGCACAGAAAAACGCAGAGAAGCTACAGAAGACAACAGTGATAGCATAAGTACTGGAGGGCAAGTACTGGGACCGGTCTGGAGGAGGGAGTAACAGAGATAAATTTATATTGTATGGGAGGGGGAGAACAGGGTCACAGTCTATAAATACTCTCATGGTACCAATATCAGCAAAGGGAAGGAATTAGTCACAGTCTTAGAGGATGGGAGAAAAGAGCAGTGACTTGAAGTTAAGATATAAGATTAGCCTACATGTTAAGGTGTGTTTCTGGATGGAACAGGGGAGAAAATTGGAAGAGGGAGTACAGGGTGTGCCCATGTATCATCTGCCCTTTACAGCACATCTGGAATTAATTCCAGCTCTGCCCTGGGAGGGAGTTCCAGGTGTTTTTCTGGCATCACTGTTGATAGCCCAATTTTGCCTCTTGTAAATTAACACTACAGATGAAATCTGGGCAAATAAGAGACTTCAGTTTGAGAGAAAGTTAGAGAGAGAAAATTAAAGAGAAGTAATTCAGCTTGGAACTGAGCTGTAACAGATAATTTTTTTTAATGATTTTTTTTTTCAGTGAAACACAAAAACAAACCAATAAAAAAATCATTCTAGGTCAAATCAATTTAATTTGACCTGAAGCTAAATGTCAGATCTGGTTTACAGCAAACTTCAAATATCAAAGGGAAATGCTGTGCATCAGGGTCCCTGCAACATGGTGCATGCAGGGGGACTCTGCAGGGTGGCCTTTATTTTCCCTACCCCAGCCCAGCTGCACCTAACAGGCTGCAGCTCCCTTCAGAGTCAGAGAAGCATCTTTCATCTTCTTCCCTAAGTTCTTCCCAAGTCCAATCACTTCAGCATAGCACCCACATGACCGAAGTTCACAGGCAGTCCTAAATCACACTCAGACCCATCTTAGCTTCCAGGGTGTTGGATTTAAGCCCATGAAATTATTCACCACATATATAGTACAGTTGCTATAGTAACATCCTATTGAGTATTATTAGAAATCACTGTCCCCAAATCCCATATATTGGAAGGAGTTGCGCAGCAGAGGTAAGAGCCATCTTTGCCTGCACAGCTTTCCATTCCCCATAGCTCCCAACAGCTGACAATCTGGGCAGTGGATTAACCATGCCCTATCTTTCCTCAGTGCTATCAGTTGCAGCACTGAGCTGTGAAGTGCAAAAAGCAAACTGCACCCCACTTGCCACTGGCCTAGCTTGTTCAAAGCAGCTGCTTTTTAAAGCCACTTCTTCACAGCAATTTGCTTACATCTTTTCCAGAAGTGAATGAACAAAATATGCGCCAATTTAAATGCAGACAATGGGCATTTTTGTTATCCCAAGAAACAAGGAAAACCTGAGCCCCCTTCCACCTCCGTGATTCACAAGAATTAAAAGTATGACCTGGCAGAGGTTAAATTTTGCATTGGACTTTTCTGAACATCTCCCTTTTACTAAAAAGATCGATTAACATTTTTTTTTTTCTGATGTTGAATGTTAAAACAGTGCACATTCCTTAGCAAGCAAGAAATTAAGCCAGGAGAAGGCTGAGGATGGACAGAGAGGACTGGATGAAGAACCAGACTGCACCTTGCTCTAAAGCACAAGTCACTACATTCTTCCATTAAACACATCTACCTAGAGGCAAACTGGGTTTCAGAAATTAAATACAAGTAATTTATTAGGTAACGGTCTTCCACAATAAATAAGGAATTTCAGGAAGCTTAAAATAGCATTTGATGTCTTAGCCAAATGCCACATGGCTCCAGTGCTGCAGCTCTTACTGTCCATGAGGCCAGCAGATGTCCACATCAGCCACGGGGCTGTAACACAGAAAGGGCTTCTGAGGTCCACGCTGCTTCCAGCTTGACCCAAAATTGCTCAAAGACAATAACCAATGTTCTCCTCCTTTAAAAAACTGGAAACATGAGAGATACAAGAAGCTGAGGATAGGAGATGGCATTAAGATTATTTCCAACTGGTTATTTATACCCTTAATGGCTTGACTTTTATTTACCCTGAAGCCATCTAACACTGTTTTGCAGCGTGAAAGGGCCTTCATGTGGATAAACATTCAGATCTGTCACTGTAAGACACTCACAATATATGAGCAAACTCTTCACTTTTTAGTGTTTTCATCTAATTAAATACATCAGATAAAGGCTAAAGGATTTTTTGCCAGCTTTTGACCACGATCACAAGTGTAAACAGCCATTCGGGTGAGGTATTTCTGTCTGCACATCCAGGGCGGTCCGAGACACCTTCCTTGGCTGCCATCACCATTCCCCAGCCAAAGGCTGTGCTGGCAACCCAGGTCAGGCCCCTGTCTGTGGGGATCAAGAGCCTCCATCTCCTGCCTGGACCTGCCGCAGGGTGTCTCCAGGTGGGTCTTGCCCAAGCTACAGACAAGGTCAGATTCGTCTTCAAGAGGGAGAGCAGAAAAAGCTTTTCCATCTTAACCACAGGTGGTCAGCTTGATGCAACCTCACACGAAGGTTTTGACCATCTCTGTACCAGCTAGCTAAACTGCACCAGAGATCTCTGGCACCTGTCTGCCCCAAGGGCTACATGGGCAGAGCATCCCCGATAGACTTTGTGTTGTGATGATGAGAAGGAACCAGCTGAGAAAGGAAGCACAAAAGGATGCAGAGACAAGAGGATGAACATGGAGAAGAGCTCAGTGCTAAGAACTGCTAAGGGAGAGGTATTGGGAGAGAGGAAAAAGATGGGGCATGCAGGAGTGGCGTGGAAAGCAGAGGAGGAAAAGTACACTGATGTGAAGAGACAGAAACAGGCAGAGCAGAACAAGAATTAAAGGTAAGAAGAGCGATGCAGAAGAATTAAAACAAAGTTATGGGGAAAAGGACAAGAGAGCTAGAGAAGAAAGTAGAGACTGAAGTATGAAATGGGTGAAAAGAGAAGAAATTGTAGAAGTGCTAGGATAGACGCACATACCTGTCTGCATGTACAGTGTGAAGGTTACTACATTTGAGCTACACTTCCCTCGTTCATGTTTATCCATCATAAATTTCTGGGACACTATTTTTAACCATGTACAAAAACACACTCACTCCATTTTGAAGGAAGGGCCAGGCACAAGGCGAATCTCTTTTTAGAAGAAATTTTGAACGACTATCAGAGCACACCCAATGCCTATGAATAAATAACTCTGCTCCTGCGGAGGAGTCTGTGGCAAAGAGCTGTTCTCAAATGCACACGCAGCCCTGAAGAAGGCGGTGGTCATGAACCCTGCATGGCTCAGGTGTTTTACCACCCCTCCTGCAGGGAAGGAGCTTTTTCAGTCTGGAGCAGCAAAGGGCATGAGGAGCAACATGTACACGACGACAGAGGAACGTGGTCAACACGTGAGCTGTTGTGCAGGTCCTGCTGCCTGGACCAGACAGCTCCTTCTTGCACCACAGCCATGCCGTGCCCTCTGCACCAGTCTGCCGGGCAACAGCCTGGTCCAGGTTCAGCAGCACCAGTCTGATGCTATTTTTATGCCACCTTAGGTGTGAGAACCTTGGGTGGAACAGACGGCTGCTGGAAGAAAAAGGGAGGAAAGATGCTTTGCTCTATGCTGTTGTGCTGCCATCCTCATCACCAGGGCTGGAATATTGCTGGCTAACACGGCTGCAGTGGGAAACACTGGGCAGGGAGCAGATTAGCTTAAGGCAGAAATGTGCTGATTTACAGCTAAACCTTCCCCCCAGTGTCAACTCTGTGCTTGAATCAGTCAAATAAGCTGTTGTGTCCTGTTCTCTGCACATTACAGCTGCTCTGCCCCTCACTATAAGCATGAGCTGAGGTTGATTTAACCAGTTAGAGGAGGAAGAATTAAGCCACTAAGCCTTTCTTGGGTAGGACAACAAGGCAGGCAGGGATTGAGTCTAAGGAAAGATCAGCTCCAGTTTGCTCCCCTTGGAGCTGCTTGAGGCTGACATAACTTAGCCCTGCCTCAAGGCTGCCCTAACTCCATGCTGGGAGAGTGACTCTGCATGGAGGAGCAGCACATGGAGATGCACAAAGACATTTCTACCCACCCTGCCCCCCCCAGCACCACTTCCAGACCACATGCAATTTGACCATACCATTCGGTATATTCAGCCTGCTTTGAAAAGCATCTGTCCTCCCTCCCTGGGAGGCGGCTGGTGACAGCCACAAGCTGAGACAGAGGATCTAAAACAAGGTTTGACAGTACTTGTGCAACAACCTTTCAATTTATCCATTTACCCACACGTTCCTTCCCTTTGGCTGCTATATCTTACTGATTACCTAATTATGCACCCTTATTCACCTGGAAGTGTATGAAGTAGGACATTGATACATTTTATAAGACTGTACTGGAGGCATCACTTTCATGAGAGGTAAAAACAACATAAAGCTTCTGTCCATCTGCTATCTGACTTTACTCAACTGCCTCTTATACCAGCTGAGCTGACAGAGATACATCTTAAGAGTCCAGACACTACCAGTATGGGTAATGTGCAGAGTCTGAGTGCCTGCACAGTTTATTCTCGTTAGAGTGATGTGAGGCTCCCAAATCCCTTCACCGCTCTTTCAGAAGACACAAAATCTTGCTTAAAAATTGGTAGGTTTCTCATTTCTGGCCCGTTCCCAAAGTCTCTGGGATCAGAGCCCCAGGGGGCTTGACTGCAGCAGAGATGGCTTTAGCGAAGTTAGCAGGTTGAGCTGTGTCCTGTGCCCAGAGGAGCATGCCAGAGATGCAGGGAGATGTCAGGAGGGTGAAGCTGGGTGGGAAATGCAGCAACAGCAGTGCTGAACTCCAGGCAGGGCTGTGGCTCAGCAGCAAAAGCTGTGAAGACATACAAGTGCTGCTTGAGGGTCAGAAGCACATGTTCCTGGAGAATCCAACAGGTCATGCACGTGCAGAAAGTGAAGGCTACACAAGCATTCAGATGGGAATCAGTTTCTTCTATGGTACAGGGTTTGAGATGTAAGGGAGCCTGCTGCTGCAGACTTTCAAATACAGTCTGCCTTGATGCTACACGTAAAGGAGGAGCTGGATAGCTCTGAGGCTTGCTGCGAACCTTGGAAACGGCTGAAGGTCCCTTCTGCTCACCAGCACTTCAGCCCTCAAAAATAAATCTATTTCCTATCAGCATTTGGCAGGAGTCCAGTTATCCATGTTCAAAGGGGCTAATGCAAGCAGGGTAAAAGCCTCCCAGATGTGCAAAGTGGCAAAATCCTGCCTTCTCCAGCCCCACCATGACTTGCATCTCCATGATCTTGTTTCTCAGCTGCACTTGGAGTCATCAAATGAGACAAGGCCATCCTATTTATCTCCAGCTACAACACCTTTAAACCATGGAGTCAGATTTTTGGAGGAACCAAGCTGCACACTCACACAGGAGCCTGCTGCATTCCGACACATTTTAAAGACGCTTCATGGGCAAAGGAACCAGCTTTCAATAAAATTTAAAGCTTAAGTGAGGCATTTTGTAATTACTAAGTAGACCCATCCCCTTCCCTGATGTTGAACACTGTCACAAGCCCCTTTTCAGGACATCAACCTCTGCTTTAAAAAGCAATTTGACTTTTGACTCCTTACACACATTAGAAAACTGTTCCATGACATGACTGCTCTGATGTTTAGGAGCCTCCTAAATTTCCAGCCTAAATTTATTCATCACCAGCCAATACCCATTAGTTCTTCTGTCAGCATCGGCTTTTGCCCCTTGAAAATATTTATAGGAAGCAATCATTCCCTTGGAGCTCTCACTTTGCTAGACTGAACAAATTACTGTCTCTGGTCTCCTAAGGAAAGCTCTCCACCCCTGACACTAAATCTCATAAAGAGTCTAGGATGTCTGGTGCCACGTTCAGGGAATTTTCTTTTATTTTCTGTCCTAAATTCTTCTTTAGTGCTATGTACTTTAAGCCACTCTTTAATGATGTTTCTACACAGAGAAGCACATTTTAGTGCAGCGCAGACAATTCACACCATTATTTGTTTGGCTGGACTAGCATGAAAATACACGGACAGCAGTAGTTTAGTTTCTGAAGCATTATTCTTCCTGGTTCAACCAACATCATTTCTGCTCTGGTATCATGAGAGGAAGAAAAATACTGATAAGGGTCAGAAATTATGCAGAAATTGGAAGTATACTGCACTGTCAGAGTCAAGCAAGCAGTTTTCCTGGCAAGCATGGCCACACAGTAAACACTGTATCAAAGAATCAAAACCAAGGTACTCCAAAGCACACCCGTAGGTACTCATGCATACGCGCACACACACACATACAGGCATACCCTCTTCTCTCCCAAGCTGAAGTGATTAACTCTCAGCCTCTAAAACTGCTGGAATCACATTCCTGGATGACCATCACACTCACTGCCGTGGCCCAGTCTCTGCAATTGTCATACTTGAAATGGAAAGCTCTGTGCAAGTCCACATGGTCACACGGAATTTTAGCCAGAGCATCCTGGTCCATCTGTTTGAGATTAAGACCACAATGGAGCAGAGCATTAATAAATGATCTGCAGTTCCTACCCTCCTCCATTTTGCAACATTGCGGGGGGTGCGTGCGGATATTCCCAACACCCAAGTGCACTTTTCAGCAATAAACAATGATAATGATTTGGTTCAGCATTAAGCATACACGAAAAAAGTTTAATGCAGAATCTGAGCACATCCTATCTCATGGGGCTATTGTTCCAGCATGAAGAATTACATATAGCTGAGTCTTTTTATTAGATTAATTCAATTCTTCCACTGCTTAGCCTGCTCCTCTATGTCCCTTCTAAATTAAGTTTGGTTTTCTATACCTGCAACTATGGTTATCCTGCGCATTTTCCTGTGTATTCCACTGTGAAAATCGTGATTAAGTTCATTTGTCATAAAACAAACATGATGCCATGAATGATAAATAAGCAAAGCGTACTGCAGAGACTGGCAATGCAGCTCGGCTTTCTCAGTGCTCAGGGGGTGGGGAGGGCTTCTGTGTCGCTTGTGTCTGAGATTAGAAAGGTTCCTAATGAAGAAATCTGCCTAACAAGTGATGTCATTTCTGGCAAAACCACAAGCCTAATTTGCAGGGAAGGGCCCAGCAACCCCAGCATCACACCCCCAGGCATGCAGAGGAGAAGGTGCCTTTGCTAGCTCTCAGGCAAGGAGGGTGCAGTGCAGAGGCAGTAGTGGGGGCTGCCTGCCTGGCCCCCAACCCTCCTGCCAAACTGCATGCACCCACACACCTCTGCAGGGTTTAGAGGGGGACATTCAACCCAAGGGGACATCACCTGCTCCCACCTTCACTGCATGCCTGGAGATCCAAGGGAGCCCACCCACTGCTGCACTGAGATTGTAGACACTCCCCCACCCCTGCTCTCTTCTATGCCACTTACATCAGTGGACAAAGGGGATCAGTATAACATTCACAGCTACATTTTGTTAAATACATCTCAGGACAAGCTGTCATACTGGATAGTATTTCACCAGCACCCACAACAAGATCCCCAGCCCATATCCGGCTCCAAACCAACAGCACCTAGCCAGTGTCTCCCACCACCCAGCGCACTACCATAACCAACAAGCTGCAGGCTGTTTCTTGCCAACTTTTATGTCCCAGACTTCAGAAGGTGCTAAAGCAGCCTGGCCCACCTCCAGCAGAGTCCCTTCAGCACCCTGATAAAATCCAGGACATAGGCAATTGGAAATCAGGCCCTCAGCTCTGCTGGGCACCTAAGCTCTGGGACCGCAAGCACCCTACCCTCATCCACTACCCTCATCCTCTGGGTGCTGCCTATTTTATCACCATCCCTGGATTTTAGCACTTCAAACCATAGAACTGAAGCCCATTTTCCCCATCAAGATTATTCAGCTCAGGACCAGTTAAGTGCTAAGCTCAGACCGCAGGAAGCTTCAGTATTTTCTGGCACCCCCAACAGGAAGATCAGGTGGATATGGGCTGCAGTCCTCAGTCTCCGTTGCCCTGCTCTTGCTTCCAACCTTTGTGCTGGAGTTTCTACCTCTGCAGATTTGATCTGCACCAGCTTGCTTACTTCTGCAGAGCCCACAGGTTTTTCTCAGACCTCTTAACTGCATGTTTAACACAGAAGTAGCCAGAATACAAGCCATGCTTTGCTAAGCCATAGCAAACAGAAAAAGTTGTGATGCACAAGCTAAACTGAGGTCTTTACTACCTATAAATCAATCCTACTTGAGCTCTTTCTTCTCCAGTTCCCAGCCCTCCTGAAGAATTTTCTTGCTCTCAGGTTATCTCAGCCCTCTATTTCTACACCTAGCAGGTCTCAAAATACTATTTTTTTTCCATTTTCACTGCCCTCTTGCTCCAGAGATCACCAAGCCCACTGACATAATGTTTTCCACTAACCTCACACTCCAAGGCGTCCACAGGTCTTCATGCTCAACACCACCTCTGGCACTGACAAATCCTAAGCAAAAAGCCTTCAGAAGCAGCCAGCCAAAACCAGACCTGTTAAATGCAGTAGCTGCAAACCAACTAAGCACAGCAACACAGCCATCAGGATGTGAACCCATGAGAACTGCCCCCAGACCACAGCCAGCTCTTCTTTCTCTACAGGATTAAGGACAAGACTGAGGGACTGCCTGCTAAAATTCAGAGCAAGTTTGTGACCTCCCCTGTGGGCTGCCAGAGCGCTCTGTCCATCGAGCTATAGGCTAATCCTGTTTCATTTACCTTATCCACAAGTACCACCACCACGTTTGCTTTATTTCCCAGTCCTTTCTGTCTTCTGTGTTCCAGAGTGGGTTCAAATTCAGCATTCCCCATCCCCAAAAATCTCTTTGGCCAATCCTCTTCCTAACTCTTTCAGGTTAAAAAGCTTCAGTTAATGGAAAGATAATGAATGGCCACTAACGCAGTATTTTCTCTTCCATCCATAATGAAAGCAAGATGCAAATACATCCTGCTTCCCTCTCTGAAAGCATCACCTCCTCTTTCTAGAGACCATCAGACATGTACTGTCTTGCCATTCTGACACATCGGTAGACAAGGTTGTCCTCTCTTTCCCTAACATCAGAACCAATTGCTCTAATTACATGCTGTCTGCTATGCTCTGAGAAGCTGTAAATAAAGAATAGTCACAGTATCATCTCATCTGCACCGTCCTCTGGAAGCGGCAGCCCCCATGGTCTCTGCTTGCAGTGCAGACAAATTGGGGGTATATTTTGTGCAGAGCTACCTAACCAGCAGGTCTCTAACATAAGAGACAGATGCTATAGGTTTGGGGGTCTCTGCAGGGGTATAGCTCAGCACAATATTTAGCTGATCACGGACCACTCCCCATATACTGAAACTGCTCTCCACACCCAGCTGCATGACTGCAGCAAACAGAGCCAAGGTCTTCTATGAACTGTATTTTACCTATAGCGATTTTTAGGAAGGAGATCACACTTTTGCAGGTATTCACATATTTGAGATCTCACTGAAAATTCAATGAAGACAGTCTGAATTGTTTCTACTTAGCTAAAGCTTTTAGTCAGGTCACCTCCATCTCCTATAGGAATAGAACAGGGGAGGAATTAATAAGTTTCTACAGGAATTATCCCAGAAATCGTACAAACCCACATTCTAGCTGCAAGGCCCTTTGGGATGATCCAAACAGTGCACTGGCAGTCAGGAAGCCTCTGTTCAGTGCTGGGAATTTTCCCATAGACGTTATTAAACAAGGAGAGGAATTGCTGCTTGAGAGCAGAGGCACACTGCTCTTTCAATTCAGCCTCAGGAAGACCTGCACTGAATCGATGCTGTGTCTGTGCTAAGCACAGGATGGGAGCTCCCCATTCAGCCAAACCCAGGGTTTGTCAGAACAATTAAATTGGAAAATGCATTTTAAGGTGTCGCCAAGTCACTGGCAACGCTAGCAAGAAAGTCAGTTAAAAAAAAAGCTAACAGCTTGCTCTTCAGTGAAGGAAATATAGACAGCAATGCACTCCATCAGGCTGCACACAAACAGCTCAAGAACTGAACAGTACAGAGAACTGCCGCCAGGTTTGTGGAAAGTAGCAATTCTACGAGGCAGTGCTGCAGGTTTGCTCCCCTTTTTCTAAGACATGACGCGCTCCAGGTACAGCAGAGTCTCCAATCCGCTGCCTCACCAGCAATCTGGTGCTGGACTAGCTGGGCAGAACATCCTCGCTGGAGAGAGTGACCCTGCACAGCACCAGCCCATAAAAGTAGTTACTCTTCCCATTCTACAGGTGGGGAAACCATGAGATTGAAAATCTAAATGATATGCCCAAAGCCACACTGAGAGATCAAGGAAACAAATGGCCATCTCAAATCACTGCTCACCCCACAAAATGGGTGCTTTCCACGTGTCCCTTCACTCATGTGTGCAAGTGGCTGTACTTAGCAGAAGGACTCCTTACAGCCACAGAGCAAATGCTGCTGGGGGTTTGCATGTATCTATTGCGGCACTATGTTCAGAACACACCCAAGGTCTTCAAAAAAGCAAGATTTTAAATTTTAAAACTTCTTTCAGGGCATTGCTCTTGCATTTAGACAAAGCAGCAGCAATGGAGAGGGGTTTGCTGAGATTGGTCAAAGAGTGGTTGTAATAGGTTTTCCCTCCCAGAAGGAAAGCTCTATCATCACAGCTTAAAAATGGAGGTAAATGTGTTCATGCAAACATCCAAGGCAGCAAGCTCCTCACTGTGGCACAGACTTTGTAACCCACTAACCTGACATATGATGGCAGAATAATAATATCTAGCTCTTACACAGTCCTTTTCATCAGTAGATCTAAGAAAACTTTCTAAATGCTGCTGTGTCAGTGTTTGTTAACTGCCAGGAGAATAGGAAGAGAGCAGTAGCAGAGATTTCTAAAGAGAGCCTTAGAGCACCAGGTTTTGATCAGTACCATCCTACAATGGGAAACCTGATTCAAAGGCTGCTAAAATTCAATGCAGCCATTATGCAGACTTCAAGGGGCTTTGGAGCAGAACACCAGGGATTACCATAACTTTTACTACAATTGCTTTTACAACAATAAAACCACATGACGGTAATACACTTTATTTGCCTCGTGCACCCTCACATATCTAAGAGCTTAACATGATCTATTGTTGGCTGTTCCCCATGGCACATCTGCAGCACTAGACGTGTATGTCCAGCTGTAAGCGATGCTAAGGAACCTGCAGCAGACTAAGGAGACTTTCAAAGATCAATTTAGAAAATGCCTTTTCTAAGGTTCAGAGTTGCTCAGTATTTTGTGCAATACATTTTCCCAGCCTTTCAAACAATGCCTTCTGCCACATTGCTGTATTTCTTAAACTAACATCAAGGACATGATAGTTGAAAGCACCATCAGTCCAACTCAGATGTCGCACCTCAGTATCTGCGCAACAACAGACCCCAGCAAATAAATCAAATTAATCATGATGCCCACTAAGTGGTTGTCTGGGTTTGTGGTTTTGGGTTTTTTGTTTTGTTAAGGTAGCCTTGCTACAATATCATACATTTGGGTAAAATACATTCCTGCCAGAGAACAAGTACTCTCTTTGGATGTGACAGGTCCTCTGTTTACATTTTTCCTTTCAATTGCATTTGCAGACCAATGAAAAATAAGCTAATTTTCAGGATGCCTAAGCAAGCTGGCTGTAAGCAGCAAAATAATTTTAGAGGGGAAAAATATGCATCTAGTGCTGAAATTGCTGCTATTTTGCCATGAAGAGTTGAACCAGAAGTGCACTGAAATAGTGAGTGCCACTCACCCACAAAGCTAGGAGAGGAGACCAAGCCATCACCAGTCAGCATGAAACTACCAGCAGTTTCCATGGAAAGTGTCATGTGAGACACCCTGCACAGAGAAGGTGGTGATTTAACAGGGTGCATTTCCTTGCAGATTCAAAAAACCAAAATATATGTTGTGTTGCTCATTGCTTTAGCTAAACTACACCCTACAAAGGTTCCACGTCAATGGAACAACTACAGTGTCCAACATGGGAGGATCTGACACAAAACAGCATGCAGGAAAGTAAGCAGGAGTCTGTAACCAGTCAGTCAGACCACGCACTTGGAAACAGAGAGACACAGGCTCACTGCCTGCTCCAAAAATCACTTTATACATCTTTAATAGCTTATAAATAAACCAGCATATGAATAGAGACAGAAACGGCGGTCCTTTGCCTTGGAGGTCTGCCTGAAGCATTAGCGCTTTTCATCTCCGATTGGCAGCATGCAGGCTCACGCGCTTACCCTGCCAGGGTGCAGGTTGCACCCAGCCCTCCTGAACACAAGGGTATGGCACCAGGCAAGGGGAGACACCAATCCCATCCCTTTTCCTTAACCCAAAACAGATGCTTTATCAACTATTTAGGTTTCACAGCATCTGTGCAGGTGGCCTGGGTGCCAAAATCAGACCTGTACCTTCCAGCCAGCAAGTTCAGCACCTACAGACTCACCACTGTTGCACTGACCCAGCTGGAGATGCGAGTGACCCCCAAAGGAAGAGGTGTTTGAGGAACAAAAGGGTGGGACCACAGCTCTAGTCCAAAATGGCTTTGCTCCCCATCACATTTTTAAGACCTTTCTTGTACGACTTTAAGGACAGGGAAATGAACTAAGTGCTTTTACTAGCCCAAAGCCAAGAATAAATTAATGATGTATATTAATAATATACAGCATTCTTACTGAAGCTAAGGCCATGTTCTGATGCACAAGATAGTAAGCTAAAATAACTAATTTTTAAATCAATAAAAAATTCACTCCCCAGTGCTACCGCATAAACCAACTTTTATGCTGCATCTTAAATATTAGATGAAAGTGGATGGCAAACTGAGAAAGTTCTCCCTCCTCTTCAGAGGTGAGCTTCAGGTTTGCAAGTGGTGTTGGACCTCCCCAGAGAAGAAAAACAGAAGTATCACTGAACACTGTGGAAGATCATTCAGAGCACTGAGTGTTACCTGGTAATACATCAACAGCACACGCTGGGCAGACACAGGGGTGTTACTTTCTTTAACTCATCACCAGCCTGATGCAGCACAGGACAACGCCAATACAAATATTGGCTGTCTCCCCTTCAAGTCACCTTGCCTGGTCCAAAACTACTTGCAGCACTCCTCTCTAGCCTCTATTCTCTTTACTCACTAAGACAAGCTCACTAAATCCAGTATGAACATTCTGCATTATTTCCAGTGCATTGGCTTAAATCCAGAAAGACAAGTTTGTCCATCAGTGCAGGCACAGAAATTGTTGGGGCCGCCAGATATTAAGGTGAACTAGGAGCAAGGAAAGAGGGGGTGGCATTTTTGACCTCCAAACCTGGCACTGGAGCAGCCATCTCACACTGCAGTTTCTCACAATCAGGTCTGACCCACTGACCATCCAGCTCTTGTTTAACAGAGGAGAAGCACTTCAGAGAAAACCCACCCTGAACCGTGGAACAGCATATACTTATGCCAAGTTTACCAAGTAGCAGCTTATCTTTGAGCTATATGGTCACATTTATGTGCCCTTATCACACTCTGCACCCAGGCCATAGCACTAAAAAAACCAAGCCACCAAGTCCAGAAACACCACACAGCATTTGCCCTGGTATTCCTCTTGACATGTCTCTGGCCATAAAGTTTTTGTTGGTTTTCTGGGGAGTCTTTTTTTCATTGCTATTTGATTGGGTTTTTTTTTTAACGTTTTCTGGTTGTATCTGTAAGCACAAGCACCATGCCTACAGCAGAGCAGCATTTGTGAAGCACATCACCTAAGACTGCACCCAGAGCGGCAGCAGGAGAGCACAAAACTTTCTGGGATGGAGACAATGCATGTGTAGGGTGGAGTCACACCCCTGGACTCCCATCTGGAACCAGTTCTGACCCATATTCCTTTTTAAAATGGAATTTAGCTAAAACCATGGAATCAGCCCACCCAAAAAGCCACACATGTGAGAACACAACTAAGCAATCAGGATGATAATGATCCAGTGTTTGAGCCAGACAGCTGTGGGCTAAGATACCCTCACAGGCACGAACTCAAGATGTAGAATGCTAAGAAAGGCATCTGTAAGTATCCCTGCTCCCAGATCTTTGCTCCCACCCAGCTGAAATTCATCCTCATGCTTTTCTGACAGTGGTTCTGTCTGCCTGTTTTAGTTTTGGAGAAAACTGATGTAACCCTCAGCTACTTTAATCTGGACAGACCACTGAAAAAGTTTCTGTCACTAAAGGACTGGGTCTTGCAAGGACTTGGTAAGAGCAGGACTGATTTGCTCTGCATGAGTTCCTACTCACAGCGACCTTTACTGAGTACTTACCTGAACATGGGTATGCAACACCACCATTAAACAACTTCATTTGGTTACACTAGTCAGGAGGACTTGAGCAGTTTCAGTTCTAAGTACGAGCCCCACACAGACTCTTACAATGTGATAAGGGTTAACGTGACTGTACTGCAGGTATTCATCACCTACTGCAACAAACGAGCCCACTTCAGTCTCCCCTTCACACGAAATTGTTGTTTCAAGCCACTGTGAAAAAGGAAACCATACAGATGCATTATCTGCTACACATGAACATAAGCATCCTGCAACATCGCTGCTCTGTTGGGCTCTGCAGACTTCTGCAGAGGCAGAGTCATAAAGAGTACCTAAACCATCTAGAGGGGTAAATCCCAATTCTTTTTCACTCCTCTGCACTAAGCAAACAGAATTTTTCTTATCATTAAGGTAACGTAAATCTCTACTGGCATCCCAAAACACAAGCAAACTGGAACAAAACTAACGTAAAGGAAAAGGATATTCTCCTTAATACAAATACTGAAAACACACTAACTTGCTTTCTAGGTGTACCTCATTCTCCACTGTCTGCAAATAGATCTTATTCAATTAACTTAAGCCAGAATGCCAACTTTTAAAATACTAAAGTCAGGTGAGATGAGTACCATCCCTAAGAGCATAATATTCTAGGTTATAAATATCTATAGGATCCTACAGTTACAGTCTCACTAGAAATATCCAATGTTTTCTCTTATAACATGAAACCATTGCTCCTTCTAGCCATGTCCCCAGCTGGTAGCAGGCAACAGAGGAGAATCTTAAAATAGCTATGGATGTAGGACACACTCTATTTCCCAAGGCAAACCACCAGCAAAATACCATGACCATTACTAAAAAAAAATAATAAAAAACAATCCCAACCCAAACCACACAATAAACTCACAGGAAAGGAAAAGGCTCAATGAGACAGTGACAATTTGGTATTTGGTACAGGTACTACTCAGATTCCGTATCAACCAACTGAGTAACAACAGTGTAAGGACACACTCATGCATCTTCCCCATAGGCAGAGCAGAGGACACACCATGCAAACCCCAAAGAGCTCTCCCCTGCTCCTCTGCATAAATCCTTAGCTCTAGGCTCTCTGCAGGCTCAGGGGCAGCAAAAGGAGGCACATCCATTTGGGTGCTAATTAGGTAAAACTGAGCTAATTAGCAAAAGCTGGTGTTCCAGTCAAAGGGGAGCCCAGAGGGTTACAGGAGAGGAAACACTGGCAATTTGTGTGGATGGATGAGTACTGCTGTCTGTTGAACAGTTATGTCTTTTCTGTGTATGTTTACATCATGTTAACCCACTGGAGTGGCTATTTCTGATGTAAACTCAGAGGTGGCAGTGGGGAGGATGTGGGATTGAGGGATTCCCTGTGACTATGGCTTCTGCAGCAGCTCACAGAGCTGCACAAACACAGGCAGCAGCCCATGTGCCCAGCTGGCTCCCTCCATATGGCTTTAGAGATGTGAGCAGCGATGCGAAGTCAAGCTGGAGCTGCCCTGGTGGCTGCAGAGGGAGGACCAGGGAGCCACATCCAAGCAAAGGCACCTCTGCTTGCAGCATTGTGAACCCAAACTGCAGTGTCTGTGTTTGTTGCTTATAGAATTGCATGGCGAAACCCTGGTGCTAGTCTTCTGCCAGGCCACAGCCTCCCTGCATTAAAACAAGGCACCTAAAGCTTCCAGAGTGTTTTTGTGTTCAAACAAAAGCTTTTGCTGAGCTTCCTTTAACATACTATTCTGAGCAACACGTACAAACAATGCATTTTCCAGGGTGGCTTCAACATTGCATACACCTCACTGCACAGAGAGCCATCAAGCAGACAGCCATGTCACCTGCATCATAGACACAGCACAGTCATATTAAACAATTGGTTAAAAGTTGGATGTCTTGGAAAATAATCAAGCACAGCATTCTAGTGAAATAAATCGTATGCATGATGTACCATGCCCTGTGAGGTGCATCTTATTTTTTAAAAAAGCACCAATAAATATTATATGTAAGTTACTGAAATCCAAGGATAAGGCTTCTTGCAGAAACAGCATGTGGGAAGCCCTGGCAGAAATGCCTAGCAAACCCTGCAGGTTGGACAACTGTTGTAAATGTCCTTCTGCTTATATCATCTTGAGATCATTTTATTCAAGCATTACACTGCCAGTCTGCATTAATATCGGAATGTTAATATCTAGGGAAGCCAATCTGACTAAATACCATGCTGCTCTAATAAGCAATTTTTCTGTATTCATCAGCAGTAAGGCTCTGTTGTCGAAATGTACTTCTCCATAATTAGCACCCACTCATCACACTGCTGTGAGCTGGTGTCTGAAGGCAAAAAATAAGAAGGGAAGCCCGTAAAGTTGGAAGCGTTTCTTCAGCGATATCTGTATTAGGAATAAAGATGCTCTATGGCCCTTCTTAGCACAGAGAAAGGAGAGGGATGGAGACAGAAGTGACAGTATCATCCAAAAGATAAGGAACATCTCAAAAAGTATATACTGGGCTGAAAAAATGCAGCTATGTTTTGAAAGACCTATCTGTAGATACTTCTAACATCAGGGCACATCCTCTGTTTTCAGCTCACAGTTGGGTTTCCCCTCTGAGCCAAGGAATCCCAGTGATTTTTCCTCTCCTTGTGATAAGGGTTTTGGCGGGAAACACTAGTATATAAACAAGCATCTATATTGCACTGTTCACCTGCAGATCTCGAAGCAAAGGTTTTACAAAGCTTGTTAGGAAACAGCAGCTTTAAAAGGCTCTGGCTGACCCAGCTGGAGCAGGTTGTTATATGACTTAGAGGCTGGTGTTAACGACCCGGATGGTTTTGATTTTGGGCACTGAATGAAGGAGATCTCTCATACTCCTCAGCCCTGAGCAACTCTGGAGCCACACCAAGGTTTACAGAAGTGCTTTGTCTGAGACCTGCAGTGAGGGAAAGTACCTGAATTCCTTTGGCTGGGTGGAAGGGGCTCTGCGTAACCTATCGGCACTAGCACTGGTGTCCTCCTTGCTAACCGCATGTTAGGTTCTCATACCCTCCCTACATGTGGTCACTGAATAAAGATACAGAAAATGAAAGCCCAAAATGACGTCATGATCTTTCCAATTTTTAAAAGAAAATTTTAGAACAACAGCTACAACAAAACAGAGTACATCTGTGGATCAGTAAGCAAATATTCAACAGTTCAGACATCTTTTCCCTCAAATCTCTGACTAATTAGCTGACAAAAAGCTCCGGCTGAGGGAAATTATTATGTAACCAAATGTAATCCTCAATACCACTTAAGAAGATGCTTTTTTAAAAAGTTTCCAGACTTTAGCTTTGAAACTTCCATGCTCTGTAACTGTTAGGGCGAGTTTTGTAGCCAGTCATTTCAGGCATTAAAGGAGCTGCTCCTCCTGGTTAGTACAGAAGGCAGCACGGCTTTGCATACTTGGACCAGCCCAGAGCCCTGTCCTTGCTACTTGTCATCCCCATGTCCTTCCTGTGGGACCCAGAGTCTGCCCTCCAAACACAGCATGAGTGGGAGTGCTGACGCTCTAGTGCAGGGAAACAGGGTAAATTTCTTCTGCATGGGCCAGTTCAAAGAAAGCTCAGGGTGGTGGATGGGGCCCTGACTCTGGCACTTCAAATGCACTGGCAAAAGCTTTCATATTTTAAGACATGAAGATACGAATCTACACTAAGAAAGAGTATGTCACTAAGGTACAATATGCAATAAGGGGGCATATGTAGGAGAGGGCCATTCACAGCAGGTTAAGTCTCTGCTTTGGCTCACCATGCAATGACAGGACTTAGTGAAAGGCATCAGTGAATCTGCTATTTGGCTGTCAGCAGCTTCATCCACAAGTGATGCATTGAAAACATCAGCTCCCCATTTTTTGGTAGTTTTGGCACTTGTTCTGTTATAAATCTTCACCCAAAGCCACACTGCCTCAACAGCATTCCCACTTGCAAACTAGCAATCTAGTGACAGATCAGACGTGAATCCTCTGTCCAGCTCCAGGCACATGTTTTGGTAAGCTGTGAGCTTACAGAAACCATGTGTAAGAGCTGCCATCTGATACAGCAAGATATGCTAAATGCAGTCCCCATTTAGCCCCTGATCTTCCACATGCATGAGACCAGCTGAGTCACTGCCTATGCAGGATGGAAAACACTGGCCTTCAATGGTGACAATAAATATTTTCCAAATAAAAACTCATAGTATGAATCTAACAATCTAATAATCTAATCTATCAAGTACCACTTGATAAAGGCCCGGTATTGACCATTGTAGTCCTCCCAGTCTCCTCCTACAAGAACTCCTCTCCTGCAGGTCAAGGTTATAAAGTAGACAAAAGGGTGAAAGAACACCAAAAATCCAATCACCTTCCTGTTTCCCCTCTCCACCCATCTCTATAAAAATACAGCAAAATACCTAACTCCAATAGATTATTTCCCACCTGCAAGAAGTTATGGAGAGAGAAGATGGAGGGTCCAAGTCAAGCAGGAGGTGTGCTAGTGGCACGACCAACCCCACAGCCAGCTCGGAGATGTGTGGGAGCCAGGGCCAGGAGAAGCAGCACTGGAGGGGTGAGACATGCTTCTCTGATACTGCTGTGACCAAAGAGCACACAGGACATAGTAGGATGTATCACCAGGCATTTCCATTCACATGGTAGGTTGCTAAAAAGCCTTTTCCTATGCAATGACTGGATCACATATAACCCGAAGGGCTCCACTAAGCTTTCACTGGAGGCTTGTATATAGTTGCATGTAGCAAACAATGTAGTAATAGGGACATATTTTTTTCTCTCTCCCCCTTTCTGCAGTTGTCTCAGGTGAAACTGTCCTTGAGTGCTTCCACTGTGTGGAATCTTTTGGCCTGATCTTCTCCTTACTCATGTCTCTCATTAGTAGGCATTATGCTGGTACATTCATAAACATGTATTTATAACTCTGTTCAAGTATACATCAGATGATGCACAATACCACAACTCAGCTGGGTTTTTTTATAATGCTGTTGATTTTACTACTTTTCTAGACCTTCCACTGTTCTGTGGTAACTCCAGACCTCCATGAAGACTAAGCAGGACTAAGGAAGATACGGTCCCAACACCTCTCTCCTGGAAGGATTTATGTCATCATCCCTGGAGGTATTTAAAAGACATGTAGATGTGGCACTTATGGACATGGTTTAGTGGTGGTCTTGACAGTGTTAGGTTAACAGTTGGACTCAATAATCTTAAAGGTCTTTTCCAACCTAAACGAATCTATGATTCTATGATCAGGAAAAGCCTACTGATTGCTAAAAATCCCTCTGTTTTCATTTAGTACAGCAAAACAGGGGAAAGAGAGGCTGCTTGTGGGTCTGCTCCTAATAGCTATCTGAACCTGATTAGGGTCCTGATTTGAGAAACCATGTGAAAAAACCAAAGGTTTCTCCCCAGGAACACAACAGAATTGTTCACTTACAACAATCACTCTCTGTCTTAGCTGAACCTTAGGAGCTGGTCCTTTATCCTGGCCAGCAGGAACTTTGTGCCCTGAAGATGCAAATCCTTGTTCTGAATGCCCATGCTGCTGGAGATGGGCCCCTGGCAAGCAGGAGACACGAGGAAACACTTGTGGCTGACAGCGAGTGTCTGTTTTCCCTACCAATATTAGCTGGTCCCTTAGAAGTTGTTATCTCTCCTTAACAGTTCTGCCTGGGGTACCCTCAGGCCATCATGGGTGCAACACCGTTAACACTGTGTCAAACAGCTCTGATGGTATTAATAATGACACAAAGACTGGGCTGAAGGGGAATGAAGAGTAAACACATTAACTAATCCATGCACCCTTTTCCAGATCTCACTGAACTTGCAGTAAAAGTTCACAGAATGATACTCTGACCATTGCACTTGCTGGGAACTCCTCCATTGTTCAGTGTGATCAGGATTCACTCATCACTTCTTTCCCAGCAAGAGGGGTTTGACCCCTTCTTTCATCCAGACTGTTCCTTCCTTTGCTAAAAAAAAAATAATAAGCTGAAAGTCTTATCTCTTTTCTTTTTTCATTTCGGCTACTGAACAAATAATTTTTTTTCTTATTCAGCTTCCAAAGGCCAGCAAATACCTGCATATACCATGTGTAATCAAAGAGCACATGGCTGACAGAGGCAGTTAGCTGTATGGGAAAAGTGCTCACAGCACAGACCTGTCTGTGGGAACCTAATGGAATCAGGAGAATGAAAATAAAAGTTGTTTTTTGGAAGACAAATGTCTTTCACTCCCCATCACAGCTGCACCCCAAAATGCAATGTCTGTGATGAGTACCAAGGGTTATACACAAAAGCAAAGATCATCCAACGTATGCAGGGCAGAAAAATAAAAAAATAAATGCACCATCCTGAAAGCAGACAGCTGGATCCTCTTAGGAGAAAGGCATGAGCAGTGTTTACTGCAAAGCAATAGTGGCGCTTGCAAATGCAAATGTGTGTGAATCTGAAAAAGCAACAGACTGCAGGAGCAACATGAGTGCGTGGGATGAGACAGAGCATTTAGCTATATCTGCTTGGGTGTTTTTTTAAGGATAGAGAAAGAAAAATCAAGTTAGTAATGCCAAGGGAATTTAGCACACTAAACCTTGTCACTATAAGGATTGATTCTGGTTTGGGTGTTTAAAAGAAAGAAACCAATCACCCAATTAATTAATTTATCCTTCTACTTTAAGTCAATGGCTATCGTTCCCATCAAGTGTGTGCAACATCCTTTGATCTCTGTGCTGAGAGGTCAATGAAACTCACCCCTAATGATCTAGATGTAACAGACAATTACAATGGGATACCCATTAAAAAAGTCATCCTGGAAAGCCTTGCCTGTCTCCTAAAAAGCAACATGGGAATTTCAAGAGCTCTTCAAAGGCTCCTTTGTGCTCACTAAAAGGAGAGGTGCTGCTGATGATGATCCAGGTAAGGAGATACAACTGCTCCCCACTCGTGCTCAGCCACTGTGGATTACAGGTGGATTTATTGTCTCATGCAGTGCCAACAGCATGTAAAAGCTTCACCTATCTCCCCACAATACTGTTCTTAGGATACATAAGTGTAGGGTACTCAAAACAGGTTCAAAATAGGTTTTGTCAAATGGACAAACCTGACTTTCAAGCCATAGCTTCCAAAGAGAAACACTCCTAAAAACGTAATCTGCCACTCTGGTGCACATCTGGTGCAATGGTACCTGAAGTCTATAAAAACATCCATTTGCACACAAGTACACAAGCCATTAACTCTAGGATACATACAATTGTTACTAATTATTTGAATTTCAGTAAACCCGAGGAGTCCCACTGGTGCCCTACACTCTTATATGCTGAAAGCTGAAGAAAGAAGATAGTTTTATTCTAAATGGCTACCATCTGAAAAGACAGAGGCAGAAAGTGAAGGAGAAACACAGAACACAAAAGAAGCTGTGTCAGTGTAACTGGGACCATTTACTATTTCCGTTACATGCACCTCAGAGGAAGGATCTCTCTTACTACATGTCCGTCGAGTACCAATCTCAATAGTGCCGTGACCTTGATTGATGTTATAAGCTTGATATGATAATAATAAGACAGACATTTTTCTGAGCATGCTCACAAGATCCATGGTTTTCTGAGGGCTGGACACAAGAATCAAGCACTGCCTTGTTGAAAACATGTTACCAAGAAATCTGCTTAGAAGGGAACAGTATCACCAGTGCCAGACAAAAAGGCTGGATCACTTTTAACCAGACACTGAACAGCCACATCTTTCACGATCTCCTCCCACTGTTTTCAATAGGACCTGCAAAAGGCTTGAGCTTTTGAAAAGCTGGGAATTGAGTTTCCAAATGGCATACGAAGGTTTTTAATCTGGATCTCCTTTACTACCATACTGTTAGTTCTGAATAAATTATCCAGAAACCTGGGCTTTTTTATTGTCCCTCAGTTCTGCTTTCTAGAAACATGTTCATTATTTCCATGTTGTCAGTAAACACTTAATACTCTCTCCTGTGGAGCTATGGCAAATTGATAGTTTGGAATATATACACTTCTCATTAGCCGCTGTGGAACTAAACAATTAACTCACATTATGTCGTCTCCTTCAGCTGATGATGAGAATAACCAGCAGCAGATTATGAATAACAAATATCCCTATTATCAAGGAACAGCCCTGTGCAAATGAAGAGAAGCATCGCTTTCATATTGGTGCACTGTGGTCTGGATGATCCACCTAGCACTTGATCAGAACTTAGGCAAACATGGGAGAGTGCTGCTTTATCCCACTGCCCTAATCACTTCACTTTTAAACAAAGAAGTTGTTAAAGAAGATTAAAAGAAGGACTGTGAAATCATTTCCAGGTTTGAGCTGCAGAGCAGAAGAGAACTCTATAAAGAAAAGTCTCCACGTGTTTTCACTCTCGTGCAATGTATAGAGAGGGATGGGGTCAGGCAAGCCTGCACACAATGCAGGGCGGCAAACTCTCATGCTGTGCCTGGTTTTGGGAGAGGTGTGTGGCTTTGGGCGTCCTACTTAATTTCTCCATCTGTTTATTCAGTTGGCCCTGATACTTCCACACCTGCTATGGGAAAAGGCAGCGTGTGTGAATTACAATTCATATGAAAATGTTGAAGAACCATAAAAAACAGGGGGAGTTGCTTATTTCAAATATACCAAATGCTAGGAAGAAATGAAAAGGCTTCTTCTATTTCCCATCCCTTTTAAACGTGGACATTCACAGAAACGCACACTAACTTCCAAGGTAATTACTTGCAGAGTGAGTTTGACCTTGCATAGCACCATAAGATGAAATCTTTAAGCATGAGTTCTGCAGGATGTCAGATTAAATGATGTAATGTTTTCTTCTGATTTAAATCCATGAAGGACCATTTCCTTCCACCAGTAACCCTCCATCCATAAAATGCAACTGATGCTTACCTTTCTCTCTTCACATTAAGCTGTGAGTGGAGGCCACGTGCTCATCTCCCTGCACCTCCACCTCAACTGTGCTGTATCCCAAGTGCCTGTGGACATGCACAGCAATTCCCAATGCATTTTCAGCCATCCTGGATACCTTAACTCACCAGGAAGATAACTATGAGTTTGAGTTGTGTAACCTCCCAAGCCAAAGAGCAATGCACTAATGCATGAGGGTGTCTCTGCACAGCATATTGCTTATTGCGTTTTCAATAATAGATGGATTCCAATCTGTTCACTTGGTTCTTAAGAAAGAACATTTTTTTAATTTGGTATTTTACTTTATCATAAAATCAGCAGCCGTTAAGACTACAGACTTTAGTATGTCATTGTCCATCTGTAACACAGCACAGGGCATCTGATCTTCAGCAGATTATTCCCACTTACGGTGTCAAGTCCCAGCCCAAGAGCCTCAAGTAAACTGCATCCCTGTGGATATCACCTTTGTATCTTGCTGCTCTGTGGCACCTGGCTCAGTCCTTGGCTCGCAGCAGATGCAGCAGTGAAAGAGCAGGGACAGGAGCGCCCCACGAAGGACGCCTAAAAGTGCACTGGGAAATTGCAGAGCATGTGTGACTCACACAGTTCATGTCAGCAGAACCACATGCTAAAGATGCATCAAAAGCCTCAGGCATCAAATGACTGTTTTTTAGTTTTCACCTTGACCTTTAAGTTACAGATGTTTATGGCTTACAGGATTTGCCCGTGTTCCTTTGACCCCACAGGAGGGACAGGCCACTACTGTGTTCCAGGGCAGTATTTGGATGCCACATTGCAGGAAGATGGATGGAAGACACAGTACTAATGCACAATGTATCTAGCAAAGGGAATAGCTGCTCTGGGCAGGGCAGTCAGGCATGTTTTGATGACAAAAGAAAGGAAAATTCCACCTAGATATCCTATTAAAACTCCCTTCACAGGTTTAATCTGCTCACATATCCCAATTCAGATTTACAATCTCAGTGCTGATCCCCCTAAAAACCAAAAAGGATACTGGTCTGACTTAACGGGGACTAAATTCTGACCCACCCCTTGAAAATTGTGCTGGGGTACATACATACGAAAAACCAGTCTGTGAAACAGCCCTTAACTAGCTATGCATGAGCAGTGCCGTGCCATTTTGCACAAGGGGAGAAGCATCCTGGGTGGTTTCCATGGCAGGTCACTACATTTTGGTCTGTTTAAGAGGTCTCCTACTGTTTGAATGAAATACATTAATCATCTTATGTGTGCAGTCAGCACCATAGCCACATTGTATTGTTCTGCAGGCAACTAACACTGCACGCCATAGGCAGTGGCAGTAGAGAAATAATCTCTTTTTGGTTTCCTATTTGCTTTGTTCTTGAAGCCTCTCTGGGTGGAAGCTTTGGCTACCCTGTGTTTATCTGAATATGCACTATAGACACATCTGATATTTCTAGATATCCAGGGCAATGACAGAGCTGTTGCTGTAACCTGCTTGGATGCCAGGCCTGCACAAGTGTATCAAATCCCCTAATTCTCTTTGGACAAAATTTCCAGGTGGGAAAGGAGGCTCAGCTCAATATATAGATGAGCTCTGCCCTCTGTGCAAGCCCTGCTCTGGCAGCCTCTGTCCCCAGGGATCTTGCCCTAATTCTGCCCTAATTACTGAATGCTGAATGGTGTCTGGGGTCAGGCAGAAAGGATGGCTGGAGGGATCCAGCTGAATTGCTCTGCCCTACATGGCAAAGGGCTCCTGGGAATAAGGAACGCTGGTTTCTATTTCTGGCTCTAGAAAGCAGTATAACGTCTCGGTGACGAACAGCATTAATCCCTAGCAGGAATGGGACGATGTCATCTGCTCACTTAACTGGCCAGCTCACATGCAATTTTATTCTTTATTGGTTTTTAAACAAGGTACTTTGTTGGAAGGACAACTTAAGCCATGATTTTCTCATTCTTTCTCAGGCATAAATCTTACACTTAAAATAATGAGTTCATCTTTAAAAGAGCTACAGTAGGAGGCTTTAAAATGACTCAATGCTGTATTCTGAAAAGAACTCGTGAATCGCTTGTGCCTCAGAGCTATTTATACGCTACCTGCCAGGGAAATTCACAGATGAACAAACTAGCAAGACATACTATTCCAGAGAGAATTTCTTAGGATCTCAAGTCAAAAAACCCCACATAATTACATAAGAGTTCTGGTTCGGAGGGCTCTGCTCGCTGGACAGAAACTCTCCAACATCATTTCTCTTTGCGCTGCTGACAAGGGGCTCTTCCCTCTGCCAGAGAAAGTCACTACCAAGCAGGTTTGGAATCCAATACATTCTAAGAAATTGTTATTGCAGCAACATTGCCTGCACTACAGCTGTCACGTGGAACCGGGTTGCAAAAAATGGGAAAATGCACACGCAGGTAACTGGTTCATGGCCTGTAGCTGCTTTTTTCCATGGGTGAAGAGTAATAAACACAAGTGAAAGTCCAGCACGCTTCCTTGCACTTCCCTTAAGTGCACCATTAAAGCCATCACTGGGAGGAGCATGGTGTCTGTGTGTCAGTTTGCTCACCACCAAATAACCTCAAGAGTTTCTCCATGGATGAAAGCTGGCTTTAAATGTGCTTGGCGCAGCCTGCAAGATGCTAGAGTGGCACAGAGGGAAATCTCAGGAGAGGTGGAGAGGCAAGACTAAGACACCCAACTCCAAGATTAAGGTGCAGACAGGTGTCTTGTGTCAGGTATTTACTTCCACCAGTTTTAACAGCACCAGAATTAATGCAAGGCATGTCTCCAAATCCCCCTTCAGGGTGGTCCGACAGCCTCAGCCTGGATTCCTAATTAGCAGTTCAGTCCCCGCCCAGTGAGTGAAGGCTGGGGCTCTCCCACACATACACAGTTGGCACAGGGCAGACATTAATTTCCTGCTAACGCCGACGCAGAAAGAAGGCTGTGACTGAGCATTAGCATGTAACTGAGGTTTCTGTGCGGCACAGTAAAGGGGAAGCACAAGAGGCACGTTGCATTGGTGAAGGAGACCTTTTGGGGACATCCCCTTGAAGAAGGGCCTCCCCACACCTTCCACTCCATTGCAGGGAAGTCCCCGGAGATTTCTTCCTCCTCCTCCTCCGCCCTGCAGGAAACCCCAGTCTTGAGCCCATGCTGCGCTGCTGCAGATCATGGCTTGGAGGCAAAGGCCTCAGGTTCTGTCCTCATTGCCATACTTCCCTCTTTTCTCAGGTATTTCCTCTGCTTTAAGGAAGGACTGTAGCTCTTCACCGCAGATCCCTCCTTCCTCGGTAGTTAAACAAGCTTGCTGCACAGTTCCAGCTAACACTTGTATCTCTTTGCCTCCACAGGTTTTGTCAAGCTGCCACATAGCTAACCTGTGTGTTCCCAAACCAGCGCTTACTTGTCTATGAACTCTCTGCAAGCCACTTAGTATGCACAGGGCTAAGGAAATTATGCTTCATAATGTCTCTTTAGGCAGCCACAGAGCTCTCTGGAGGGACTGGGCTGGAACAGCTGAGGGACTGAGGGGCACTCATCCACCCAACAAAGAATAAAACCCATGCCATTTACCAGATCATCTGCATAAATATTGCAGGAGCTGCAGATGCAGAGGTCATCCCTGCGTCTCACTGAGGCAAGCAAGCCTGCTGGGCTGATCTCTCCTGATGGGCAAATGGATGCTTCACTTCCCCTCACTCTTGACCATGCAGGATGCTCTCCTGACAACAGAAAGTGTCCTGTTTGGCACAGACTGCCCAAAAACCTTCATGCTTATGTCTGCCACTCACTGGCTGTGAGAAGTTCAGGAAATTTCCTGTCCTCTCAGACCTGGGCTAGGGTGGTGGGTTGTCAGATTTGACCCACCGAGCCTTCCCTTCCTGGTCCCCAGGAGAGCAGTTGAGGGTGTTTGCCACTAGGGAGGTGAGCAAAGTGCTTGGCATCCTCAGTGGTCTAGAAAAGCTGCTAGTTAAACATCTCAGGCTTCTCTGCAAACCCCCAGCCCACACGAAGTCAGCAGCTGGGGTCTGCCACCTGCACATATGCAGCATGCAATGAAGTGGGTGGAGGAGGAAAGCAGTGCCCACACCGTAAAGCCTGGCCCTGCTGTGCAGTCCCCTGAGCCGCAATGAAACTCCCACCACAGGAATGGTAGTCAAAAGGCATAATGAGAGCAAAACCACAACAAAAGTATAAGACTTATTTCCACTGTTCTTTTTTTTATTACAGCTGTTCAGCTCCTTGCAAGTTCCAGAAGCAGAACTGCTGCTGGAAAATAAACTTTTTCAATTGAAGAGTGGAAAAATCCTCTTCCCTCTGTTTCATAATCAGCTGTTCTGATTTTGTGTTTGATGGGGTCCTTGTCTCATGTAACTCCCACCTCTCCTGGAAAACTCTACAATGGGCATGTTTTAAAGTCAGAAGGATTATAACCCCATGGGACAAGTCCCTTCCTATCTACATCCCTTTACACTGAATGGCAGGAAACCAGCCTGAAAGACAATGAAAAACAGTTGATTTAAAATTGGCTCCCTTAAAAAGGTATTTTAAAAAATTCCTTAAGAACAGTTTCCCATTAACCTTAACAGGCGCAGTACATGGAATAAATGTTAGTGGCCAACACTGCAGGCTCATTTACACAGGCAGGTACCTATGCCCACATCTGGGCTCTGCAAGGGGACCAGGTCCGTTTGCACAGAGAACAGCAGGCCTGGACCACGTTACTCCTTCGTGCCAGATTTTCATGATCAACACCAGACAGGGCTCCTGAGGATCACCAAGGGCCAGCTTTACTTCAGGCTTATCAGCATTTTTGTCCTATAAAAGGTGAACTGCAAAGCAAATGCTTCAGATCCAGAGGACTGCAAAAATAGCAGCATCCTGGCAGGGTTTCCCTGTCTGCCTTAAAGATGCCTGGCTATTTATAGAGAGAGATACAAAACTGAAGGCTGAGGGGTTTCTGTAGGCTGCTATAACCCTTTGGCTCCAGATCAGGTCAGGACAATGAGACCTGAACCCCAGCAGACCTTCGAGGTCTGCTTGCAGTATCCTGCTTGTGCATTGCAGTGATGGAGAGGCAGTCAGACATGTCAGGGGCAGTCAGACACATAATGGTCGTTATCAGGTGCTCACAGTCTAACAGGGATGGAGACAAGCACCTAATAACATTTAAAAAAGCCCTTTCAGGCTGAATTTTGGAGTTTTTACTGGGTCAAAGCCTTTTGGTTTTCCTTCCAAATATGAAGAAATTGCATTTACATGACATGGAAATTGTTCTGGGAAGACTGTCACCCTTCCCGACAGGGGTTTCTAATCCCCTTTCCTCTCCCTGTCCTGCACTGTGTCTCTGTGTGCTTTCAACATCCCTAGATCAAAGGATTTCCACTTTCTGAGCAACAAATACCTGGAGATTTGGGCTTCTGGGAGCAAACAACATGAAAAATGTTGTGGAAAATGTCAACACAAAGTTATGGCAAATATAATGTGGTTTTCAAACACCTCCAGGAGCTTTCCCCATTACAGACAGGGAAAATATTTCCTTACTGCATTTTGATGCCTGTGGAGACTGCCACGGCAGTGACCCTGTGCATGCTACAAGGCACTGCCATGTATCAACCTGGGACTCTCCCTGGCTTTGTGTAAGAGCAGGGACAGAGGAGAGGGTCAGGAAAATCACCTTTTTCCAGGAGTGCGGCTCTGCCTGCTGGAGTGGGGTTTGCCCTCAGTTTCAGCATCCCAGCATGAGCCCTCCTTGCACAGTTCAGTATCTTCTGGGGGGGGGCACCTTCCACAACTTATTTCCAAATACAGAAACAGCAGCCAATTCCTCTTTTGAACAGACCAGTGTAAGCAGCAGAAATATTTCTGAAACTTGCTTGCAGGCCTCAAGGACCATTTATTTTCCCTAGTTTATCTTGCAGATCTATTATTTCTTGAGCCCCAGGTACCTGCCCAGATGGGCCAGAGAAGCCACACAAACTGTGTTCACATTCGCAGAGGAAATCCTGACATCCTACTCAACAGCACATGTATTCAGCCGAAGCCACTCCTGCTGCGGGCATTTCGGGCGAGCGGGAGTCAGATTCAAATACTCACAGAGTTCAAGATCTGATCCGTTTATTGTACAAACCAGGTAGACTTTTATAAGGCATTCTATAAGCGTGCAATAATGTGGTTGGCTATTTTACAAGCGTATAATAATATGATTGGTTAACAATTGTTTACTGGGAAGATTTCTGTTTCTGCTTTCTCTGGCACGTAGGCTCCTTTCTGCGGTTTCCCAGCTCCTCTTATCACGTCCCGTTGGCCTTGCTTTTGAGCAAACATCTGCAATTTGCTCCTTTTTCTTCATCCCACTGTTCTGGCCGTAACCTCGTCTTATTTCTTCAGTATTTTTCCACTTGCTTCAGAGTTCAGTATAATCATTCAATACAGCAAGAGCCCCAACACCCTCCCATAGGGGAAATGGCATTGTGCAGGACAATCTGGGGGTTTCTTTATCATTCAGTAGAGATAGCAGTAAATACGAAGTATACAATAATGTCCCTAAGTTCCCAGACCTGCACAGGAGCTTTAACCGGTTTGTAACACCTGAAAATCGGGCCTGTGGATGGTGGTTACCTTTCAGTCCTCGGCACATGTGTCCTCCCTATCACCTGCTCAATGAACTGGCCAGTCCAGATTTTTTTAGAGCATATTCCCGTCCACTCTCAATTTGTCCCATCTGCTTTCAAGGAGGAGCTCTCCTCTGCATAACCCTGCCTGTCACAGCAGATAATGATGCTCTTTTGTGCTTTTCCCCAAGAGACAGATGGAAAGGAGAGAAGAGGGAGGCATTTCAGACATGCTGTCATGGTGTCAGAAGGGGCTGGCTGTGATGGGCTGGTGGAGTAGAGGGCTGTCTGACACTGGGGCTTCACCAGCCGGCAGGAAGGCACCGGTGGGGACCCTGCAACTCGTTTCCTATGCGGGGAGTTACAGAAGCACATGAAGGGATCTCCAGCGGATGCTCAGGAGAGAAAAGGAGGAAAAAATGAGCCTGATGAAATGACAGTCCCCAGCAGAAGCAGAGTTGCAAGGTTGCTTGCAAGTAGGACAAGCTCAGATGCTAGGAATGACCTGCAAACATCACATCTCCTTGGAAATGGCCTGGATACAAAACCACGTATTAACTCCTACAGTAAACAGAGCATGGTGCCAGGGGCTTTATTTTCCTTCTCAGAACATAAACAAAGAACATCCTGGCCTTAAGCATGGCATTTAAAAGGGATGGTGAACATTCTCCCACAATGCACCCAGCTAATTTTACAGTAGGGAGAAATGTATTCCTGCTCCCAGCTGGTGAGGAGCTCAGCCAGAGCAGTTGATGGCCTTCAGAGTTTATCCTTGCTGGAATAACCAGAGTTTCATAACTAAGAGATATAGCCAACAAATTTCTCAATTTGCAGATTAGACAAAGGTCAACCCCAGCCTAATCAGCTGCTGTGACAGGTCAGGAGACGGAGTAACTTGTAAAGAGTGTGAAATTAATAAAAGTATTTAGCATATTGTGCACACAGTTTTCCATTACTGCAATCCAAAGAAAACTGAAAGAGGGGACCAAAAGCCTTCCAAGCAATTGCCAAATATCTTCTTGGGAAAACAGATAGGAATGTGTCGCAGCACTCTCCAAACTAGCCAGCTGCAACAAGTTCTTCTACCATCACATACCATGATACTCTTCACACCAGTCCCTCTGCTGCCTTCTCCTAGTCTCTCCTCATCCAGGGCACGCTCACTCGCTCTGCTTCTTCCTCCTCTCTCTTCCTTGGCTGCTCTCTCTTCAGGAATGTAGTAGGGAAAAGACAACAGTGTGCCAGCTATGAGGGATCAGATTTAACCTTCCTAAGGACAGGCTAGGGTCAGAGAAGGCTTTTGGAATAGCCCGTTGTAAATCCAAGGCCCGCTTGTACTCGAAGAACCAGAGAAGAGACCTCAGTGAAACTCTTCTGGCTTACAGTGACCAAAGATCTGGGTCTGCCACCCCACACATCACCCTTGGTACTTACTGCAAGGCACAGCCCGTGTTATGGGTGTCAATGGTCTTAGTGGAGAAACTCCAGCAGCGATTTTTAGTGGAAACAACAGAGATGCAGTCTTGTGCAAAAAGCGGTGGTAAGTATCTGTGGTAAGTATCTCTGCTTTATTTAAACCTCCTTTCAAAACACATTTAGGGCTTAACAATAGGCTTCATATTTTCTTCAGGATTCAAACACATGTTTTCTTCCACTCCACCCAATTTTTGGTTGCTGGAGTTTCTGTCACTAGGAAATACTCTATTTTATGCAGATAAATGACACAGCAGATTATTTTTGGGGCAGACTGTATTAGTTACTTAGAAAATTAAGGCTCAGAAGCACAGCTTGACTTCTGGAAAACTACTCAAGAATGAAATGTTATACAGAAGGGCTGTACACCTCATAGCTTCTCTAAACCAACAGCAAAGCACAGTAGAGGTTTCAAGAATACCTCCATCCCCTGTCCTACAAACCCTTGTGTGCCAATCCCATCCTGCACTTAATCTCCATGCAGTCCTCCACACCAGGACCTCCTGATGAATGTCCTCTTATTTCCCAAGCCTTCTGTAGACCAGTTACCATCACAAGCTGGAGGCTGACTGTCTTCTGAAACCCATTCACCTTTTGCAAACTGGATGGTGGAAAATGTCCAGCTTGTCCTTGGGCACATCTGCATTGCCCAAGAACACACTGCATCACCACAGCAGTGCAGCACTGAGCCTCAGCTACTCAGTCCTGCTGAGAGGCTTATTTTGTCCAGACAGGCAGAGCACTGCAGAAGCTCAGCTCACAAGGCCAACACAGCATCATCACAGCGTGGCACTGTCCAGGACAGACGGACAGATGGCTCATCCGCTGCTTGCTACTGCCTGGTCTCAACTGCTTCTACATCTCAGTAACATCTCTCTTACCACTTCCCTATTCACTCTCTAACTGGAGACCCTGCTTGTGTCACCACACCACACTTGCATCCCCACTGCAGTGTTTCTGTTGGGGCCACGCTCCCTGCGAATACTCATCCCACGTCACACTCTGCACCTTGTCGTCATATCACAGCATTTGCCAGAAGGAGTTTCTCCTGAGCTATTCAAGGCCGAAGGAATGCAAGTCAGTACTTGATGGTGAAAGGACTGTCTGCATCACACCATCTCACACACAGCACCTTTGGGGTCCAGCACATCCACTTGGCTCCCCTCATGCAAGCCGCTACTAGCCGAGATAGATAATGGTGCTTCTTTTTTTCTTTCCTGCCTTGCTAAAATGTTTTAACCGCCCCACAGCGAGCAGAACAGCAGGAGAACTGCACATGGCTCACGGAAATTAAACCAGAAAGTAAACACACTAACCCACAGCAGGAGACTTGTTCTCCTCCCTTTGCTTTGGTCCAAACCAGCCAGTCTGAGCTGGGTCCCACCACTTTGCAACTGGAGTAACACTCAGTGAGGGCAGATTTGTGGCCAAACACCTTTTCCTCTAGAGAAATCAAGATTTCTCAAGTGTTAATCGAGTTTTCCACCCATGACCTGATAACACAGCAGTTGAGCAAACATCAGCACTTTTGTCAATACCTTGCTCTTACTCTGTTATCACCACCAATTTGCACAAAACACTGCTGGCAAAGAATGCGGCTTCTAAGAGGCAACTGTTACTCATCTCTGAGGATGGGGAAAAGAGGGAAAAAGACAGAAAAAAAGACATGTGCACAGGCCTTGAACACGTTAGCACTTGGAGCATCTGGCAGCTGTCCCCATTTCAGTTGCCCGGTCAAATTGCCTCACAGAAAACTCATCACTGTACCGTGACATTTCTCCCTAGCTTCAGTCCAACTTTTCACTCCTATATAACAAAAAAAACCACTCCAGGCCAGCTTATTCCTCCTTGAAACCAGAAACAGCTTCACCAGTGCAAATCTCTGCTTCACCCTGCTAAAAAATGGAGTCTGTAGCACATATATGGGATACAGGACCTCCCTGCAGCATTGCCAGAATTGAAAATGGGTGAGATTTTGGGGCTTGACAGCTCATTTGGTGTAAAGCTCAGCCTTGATCGACCCCAATGTTTGGTAGTTTCTGCCAAATTCAGCCACAAATTTTAGCTAAAAGATTTTGTTGAAAAGGCTTGCATTTACTGCACAGTGGTTGTGGCAAACTGCACTGCAATTTGTTTATGTTCAAACAGTGTCTCTTGCCAAAGCTGACTTTTCATTAAAATAGTAAATAGTTTCCAAAGTGAAGTGAAAGGAATTGGCATGGAGAGAACCGAACACCTGGAATTTAATAAAAACAACTTTTTGTTTGTTTTTTATTTTCCTGAGGAAAGTGATAATTCCTTGTCTCAGGCTGACCTGCAGAAATACATAGATTTTTATTTCATTAATTCAGTCTGTGAACCAAAAAGAGAGAAGTGACTGACTTAGAGCAACAGGACACCCAGCTGGGCCTGAGAAACAACCCAAGCCCTTTGCTGGTGCAGAAGTGCTTTGGGGGCCAGCAGCCAACTTTTACAATAGCTCTAATTACCTTTATATTTATAATGCAAAAACAGGTGGAAGCGGTCAGGGAAGTGGTAGAAGCACAGCAGAGAAAAAGGTGAAGCACAGCAGAGAAAAAGGTGACATAGCCAATCTTAAAAGTCAGACAATCACTGAAAAAAACAGGCTGGACAGGACCTCTGGAGGTCTCCAGTCCAACCTCTGCTCAGAGCGGGGGTATTTCAAAGCTAGCTCAGGTTGCTCAGTTTTTTCCTTCTGTCCACCCTTGGCTGAATAAAGGGAATAATCACTTCTCTGGACTCGCTGGCTTTGTTCTTGCTAGTACAGCCCACACAGCTCACTCCAGTTCAACTTACTGACCAGCAGAACACCACAACCTTTGCACATCATTCTGACAAAACAACTGCACCATGTGTTTGCAATGTACACATGTATGCTTGTGTGAATGAATGCATTATTCAGATTATGCTAGCAAAATGCTAATGAATTTTAAATTAATAAAGTCCAATAAAATTCTAAGACTGGCTCTAAAAAATTCTAATACTATTCACTCCCTGTATAGGAAGTGATTTGCTTTCAGTACCCTGTAACATAGATTTTTGCCCTTCTTTCAGTGATACATGGGTACACCTGGATACATGCACCATGGACATGCCATAGGGCTGACCCGGGTGTGTGATGGGGAGGGTGACTCAGGGCTAGAACAAGACAGCAGAGCCTGGAACCCTCCTGGGTGTCATGCACCCATAATTGTGCCACATACCCCCCCCCAGTTCGCCGAAATATGAGTCTCTTGGTGAGTGGCATTGTACCTGGGGGTCCCTGAAATGTGGCAGCATCTTGTGTTGCAAAGATGATGTCCAGCTGGATGGGAGCATCACCTGGTGATTCTGAATCGGAATATCCTCCAGAGATCGCCAGGGAAAGGCCCCAGGTAGAAAATGGCAGAACTCTTCCTCCAAACTCCTCAGAAACTGTGCTTTTGCACCATGAGATTATGACATTAACTGTTAATCCCACTCAAAACCCAGCATTTGAATTTCAAACTGGATGGACATTCTTCTCAATCTTGCACACAATGAAATGAAAAAATACCCGCAGTTCAACACCACTTCAACAGCATGTCTTATAAACCTAAGTTTTAAGACCATTAATTTGTGAAAGAAAACCCAAATACCTGGTAGAAAACATATTCACTGCTTATTGTAGCTATTCAAGGTTATGTAAAATGGATATGATCCCTTGTAAGTATGGAAAACAGTGTTACCCCAAAGCCATATAACAAAATTCTAGGGAGCTGTTAAAAACATTGATTTTGTCCTCAGCTTATCATAGTGGTTGCTGGGGGAAAGTATGTTTGCAGTTGAAAATGTTTAATAATGAAATATTCAGCACAGGCCAATTTTCATATACTCTTTCTCTTCTTTACCTCCTTTTATTTCTTTGAGCTTCTCCCTGCTCTGCAATACTAGACAGGGACACAAATCACTCTCAAGCAGCAACTGCACAATCAACAACAAGCAGAAACTAAGAAAGCTGGTTCGAGTCAATGCCACTCTGCTACCAGCTCAGCATGATTTTGCTGTGGCGGGAACAAAAGGTAAAATTTTCTAATCATGGATGCCTGGAGTTTGCTCCCCTAAATAAAATCTTTTCTGTAATAGGGGTGTAGCATTCTCAGATGCTAGCAACTGGAAAAGGAGTTAGGCATTTCCAGCACTCCAAGACATCAGGCCATTTAGGTTGAGTCAGCAAAGCAGAGAATATCAAACTTATTTTAAGCAGGCACAGAGCTCTATCTGAGACCTTATTTTCCTCCTTACATAGAGATCTGTAAATATTGACAAACACCAAAATTGGGTCTTCATATTTTATGAGAAAAATACTAGTCCGATCAAAAAGGAAACAACCATCTGGCACCACTTCTTCCAGATGTTTTCCTAAATATTCTCCCATTTTTTTTCTTCCCAAATGTGTGTTTTCTGTATACTCAAAGGACTGCCATGGTCCCTTCTTGTTTATCCATGCCCATCTTCAGATTTCCAAACCTGTTATTTTTTTCCCTTATTTCTTAGTTAATCTGTCATTCCTTCGGTCAGTGACTGGAATCTATTCAACAAAGAGTATTGTGTTTTTGGAAAGAATTTGCCTTTTATTATGTTGTGCTTTAAGGGGTTGTGGCTAGCTTGGCAGTGGTATTTGAAAGGACAGCTTGTTAATAATTTGAACCAACACACAGACTAAGGAATTCTGGAAATATCCATGCCACCAAGATGAATTTACAACATTCACTTGAACTGTGAAATACTCATCAATATTTGGTGGAATCTCTGCTGGGACAGAAAATGAGTGTGTTGTACCTGTGGAGTCACTTTCCAAACACATGAACTCTTTGTACCATATGAAAAATATCTGCAATCTCAGGGATCAAGTAGGTCTGGTATCCTAAACTGTTGCAGCTGTACTGACCTTTACAGCGTGAAAAATTGAGATTATTTTTCAATCCAGGCAGCTCACTGACTGTCATACATCAGCAGCAGCCTTTGCTGCTGAGCAGAAGGAAGATCACATATGTCGTGTTTTATATTCATGAAACAGCTTTAAATCTAATTAAAAGATACTTCAGAGAAGGCTCTTCTGAACTCTGTTGAAGCTGAATGCTTTAATGAGATCTTCAGGAAAGATAAATTATTTTTTCCTCAAGCTTAATAAACAAACTTTTATGAAAAATTGTTGCAACAAGAAGTGTACCACAAACGGTAAAACTGCCAGTCTCCTTGCACAGTGATCTTTTGAGGACCTTGTGATTCCCCATAGATGCTGCATGCAGTATGAGACCCAGAGACCAGCAGCAGATGTGGCGTTGGAGTAGCTATATTGGAGCTGCAACACCCACTCTTGTTCTGAGGTGAGAATTACAGCCACCCTAATGCCAAGGAGAAACCTAAATGTACAAGAAATGCAAAAAAACCCTCCAGGCCTCCAACTTATAGCAGAGCTAAGAAAGCAACTGAACCAGCCTTTCCTGAAGCTGGTTCTGACTTCACCTGGTAAAATTTCCACAGCTAGGACACATGCAATGCTGCCACCCAAATGTATCTCACAAGTGAATCTTAATGTTATTTTCTTAATTTTGGTACAGAGGGGACAATTCAAACATTTTTTCTGTGGCTATTACACATGTAAATGATTTTATATTAGTTAAATCCATGTATCATTTTCTGTCAGTGCTTGAGAAATTATTTTTTTGGCAAAGTAATGTTTGCCAACGCCAATGACAAATGTGTATGTATCAGCATCAAGAGAAAATAAGCACTGAAACTGGCACAATCAAGTATGTATAAAAGATGTGTTTGCTCATTCCTCCAGTCAAGGATCCTTGTTAAATGATCATGTGACTCATCTAAGAGGCTACAATTAAGCAGTACAGCTCACATTTCAAATACTCATGGATCAGTTCATAGAGCCCAAATATAAAGGGAATCATTTCCAAATTCGGCTCATGAGTTGGTCTGAGGACATGCTGTTTGCTCACTGATACTAACACAGCTGGGAAGAAGTGCTACATTTCTCAAAACTACTTTCATGGATTATTCCCTCATCCTTTCAGGATGGCAAATCTTAATTAAAAGAACTGGCTGGGAAAAAGTCATTTCAGTAAAACTGGACTTCTTTTCTTTCATGTTGGTTGGGTTTTTTTAGTTTGGTTTGGGGTTTTTTGTCAAATTAAAACTGTTTCCAAGCCACTGGATTTTAGTTTTGGAAAATGTCAAAACCAAGTGTCACGTATTTAACATTTCATTTTTTTCTTTGATGTCATTCTTACTGGTTTCACCATTTTGTCAGAGGGCAGCAGTGACTCTGTACATAACCTGTCCAGTTAAGCATGGCACTGAATGACAGTGGCGATCCCAGGGTCAAAGTAGAAGCTGAACCAGCACTTGTACAAAGGCATTACAGCCTCATTCTAAAGAGGATACACTTCAACAAACACATCTCTTTTCACCCTTGCAGGGTGTTGGGGTGTATTTCTACAGCTTACAACTGTCCATCTCAACCAGTTTCCCCAGTAAGATGCTTCAGCCGCTTCTCTCCCCAACTCCCAGCATGCTCCCACAATCCACTCTGGCTTTTGATACCAAACATTTTCCAAAGGCATTTAATAAGACAGGCCCCAAGACTGACTGAGAAGCCCCTGCAGCAGCTCCCATGCTGCCTGAGTGTTTTCCTTTCAGCACGAGTTGTCTGCTCTTTAGGTAACATGTGGCATGCTACAGTTGTAGTGCCCTCCACCTTCTCCGGCTCAACCAGAAATCTTCCACGTAGTACGTGGTTTTATACCTCACTGAAACCCATTCAGAAAACAACTGTATCTTACTGAAGTAAACTATCAAGTTTGTCTTCACACTCCACATTTATAAATCAGTGATGCATTTTTCCCATTTTCCTTGTACCTTAATGTTAACAATACTAATTAGATCAAATTAAAAAGCCTGTACTTGCTGTATCTTTTTCCCTTTCCTACTTCCTTGGATGCAGGCACTATGCTGTTAATCTCCAACTATCACTGCACTCTTCATCTTCTATAATTTCTCCCTGCCAAGCCTGCATTTGTTAAAAATCCTTGTTGTTACTCTTTTATGATGAAGATTGCTGTTTGTCCAACTTAAGCCATTGAATGCTATGTTTGCATTTGTCTGCAGAAATCAATTCATCTTCTGAAAGGAAAGCAAGGCTTTCCTGCGAAACAAAAAACTATTTTTCTTTAAAAAAATAAATCAAAAGATGCTGAAACACAAAAATATCAACCATTCTTACTTTTCTGTGACTCATGGTTGGTGTGCACTTTCAAAGGCTAACAGAAGAAGCTGCTTGTTTGAACAGCACACGGACCAAAACTCACATGGAAAAGAAGAAATTTGTGCATTTCCTGCTGCCATCCCTCACCCCAGCTTACAGACTCTTCAAAAATAGGGCCAGAAAGGCCCGAAGACTTCACCTAGTTCCACTGCTGGCCCCAGGCAGCAGTGCCACTTCCTATGTCATCCAGGCAATGTCCCTCTTCACTGCCCATACACTCCTCCAGCAATGGAGCTGCAGCCACCAATCCCCTCCTGAAACCTGGGTTTCTGTATCCTATATGTCTACATTCTCCAAAAGGTTTTTTCCAAATGACTAATCTGAATCTCTTATGTTGCAACTGAAGCCACATCCATTCCTGCCCACCATGGACCTGCAGATCAGATGAACTCAGGCTCTTTGCTTGGGCTTTTATGTACTTAAAGACTGCTCTTATTCTGTCCCCCGGCAATTCTCTCCCTCAGATTATAAACAGACCTACGTCTTTCAATCTTCCCTCCTAGATCATGTTTCCCAGAGATGTGATCACCCTGGTTACTCTCCTCAGGACTTTCTGCATTGCTCCTTAAGTGCTGTGCTCCAGACCGGACGCCACACTCTTCCCCAGGCCATTTGCTGCATCATGCACACAAAACCCACATTGCCAAATCTCAGCATGGCATCCGCTGTCCAGCAACAGTAAAACAGCACAAGCTTTGCAGCCTGCATTTGACTTGTGACCCTCAACACCCCAATGCTACTCTGATGGACTCATCTGTGGTTTCCCATCCTGTGTTTATGAAGCTGGCTCTTCCTGCTGAGATGCCCTGCCCTTGCTGAACCCATTCCTATTTATTCAGACCATTTAGATGGATGGCCAAGATCATTCCGAGTTTTCATGGTCTTCCTTGTAGTTTCCCAGTGTGAGATGTAGCAGCTAGGAGAGGTCAGACAGTCTCCAAGGGTCTAGAGAGCAAAGCCAGTGCATCAGGGCCTGCTGTGGCACAGCACTCCTCCAGGTAGAACTTGCATGGTGAAAGGTTGAACAAATTTGTCTCTGCCTCAAAGAATGGGGATTTTATGCCCTTCCAGTTGAGTAAAAGAAATAATTAAAAAAGCTTTTGAATGCATTTTACTTTTTCAAAGAGAAATTATGTTAACAGCTTCAACTAAACAAAGGGTGGAGGGAGATGGTTTTGCTAGGAAAGTCCATCTCCAAAGCTCATGAATGCAGAAGTGGACCAGAAGGCACCTGCTGAGTTTCTAAGCTTAACCCCCTGCCACTACAAGCATGACACTACCTAATTCACATCATAAACTGTTGAGAAATCCACCACTTGAGAAAGTAGCTTGGATTTCTTTTTCTTACCATTTGTTTTTCCCTCCATCCTGACTTCCTCTCCTCTCCTCTCCAGCCTGAACACTACACTGGCTTTTAGTGTAGCTCGTTTCTCCTGGTTGTTTGTCCCAAGCACCAGGAGCAAACACCCATTTCCCTCTCAACTTTCTGTCTAACCAGGTTAGAAACCAGCTTCTCTAACTCTTCTCAGAAACTGGCTTGCACCTAGCACAGCAGAGCAGTTGTGACCAGAAACCTGAGTGAACAACACTGCAGGCAACATAGTGTTTTGCTCACATCCAGCTGCTTCATTTCTAAAAGCTACAAAAGCCGGGGGCACCTGGTGCTGGGTGCAGGCAGGAGCTGAGGACTCCTGGGAAGCCTTTGATCCTACCTGCTCTGGCAGTTTCCACCATCCAGCTAAATGAGTCTGAAACTGGTTGAAAACTTCTGGAACACCCTGAGTTTTTTCTAAAATGCTCGTTAAGATATACAGTACAGCAAGGTTGAGGAAGCAGTTGTCACTGAAGCTCAAAGTGCAGGGTTTGGAAAGGGAACATGATGGCTTCTGAAGACTTCACTTTTTGCTCATGGAGGAGCCTGCATTGCTTTCCTGCTCACATAAAGTGAGAAGGGAAGGGCTGTTAGAAAATAAGTTATCTTGTATAGAACCCAAGAAGAAAGAGGCAGATCTGCTGTCTTCACTGGCTTTCCTTCCCTTGCTCAGCACCGATAGGCAAGTCACACTATGTAATTATTTGAATCCAAGGATGCTGGGAAGCTGCTAGGTTGGGGAATGCTGTTGGCTTCATGCCTTCTTCACCACAGTGATAGCAAAGTTATTTGCCATGAAGAGAGAAGAACCTGCTTGGTATTATAGTTTAGCAGTAATCAGATGGGCTGGACCAGGAGGCAACTTCATTTTCACCAGTGACAGAGAACCAAGGTCATGCTCCTGTTGACTGTATTAAATAGGTGCTAACAAATCCTACTTGTTAGTGTACTAGCTCTCGGATTTAATGGGTATTTTCAAGCACACAGCAATGGCAAAGAGTAAGTCGTAAACTCAGGGTTGAAATTAAGCATACTGACTGTAGTTGTTTGTGTTTTTCCTGACATTAGCTGGAAGTGGAGCTATTGCAAAAGAAATTCTGTCCTGTGGGAAAATTTCATATTATTTTCAATTTTCTTTTCATCTCAAATCAAGGGGAAACAGAAAACCTTTCTATGGAAGAGAAAGCTCCACAGGAAAAATGTTTGGAAATGTTGAAACACATCACTTCAGCAAATTTAGCAATGTCAGTAAAGACAGCAAATAATGCATAGTATTCCCTCTGTGTTGTTCAGCTGTAAGGGTGAATGCCTTTGTAAAACATAACTAAGGATCCTTAATATGAATTTAAAAGTGAAAAACAGGCAGAAAAAACCCCCAAACCTATCTTCACGCACCTAAGTAAAAATAGCTGCCCTACATTCTTTAGGAGAGAGGAATGACTTTTTGGAGTCTCAGCCCGAGAGGCCCCACAACCTGAGTCACTGATGATGAAGCCGAGTCCCCTTTGGAGCAGCTTGGCACAACCTGGGCCTCCACAGACCCAGACCTAGTTCAAATGCAAGTGCTGGGGACTATCTTTAAGATCCTTCATGCCACTGTGCATCAGCTGTCACATCAGCAAAATAGTAGTAAAGGTGTCTACTTCCTTATGCCTCCCCAAAACGCAACCTGAGGACCAACAGTTTAGTCTTGCATTCTGCGCTTTTCACCATCTCTTTGGAAAGCAAAGGATAATGTTGGCAGGGAGCTGGCCAAGAGAGCAGATAGAAACACAGACTCTATGAAGCAAGGCTCCAAGTACTACAGTCTTGCTAAACTCCTAGTTCCAGTAAATACCAAAGTCCCAAGTGGGTTATGGACAGGGGAAGGGGAAAACTGACTCCTTAAGAAAGTGCTGGAGGATGTGGCATTTCCATTTCTAAGATGTTGCTGATACGCTGAAAAATCCCTTTTCTGCTCATTTAGCACAGCTGGAACTTTGCTAAAATCAAACCCTCCCTGTGATTATTTTTGCAAATCAGCACATTCTGCAGCACATTTTTCTTCCCTTGGCAGGGAGGGAGGCATCAGGAGTTACCACCCAGCTGTGATGACACCTTGTAGGAACAGTCAGAAGAAATTCCTGAAATCCTTACTGCTGAAGCTCAAGCTTTGACCAATATAGCAGAGGGACCATGTCCACTCACTGCTAACAGCTGCAGGCAATTATCTACAGGCTGACATGGGAAAACATGTAACATATTTTATGCAGATGTCAGACTAAAAGAACAAGTAGTAGAAAAGGGAGTGACTGAAGCTGCACTTCTGGGATCAGTTCACAGAACTGTGTAAAAACAGTTTGAGATTCATCCTGTGCAGATCACATTAGAATTTATCTTGATGACAAAGGAAAAAGAAATTAAGTGATTCTGTGCTTCTTCCTACTCTTTTTACGGTGCAATCAGAGCACATCTTCAGCACTTCTATTAGCATTCCTCTACCAAAGAAATCTCAGCAAAGCACTGAGCTCACATTTTCAAAGATGATGCTGGAAGGCTTCCCAGATTATATATTTTCCTCTTTAATTTATACCTCTGAGGATAATGCTAATCAAGGAGGCAGTGAGAGTGGTGAGACATCCTCTGACTTAGGTTGATTTATTAACAGTGGTTGCATTATTCTCACTTGGAGAACAATGCTAGTACCCCAAGCTTCCAGAAAAAAAATCTTGTTTGCTGATAGGTTATCAAATACAAGCTGACAATGTACTTGCACAGCAGATATGCATAAGTACATTGCACAGTATGATTCATCTGCAAAATATCTAGCATTCTACATGCTTGATTTAAAGTAGGTTAGAAGAACGACTCATTAGAAAGCAACAGCAGGGTGGGCTGGGGTGGGTGTAGGGGGAGATGCCCAAACTATTGGGAATGATATATTTTCTTCTCACTCTTTCTTCAGTCCTCTCTCCTCAGGTTGCTTTTGAATACAGTTGGGATGGCATAGGGATGGACAACTATGTAAAAATACATGTAGCTAAACAAATATTACAAATGCCGTCTTCATGGCTTGGCAGATCTACCAAATATTCCAGGGATTATACATGGTCTGTTTACCACGTTCAAAGTGAGAAGAGATTGCATATATTTCACACAACATAAAGCCCCAAGCCTTTCTCCTTAGCTCCCTGAACTTCTACCACACAGCAACTGAATTACAAAGGCTAATGTCAGAAAGACTTTGAAGAAAAAAAAATAATCCCAAAATGGCAACTTGTTTTTACTATGATAGCTGCTCGGATGATCCACTGTAATCTCCGGTGGTATTGTTTAGGGTTGAGGGGAAAAAAAAAAAACAAAACAAAAACAGAAAAAATGTGGGTGACATGGCAATTCTAAAACAGAATAGAGAATTAATTTTGCAGACCAGAATTAGTACTTTTAAAATGGAATGTATGTGTATTTGGAATAAATGTCCTACTATAAAACCAAATGTAGACAAGGAACATTTCTAAACACTGCTGCTAGACAAATCAGGTGAAACGCATGAATTGATATGGAAATCATTTGAAAATATATACATTGATTTCTAAGATTTCACTATTTTTTAAGTATTATATTAATCCATGTATCTCTTGCGAAAAGATGTTTTTGTCTGATGGCAAGTTTCTCAAAAATTTTAATTTCAGGAAATTCGGTCCTTTTTCCTGGCATCAGCAGAGATAGGTATGCATTTTCAAAGGCAGAGTTCCTAATTCACTCACATAAAAGTAATCAGTTCTTACTTAGTAACTCCACATCTGCATGTGACCAGTTATTTGCTTGCTTGACTTTTCAATCCTATATGAAACATACCCACATTAAACATACATGAAACTTTTTAAGTAGAGAATTAGATACCACCTACTGAAGTTCTAACTCCAAATTGCTCAGTGATGTACAAATCCTATCTCGCCTGTAATCAAGATGCCACTTACCAGCCATTTTGGTATAAGGATTTCTGCTTAGTCAAAGTGATAAACAGAGCTACTGCATAGAGGATGCGAACCCCTATTTTCTTTCATAAACAATGTGTTCAGAGGAGGTTGACTCCTCTGGGACTTCTGGAGTCTCACACATCATCCTGGAGCTGCGCCTTTGGGCCCAACACAATTTCCTACAAACTAATTACTGTCTGAGAATCACAGATTATACACACGGACTTTCAGGACAACCAGGAGGTTCTCAGAAATCAATTCTATATTCAACCATAGCGATACTTTTGCTACAGCAGTGGAGAAAACAGTAACAACATGAATGCTGCATTATGACTTTTTAAAGAACTGCAAAAACTGCAAAAGGGAGCAGTCAGCCTCAGCTTTAAGTCAGCCCCACATCAAAGGCAACTGTCTCAATTAAAGTTTAGTGCACAGCAATACTGCAGTTTAGAGCAACCTATTTGGTCAATGATCTTTACCAAAGATACAAAACTTTGTAATAAAAAAGGAAAAAAACACAGCAAACTGGCAGACAGTACACCCTAAGACAGAGATGAGCACTAACCAGAAGATGAAAAAATGGTGAGCAAAATTGGGATACACATTTTTATAACTTTTATAAGAGGCAGAAGAAGGCATTTCCCTTTTCACTTCAATCAGTCTGCAAACACTGTATGATTACTGTTTATATCATGCAGTTACACCTGCACACAGTGCAGTTAAGCCTCAAGTTCAGCTGAAGTACACATTTAATTTCCAGCGTGTTGCATTGCGCTTCATTGCTGAAGTCAACAGGAATTAAAATACCCTGAAATGCGAAACATTTCCTACGCACATGAGCAGCAAGTAAAACTCTTTTGCCTCTAAATTAAGGACATCAAGGGAAAGACCTAATTAAGACTTACTGGAATTCAGACCCCTCCATACATCACTAGACAGTGGAGATGGTACCTGTGAAACCTCATTGCACTCTTGTACAAAGCCCATGGGTATGCTGCTCCGTAGATCAGAGATGACACACTGTACTCCCGAGGTCTGCCTGCTGCTGTGGGCTTTTACCTCCTGCCCCAGCTGTGGCCTCGGTGCATATTCCTCGCACATGGAGGGGGATGCAGCTGACCCAAATACCGGTGAACGCTTGTGCAGCGGTGCAGACTTAAAGCAACTTTTAGGCTTTTCTCAGGATCTAGCCCGTTGGCCTGCCAGTGAGTTTGGGATTGGAAGTATTTCCAAACAGAGCTGTTCTGCTGGCTATGTGTGTCTGTCAGACCTATATGGGGTGAGGGACTCCCCACCTCCTTGGCATGCAAAATGCTGTCTTTTGTGGGTGTAGGCATCCTCCCTGCACCAGGCTTACTACCTCCAAGTTGTGGGACAGGATTAGGCCTATAAATAGTAAAACTCCCTTGCTGATGGCAAGCCATAAACACAGCCTGTCTCTCCAGCAATTCCTTTACAGGTGCCCCCAAGTGCTTTTGGGAGCAGTGTGTAAGGGGCCAGGCTCAGCAGAAGAAAATCAGTACACACTCTGACAGCTTGGGCTGTCTGCAGCCCCCCTCTGCACTGCTGTGCTGCAGAGCCTGCCCAGGGTGAGGATTTTTAGGCTGTTTGGTCATACAGCCAGTGACTAATGCAGTGCAGGCAGGGAAAGGCTGGGGATATCATCCAGATCTGTAACTTCTACATTTGGAGCTTTGCAATGCGCCTAATGAAGTGTGTTTCGCTGGGGTAAGGGACAGTCACCCTGGGCTGTATTTGGGTGACAGAGCACTGCCAGCACTGGCAGCAAGAGGCTCCTGGCTGGTCCCATGGCCAGAGGCTGAGCCCTGGTGCCACAGTTCCCCCTCCCTGGGCAAGGGGCTCACCCAGGGATGCCCACATGTGTGTCCGAGACAAACACTGGTATTTGCACAGAAAAACCCCTGAAAGACAAGAGAAGCACAATGATCCCCAGGGACTGGGAGCATGGACAAGGCTGCCCCATACATTCACTTTTTACTGGCTGCAGTTAACAAGCCCTTCAATGTCTTTAAAGCTACCAACAATAAAACAGCTGCAGTTAATAAATTCAGCACTGTGAAGAATAAGACATAATTCATGTCCTGAATGGCACAGTAAAGCCTCGAGCTGACATAACTGTGCAGGTCTGCAGCCACCCTGATGCAGAAAGCATCCTTCAGTGAGCATCCTCCAGTGCTCCATCCTCACCTGTACCCAAGCAAACACCCTGCTGCAGCACCACATCCAGTAAGGGAGTCACTGCTACGCAAAAGAGATGTTGGGAATGCTGCAGCTGTTAATGGCAGTTGTGTCAAAGTAATCTCTAAAGAACTGGCTACCTTTTCTGATACTAGATCTTGTGATAATTAGAGGCTGTATCAAGAGCAGACATCTCATTACAGCAGTGAAAGAAATACTCTCAAAGAACTCTTTTAACAGCTACTATTTAAATAACGATGGAAAAACTCAATTTTGAGGAATATTAAAGTATAAAGCCAATGTTTATGAGATAACACCTTAATAGCTGAAAGAGACAGGCTTATAAAGGCTGTAGTCATTTCCATTTTAGTCTCACCTGGACACACACAATAGAACAAAATAAACAACAACATTATAATGATTTTCATGCCAAGTTTTCAATGTCTTTAAATGTTGATTTTCACAGTGCTATAACGAGAGAAGTAAGTGCTAGTGCCTCCATTTTACACACAAGTGACCTGAAGCACTTTGGTCTAATGGGTAATAAAGCCAGTTTATCCATGATGTATCTTCTACTTCATTTATCCCTAAATTCAGCAAAACATATGATCATTTTTATGCATATGCTTAAGAACATCCTAATTTTTTTAAGCAGTTAAGAATGCGCTCATCTTCCATGTAATTAGGATCTTAAATACTTTATTGAAACAAGGAGGACTGAAACAGGTGATTAAGGTACCCTCTATTTTGAGTGTTGTCTTGCAGATGAGTACCAAGAATTTATTCTCACTCTTGAAGATACAGGGTTTCTTAAAGGAAGGAACAGGCTGACCATAAATCAGACGTGTCTTAAAAAACAGGAATACTAAATGTAGGGTGTGTTCCCGAGTGCTGAATCATGCCAAGTCTACAGCAGCACATATATTTACTTTCCTTAAATTAGAAAACTAATTACAAATAATGGGGTTTTTTTATTTGAAACATGGTTTGTAATGTGATGGCCTTCTTTTCTTTTGAAAAAAGCAACAAACAACCCAAGAAAAACAAGAACTCAGAATTTTCTAAGTAGCCATGATCTGGCAGTAGGAGAATACAAGAAAAGCAGACACAAGGACATAAACGCTACATTAGAAAGTAAAAAGGCTTAGTGTATACTTGGCCCATTTTAGAGGTACTGACTACTCAGGAGGGAAAATGAGGCAAATTCCCAAGAACGCATCCATTTAAAAACCTCCATTCCCTGTTGATGATGTGGACCTGCAGCACCAACTTGGGTATTTCAGGAACTTTGAGCCAAAACACACATGCACAAAATAATTAGGTCTTCAGGCCAAACCAGGTCTCAGGGCCTAAAGCAGAGCCAAACATTAGTCCTGAGCATTGCGGGTCGATCCAGGCCACACAGCTGGGCCGGCATCCTTTTGTGGGACAGTCTGCCAAGACATGATAAACAGACCTGTGGGATCTGCCCAAACGTTTCCAGGAGAACTGAGCCAGAGGCAGCACCCAGGCATTTGCTGGGGTCACTGTCACCAGGCAGACTGAGACCACGCACTGAGTGTGCATGTACTGCACACAACAGTTTTTTGGGGAAAAATAAGATGTAAATCATGTCGCTAAATGACATTTCCAGAGCTGCAGAAAAAAAGGAGGCAAATGTACCTCTCAGGACCCTTACACCAGTAGTGACTCACAGCCCAGGAAATACTGTAACAGGCAAAACCCAATGCCTGCTTCAACTGGGACATCCAAAGCCTCTCCCCATCCTTGTTGTTCTCCTCCTTCCTAACCTCTCCTCCTCAGTTCCTTGCCTATAAATAAAACATTTCATTACAGAGTGATGAAGATTTAAAGAAGGCAGGTGAGTCACTCTCCCTGGTACTGCTCCACTCTTTCATCTGCCTCATTCTCTTCCCCAGCCCATTTGCTGCCCTGAAGGCTGAAGAAAATTCACCAGCATGGAAGTCAAAGCAGGGATGGAGCCACTTGCATCCCTGTGGGGAAAAGGGCAAAGACAGCTGCATTTTAATCTGTAATAGAGTTGAGAACTACACTGCCACACAGATTTTAAACCAGGAGATTTTATGTACCTCCAATAATACTTTTCATCCTGAGGTGCAGACAACTTCCTGGAGAAGCCCAATAGGAGCTGTTGCTCCTACTTTACCCAAGTGGGAATCAAGGATGGTATTTCAACAGGAATTTTATTTAGGTGACTGATTGTGGGCTGTGATGAAATGGCCACTTCGTCAAGCTTCACGAGAATTACAGGAACAGGATACAAGGAGAAATCTACTGTGTTTCTGTCCCTGTCTGCAAAATCTGCTTGCACTCACAGAACCCCAGGGAATGGGAATAGCCTCCACCAAATGACCTCTATTACCTTCATTCAAACCAGTATGTGAGAGGTTTTGAGGGACTAATCCAGGGAGCAGAGAGAAAAAAAATAATGCAATTATCTAAATCAGGAAGGACTAAAATGTCAATAAGAGAACTGGCATGAATATATACTCTTCCAAAGTGAGATTAAATCTGGCCTCAGCTAAATCTGAGCAAGATTGCCTGGCAGTTGAGGACGTATTTCCAAATAGCTGCTTAGGCTCCCCTGTGGTATATGCTTAGGTCAGTGAATCCACACTAGCAAGACTCTTTCTACAGCAACTTGAAAAAACAGGTTTTGGATCTTGGCCTTTACAGTGCACATGGCCTTGAGCAGTACATTGCCATGGATGCTTAGGGAGAGGGAGAGCTTGCTAAAGCAATACTTGGAAAGGGGTAGGAAGGCCACAAAGGGCAGCTGAGCTGTTTGCCTTGAGGAACCTGCTGCATTTGGCTGTGCTCTGACATCCCCAAAAAGCATCAGTGCCAAACCCAAGCAGTGCAGACGTTCATACTAAGACCCACTTCTCTGCACCCAGATGAACCACAGGGCCCTCAAGCTGCCTGAAATTCATCAGAAACCTCTTTCATGTTGAGGTGTAAAGCTGCGAGTAACTTACTCTCTCCAGTAACCGGAGAGAAACAACAAACTGAGATTTACAGGTGAAGTGTTAGCAGTACAAACACAGGTTTATATGCTAGAAGCCCTCACTGCAGTCCCTTGCTGGCAAGCGGCTGGTAGGTTAGTTCATGGTGAGAGCATGTGGGTACACAGCACATGTTTTCAAACTCGACCTTTACAAATCATGTGAATTAAAAAAATCTTTACTAAAAGCACTGAGCCTAGGGAGTTTGTCCTCATCACAGAGCAGCCCGAGCCAGGACTACTCATGGTCTTCTACACTACACCTACACCCATCAGAGTATGAAACACTCCTGGGATTTGGTATCTCACGGCTCCTTGGCAGGCACAGGCTGCTCCTCAACTCATCTGCCTCATCCAAGCAGCTTCTAGTCCCTCCTTCCCACCTTGCCTCGCTGCCACATACCACAGGAGTGCTGCTCAGTCCCATATTTGTAGGACTTTGGTGCCACTGAGGCACTGCAGGGGATCCCAACCAGCTCCTGGCTGCTGTTCCAGAAGGTTCCCATAGGCCATATCTGCCATCCCATTCTGTCCCCATAGATATGTACCAGTTATTAATGCCACCTCATGTGGCACTGGCCACCTCTCCTTTGGGCAGCTGCACCCCACGAGCAATCTGCCTTTTGGAGGCAGCTGGAAACAGGCCAGGATTGCCACGGATGTCCTGACTGCTGTGGCCAGTCTGAAGGCAAAGAGCATCCTGGTATGAGCATCAGCAGGCAGGGCTCACTGGCAGCTCTCTCAATCTCAGCTACATGGACACAGGGGTGTACCACTGCTGGCTGTAAATCACCCCACAGACACCCATTGGTGCACAAGGCTGCATAAAACTTCCCAGACCTTGGCGCAGGAATCACCATTTGTATGAGCTCCTGCCCTCTTCCCCCTCTTTTTCCCCAAGCACACCTGCATCGTGGAGGTACAGCCCACTCTCACATTTTGCCATTTCTCTGAAGGAAACCATGTGATTTATGCTGGGGAAGGCCTGGTAGCCTGTGTAATATTTTTAGTAAAAATTATTTTCAAATAATTTTAATCACTGTTGATGTATGAAAATAAATAACAGAATCTGTAACCAGATGGTGTGTTTGGTGACATGGGGCTCTCTTCACTAACATGCAACTGCTCACCAGCCTTTCAGGACTGCTTCAGTCTCTAGTCCTTGCAAGAGCTGCCTGCAAGCTCATCTCACCCTGAACCAAATTTATCTTTGGGAAGGAGGGAACTCCCCAGTAGAGGGAGAAACATTTTTGCTAAAATCCAGGGCCCAAGTATAAAAGCAAAAGAAACTGCTTTGTCCCTGCCCAGAAGCTACTGGAGTTGATCTTGTAGCTCTGCAGAAGAAGCAGATGTGGGATCTTTGCTTAAGAAATCTCTGAGCTCTCCACTCCTTGTGGGAATTTTTTTCTGCAGTCCTGATCATTGCTAATTTTGGTTGATCCAAAGAACGGAGAGTGAAACCCATTGCTTTTCATCATTCAGAAACCACTCACAAGGTTTTGACACAAAGCCAGTTTGGCTCACAGCTGGGCCCATGGCCAGCTTGAAAATATTCCTGAACCTTTCAACAATCCCTGGCTGGCTTTCAAACTTAAAACAAAAGCCGAGATCAGGGAAAGTTTGCAAATTTTTAGGTTGTATAAGAGAACTTCTGTACAACTTGTAATAAATTCCCACCATTTACTTTCAGTTATTTTCATGCTGGGCGAATCTCAGTCTCCAAATGCTGCTCTTGCCTCAGAGAGCATAACCATATTTTTGACAAAAAGAGACTGCTCTGAAAGGTGTGGAGAAAGATACGGGATGTGTTGGGAAACTATTGGAGAACGTACAGTTCACTCTTGTCTGGATGCATTGTTCCTTGTCTAAAGTGTCCCCTGGTTCCCCATTGTACAGGGAGTATTGAACGTTTATGGCAGTGTTCTAAGTTACTGAAGTCTCCCACTGGGTCCATTCCTACAGCTTAGGAACACACAGGAATCCCCCTCTAAGCAGGAGAATTAAAAGAGTATTCTGAAATATTTGACAGTTTTAGATATTCAGCTACTTAATAATATTTAGTCACACAGAGAGAACAGGGAAATTATTTACTTCACCTAGTGAATAGAGTGGGAACTGTAGCTGCCTCGGTAACGTGGAACAGAAATACAGGTGCTGCAGCCACAAACAGAAAAGGAGACTGCGTGTGCAGGGCTGCACTGGTTGGGAAGCTGCTCTGTCTGCCATGGTCGGCTAGACACACACACAACCACACAACAGTGACTTTACTGTTACAGGGAGAACAAAATGGGAAATGTTTAAAACACATTACTACTCTTATGATACTGCAAATTTGACAGTCTAAATCCACAGCTAGCGAACACCAAGAAAGGTTTGTATTGCTTACTTTGCCTCCACCTCACCACAGTTTGACACATGCAAACAAACATGTTAAAGCCCCTTTGCGGAGGAATCCAAAAGCCAAAAACTATTTCTTTGCTTCTCTTTTTCCTTTTCTTTCTCCTTTTCCTTTTCCTTCTTTCATTCTTTCTATTCTTCATTCTATAAGCCTGAATCTACAGATCAGGTTAAGCCTGAGCCTTCATTAAATGTAAGCAGTATCACAATCATTCAACTTAATGGAGATTTACACAATTTAAGAGACCACCCCTCTTTGTTCTGTATGCTAAGATTCAGCATGGCCATATTTTTATCCATCAGTGAGCAACAAAAGCTCAATACAATCTTTCTCCCTTCTTCATGTCATTATACCGTTGAGGCAACCCTTACCTGGAGACCCCAATCCTACCGCTCTTCATACACACACACGCCACACCTAGAACAGCCTTAAATTACAAGCCATCAGCCTCTCTCTCTCCAGTAAAAAGTCACGTTTCACAACCTACCACTCAGATCAGCGAATGAGCAGCACATTAGCAGATTAGCTGCCTGCCCAAAGCTGCAAAACAGCAAAACATTTCCCACATCAGCCGATGGCATTAGATCCCATTTTACTACTGAACTCCGTAGCATCAAGCAGTCAGAAAAGCACCAGGGAAACATCCATGTTGAGAGCATACACATGCACAGATTCACACTCAGACCCCGAAAAAACCATACAGATGGGTATCAGTGGAATAATACACGCAGTTATGCAGACTGTGTTTTTTCTGCCCAGCTACTCTTTGTGCTGATTGACTGGAGGGGATTAGAAAGGACTCAGCCCAAAAACGCAGCTCCTAATGCTCCTGCAGCTATTGCATAACGGAGACCGATTCCCATCCCAAGCCCTGACCCTCAACTTCCTCAAGACAAGTTTAATGCTGTCAGGCTGTATAATGGAAACATTACTTCCCAGTGAAGAGAAATCTAGATGGGATCCACCAGCTCCCCCAGGCTGGGTTCTTTGGTTATTTGGGTTCTCTGATGGGCAGCAATGGGAAAGTACGGAAGTGTCACCAAGAAGGAAACAGAGTAATTTTTTCCAAAATATTTCTACCAGGAGCTACTGCAAGCTGAAGCCTTCTGGGGTTCATTAATAGATAGACACCTGCTATTAAAACATCCACTAAAGAAAGGATCCCTAAACCAAGGAAAATCAAATACATCCCAAAAGTAAACTGAAAATCAATGAACCTGCAGACCTTAGCTAAACTAAATGTACCTTAAGTTAAATACACCTAAAAAGGCAAAAGGGGGGGAAAACTGCAACCAGAAAGTCCACAATTAAATGGACATATCTCAAAAGCATGCAGAAAATATACAAACACTTCAGAATAGGCACACCATTAAAAGCTCCATGTTGAAATAACATGAGACCATGCAGGAATTCCAGGTGCATGGGGAATAGCTGAAGTAACTCCTTTGAGATCTGTCACTCTAGATGTGTACAGGTGTACAACAAATGAGGACAGAGCCCCATCAAGTCAGGTGAAATCAAATGCCCTCCAACATTTGACTGAAATCTGGATGTCCTGTGTCTAGCAAACTGCAAAGGGCTTTAGGGAACTTGGCTGGGTCCTGCATCCCCCCTCCCCCACATCAGCAAAAATTATTATTTGCAAAGGCCGCAATTGCTCGTTATTTTCTGTTTTCCTACATGCGCTCACTAACTCATTAGTAATGTTCCCAAGCAGTCAGGCTGGGAGAAGAACCGGGGAAGGGACAGGAACGAGACAACCAGGAGATGCTGCGGCCAGGGCCCCTTTGTTGAGCATCCCTGGGTACCCCTCGCCTTTTACCTGGGGATGCAGTCGCCATGGCAACGGGCGGGTGTTCCCTGGCGGAGCCAAAAACCAGCTGTTCCCGCTGCTGAGCCCCATCTCCATCCCGCAGCGGAGCCCCAGCTGCATACTGGTCTGCCCCGTCCGCAGCCCAGTGCACCCCAGCGCCCGCCAGCAGCAGGTTCTGGGGGTCCGGCGGGGCTGACATGCTGCCTGCAAGGCGGCCGCTGGTCTCCGGCTCTCAGGCTGCAGCGGGAGCCACCGAAAAAGCTGCGGTGGCCGCAGAGGGCTGGACGGTGCTGCGGCCGTGCTGGAGTCTGGCCGGCTGCGGGGACTCGGAGCCGCTGCTGCTGCTGTTGCTGTATCTCCACTAGCGCTTATTACGCAGGTGAAAATGGCTTGTTAGTTGGAGCCTTCCAGCCCTTGCGTCACCCTGTGGCTGGCATATCACAGGGCAGGAATCTGCCAGCCTGGCTGCTGCTCTCCCCCATTTAACTGCTTCAGCAGGGTAGGCATCAGCTTGTGTGTATAAGGGAAGAAATGCCCCTTCCAGGCAGGCACACGCCTCCCTCCCCTCTCCTGCGGCCCCCCACGCAGCGCGCATCCCCCTCCTCTGCATCCCCTCCCCTCTGGAGGATCCCACAGCGCGCCGCAACCGGGCACTATGCGCGCCACTGGTTCCTCCTGCACCTCCAGGCTTGATGGAGAGGAGAAAGACAGCCCCCAGCGAAGCGCATCCTAAAAGCTCCCCATTCCTCCCCCTCTCTGCTAGCCCCCTAACCCAGCGAAAGAAGCCACACTCTGCTCCGCAGCACTTGGGTTTGTTTATCCAGTTGGCTCCTTTCTGTTCGCAGCCATGCCAGAGAGATGATCACAGCTTATTGCATCTAAATGACACTTGTCAAAATAAACTCACAGCAGGTGTCTGTGTGCCTTTTTTTTTCTTTCTTTCTTTCCTGTTTTTTTGGTGTGCCATTGTTATTTGCTTGCTCACTGTCTCATGGAGGTAATGCATGCTTACAAAGGCGATGTGAACTGCCAGGGATCCTTGCTGTTAGTGAGAGCAGAGGTGGCATGAGATACAGCAAAGGTGAAAGTACAGGCAGGATCTGTGACACTTCTCAGGTGCACTGGCAACCAGTACCCTTGCCATCCTTTTAGATGAGGAAACAGAGTCAGGTGGTATGGGATCATTCCTGCATTGCACAGAGCTCTGACACTGACAGGTCAAAGTGAGGAATCTACTGTCTTGCAGAAGGACCTTTATTTTGTGATGTGACAAGTCAAGCTACAAAGTAGAGAGCAATTTCCCCAGCTGGAAGACTTTACCCTCATTTGGCTCTTTGCCTTTTGCAGCAAAAGATCTCCAGCTGTGATCTTTTGATCACAGCACCCCTGGGCATGGCTCGGACACTCTAGCTCCAGCACGCTTATGGCTTGGCTTTGAAAACTTAACATGTTCCTACTCTCTCCAGGCAAGTGGAGAAGAAATTCAGGGTAAGCCCTCAATGCAAGATGAAAAGCCTCAGAAGTAGCTTCCAGCATTTCCATGTGTGTTATCTTCTCATGGAATCACCACCCTTATCCTTGCTCCAGTCCAGGCTCAATTTCTGGGAGCCATCCTGCTGCTGCTGAAGTCCACGCTGTTCAGTTCCAGCTCCCCACAGCCCTTCAAAGATGGGCTTCTCAGCACGGTGGGGTGCACCAGGGACAGGGGGTGTCCTTTTAGAGGCCTGCAGTCAAAGGTGCCAGTGTGATCAACATGCTCAAGATTCACCAAATCACACTGGAAGTGAAGTGACTGCTGTGAATTCAGATAAACTCTGCTATTTCAAGCTCTAAGTAGTAAGGGTGATTTTAAAGAATAAGACATTATCCTGGCTGGGGTTGCATGGTACAGTTCTATTGTGGAGATACTGTAGGCTAAGACCAGCAAGATTTGGCTTTAAAAAGAAAAATCACATGACTGTTTCTATATTGTCATGAAAAAACACTTCAGAAGTAGCTATAAACCAAGTGTACAGTCTTCTGTCTGCCCTGTAAGCTCTGCTGTCTTGCGGGACAGCTTCTGCAAACATGATTCATGACATACCATCATCTACTGCACTTTTAAACACAAGGTCCCATGGACTCTTGAGGCTCTGCCTGCCCTGACAGCTACGCTTGAAAACCTATGGTATAGGTTGGTGAGTTAGTACTTGAGGCAGGTCTCAACAGATAGTATGGACTTCACCAACAATAACTTCCTTCTTGTTTTGAGCTTCCTAGTATGATTAATTACTGAAAAACAATGACCTAAACCCCACTTCTCCCTTTTCTATGCTTCACACCCCATTTCAAGATCAACATTACTATATAGGTCATTTTACTTTCAGGGCAACATATGCTTTAACACAGCATGCAAGACCATCTGGGCTAGAACAAGAAAACTGCTCCAAATGACTTGGCTGAAATATGGCTATCCAGAGGGTAAAGACTATCAGGGCATCTCCTATTTAGCTGCTTTGTTAAAACAATTACAGAGTTAAGTGTCACACAACAAAGTCTATCAAATTCAGCTTTACTTGTGAGTTACTTCTAGATAATCCATACTCCAAAGACACCTGAGATAGAAAATGTATCAGCTTCCATTTTTTTATTGAGGGTAGCACTATGGAAAAAGCTCCTGAACCATGCAGCTCCGCTGAACCCCTCTTTGTGAATTCTGACTCTCCTGTAACCCCTACATAAAGCATTTATTAATTAAGCATTATCCATGTTCTTCATGGAACAATGGTGAAAACATGCCTCTCCAGTGTGCTCAACCTGCCTTATATACACAGGCTCACTGGATTTTCTTTATTTGTTTACATCAAGGTAGGATGGCGTTTGCTGCAGTTCAGTCGCATACGATTTTAGTCATCATCAGTTTTTGCCAAATCCCACACCTAAAGCTCACTTTATGAGCACTGGAGATGAATTTACCTAACTCATGTTCTCCCCTACGAGATATACCAAGTCATACCTAGGAATGATGCATTTCTACAGACCTAAAAGGTTACCATGCTCTGAGGGCTACTGGCACGAACTCAGACAGACTTATTATAGTAGAAGACTTAGAGGGAACAGTGTGGACTGCGTGCTCTGCTTATTGAAGAGAAATGAGGACAAGCAGAGGTAAGTATATAAATAAAGCAAAAAAAAGTGGGTTTTGCTCCAGGGATCCCAATTGTAGTGCAACCCAGTGCTTTATTTCATCAGTTCCTGTACAGTCCCCAGGTGACCTGGAACAGTCTCATGCAATACAATCAGCCCCGCTCATCACCATGTAATATCAGGTGGGAAACTAGAGGTCTGATTTCAAAACTTGGATCCAAATACTGGGCCTCTACTGACCATCACAGGTGTGGTATATATGTTTCTGATAGCAAAGCTCTGGTTTGCCTGGATGAATGAAAAAAAAATAAATTAATAGCACCAATACTCAGAAAGCTTGATCGATCCATTTTGCATGCTTGTACAGAAAACTTTGCACTTGGCACAACATGGCCTTTCATGTATAAGGTTAAGTCACTAGAGATTTGACAGGCTTTTTTAAGATCCCCACAGGAAGATCAGGCTGGATGAAGACTTAATCAAATGTGTGCTTAAGAGAGGTGTGAGTTTAGTACTCGGCACAAAGGCACAAAGATGATTTCTTTCTGTTTTCAATGAATTTACAAAAACTCCCAGTAGTTTGTATTATATTGTGTTGAAAACTGACTTGTGCAGGGCTCATCTCTCTCTGCTCATTGGTATTTAATTCTCTCACTCTTCCCTTTGGAAATTATAAGTCTCTGAATGCATGAAGTCTGAAAACTTATATACACAAATTGCTTCTCTTTCCATTATAGCCCTTTGTGTTCTGGGGCTGATGTATGCTGCCGGGCCAAAGTGACTTTGAACCTTGAGGGGAATTGTGGTCTCAGATGTAACATTACTAGAAAAAGCATAGGACCTGGAAGGGTATATCAACTGATTCAGCAATAGAAAAAATCATCTCCTCTTCCTTGAGCATTTTTGAGGTTTTAGAATAAATGAAATGCAATAGGAAAAAGAAAAGCAAAAAAAGAAAAGAAGCTTCTGACATAAATAGGAAAATGAATATAAGTAACCTCACCCCACCCCACAGAAAACACTACGGCACTGTAGCAGCTACAGTCTGGTTTTCAGTTCACCACATCTGCACTGCAGATCACCCCATTTCTGCATGTCTCACATCTTCTCCCCTAAAACAGGCAAACCTCTGGGAGTGTATGACAGCACTGGCCTGGTCAGCATGCATGAATTTCCTTCCACAGCATGCAATCAGAACTCGTTCAGACACAGAAAGGTGGAAACCCCTGGAGTGATGCTGTGGGGTAAATCAGGCACATGCCTGCCCTAAAAAGCATGGAGACTCTAATGGACTTGCTGGGGAGCTATGCAAGTGCACAGAGCACTCTGTGCTTAAATACTGCTGAAGTAATGCAAGGGAATGAGAGTTCATAGAAAACCAGCTGCGTAGGGTGTGCTCTCCTTTGTAATGAACAGCTGCAGAGATGAGACAGGTACTCAGTCCAAAACTACAGCTCTGAAAATGATCTCCTGGAAAGGACCATCTCTTACCACATGCTGTAAAATGGGGAGACTGAGTTCAACTGGGGTGCCTAGTAAGGGCAATTTCAAAAATACCAGAGTTCAAATAGTAGCATTTTTACTGCATATTGTGCAATTTAACCTTCCTTCACTTTCAAAGCTCCAGCCATTCTTTAGTGGACAGTTCACTGCTCTGAGGTCTGCCTGGCTATAGCTGTACCACAGCAGCATATAAAGTCCCTGCCTAGCCCTTTAATTCCTACATCATGCAAAAGCTTTCAGCATCTCTAGCCCTCCAGTTGTAATGAAATGTGATTAAAGGTGGTGCCTTCCCCGGGTAAGCCTGACTGACTGCTCTGTCCTTCATCCCCTCCACATCAACAGCCGCTCTAGAAGCAGTGAGGATTACCTCTGTTTCTCTGCAAAGGGAGTTTTACAAGGAAATCCAGTGACAGGGGCTTAAACAGTGAAACTGTTGACCACGTCAGCAGGCAAAGCCATGGTATGTCTGTGTATCAGATGTCAGAGAGGAGAATACCCACCAGGCCTCTGACTAACACTGTCTGTTTCCCCCTTCTTCCCTGCTTCAATACCTTTGTAGAGAAGGACAGCCGAGCAGAGCAGACAGGTGAGTAGGTGGGAGCTCTGCACATGCAAGATACATTCAGTAGTGGCCTAGTTTCAGCAGTACTTGGTAGCTGAATTGCCATCCAAGTGCTATGTCCAAAAGGCTCTGCACTCACCTCTAGAATCTATGTCTACTGAAATGACTCCCTATCCTGGAGGACACTGGACCAGGAGTCTGAACCTGAACCCATGATCTTAGCTGGTGGTATTATTTGCAAGTACATCCTCCATGCGGCAGCAGGATCTCTGTGTGCTATTGCAAGTGTTGTTCACAAGCATCTTCAGAACAGTAATCTTTTTCTCTTTTTACAGTGCTCATCCTGGGAGCCCAGCCCAGAGTTATTAAAAGAAGAAGCATTAGAATTTGTCCTGTCAGAGATTCCCAGCTGCATGGAACAGGACTTCCTTCTTTAAGCCCTGGCAGAGCAGTTTCAGAGGCCAGTCATCACTGAGAAAAATGTTCTGACTGACACCAATGGGTCTGCTGCTATTTAATTTCACTGTTAATGATCCAGCTGAAAAGAAAGTATCAGACAAGACAGTCTATGTGAGCCCTGAACAGATCATACAGTGGCCAGAAGTTTATATGGGCAATGGTTCTGATACTGGTAAAACAGCAAAGGCAAACCAAAAAATAACTATAATTAAAATATCCGCAAATTTGCTTTTGGGAGAAGCAGAAGAAAGTGAGATAAAGGTCTAACCAGAATCTTTTCCATCATAGGATAGTTAGGTTGGTACCCAAAAGGTACAGCCAGCTGCCAGAGAAGCAGAAACAGGTTTTCTATGAACTCTCATTCCCTTGCATTACTTCAGCAGTATTTAAGCACAGAGTGCTCTGTGCACTTGCATAGCTCCCCAGCAAGTCCATTAGAGGTTAGCATCTGAGTTCTCTGATTTATGCTGATACAGTACATGCATTTATCAGACTGTCAATTATGTACCATTTGCACATCTCTGGAAACTTATAGATGCTAAAGATTACAGCTTGCATGCTGAAAGAAACAGAAATGGGCTGACGAACTTTCATTTAGCATTTGGCATGGCACAGAGGTTATTGAACAATCAGCCTATGTGGAGAAAAGACCTGCAATCACTTCTAAAACACACAAGAGATTACACCTTTTAGTGTAACTGAGAGGAACATCCACCTTAAGATCCAGAACTCCTGCAATATGCAAATATTGGCAAAACTACAGTGAAAGTGAACACATTTGTGATACACACAATGCTTTGCACCCAGAGATGCCTCTAAGCAATTGTCACCTGGAGGTAATCAGCAATGCTTCAATTTTTGCTATGAGGTTGCTATGAGGATATCTACTTGCATGCCGCTGGCTCATCTAAAGATACAGTGCTAATAGGTAACCTGAGAGGTCAAGTTTAATGTAAAAGGTCTGAGGCCAGGTAAGTCTGCATATGACAAAACTGAATATTCCAATAGCTGCCTCAGTGTAACCTTGATAGCTGGGACTTATATTCCCCTAACGAGCAACATACTTGCCTTTTCCATTTTTTATAGCACAGACCTAATTTTCTTGCTTTGTATACAAATGAGAACCAAAATAATCTTTACAGCAGTCACTTGGGCCAATCCATAAATCAAAATCAGGCTCATAACTCCCCATTTCTAATTATTCATTTAAATATTTCTTAGGAGAATAAGTTATCTGAGCAAGAGGCTGTTGCCTGTTGCCCAGTCAACCCTGAGCACAGCTACTCTCTCAAAACAGACAACAAATAACAGATGTGTCTAGTTGCCCTTTTGAGCTGGCTCTACCTGCCTAAATACTGGGTGTTATACTACTGAATAGTTCAGCTATAATACTGAATATCACCCTTTGCCATTAGGTGCCCACACACTTCATCTATGATATAAGAACTGCAATGCTCTGCAGTGCAAAGTTAAACATAACTCAGGTGTTTGGCTGCTAGAAGAGACCCACAGATGGCGGAGACAGGCAGGGTTTGCATTTTGCCTGTGTGAAGCCAAGCTAGAGTTGTTCTGAGACCTTTAAACTATTTTTTATTAAATTCATGAAATTAAACTCCAGCTAACAGAAATGCTGTAGAACCAGGCTCTATTTTATATTTGTAATTAGTCCCATTGACTTCAAAGAACTATTTTTTGTATAATATTTGCAGGGTTGGGATTTGTTTTTGCATTTAATTGATATATCATTTAGCACTTGATATCAACTCTTCAAAGGGAACATTATTGCTTTACATTTCAAAATCACTTTGTAGTGCATTCTGTATATCGCATTATTCAAATTGGAGAGAACAACCTGCAAATTCTTACCAGCTCTGCTCATCTGTGGCTTTATTTTGTGAATTAGATGTCTGCAATGAACACAAGCCTACATTCCCCAAACTCTAGCTGATGTCAGTGCTGAAAAAGCAAAACCAGGCAGGATTAATCCCTGATATAAATAACCCCTAAAATCATCATTTTTATTCGCTGCATTTTGCAGTAGAGTGGCTAGATAAGTAAATAAGGCCGATTACTTGTTTTTATAGCTTGTGGCATGTCTTTCTCTTAATGTAACCTAAAACTTCTGCAAAAATCAAAACCTGAACTGAATACAGGGCTCTGCTGGTTTTCCGGGAACAGCCCCATTGTACAAAGTAATCTGCCAAAAAAAAGGCAACATCAGATCCAGGGCCCTCTGCTGGAAAGTGAAGAAAAACGCTGTTCCTCAAAGTTCCTCAAAACGCTGAGATGAATTGCTGCATTGTAAAGTTCATAATATACATCAACATATAACTTTTGCCCATCAACATTATCTTTATGAAAACAGAACTACAGGTTACAACTCATACCAGTAACAACAAAGTGGGTTTTCCCACTCAAGCAACGTTACAGCCAAGGTTTCCCAGAGTAAGGCATACAGGAATCTGCCCTTGTGCCTAAGAAGAAAAAAAAGGTCCCATTCATTGTAAATTCCTTATCTGAATTCTTATCAACTCATTACAGCTGAACGTGGTGGAGAAATAGATAAGAAAACAGAAGTAGATTAGAGCCAATGAAAGATGCTGTAAGAGGAAATGAGCTCTTGCCCTTTTTACAGCTTGGGGGGGTTATGAGGAAAAATTCAAGCAAGTGGAACTGAGTTGAGTATTTTCTGTGCTTTACACTTGGATATCTTATCAACCCTTCCTAACGATCGGCCTGCCTTCAAGTGGTGGAAAGACCATATGTTCATGTAATGCTATCAGCTACCCCGGGGCAGGAAGAGCTTTGTGAGCTGTGTAGGACCTCAATCAACAAAGCAAACTGGAGATAGGTGCTGGGGTGGGTAACCGGGCTCCCAGGACAACATGAGAAAGGCTAATTCCAAATGGAAGGAGGATTGTGATGCCAATAGAAAGCATCTGAGGTCAGCAATGTCTCCGTTCAGCTGCTAGTAGAACAGGCTTCACAAGACCGTTCTGGACAAAATTAACGTGGAAGTGAGGATTGATTACTTCCTCCCTGTCACATACACAATTTTTGCCACACTCCTAAGGTGGCTTCTGAAAAAGGGAGGAATCTTGGCAAGTCTGACTCTCCAGCTAGTGGTGAGACATCAAAATGAGCTAAACGCATAGTAAGTGACCATGACTCAATATGGAGTTGAAAACCTAGAAAACGTGATAAGGCTGCTTGAGGTTTACCTTGTGGGAACAGGGAGGAATAATTTGTGATTCTGTTTCTTTCTGACTTCTCAGAACCTTCTTAGCATCTCCTACTTGCAGCAGTACTAAGCTACTAGATTAATTGCCTTTGTGTTCATTAATGGTGGATACATGTGTTTGTTTCCTGTATCTTTAAATGTTCGCTATTCTAGGTAAGTTTTGAAAGAGTTCTGGTTAACATGATAACTTCTGTGAAAGTTAAATGTTTTAAATGACACTATTTCAAAATAGTGGTTTGGATTCAGGATTTGCATTTCTATCTTCCAGCTGAAGCAGTTCAGCAGAATGAATAGGAGATAATTCCTGATTCTGAACCTGTATTTTTAATGGTGAAAGTATTGCCGAAAGGGTTTTGTCCAGCTCTGGTATTCTCAGTATTGAAAGTTACATCAAGTGAGTTCATGAAAAAGAAATGTGAGAACTTCAAGTCTTTTTTACTTCAATTATTCATCCATCGGTCTTGGACGCTGCCCAAAATGTCCATGCTTTTAGAAATTTGATTGTGTATTAAGAAAAAAGGGCTGCTTGACATCTGTTGTGTAAGTGGGCATGGTCAGATACTAAATGCTCCCAGTGCATATTTATTTAATCAAGGAATCAAATGTCAAGGGGGCAGATTAAAAGATCTCTGAGGACAATGAAATGACATACTGATATGCGTGGGAACAAGTCTTAAAATGTAAAGAATCAAAACTTTAGTTTGAAGTAAAATCAGAAAACTCATTCAGAGAGCTTAATTTCCCAAATAAGTCTGCTTTTACTATGGCTTATTTTCCATTAAAACAGACAATCAGTGAAGTTAGAATTTGTATCTTACTCCTGTTAGATGTCTGTTCTAGTTCACTAAAAACACTACTGTGAAGCCATTACCTGTTGGTGTAATAATGACACTCTCTAAAACATGCATTGTGCCTAGTGCCACAGTGATACACTACAAAGGATCCAGTCTATTATTTCAAAGATGCACTAAAGCTAAGCACCAATGCCTGCTGTAAGAGGAAAATGTTCTGACCTGTTTTTCCATCCTACTGTATCTTCCACGTTCCAGTCTGCATACCATCACCTTCACCACTGATCTGGAAAACAATGTTCCAGCAGCTCTGAACAGAAAACCCACTGCTGTCTGTCATCTAGATGACAGAAGTCCCTCCTGTGTGCCTGAGGAAGAGGAGAGGGGATTGTTGAGCATTTCCAACATCATCTTTCCCTGAAGTGAAACACAAGATTAGATGGCAGCTTAATATTAAAAAAAAAAAAAAAAAAGAAAAAAAAAGAAAGAAAAGGCATTTTCAGAGAGATGTGGTAAGCTGTTTGATAAAACTGAAATTAGAAGCTAATTTTGTAGTCTGTGCTGGACAATCCTTGTACCTGAGGTCTGATCTTTTAGATACTGACTTCCATGGTTATTGCCTTAGTTAATGTGAACTTCCTGAAGCCACGTGCACTCAGAACGTGAGGTTCTTTCATGACATTTTGAACCATGTAGCTGGAAATGTTGGTCTGGAAGCTCCTCTTTGAAATCCATACCTCCCTGCAGGCTTGTCTCTAGGATGCAGAGGCGAGCAGGTAGGGGCCTGCAGCCCAACAACCATGACTTTAAGTCACTATTTCCTCCTTTTCAGCAATTTCAGAGAAGCCATCTTCCTGTGTATCCTGTCTTTGTCAGTGGGTTCCAGGGTTTGAACCTTCAATGCCCTGCAACATGACTCACGATGCAGACAGGCCAATTAAGATTGCCTTGTTCATTACACTGGCCACCACAGGGCACATCTTGAAAGTACCTGGATTACTGCTTTATTCAGTCCTATTTTAGGCAACCCAAATGATGAGTCACCCATGAGTTCCTTTGAGTAAATATTACATAACCACTTCACTCTCAAGAAGTTTCCCAAGAAAGTACTTCTCCCTCTGCCCTTCAAATATTTATGTTCTCATATCTACCTTCATCTTATAATACAGAATTGCTAAAAATACACAAATATAAGGGACTTTCTGGCTTGCCAGACACAGTCCTTTTCCATTTCAGGGAAGAAAACCATATCAACTGTTCACTGTCATTTTAAAATAAGGTAGAGTGTTCTGTCCCTTGCATTTCTACTGGAAAGCTGTTCCAAAAGTTCACTCTTCTTAGGGCTTGACAAATTCTGCTAATTTCCAGCCTAAATTTATTCATGGCCAGTTTACAGCCATTTGTTCTTGTGCCAACAGTGTACTTTAGCTTAAACAACTTTTCCCCCTCCCTGGTGTTTTCTTTGCTGATGTATTCATAGCTTCCCAAAAGTCACTCCCTGTTTTCGTTTTGCTGCAGGTTTTAAATTTTGTGCAATTTGTTCTGGTTTCATTATTAACAGTCCTTCTGAAATTAGCTGCAGTGTTGTAGACATGCTTTTACTATGGTTAAATCAAAAGAGACTTCATGACATAATGCATCTGTATATGCAGATCAAATTGAACATGCCCATTTCTGTTTCAATATCCCACCATAATTTCATTTTCCTGTTGCTGTTCACTTAACCTCTGCTTTTGTATGTACCCACTAACATTTTTACTTCCCATTGAGAATAGGAATACGAGGAGGAGGAAGGGCAGAGTGATTCCCAGAGGTATCGGTTTACAAAAGAGAGGTCATTTTTTAAAACTAATTTCCAGATTCCATTTCCTAGTTGCTCTTTTTTTTCCCCCAGTTGGTGTCTGCATCCTGCTCCAGAGCTGGATCAATTGTGCCTTTAAGTGCTCTTTTAGGTAACAGAAATTCATTCAAGAAGAGTAGCTCTAATACAGATTTTTTTCAGCCTAGCAAAACTCACTAACTTTTGTCACTGTGCACTATCACAGCCATTCCAAAGCACACTACCACCCATTAGAACTGTAACTCTGGTTTGTTGTGTGCCTCAGACAACTGCCCACACTTGCCAAGCAGCGTCTTCAAAAACTTTTCCAGGATGCATCAAGGAAACCAAACTCTATGGCTCATGTACCCAGGAGCTAATTAAAAATCCTCCCCATTTTGCCAGGTGCTGAGCATTAAGACAAGACATGGGCAAACTGTCCCACACTCCCATTAGTCAAAAAGGGTTGTAAAGTCTGGTCAGCCAGGAGCTATGCTACTAAGAGTATTAGCTAATCCAATGGTTTGGCTATAAAAACTGAAGACAGGTTATAAAAACTGAAGGGAAAGGAAATAAAGTAAGATTTATAAAAAGCCATAACGAGTCAAGCCGAAGTATTGCACAGGATCCTGTCTCTGACAGGGTCCAGTTGCAGCTGATTTGAGAATGTGCACCAGGAAACCAGGAGTGACAATCCTCTGCTCTCCTTCCCCAACATACCCTTGCAGATTTCCTGCAATCTTTGCTGAAAGATTTCCCAAGCCAGATACTGAAACTGCATCCTTCTGTTTAACAGCCTTTGATAGAGGTATATCCATAAATTTGTCTAATCTCATTTTTAACTCATTTATGCTTTCAGCTTCCATGGCATCCTGTAGCAATGAGTTCCACAATTTGATTATATGCTGCTTGAAGAAATAGTTCCTTTTGTTTGTTCTGAACCTGTCTGACAATTTCATGATATGCTTGTATAGTAAGAAATAATGGCTATTGTTCTCTATTTACATCTTCATGCCACTTATGTGGCATACTTTATATGTATTTTTTTAATGTAAAAAAATATATATATATATTATGTACATCTGCGATTTAGTCATCTGCCTTCCAAGGGGAGCACTTCTATGTAGGCTCTCCTCACATGGAGATTATTCCATACTGCTGGTCATGTTAAGTACTCTTCCCTGAGCATTCTCTAGGAATATTTTTTTTAAAATTTCAGAAGGAGGAACTGTGAAGAGGCCAGGCTGTTTGTATGATGTAAGTAAGGTATGAGTACACTGGCGATTTACTGCTGCAGTGATGCTTTACTGTCTTCCCCTTCAGTGCTTTCTAACTTTCCATCTGCTTTTTTCACTGCTCCCAAACATGGAACTGATATTTTCATTTAATTATCCACAATGACTCTGAGATCTTTTTTCCTGAGATGTGACAGCTAATTTAGAGCTCACTGGTGCATATCTGTAGTCATGGCCGTTTCTCCTCACATGCAGCGGTTGGTAGTTATCGCCATGGAGTTTCATCTACAGTTTCACCATCCGGTTGCTCAAATTTTATGAGGTCCCTTTTGCAACTCTTTGCAGACAGCTTTCATTTTTACTACCCTGACTAATTCCATATCATTTATAATCCTTGTCACATCACTGTTCTCTGTTTTCCACATCATTTGTGAGTATGACAAGCAGCACATTTCCAGCACGTCCCTCCTGAATATTACCAGGAGGATCTATCCATTGAACACTATGCCCCCCGTGCCTCCTTTCCCCAGTCTTCTGCCCCTCAGCTCACAAAGGCTCCCCCCCACCCCCCTCCCTCGTGGCCAGCTTGCTAATTCTTCTCACAGCACTAAATCTGTGTCCAGCACTTTGCTGCAACAGAGAGAATTTTAGCTATTTGTGTCCTCTGGTTTTGGAGACACTGCCCTTTAGGGATCATGACGGAATCAGGCTGCTTCAGACCCTGACTTCCCAGCAGTGGAAACACCCCTCTGGATACACATCAGCCATTGCTCCTGCATAGTAAGGAATGGCATGTCATGGACTGCACACTGTGCAGAGAGACCATACTGCACATGTACAGCAAATGTGGCTACACATCACATGAGCACTAAATCCAGGCATGCATGAAGCAGCTCCATGTCTGCTAAGCTGAGCCTCACTGCATTAATCTTTTCCCTGGTGGCACGGTGAGTGACCAAACTCCTTTTGCACAAAAGGGTGAAGATCACCTCTCACTGATTCTGCCTAGTCATAATTTGGTCCTGTGGGAGAGGCTGGAGCATAGGGTTTGCAACTTTGCAGGCACATCCCAACAGCTGGAGAGGCTGCCTGTATTTGATACAACTGTCTTAACAGAAGTTTGGCCCATCTCCTCCTCTTCTCGTGAAACAGTAGGCAGAGGGGCAACAGGATCTAACCCACATAACCCTCTTTTGAGTCCAGCTGCAACCCCAGAAGACTAGAAACTAAGAACAGTATGTAAACTAATGCTAAAAGAAGCTAAAAGTTGCTTTCTGCCTGGCTTCCACCCAACTTGGACCTCTGGTATCTCCTTTGGTGACTGAAACTCTAGAGGCATTAGAAAGGGACAGAAAGAAGAAACTGGTTTTGCCAAGAGTACTGCCAGTGCCAAACCTCACTGCAGTCAGTGAGTAGTGAATGTTTTAACCATTGATCCAGAATTTAGGAGCATGTTGCACAGTTTGCTGCTTCCCCATCCACACATCACCGGTTTCTGATTTGTCACACCATAATCTCAAAAATAATCCTCAAAGACATGTCATCCAGGCAGATTAATTTTGCCATATCTTTAAGTGGAACTGATCAAGACACTGTGGACTGCATTTCATGTTTCCCCTCACAGGATGTATCTGGGTATGAAAATCAGCATGGCCATTCCTTCCCCTGCAGTAGAAGCAGCATTTGTCTGCATAGTCCTGTACTCTCTGTAACTGATTTGATTGAGGCAGCGCTGCATTATACTTTCAGTAGTACTTCAAAACAGTAAGCTGAGATTTCTTTGATTTATTGGAAAGCCAGTTTGATTATAAGATCCTGTACAGGTGTTACCACTCTTACAGTGACAGCCTCCTCACTTAAATTCCCTCTATCCATTACATTTTCCATTTCTGTTAAAAAAGCAATCAAATCTGCCTGGCAAGAGAGAATCAGTCCAACCTGATGCTAGTTCAGTATGCAGAGTTTCATTATCATCGCCAAATTTAACATCTTTCTCATCCTTTCCTCTGTATTTTGTTCGGTATTTCCCTGGAAATGTGAGCTAGTTTTGGAAGAGGAAAGCTGCTGCTTGAGCCTGTCTTTATTACCTCTGTGGCAGCACAGTCCAAGATCTGTCACACTGAGAGAAGCTGCTGGGGTGTTGGGTGGGCTTTTTAACGCATCCTTTGTGGTTGACCAGTACCAAAGCCAAGTAGCAGTAACAAATTAATTAACCTCTGTCCTCTGCTTTTGTGGTCTTGAGGCTCAGAGCTTGCCTTCCAATCATACCAAGACAGTCTTTAAGGTTTTATTTACTACATGCTACTACCATTACAGTACAGTATCATACACTTCCTCTGTGGCTTTATTAATTGATGTCATGAGTCAGTGAACATTTTAACATCCCATTATCTCTAAATATCTGAGTATTTCTAAAGTCAGGCTTGATGCAAAATTTAGTACAAGTCTGGCCCTGAACTAGCATTTCAGCCTTCTTCATGGTTTTCCTAATTGTTTTCAAACATCTTAATTGATCACAAACTGCAGCATAAAAATTGGGAAGATATTATTTGCCAGCATGGCTTTGAATTTTTTTAAGCACACACGCCATGACAGTAAATTCAGTGTATTGAGCTGTGAACAGAAGAGTATTAGGTCTCAAGCACAACTATTTATCATACGTATCTTTTTCCCAAAAATTTACAGAGCTGGGATACAAACAACTACTCACATACATTTCCCAGGAAATTATCTTATCTTCATAGCCAATTTAATCTAACTAGCTAAGTTCTTTTTTGTATTTCTCTAGATTCCTCTTTTCCTTCCATCCTTGTTTTCCATTAAATATTTTTTCTTTTCTTCCTTCAACATATAAACTGCAGACAAAGCAATAAGATCTTGCCTATTTTTCTTGAGTTTTCTCCTCTTACTGTGATTCCCCCCAGAATCTCCCCCTGTTCTGTTCTCCCTCTGTTTATTGTCTCACAACCATGACTGCTCTCCACCACTCTGGTATAATGCTCTTACCCATATTTTTAACCCTTTGTGCTCCCTTCACCTTCTCTGCCTTTGTAGAATCTATTGTGCTGCGTAATTCCCCAGAGGTGTAGTGAAAGAGGGCTCTCATCGTCTAGAGGGCATATATGGACTACAGAAGTAAATATTCGTCAGTCTGAAGCAGTTCTCTGCAGGCATTGGAAATGCACGAACATAACCCTCATACCAGAGAAACAGAAACTTTGCCACCTTTGCCTCAGAAAACAGACAACATAAGCATTATCTAGAAAGCTGATTAGATCCTGAAGTACAGAACTGGTTCGTAAAAAAAGCTGCTGATTAGCATGTCTTTCCATCTTTTACTCATCTGTTGGAATTTGGTCTGTGGGAAGCACAACCAAGAAACAAGTCTCATCAGCTGTCTTCATTACGTCTGCTCTCCCTCTGAATTCCAGAAGGCACTTTTTCTGCTCCCATGCATATGTTTGCTGTAGATAGCAAACCAGCCTTTGCTACTGTTGCTGTAGTGGGCTTTCTATAAGGACTTTAGTTTAGTGACAGAAATAATCTGAATCGCAACCGGCCCATGATGTGGTCAAGAATACGATGCTGTACTACCATCAACATTCTGGGGAGCCACATTCCCTCTTTTCTGCAAGAAGCAAAGCATCTGATGCTATCGGGGTTTGTTTCCTCCCCTAACAGAAATTCTTTCAGTTGTATGGCTTGCAATTCCCTGAGACCCACACCCAAGATTTACCTTGCTCTGGGAAATAATGTTGACTGACACTAGACCACGTGGCCCTCATGTGTGGTTTTTGCTTTTTCAGTGGGCTTTTTTCTTTGTTTTGCTTTTTGTTGGGGTAGGGGGGTGGTGCTTTACTTCCTGTTCTATTTCCAGTTGCATTTAAAAGAGCAAGGAGATCCAGCTCCAAGTGCGACTCTTACGGATGATCAGAGAGGTGGTAAAATGAATGTGTACATGAAATTTTCAACATCAGATGTCACAGAACTAACAGAAGCATCAGAGAAAGACACATTCCTCACTCCAAAAATGAAACAATAGAATGTCCTGAGCCCTAATACCTAGTTTCTATATTACATTCAGAAAGACTGGTGTATTATACTGCTAAAATAATTTCCCAGCAATGTGACTGCAAGCTGCATTTTTGAAACCGTAATTTCCCTCTCAGAGCAACTGAAGCCAGTTGTCAGGAGTGTTGATACTCAGGGGCTCCACATGCCTGGCATGTCTATTGACAGAGTCATTCAACATTTCAGATGGACTCAAGTCACTTGGGCTTCTCGAAATTCTCCTTTGCTTTGGCAATATCAGTATCTCAACCTGTCAGAGCGCAGTCACTTCCATAACAGAAACTCATACGTAATGTTCTTGCCCTAGAACGTTTTTACCTATGGCAATACAAGAAGAATTAAAGACACATTTTTGCTGCATCTTTTCAAAATAAATACATGAATTGTTCTTCACTTCTTTTAAAAAAATTAACTATAATACAAAGAGCCTTAAATCCTTCTTTGAAAAGCAGAAATGTTTTATAGTAATTAAGTCGATAATTACTTAGTCTTCCTTTGCACAAAATATAACAATGTTTAGCAGCCTTTAGGATGTTTCATTAACTTATTTATTCAGAATATTAACTTGGAATGTTAACTTTAGTCCTTTAGACTGTGTTATAACATTTTTACAGTGGACACCTAGTAACAGCTAAATATGATTCCCTGTTAGATGATTTTTAAAATGGCTTTATGTTTTGGAGGGTTTTGATACATTAACCTGTTCAAAACTATATATTAGGGGGTTTCTGCTCTATAACAGTAATAAGTCAAGAGCATATTCATTCCATTTCTGCTATTAACCTTCAGTTCAGGAATTGGAACAAGAAATTTATTCCTTATGCAACATAAAGGAATATAAACTTGTACAAACAGTTCAGAGACATGACGGAAGCTCCTGACATAGGTGAGCCTTTGACACTTCCAAGTTCTTGCTCTCCTGCAGCAAAATCTAAAAGGTAATGTAGCATCAAAGTGCCATTGAGCATACCACTATTTTCTCTTGAACTCACTAACCTTCTCTTCTCATTGGATTAACATTTGCCATTAGTCCTTGGTTTTGGAATTTCCATTACTTTTAAAAACAGGTTATATACACACTACACAGGGAAGGTTTGGAAAAAGTCCATTCTACCTTGGAGAAAAGGGGCGGATTAGGTGACTTCTCCAGGTGCTTACTAGTCTTGTTTCTGCAATTCAGGGAAAAAAAGTTTGATGAAAAAAAAGAAAGGCAAGAGAAAAAAAACCCCAAAACTTTTTAAGGTTTCCTTAAGGCGATTATGTAAGAAGTCCATTACATGTTCAAAGCAATGTTTTGATACATAAGTCTTACAGCATTCTTTTTCCATGAATTATGTTACCAGATCTCTTCATCAAAAGATACAAACAGCCCAAGGAAGACTTGCTAGTATCAGATCTAGGATGCTTTTCTCATTATATCTCTCAAATGGGGATGATAGGGCTTGGCTCTTTTTCAGCCACGCAGACAGACCAATTAAGGTATCATTTCATCCTCGAAAGCTGACTGTACTTGTTCCAGTCCAGCAGGTTTTCAATTTCCATTGTGCCTCAGAGACAGAGAGATGTGCTAGTCACCATGGAAAAAGGCAAGAAAAGCAAAGCAGGTGAAATTTCCTCACTGTGTTTCACTGTTGCTTTCAAGTGCAAGTCTTTTGCCCCAGATATCAGACAAAATGTTCCAATGCTACTTCTGTGGTGCTTTTTGAGGTTCATGTTTCAGAGGCCTCTGATAACTGACATTACAGTGGGACTGCAACATATGCTCAAGAAGTTTATTGAATATTTTTATTTGCTCCTCCCTACCACTTTGTAACTAGTGGTCTTGATCTCAGTGTAACTAGGCTCTGAGAAAAGATGATTCATGATGATGCTTTACTAGACTGAAATGATTCTTCCACGTCTACTCTGGTGGTTGGGTTTAATGCCCTGTGTGTAGAATAAAGCCAACAGCAGACAAGAATATGACTATAAAACAGTTCTGGCCTTCAGCCAGCACAAAAGTAGCATCATTCCATAGGATTCAGCAGAGCTACAGGAGTACACAGAGACTGCAGACTACAGCCAAAATTACTTTCCTTGTGACTTCATGAGCCTGTAAGGACATCACATCCCATAGAAGATTTACTTTGTTTAGTGGAGCTTGCTCAGGCCCTTGATGCATAGAGAGAAAAGAAAAAGATGGAGACAAATAAAAGGGATTTTTTTCAAAGTACTGGTAGAAGCAGAGTCTGTTCTCTTACAAAAATTGGAAGTATTCACCACTAAAACAAGAAGCATATTCAGATTCCTGTATCTGCAGATCCTCTTCAGAAAGCATGAAGAATTTGATCCTCCTCTTGGAGAAATTATTTACTTTACCATGCATAAGCATTGAAAAATATAGATTATAAACTTCCAAGAGCTTAATGGGTTGGGTATTACCAATAGATTACAAGGAGGGATAAAACTGAAATTAATAAAAAGCAAGTCTTGCAACTTCTTTTTCAAGATTTTCCATGAAAATACCAGGATGAAGTTTCACAGGTGCTGATTTCTAACCTAACCCGGATCCCATCGAGAATGGTACAGAATAATTCAGTATTGACACAACACTACCCCACTAATGCTGGCAACACAGTAGATGCATGTTACAATACACTGTTCAACTTAAAACTTCAGTGGCTGGATATGGTGGCACCTTTCCCTGTCAGACTCAACAGCCCTCTGCTATCAACTGTAGTTTTTCATAGCTATCCATATACCACTATTCAGTTCAGCCTCAACCTTCCTTTGATCAGTGAGGATCTGTTAGCAGTGTATGATCAGGCTTCATTCCCAGTCCATGGCTAAGTGTGTTGCCTCATTCTCTGGACTGAAAGCATATTAAATGAACACATCATTACAGGAGCTGTTTTATCAGTGCTGCATATAAAAAAAAAACCAACCAACCTTCTCTGTCTTATTCTCTGTGTTCATCTACTTGATAAATCCTTAGATCATCTTGGTTAATTTAACTGGGGCACTACAGGGCCCCAGTTAAATTAACTCAGACTGAAGTAGTTTGCTATGGATGATCCTATATCCCTTTCCTGAGTCAAATCATTTGAAGATGAGGTTTTCTTATAGTTTAGTTGTAGCCCATATAGCCCCAGCGTATCAGCTTGACTTTAGCTGTATTGAAGTGCATATTGCTGGTCTGTCACCATTTAATTAGGCAATTCAAATAATTTTGTAGGTGTAACTTCATTACTTACTACTCAACAAGCCTGTGCCATCTGCAGATTTAATTGGCAGAGACCTATGTTACCATTTGGATGGCCAATAAAGTGATTACATATCATTAAAATGATTTTCCCCCATTTTGAGATCTGCTTTTAAGCCAATTTCTAATCCATTTAGTATGTGCCCTGCAAATTCTATTTTATACTACATTGCTTATTTTCATATATTTCAGGCCATTTTGTGTGCGTGGCTTTTTTCCCTTGCAGTGTATTTATAGTAACATTCCTTTGTAGGCACCTAGCTGATTGTTTCTGAGCAGTTGTCTGCTTTCACTGACATTTTCTACTTTCAAGTTACTCTCCCTGTCAAAATTTGTCAAAAATTGCTGTAAGCTCTGGGACAGTGACCCTAACAAAAAATTGGCATATAACCATTACTGCATAGTGCTATTTTTTGTTTGCATAAAGCCAGCGTGCCAAGATCATGAGTCACTAGGCAACAGCTAATTTATAGATCAATGCTGAGCTCATTTTTGTCTGTTAGCATGACATCCGGTCCAAAGCTGGCTGAAGAAGTTACTGCAATAATAAAAAATTCTGTAAGTAATGTCTCCTATTGTTTTTAGAAGCACTAATGACATTTTACTGGTTTGGTTTGAGTCTTTTTATCTCTTTACAAGAGACTTTCAGCAGCTATCCCCATGACAGTCATATAAGGTATCAGTCTTCCTTCCCACATGTTATTGACAGATAGGTAAGAAGCAGCTTGCCCTGTTCCACAGTGAATTTCATGTAGTCGCCCAGTGCCCATCTGAGTTCACTCCCCAGTTTTTTATGGCCTGTCATCCAAAGCAATGAGAAAATACTGCATACATACTCATCTATATCTTTCTGTTCAGTTTACTTACTCATGTATCTTACCTGATACTTAAAGCCAGCTAAAGTGCTTTCAGTTTTACTAATGCTAAAGCATAAAGCACCTAGTTTCTAAAATGTATTCCCTCTTAAACATTTACACAAGGTCTATTATGACTGCTTCTTGCCACTTGATCTGACATTTCATCTAAACATGCAGTGATTTGCAGAGATGATACCAGAAGCACTTAAGATTAATAAATGCTACCATGGAAGTCAGAAATATTCCAGTGATAACAAAGCAGATGCAGACAACAAGCTGCACATAGATTACATACAGTATTTTTTTAAGGATGGAGACCCTTCAACAAAGAAATACAATGACAACTGTTTAGCAATGCCAGTGAAACCAAATCATCTACTAGACTATAAAAATACCAACATCAGTAGAAAGCAGAGGCAGAAACACACAGCTATGATGCACAGTGATCCATGAGAATCTGATGAACATTAGTTTCAGAAGTTTCTACAGCATTCAGCAAAACGGCAAGGACAATTCCAAAAGTAAATCATACAGCATGCAAAGCACCATCAGCACTTGAACAGTTGCTTTAACTACGCTATGAAATGATTGCAAATTATACTAAAAGGCTTTAGCAGAATTAGAGCAGAATGTGCCACAGCAGAAGGTGAAAGATAACACTGGGAATGGTTAATTCAGTCTCAAATAGGTTTGAAAATCCTTTACACTAAAAGAGAAACTTGGCAACTGCTGCCAGACATTTTTTAAATACTGTACATGCAAATATACATTTTAATGGCTTTATAAACCAACACAAGATTATCTAGCAGTAGCATTAGCTAGCTCTTAATGAGCTGAGTTCATGACTAATATTGTAATGCTGCCCTGCATGTTTGCTGCAGTTTAAGAGATTAGGAATATTACGCACACAGATTTTAGGCTGCCAGAGTTGGTCGCTCTGAGAGATATCAATCACCCAGAAAGGACCAAAAGTGTTGTACAGTAATGCTGATTTTTTACAATAATGCCCTTCTGGTACGAGAGGAGTGCTTTCCAGTCGAACAGAAAACCCTATGCCCAAACTAGATCATTTGGCTTTCCTCATGGCCAATGAGTCAGTCAGTCAGTCTGTTAGATGCTCAGAAACAAAAGCAGTGGCATTTTGCTACTGATAGTTCCAACGAATAACTGAATTTGGATGCAATGTCCAGTTTTAATGCTTATTGATTCAATTACTGTTCAAAAAATATTAAACAGATCACAAAAGGGTATCAGCTGGCATAGCTGCCTAAACTAATTTACTGAGAAGGTTGCTCCTAAGGTTCTTTGTCAATGAAAAAGGAAAAAGAAGGACTGATCTACTAAACCAGACCCTCTTTCTTGCAGGATCTGGTATAAAGAGAACAGAAACACGCCCCTTAAGCAAAAATGCATAAAAATTTCTCTGGAGAAGGCTCAGAGTATATGATTGCTTTGGTTTTTTTCCTTGAATTAGAAAGTGTGCACAGTTTTCAGAGAACTAATATGCCTTTTTAAATTTCAAATTGTTCCATTATGTACTTGATATAATATGCAAATTCAGGAAGGCATATTTGGACTCATACATTTACCTTGTTACAAACATCTCCTAAAAAAAGCAGTGGGGTTTTTGGTGGTTCTTTTTGGTTTTGGGGTGGTTCTTTTTTTTGTCTTTGGGTAAGTGAAATGTAGCATCCATGCGTATGGACGTCTAAGACCAAGCCAGAACATCTTTTACAGAATAGAAATAAACGGAAGGTGTCTGCTTTATGTGGACTTGGAGTGACATCTGGTGACATGAAAAAGCAGCGCAAGTAATGAGGAACAGACAGGTTGATGTGCCTTGGTAGAACTGCAGAAGCTGCTTAAGCACTTCTCCCTCTCCATTAAAAAAGTTAAGAAACATTAATACAAAAACTTTAACAGATATTTTTTCTATTTTCAATAAAAATAACCTCGTTACTCACAAATCAGACACCCTTGATGACCTTTGTTTCAGTGGGGATCCAACTTTCTGCTGAGCAATCCTACCATTGGAAAACATTCATTGCATAAAAAAAATTAATAGTGATTTATTCATAATTGTTATTAAACTGTAAAACTAATCCACTGCAAATAGCTCAGTGAACATGGTCTTTTTGGTTTAAGAATGGCCTATTTTATCTCACATTTCTAAGTTAGGCCACAATAAGCCTCTCTGCTGCAGTTTGGCAGAGTTCACATTGCCCCCTGAAGATAAAACTGCTGCGCAGACGTGACACCCTCCCTGATCGAGGGGACACACAAACCAGAACCAAATGCTCTAACTCTCTTTTTTTGACGTTTCACAAACCGGCTTATCAGCAACACTCCACCACCCCACACACTACCAAAGAGGAAAAGTAATTTGCAGCCTAAATTAATCACCAGCAGTGGCTCAGGTGCCCAGCAAATGGATGGGGAAGGTCTCCAGTGCGTTGCTGCCAGACCGCCGGCCTAGCAGGGCTGAGGGGCGCCAGAGCCCAGTTTCTACAGGCCCGTTACACCAGGCCCGTTTCACCAGGCCCAGCCGCGCCGAGCCCGCCGGGCCGCGCCACTCGCCCCCGCCCCTCAGCCGCCCCTCACTGAAGTGACGGCCACGCCCGCAGCCGCTGCCCCACCAGAGCCCTGTCGTCCCACCCCCCGCCGCCTCCGATTGGCTGCTGCTCTGCCCCACCTGGCCCGTGAGAGGTCACCGCCTCAGGCATTTGTCCCTGGTTGGCTCTGAGCCTGTCGGTGGGCGGAGCGAGGCGGTCTTCCCCGCCGCGGCCGTGGTGTAGCTCGTGCTTTAGTAAGACACTGTGGTGATCTGAACGTTTCAAAACCGGGGGAAACATGTTGGTAGTTAAGATGTAGAAATGAGGATCTCTGAAGAGAGTACCTGCAGAGTAGTTTACTTCTAAGGTAAAATTCCCTGCTTTGTTTCTGTTTCTTGTGAAGTGCTTTGCAGAAATATTTGTATGTAGAAACAAATCAGCTTGTTATAGAAATTTGATCAAAATCAATTTTGTAGTTTTGACTCGGTCCGGCATTTTTGTAGACAATGGATATCTGTGAGCAGAATTGGTCAATTAGCTAAGATGGTGAAAGTTTTGTCTATTATGAGCTGGTTAGAACTTTAAAATGGGATTCCACTTCAGTTTAAGACACCTTCATTAGGTGTCTACAGGTAGCTGTGTACATACGCATTTCATTTCTTGGCTCTCATTACAGTCAGTGGAAATCAAGGATAGGATTCAGCTGCACAGATACAGCTATCCAATGGCATTTTACTTGCCTCAGGTTATCTAAGGCATCGCACGTATCTAGGAGGGTGTACAGAAAACTGCACCACACTGGGACAACAGCTGCAGCATCTTTAAGGTCTCTGAAATTGCAACAGATAGTCTGCATCCCATCCTTAGTCAGTATAGTCAAGGGAACCTATGGAATAAGTCAATAAAGTGTAATGTAAACATCTCCTGTATGGTCATCTGAATGACTTTCCAAGATCCTTTGGCTATATTGGTTAAATCTCTTGACTAATACGAGGGCTTAGGGAAGAGGCACACGTGGGTACCTATTGCTTTGTGTCTTAATCTCAAACTGAATCTCACCGTTAACGGAATTCCATGTAAACTTTTTTTTTTTTCCTAGCCAAAAGCTTTTATTACTGTATTTACTTGATACAACCATTCCAGAAGTGGAAAACTACACAACTGATAAAGCGCACCATCTATCCTCATACATATATATATGTATATAGATAGAGTTATGGATTTCTAGGTTTTAATTTTAATTAAAATTAGCATAGTTGAAAACTATTCTGTTTTAAACTGAAGGTGCATTCTGAGGTGTGATACGAAGCACTCTTGTAATACTTTGCAAATGTGCTTTGCAAGCAGAAGAAAGCTACTTAACTGCTGTATGCTGAACATGGCCAAAACTGCAAACACATTTTATGCAGAGGAAGTTTTAAAAGACATAACTGATGTTAAGCAGCTATCTCTAATTGACTGTAATGGCAGTAAGACATTCTACTGCATAATGTATTTTTTACAGCATGGGCATAAAGAGAATAATAGTTGTATTTCATTTCCAGTACATATGTAATGGATTGTCTTAGAGAACATTGATCAAGAGGGACTAAAAACAACAGCACTGGAGGTGTTTTTCTCAGGTTATCCCAGAATTGTTGGCATGAAATATTTCCCAAATAGAACTACTCTCATTCCTGTTGGACGAAGTATTCAAAAGATTTTAGACCAAGGGTACTGCCTCTTGCTCAGAGGGTTGTGGATTGCTGAATGCTGTGTAGTGGTAAGTTAACTATGAGTTTTCTTTCTAGGCAACTTTACACAATTTCCAGTCCCTTACAATGGTGAGTATATTCTTCCACAAACACTCCTTTTGTCTGTTCAAGGAAGAAGGCACTATTCAAAGTCAGGATCTGGCATTTCTTTACTTAAGTATCCAAAAATCCCATTTTAGATATGGATCAAATTACATCTGTCACTTATTACAGATTTTTGTAATTTGGAACCTGTTGTTGGATTTTTTCCTCTCTCATTGGAAACAGTATTTTTAAACCCAGAATAATTACATTGAAACCTTTCCCAGGAAACTGGTTAGAAAGAAGGCATAATCATTTATCATGAACCTTGTACTAGCTACTACTTTGTTGGCTTAATTGAAAAGCTTCCTAAATCAGCAGTATTCTGTACAGAGGGTTTGGTCTCAAATTGTTTGGAACTATCTAACAATTTTCTGTGCAATTAATGGCATCTTGACAAAAAAGAGTTTGTTGTTCAGTGCTGCAAAGTAAACTTCTGAGAAAATAGAAAATAGATGGTCTACAAGAATGTGTAAATTTGCAAAAGCTTTATCATTATTGCAATGAAATTTCCAGGACTGAAAATCTGAAATCCCTAACAAAGCTGAATCTACTTTAGTTGAATAATAACCTGATCAAGAATATAGAGGTGCCGTCTGGTGTCATTATGATTTCTTTTCTCTTTTTTGCTTAATGTATGGTATTTTAATAGTGTGGTATATAAATGTGTCTAAAAAGTAGGGCTCACTTGTAGAATTATTAAATAACAGAAAGGAAAACTTCAATTTCTAAGAATTAAGGCTGAGACGTTATTTGGAATGGATTAGCTGTCAAGGTTTTCTGCATATGCAGAATTAAGTAAATCACTTATTTTCAAAGAGCTCTGAGATTCTTGATGAAAAAAGAGATGTTTACAGTTTTCTTACAACTGCAGATTTTTGCCTGTGCTTTGATATTATGTAAAAGACTTGCCATGTAATTGTTATTACAATGTTTGGAATTTTTATTTGTTTATAACTTGGAGAGATTGACTGCTGTTCAGGAGAAGCTTTATGTTGGCTTTTTCTTATGCTGTCATATATCAAATTGGCTCCTGTGACCAATTAGTTTCTCCCTGTGCTAACCTTTGCGTTAGGGGTTAGCCCAGAGCCAGTGAGAGCCCTGTAATTAGCAATTTGGCATGTAAAGGGAGAAGAAATATGTAAATGTCCATTTCTAGCAAAAGACCGTGTAGCTTTCTGAATTACTTGACTCTTTATGCCCTAGCAGGGAGACTAGTTGCTGCAGTTCACTCCCTTTTCCCTGGGAGAGTACTTGAAAAAAAGGCACAGGGAGATACTGATACCAAGATAAGAAGTAGTTAGAGCAGAATGAGATGCTCATAGGGATGAATGAGACCAAATCATTGTGAACCTTCAAAGCTATAAAAAAGAGGAGAAAGAAATTGAAACTGGGCATAATGACAGGAAAGACAGAAATTACAGCTGACAAAGTACAAGTGTAAAGGCAGTATAGTGTTTCCAGAAATGATTATTTATTAGCAAGGACACTACGCACACTAGCGGTATCTCACTGCAAAGAACTGCAGTGTCATCATGGAGAGAGATGATTGACATCAGTGACTTAGTTCTCATGATATCCCAAGGCCAAGACATGGGCTGCAGCCAAAAGCTAATGAGTACTCATGACATGAGGCATGATCTGTTAGGTTTCTCATGCACAGCTGTGAAACTAAGGCGGGGATACTAAGTTTATTTTCATTGCAGTATCATTTACAGAGGCTTTCCAAGCTAATTCGCTTTTGGCAAAATGCATTCTCTCTTTCCATGTCAAAAGAAAGCTATAGTTTACCACAGAGGCCAACATTGTTTAGACTCCAGTCAAATTTGGTTTTACATGTGAATGATCTGCCTCTTAGCCTACAGGCTCTTCAGCATTTGCAGTGCTATATTAGATTAAAACTGTATTGTTTAAAACATTCACAGGGCTTACATACTCTGCAGAATTTGCAAGAGGTCAACCTCAATGGGAACTTAGTAGAAAAAATAGGGGGATGGTATAGGTCTGGCATTTCTAGCGTGACTATTCTGATTACTACCAAGGATTTATGTACATGGTTTAATCTTTCATTCTAATAAAGATTTCCTAACATCTTGCATGGTTCAGAGTCATATCCAATATCCACAGCCCCGGTCATCCCAAAGTCTGTGTCAAAACTCCCTAGGGCTCATTTTTGTTTACTCCAAACTCCTTCCCATTGATGTAGTCATGTCAAAGAAGACAGGAAATAGATATCAGTAGGATTTCTGCATATATTTAATTTTCACTGCCTTTAGTATAAAGGGCTTTTAGATTAAATCTAAATCAAACCTCTTCAGTTATAAAAGGAAATGTAAACAATGACTGCATTTCTAAGCAGATACTACAGAATCTATTATTTTTTCTTATTTATCTTTACCTGTAATAAAAATATCTTCCAACTGCTATCCCTGCACTTTCAGTGGAAATAGAAAATAATACATTACATATGTCACTGTTTGTGGTAATTATTCTTCAGAATAGTCAACAGCCAAGTTTCTAGGACACTTGATGTGTTGCAGGGGATCCATTTCCAGTTTCAGTTCTGCCAGTTTCATACTTATTTGAACCTGGTGTCTCAAGCCTTAGGTGGGTGCTTTGACCAACAAGCTCTTAAATGCAACTGCACCAGGAAGGAAGCCTTAGATACCCAGTCCAGAACAGTGGACTAGGTAAGACGCTCACCTAATGTGGTAAACCCAGTTTAAGTTGTTGCTTTTAGTCATCTAGTACAGGTGTTTGCAGAGGACCTTCCTACTGAGTTTCCAGATTGTTACGATTATTGCCTGTTCTAGTTGGTACTCTAAACATTTCTGAAAGGTCCGTGTTTTGGAGATTAGAAAGCTCTTTCTCACCGAAATCTCAAGTTACTATGTGTTTTTTTTTTCTGATTTCCAACTGATTTGTTTGTTCCTCTTCCTTTAAGAACAGTATAAGCAACATAATGGATCAGAGTCAGGCTGTAGTTGCATCGGTGCCACAGCAGTTATTCTAAAATGAAAAGACCTGTGTCCCAGATTTTCTGTACAGCAGTTTGTAAACATTCCTGGTAGGTCTTTAAAGTACTTTGTGCGAGCTCTGCACATATGTCTGTACAAATATAACTGAAAAAATATTGCTGATTACATAAATAGGACCCCTTAAAAGTCAACAGATTCTTTTGATTAAAGGTGTTCAGACCAAGGACTCTACCAGTGCAGACTTGTGCCTTTATGATCGTATCTTCCTCCTTTGCTTGCTGTATATAGGTCAGGTAGTGTCTAGGAAGCAGACATACACTTCAGTCACCTCACCTCTTTGTCAGAAGTACCTATAGTTAGTGCATATATGAATATCTTAAATAATGTTCACATTGGGCTGTGTAGGCAGAGTGAGCTAAGTTGCTTTCTTTAAGAAGAGTTTTATGGAATTTTTATACTTGGGAGCCAAATCCTTGCTTGTTACTCCAAAGGAATGAGTAGTTCATTCTCTTGCTTTACCTAATGTCAGCTGTGCAGTGACTTGATTGATCCTAAAGATTAACCACTTCAAAAAATGCGAAGAGTTTTGCTTCCACAGAGAGTAATTACTATGCCACACAGTGATCAAAAATGGGAAGAGAAAGGATCCCTGCCCTTAGGTGTCTGAAGAAAAGCTGCACTTGCATTTTGACTGTACCCTCTAACTCTTTTCATTGCTGAGACTTGCATCATAATGAAGTCACATTGAGGCATTGGTCCTGCCTGAGTGAAACAATGGTCTAATTTATATGAATAGGACTGGGATATGAGCCAGTATACAACAGAAGAGTATGTGCAGTTGCTCAGAGCAGAGCTGTCCCTTTGGACAAGTAATTCAGCTTTTTCTATTGGCATCAAGAGTTTGAATTTATTCAAATAATACTCTGGTTTGATTTTTTTTTTTCAGTTATGCTTTTTAGTACACATCTAGAGCGATTATCTTTTGAGGAAAAACAAGTATGATTATTTTCCTGCCATACATTAACATAACTGCTTCCTTCTGAATCCTAATGGGGTCTTTTTATGAGCTGGAATGTGAATTGTCAAGCTGAAAAGGTTGGGTAAAATATCAAGAAATAAATCTCTTAAAGAGTAAGAATCTGGAAGCTTAAAATTCAGTTCACGGTAATGAAGATCAGAGAAGACGTGTCTTGAAAAGGCATTCTTACAAAAAGTAAATGCCCTGCAGGAAAGAATAACATTCTGGAACAGAAAACTGAATGAGTGTATCTAGTGGATTGTATAAGAACAGCGTGCTGATATTTTCAGACATTAATAATTGGTTATAGTGGTGGCTGGTGGTTGGGAGATTAATGACAGGACTTGAAGTCTGTCTCATACCTGTTTTTTATAAGGTCCAAACTAGAAGTATTCCAAATATCAATAAAGTGGCAGCTCTTATGTGGTCTGAATTATTGGATCCAGGCCAGCTTCTAGTAGACAGATGATGTCATTCCCATTACTAGTGATCTCAGTAAATAGGAAAAGGATTGAACAAAAATAGCTGGGATGAGTAGTTATATTGGACCAATGCTTAGAAAAGTTTTCTGGGTCCTTAAACAGTAGAGATCCAGCAAAGTGTTGTGCTGTGGTTTTTTTGCTTCTGGGTTGTCATCCGTTTCTCTCCCCTCCCCATCCCGTAATTTTAATGGCTTCTTTTTCTTGCCATTCTTGATTCTGGCTTAGGACTTAATGAGTAAAATTCACTCTGAAATCAATGGCTAGCACAAAGTCTACATACAGAGAATCATTCAAAATAGAGCACGTGGAGGATGTCAGTGATGCCATAGACTTAGTGTTGGATGCAAGCATGGGTCTGAAGCTCGTTCTACAGAATTTTTATGGTGGAGGAATTTGACGGCTCTTTTCTGATGAGTAGAAAGCTGTCTGTTCTCTGTTTTTCTGTAGGACAGCTAAGACATAACATTCATCTGGCTAGTTATTGCTCTGTTTTTGTGTCTAAGACCAAGAATAAAGACTGTTGGTTGTTGTTTTTTTTGGGGGGGGGGGTTGTTGGTTGGTAGGGTTGGTTTTTTTTGGGGGGGGAGGGTGGGTGTTAAGCCATCAAGCCCCAAAAGAATCAAATCATTTAGATTCTGCATTTGAGTGGAACTGTTTTCAAGCCCGTTAATAAAGAGAGGGAAAGACTGTTCATCATCTGAAGGATGAAACAACTGATGGATGTGTGGGAGAATTTAATCATATTGTGAAATTTGTTGCTGTTACTTGCCACTGGTTTCATGGCAGTGCCTCATACTGCACCCAAGTCCAGCATGGTTTCATTAGTGCTGCAATTTGAACTGACATCATCAGGATTACTACACAGCAAACTACGACTTTCTTTTACTTGAGGAGGTGATTCATTGTTAACTCAAGTTAATCATTGCAGAACAATGCTGAGGGTGAAGTGGATGAAGCTTGGTGTTATGGATCAGTATAGGACCGGTATATCCATATATTAAGATCAGTGTATCCACAGCTGTAGTCTGACATCTATCACTTTCAGATGAAAAAAAAAAAAATATTTTGTAATCATTCATTTGTCTAAATTTGTAGTTTAAAAAAAGAATCAAAGTTATGTTAATTTGTCCTGATATGTTGTTCCAGGCAGAATTTTAAAAGATTTCCAAGTGAAAATGAAGACAAGTTTTGATTTAGTAGTGCAATTCTTGTTGATGTTTTTGGAAACAGTGGGAAACTTCACTTTTAAGAAGGTTTATCAAATAATCCATGGTAAACTTTTAAAGATACTTCGAACTAGAGCCTACCAGTTTATTATGATTCCAGGTTAATAACTTCTAACAAAACAAATTGATTACAAGGCTCTGGAGTGTTTTAAAGTATCAGTGCTCCACAGACTCCTTGTGCATATAGCTGACAAGAAAGGAAACACTCTCTACCCCCTCCTTCTCTTGGTGGTGTACTAAGCTGAAGCTTTGAGCCCCCGAAGCCTGGGGATTTTTTCTGCCTTTATTTTTTCATTGCCTATTTATGAAGGCCTTGATTTAAAAAAAGGAAGATAAAAGAATAAGCAAGTTGTCCAGTTGCTTTTTGACGACAATGATAATGATTATTCTAAGTTCCTACACAGCTTTACTTGTAAAGAAACATTAGAAGTTGCTTACATAATCTCTGTATGAATAACCTTGATGCTCAGTTGAGGGGAGATTCAAATTTAGACTGGCAGTATTTCAAGGACTGTTTTCTGCTTGAGTACTCTAAGCTTGTCCACCTCAGGTATGCCTTCTTTTTGTGTTCAGGGATGTTTGTTAGAGCTGCAGGTAGTCCTGTACTTACAGTTTCCATTTGAGGTTGTTTATAAATAGCATTCTGCTTACTTTTAATACCACTTTCTCAAGCCAAGGATCTTTCTGTTTTGTCAAGGAGAAATTACTAAATTACTCTTGTAGGGAACCAAAGGGTTTTGGATAAGTAATCTTAGCACAGAATCTTTTTGAGAAGGAGCAATATTTTTATTAGTTGTATTTATGATTTGCACTGTTATCTTCTTTTTTAAGAAAACTTTCCATTGACTGAAAAACTGGGGAACCTACTGCATTTCTAGGTTGGTTCCCTTTCTAAGGTATATGGTTACCCAGTAATCTTTAAGGAATCTTACAGTACCAGGTGGAAGTATGGGAGTTTGTTGTCTTCTTAGTCAGACACAAAGAAAATGGCCACATATTTTAAAGTTATTTGACTCCTGTACCACAGGGAACAGGTGAACTTCTGCCCCCAGGTTTCTGGCTGGCCAGTGGACTGTCTCCTCTTTTTCACATTTGACTTTATATGGTCAGAATGTCTATTCTTGTCTTTTGCCTGCTTTTGCAACAGCGTAATGAAAACCTGGAGTCTTTCCCTATTTCTTTATAGTTTCTTATGAATTTTTCTCTTATATATGCAACCCTGAATTGCCAGTTGAGGAGAAGCAGATGCTACAAATGCTGGAGGATAGTTTCCAGGGTCTGGAAGTGTATACGATGTGCTGCATTGTGGACAGAAGAATGCTGTTGTTTAGTAAAGGATAGCACAGAAGAGAGCAAGTGGAAAAGTGCTGCTGTCTTTTCCTCCCTCCTTTCATCATTTTTCTATTCATCTTTTTCCTGTTTTCTTCCTCTGTTCTCATACTTTGGTATCTGGCAAAGGCATGACTAGTGCTTTCCAGTTTTTCTCATGATCTTCTTGTCCTTTCCTTGCCCTTTCTCTTTGTTGAAAATTTTCTCTTCTCACTCACCACACCTCATTAGTGCCCGCCACTAGAGTTTGTGGGGACTGCTGCAGTACCGGTTTGGAAGCCTCCACAGAAACAGCATCTGTATTTACTGCCTGTGGAACAGATTGGCTCAGTGGTTTCTTCAGCCATCTATTTTATAATTTTCATTTGTATTTGTTTGAACATAATATTTTGCTATTATTTTATTCTTCCTGTAAGTGCTAGCACAAAGCATAGCATGGGGTTTCAGTTCTTTCAGTCTCTGTTCTAGTAATATAGCATCCAATGTCCTGGCTTGCAAGCCTCATCATAACTCTAAATCATTGCCTTCTTTCTCTTTAATCTTAAATTTAATCCTAGCCCATTTATCTCTGGTATATCCTAAAATGTAGGGTCCCTCTGGCATGGATCCTAGGCATCAGACCAGTCATAACCCTAGAAAGGTTATGTCCCAGTGACCCCTTTCATCTCTGGATTGTAAAACAGCCAGGCAGATGGAATATATTATTTCATGCTGAGTAAGAAATTATGAATAGAAGAAGTATTTTCACAGACCCACAGATCGTTGAGGTTGGAAGGGGCTTCTGGAGGTCACTTTGCCCAGCCCACCTGATCAAGCAGGGTCACCTAACCGCAGGCTGCGCAGGACCACGTCCAGACAGCTTTTGCATATCTCCAAGAATGGAGTTACTTCAGGTAAGGGACTTTTCATTCTGACTTATGAAGGAAAAGGATAGAAAGTAGGAAAATTAATTCAGGGCAACTCTTCTCTAGTCCCCATTGCTTTCCTTTTCTTCTTTCCAACCTTTTGCACACCTGCCTTTCTCTTTTTACTCTGAGAAGAGATCAGATTTTTGAGTGGCAAGATTGTATCTTCAAATGCAGTACTGTCCTGGTTTGCCTTTTTTACTGTTTATATAATGCTAGTTTGGAGAGGCCTCACTGAGGTTCCTTTTCGTGGTGTTAAATGCTTTATAAACATACAGGACAATGGGCCCTGTTCCACAGAGCTAACAGTCTGATTTTCTTCTCTCATTCTGTTGGAATAATGACACCATAAACTATTTTCTTATTAATTATTCTTTGCTTTCCTTGCCTGACATCCCTTATCATAATTCATAGCTATATTTTACTACCGCTTAAATTTGTTTACATTTTTAAGGGATAATCTTGGCCAAATAAAGATACTTGGCCTTTGCTTTAATCTTTGCAGCAGTCGAAGGGAATAAAAAAAAAAGCTTTTCTTCTCTGTAACAGTCTAAGCATATGTGAATTTCCCAGAACAAGGTGCCTGAAACAGTAAGCTAAGGCAGAAGGCAAAGTGAGCAGTGATCCTGAGAAGTCACTCAAGCATGGAAATTCAAAGTTTGGAAAGGTCTTGTAAAGTATGTGCTGTATGGCGTGTATAATTGCTGTTACAGAAAGGACATCTTGCAAGTACTGTAGATAGCCATGAGGTGGCATATGCAGCCTTGAAAGAGCTCTGAAACTGCTGAAATCTGTCCCAGCGGCATTTCTGTATATTAGGAAGCTCCACAAAGGGCTTCGGCTACTGGGAATAATTCCCAGACAGGAGTTTAAAGAGTCTATGAGAGTTGTCCTCATGGGAGAAATAATTATGCATGTCTGGTCTCTTCTTGAGGAAAGACACAAATACATTGAGTCAATTGATCCCAGTCCAGGACAGGGCATGGAAGGGAAAAACACCAGTCATGTTCTGCGACTGTCATTGCAGTGGCATAGGAATTATAATTCCAACCAAATTTCAAAAACATACAGAAGTCTTAAAGGTAATTAAGTATTTATGATTTTTATAGAAATGTGGCATAACATAAATTTAAGACATCTCCCTCTTCTCCTCCCTACAAAGAAAAAAGGTATTTCTCAGCTTTTCTAGGGTTCACTCTATCCACCAGGGCAGTCAGCATGGACTTCTGGCAAGTTTGTCAGCATATGCATAGATTGAGCCTAGGCACTGCACATACTACCTCTTACTGGCCCTTGGTGTCATAAGGAGTTTGGGGAAGCTGAGTTTACTGCAGTGTAGAAGAGGTTGAAAGACACAAAGGTCAAAGGATACCTGGCCTCACAGGTTCCACTGCTTATGAATTTAATTGTATTAATTATATATTAATTGTCATTATGAAATTACTTGTATTTAGGATTTCACTGGCTTTAAATATTAGCCAGCTCTAAATGTTAGATTTTATAGTGTAATCTTTTTTGGCAAAGTAGACTTGTTTCATAAACCCCATAGAAACAGAATCATAATATTTTAAAATACATATTTTTATTAATAATATTAAATACATATTCGAGCATTCATTTGCCAGCCCAAGATGTAGTCTGCCTGTTGTTACATTAAGCATCACTGCTGTATTACCCTGTCTGCACCCCCAAGCTAGAATTAGAAGCATTAATTGTCTTTTCTCCCTCACTTAGGGAAAGTGATAATTGCAAAAGTTTTCCTTGGCCACAGTGCTCCAGCTTGCGCAATGAATCCTATCTATCAGGTCAACTATCCAGAATCTAATTCAGTATTCAGGCCATGGAAATGCCTAGAAAGTGATGCATCTACCTCTGGCAATGGTATGTATTTTTAGGCACTTGTTAGCATAAAGTTAAATTAATATTTTTATTCTAAACTCATCTTTGACTGTGGGTTATGTCAAGAGCTTTCTTTCCTCAGAACACAGTCTCTGCTCAGCTGAAGTGCATTTTTTCAAAGACAATAACAAGCAAGAAGATTCCTCTTTGAATAAATATTTGTGCTTGTTTAGGTCACAGAGTGAAAGTTATCTGTGCCACACTGCTATTTAGCCATTAGTCCACACTAAAAATAGCTTGTTTCATGCAGTTTCACACCTACTCTTTGTACAGTGGGATTGAGTGAGTGTTGCAAAGGGCAATATGCATATACCACAGAGGAAATCTTCACCCTTAAAATCCACAAACTTCATCTTTAAGCAAAATAAAAATCAGTACTGCTGAGAAATACACTGTTATAAGTAACCACATTAAATCTCTGTATGATAGATTCTGCTTTACCCCATTTTTTGCAAAAGAACAGAATGGGAATTGAGTAATAGTTTTACCTGTTAGCTCTGATACACCCTCCAAACTTTCAAATGCTAGCTGGGAGCAACATCTGTCTCTTTGTAAAGGAACTGGGATTGTTTCTGGTTTCTTAGAAGGGAAGAAATGACAGCTAATTTGGAAGGTGATCACACTATAATATGATGGAGAACTTTTGGGCATTGCAGCAATGAAAGCACTGCAGGAGAGCTGTCCAGGCTTCAAGGAACTAGACTAGTCTTTGACAGGCTATGATCTTCATGCTGGAATCTGACAGTTGCTTGTTCTACATAGGCTATTAGAGAGCCAAGTTAAACTCCTTTACTAGCCTGTGTGGGTCTGTAGGGCAAAGAAAGTCTAATGGTAGAAAGGAATAAAACTGATGCATCTTCATGGAAGGAGATACCTTTGACATTAATATTCTGAGATTGTTAGCAAACTTAGCTAAAAACCCAATAATATATTTACCTTGTTTTGTCCACTTTAGAAATGTGAGCTTCCTTGGAATGGAGGAATTGTGACTGCAGCCATTGGCCATTGCAAGTGGTTTGTGTTTGACCATGAACTAGTCCTGACAGAATACGTTGCTGAGTTTGAGTACATGACACTGTTGTGAACTTTGTTTTTCCTACTACAATACTAGAAGACAAGCTTTGGATTTCACATATCAAGAGAAGTAATAAATGTAGGTAAAACTAAATTCTGTTCTGCTAACATGACCTAACAAGCTCAGGTTTAAGGTTGATTCTCTTTCTGTCCATTCTGTCAGAGCCAGATAAAACTTCTGTGGAAGTCAGTAAGAAACTTCCCACTCAATTGTAGTGAGATTTGGCTGAGGCTCTTACTTTGTGCTTGTGAAAGCATAACAATGAAAGCAAAGGTCCTCTTAAATTTCAACAGATTAAGTGAACTGCAGCTGAAAACTAGGTCCTCTCTCACTAAGAACTACTTTCTCTGAGGTACCATGCAAGGTAAAACTTACAGTATTGCCTATGCAAAGGATCTTTTTTTCATGGGGTCTTAGAGGAATAAATGATCTTTAGTTGTTTAACTTAAATTGTGAGATGTGCAGTTTTGAAAAAAAGAAAATTATTTTATTCTCAGCTGGTATTCTGAACAAGTTTTTTCCTTGTTTTGTTCTGTTAATTTTTACAAGCATGCGGCTGTTTCACTCATCTAACTTCATAACTTGCTGCCAGGGTAGAAGGACTCATTTCAGACTCGAAGTTACTCTGTTAGAAACAAGAAAGTATGGGGAAGTGGGGTGTTCAGCTCTGAGGAAAGGAGGGAGCCAGTCAAATAAACTGATGAGTCAGGTCTGCCTGGTCCCATGGTCCAGTGTTAGGCTGCTCTACTGTGATTCTTGGACTTTGGGAATTTCAGTGCACAGGTGTATTCTTCTGACTCTAGCCAGAGTTCTGCATGGTACACAACAACCCATACAAGCAAAAATGTTATGCAGTGCTTTGATTATGAGGCAATTAAACCCAGTTTCTAGTAGATCTGCATTACAGAAAGATTATTTCCTGACTTGATTGCTATTAATTTCCTAATCAAACTTCTCTCAAATTTTACACTCATTAATTAAAAATTAGAAAGTTTATGATTTTCAAATGCCTTTTATTTTATATAGCTCAAAGACCAGTGTCTGTTTTCTATATGCAATATAATTGTTGAAGAGGGAAAGAGAGGCACAGAAAGATTTATTCTGTCTCATGATTTGCAACATGATGATGAAGTTCTGAACATGGAACTGACAGTAAAGGTCAGGCCTCATATTACTTGCTTAAATGAAAAAACCTCAGTATTTTCAGTAGCTAAGGCCCATATTTATTCAGGTACAGGTGAAGTATTGCTGTCAAATTTTCAGTAAAATAAATGTATTGTGTAATTGTTACTTTGTTATTCAGGTTGACTCATGACCTAAACCAAACACAAAAGTTGAAAACTAAGGTTGCCATTTGGGCTTGATTCTGAAATGTTGATCACATTACTTAACATCACTGGAACTTGTGTTCCTCTTCCTATCAGTTATTATGCAATGTGAATTACAATAATTGGGCTGAATCCTAATTGCATTTCCTATTGTTTAAAAGACACTGCTTCAATGAAAAACAGTTTAAGAAGAATGCATCTGAGAACAGGACATGACCTAAACTATCAGCCTTTCCTTTGAATTTTATGAAATACATGACTCCATGCCATTATGCCAGTTGTTCTTGAAAAGATGTTTTATTTGTCAGATTTGACATCACAAGAATGTAGCCTGGGGGAAAAAAAAAACCACATCAAAACTGTAGCAGGCTACAGATTTTAGCTTTAGAAATACATGTTATAATAGCTGCACAGAAAAAACACTTCTTCAGGTGGACATTAATATGCGTAATTCTGGCATTGCATTCATATGGATAACTACTGTGTGACACCTTCACTAGCCCCATTTTCTGATGAAGTAGCTCTGCTAAATATCTGATACATGAAACTGATTCTGAACTGTCCTGTTTTTAACTCTAGTTTGTGAGATGCTGTTACTTCTTCTACTTGATGGTATACATTAGAGTTTCAAATAAACTTTTTTTTCCTCGAGCTTATTTAGAGGCAATGTTAAGAAAGGGGACAATAACAGTTCTCTTATTTTACCACAGCACCACCTTCCCAGTGATCTGTGTTCTTGTGGTTTAACCCCAGCTGGCAGCCAAGACCCACGCAGCCGCTTGCTCACTCCCCTCTCACCCAGATGGACTGACAGGAGAATCAGAAAGGAATGTAAAACCCGAGGGTTGAGGTAAGAACAATTGTTAAAGCAAAAGCCACGCACACAAGTAAAGCAAAACAAGGAATTCATTCACTCTGTCCATCAGCAGGCAGGTGTTCAGTTATCCCCAGGAGTGCAGGGCTCCATCACACATAACGGTTACTCGGGAAGACAAACGCCATAATGCCAGATGTCCCCACCTTCCTCGTTCTTCCCCCAGTTTATACACTGGGCATGACGCCATATGTTATGGAATACCTCTATGGCTAGCTTGGGTCAGCTGTCCCAGCTGTGTCCCCTCCCAATGTCCTGTGCCCCCCCCAGCCCTCTCGCTTGGCAGGTCCCAAAAATACAAAAAGTCCTTGACTTAGTATAAACATTACACATCAATAGCTAAAAACATCAGTGTCTTATCAACATTGATCTCATACCAAATCCAAAACACAGCACTACACCAGCTACTAAGAAATTTATCCCAGCTGAAACCAGGACATGTGTTTGCAATGAGATACTAGCAATTCTCGTCTCACTTTGCCTTTTTCTGAGGATTTGTTGCCTGTCTTTCTTTGCTTGGCTCCACTCTTCCCATACTGCTCTTTCATAATGGAAGAGTTGCCAGTTCCTTAGCATCAGCAGCATCTGTTCCCTTCTCTGTGGATTGACTGTCTCACTCGCCATCTCACACACTTTTTCATTTTAAAGGCAGCTATGGAGTACTACAGATTTTGGCTGCAAGTCCCCTAAAATTGTTATTTCTGATCTACGTTTGACCTAGGTTTTGAAATTGAATGGGAACAGCCTGAACACACTGCAGGACATCTCTAGACTTAAAAACCCTTCAAAAGCTTATCATCAGCTTTAATAAATATACTTCCTTAAATATTTATAACCTGGTGAGAAATTAAGTTCCAATTCTTTTTTTTCAAGGAACATTTACTAGCATGAATGTTCTTGCATTTTGAGGTGTGCTTACAAGACAGGATTGGGCCAGGATGCACACAGGGGAACAGAATGGGGGACTAAACTAGGATCACGAATACTGTGAGTATTATTAGCAGCCCACAGTTTTGGTGCCTGTTGATATTATCTCCAGTTTGAATCACAGTATTACAGTGGTATCACTTTAATCACCCATCTGACCTTTATAATGGTCTTTTCATTTTAACAAATAGAGTAAATTATCTTGAGCACACTAGCTCTCCCTCAATAAACCAAATGACTGAGCAAGCGGAGTCCCAGCCACTGGATGCAATTAAATCTGTTTAAATATTAAATGTGTCTCGTTAACCAGTTTCTTTTGGAACACTTTTGGCCATACAACTATTTTCAAACCTGCATTGTGTTGCCGACCAGCCGAGAATATTTTGATGTGAGCCGTAGCGATGTGATTTTGAGGGCATTAGAGGCTTAAGCAAACTGCAGTTCAATCTGAGCTGGAATCTGCTGAAAAAGTCCAGGTAAGATACAAACATCTTACATAAACACAGTCCCAGTATAGTCAGTCTTGTCATTACACACAACCATAAAGTACGTATCAGCACTTGAAATTCCTGTAAAAGCACCCTAACCATGACCACAGTTATAAAGGCTTAAAATCTGGTCCTGCACTTTATTAATTTTAAGGGCCTTGCAATGTAGGAAGCCTTATGATCTTGTTACGGCATCTTTGTTCTCATAGGGCCTTCACTTCTTTTTGTAGTCACAGCCTAACCAAGTGAATAAGCTCTGTGGCATTTTTGCTTAGAGACATCTCTGAGGCATAATTCCTTTCTTTTTTGCTTCCCATAAGAATCAAATTTATTGATGGCTTGTGCCAGATATCAGAAACCAAGCCCTGGCTTTAATTTTGGTGTCTCAGCTGCACTGAACAAGGGGTGGGAGCAGAGGCAGTTCCTAGCCTTGGTGATGTGCATATACACTGTTAGTCTGCATGTATCCGTCTGCAGCAGCACAGCTGCACTGGCTGCAGCTTTGGTGAGAGAGCCAATACTCAGCCCTTTTACTGCCTCTCATTCATTCCTATTGCCCAAACAGCTTCTGGAACAAATGTTTCTCTCTCTTCTTTATTCCCTTTGAATCAGCACATTTTAACATTATTTAAAGAGCTCAGTCAGAATCAGCAGAGTTAAACCTTACAAATTTGAGGCATTGAAAGACTCTTGAAAAAGCTTTTTTAATGATCATTTAACACTAAATGTAATATTTGGTACAAGTCAAAGTCAGGCAAACGGATATTATCTCAACAGAATATCTCTCTTAAATAATGTGAACAACAAGCCAACATGGGAAACCTTGTTTGTTTGGCCTATCAATTAAGCTTCAATGAATCTTCTCAGTACATGCTAAGATATAAAAAGAAATAGTAAGAGCTACCAGTTCCAGTCTCTGGTTCTTTGTTGTTGTTACTTGGGGTTTTATCAGATTACATTTTTAATTTTGCTGTGTTCTTTGCCATCAGCTCTGTGTGTCAACATGCTGACTCTTGGGTATTACACACCACTAAACCTGTGCCTCCCCAGAGTTTCTTAGGCATCCAGCCACGATGTCTAGTTAGTTCAGTTCAGAGCAAAGCAGAAAATCCTTGCTGCCTCTCAGAGGGTATTCTGCCATCTATGTAAGTGATGGCATTTGCCATGTTTGGCTGTCAAAATATATCTATATTCTGTTCACAAAGATGTTAGTGTTCGTCATGTGAGAAGTGTGTATTTCATATATTATATTTTAAACTATTAGGCAGTCTAATATATTCTGTATGTACAGGATAGGTCTGTGGTGTTGTCTTGAGGTTTTGGTGACACCTCTTTAAATCCTTTAAACATTTCTCACATGTTCTATGAAGCTTTCTTTGTTTTTTGTAGTATTTCTAGGTCAAATGAAACTCCTAGATGTAAAAGCAAATGCTAATACACCTTATATATTAGTGAGCTTTGTAAGATTAGTGAAGTTCTGAGTTGGCCCATGTGACTCCAGAGCAGTTTATTACCATCAATGTCACATAAAATCAGGACAATCAAAACTGGCCCAAAGGTACCTTGTCTCATGCATTTCTGGCAAACTGTAAGCAGGGATGACACAGTGGCTCTGTTGATGATCATAGCAGAGCTCTAGCTCTTGACATCCATGAGATGACAGTACACTAAACAGAAAGGAAATGCAAGCCTCTTTCTTGTATGTAAACTATGTTGGCAATTTTTTAAAAAAAATCTTTCTTCAAGCCAACCTCACTTCAGCTCTGTCATTGGCCAGTTGAAGGCTCTCACTAACCCAGATGGAGTTCTGATTTCTAATTAAGACCTTGCAGAAACATTACAATATATTGCAGGATCAAAGATGACCCAGGTTTGATGTTGTGTTTTGTTGTAGCTTACAGCAAGTTCTATGGAAAAGGAAAGCTTTAGGAATAGTTCTGTACCTGTTTTTTTTTAAAACATTTCATTTTCTCTTTTTTTTTTTTTTGTGAAGACAGAAGTTATGTCCTTGTAATTGTTTACTGTGTTGTGTATCAGCCATTCTGTGATACCTAAAGATGATACCGAGCTAATTGACCTATCCTGGTCATCCTGTTTATCCTCAATACTATTATAATTTGTTTTATAATAATTTATTATTATAATAATTTATAATATAATTCAATTTGTTGATAACCTTCCAGAACTTCCCAAGCATAATATCATTTGTATAAAATTAATTGATGGGTGGCTCAGAAAGTTCTTCAGCTGGTTCATTTATGTCCTTGATTGAAAAATGCCTGCTTTAAAAATGTTAACATGAATAGTTCCAGGTTTAGATTATTTTTAGTTATTAACAAAATACAAAGTATTTTTTAATCCATGTAAATTATGAACATCTTCTCATGGTTCTTCCAAAAGGCAAAGAAAAATAACCTTGAAACTATCTTTCTCTTCTGTATTCTGATTGACTATTCTAAAATCCTTAGATAGGATCAAGCCTATAGCATTGCTTGAATTTCATTAGGTCCTGATCATGATCTCTGATTGTATTAGCCATCAAATTTTCATTAACATTTTTAGCTTCATTTTCAGTAATCCATGTTTCTAACATTTGTTTTATTCTTACTGCTATTATTTTTCCTATTTTTCAATCATTTCTGCTGTAGTGGAATAAAAGGGCCATGGCCTGGTTCAGTAGGGCTCATGAATATTTGATTTAGTCTGTAAACTTAAAAGGGTAAAGATTTATTTATCTGTAAATGAAAAAGTGCGTAATGATGAAGTGTTTAGTGTTTAACCTTCTGCATCTTTAAACCTCTCCTAACTAGCCTTCATATTTTTTAGCTTAAGTTTTTGTGTCACTAGTTTTGCTCGTAAGTGCTTTCAGCATATGAAAATTGCCCTTGTTAAAACACCGAAAACTATATAAAGCACGTGCTTATGAGATACATTTGCTTGTGTTTTTTGAAGAATTGCCTCCTAAGTCCTTAATCTACTTGCTTCATTTAAGGATTCCAGGGATTCCGAGTGGTCTGGAACTATTTCAAAGGAGAGTGTCAGTGAAGTGTCAGTGAAGAATGCTGAGCAATCTTTTAAAGAGCAAGGACACTGGTGGCAAGGATAATGACAGAACCAGACTGATCTAGGAGGTTGCAGCCAGCCTCTTTGCATTTTCTCCCTTATCAGTAGAGATTGGCCCTGAGAATTTTTCATTAGAAAATTCAGTAGCTATGCTTAACTTATTTATTCTACCAATTTTGAACCCAACCTTTTTCAGATGTCACAAAAGCATAATGTTGAAACATTAGTTCTCCTAGCAAATTCTGTAACATAAATTCTCTAATGCATATAGCAACAGAATTTTCTAATACTGACCCTTCAAATATGCCCTGTTCTGGAATTTAGAGATTTAGGCATATTTCGTGTCTAATGTCAAATGAGCTTTGCCACGTGCATATTGAACTCTCTATACTAATCCATTTCTTGTGATCAGGCAGGATTAAAATTTCAGAGTTCCACTAAATACCAATAGGAAAAACAGATTGCAAGAAAAGAGATCGTAGGGCTAATTTCAAACCAGCAAACATTGAGAATAACCCTATGAACGTTATCTCTCACCTTGAAAGGCTAGCTAAAATTACAAACTAATTAAGCAGTCACTTGATGAGCAGCAAAACTGAAGGAAATTAGTTTGCCTTAAGAAGGAGCCTTGTCTTTGTGTTATCGAGGTCTTAATCAGGTGTGAGTCTCAGAATTTCTCAGATCATTCAGAACAGGTCTCTCCTGGATTCTCTAGTGTTGGACATTGTAGCTGAGTGAATGTTGCAGCCTTTTCTTCACTGAGATCATCAGTTTATAACTCTTAATTCAACTACTCATTTTCATGGAATTTGTAGGAAGTTTAGTAGTGCTTGTCTGACAAATTGGGCCTAAAGTCACCAATACCCTTAAAAATTAGTGGTAAGACTGGCAGATGGATGTACAGATAGCACAATCACATTAGCCTTGTTTCCTTAGGAAACTGAATGAGCAAAAAGCCACAAGAGTCAGCAGAGGAAGATCCAAGGTCATCCTAACCTGTTCTGATCCATCAGCTGAAATTGTGTTCATCTACCCAGTATGAAAGGTTAAAAGCTCCTCTGTCAGTTCAATTTGTTATTAGAACACAGAATAGCTAGAGGAAAACACATTTCTGCTGATAAGCATAGCGTTTCATTCTGTGTGCATTAGGGAATTTGTGTTTAGAAAAATAGCCAGGAAAATTAATGATTTAGCATATGTCATATATGTTTTGTGACACCAGAGAGAAAGGATTCATAAAGAGTATGATAAATACTTGGGAAAATAAAATAATACAGCCCAAAAATGTTCTTTAGTCATCACCAAAGTCAATCCAATGGTACCGAATATTTAAATGATATATTTGTCTTAGTTACAACCTAGATACAATACTGGATATTTTGGGCCCCTACAATGCATTTTGAATTTTTTTATTGGGACTTTGATCTTTTATTTTCTCCACTGTATAATGATTGACTAACATAGTATAGTATTCTGGGAAAGGGGGAGTCATAGCCATAGAAACAGATTATAGATAGGATCACTGACAATTTTGTTTTTACAGGAAGCTTGCTGCCAGGTGTCTAAAGTCAGATCCTGTGTAAGAAAGCCATTTCACAACCTGAGGAACAAAATACATGTTTGCTAACAACATTTATTTGGTTCTGTCCAAGAATATTTCAAACAAGAAAATTACTAATTTTTTTATTTATGATATAGAAAAAAAGAGTACTTAGTTTGTATATAAAAAGCATGAAGAACTATCGAGTCAGAATAAATTCTGCTCTGACTTTGCACTCAGCCTCTTCTAGACTAAATATCCAGCCTTGGTGTTAGGCTGAAATCCTGTTTCCATTGAAGTCCTGTTGCAGAATGAGGATGTGTAAAGCAGACTAGTCAATCAAATAATCATGCGTTGCAAAAGGATTTAAATTGCACAGAACTATCTAAGATCTAATGCAGACAAGAAAGAAATGTCTATGTTCAGATAGCTTCAACTGCAAAGGTATATTTGGGTGCTGGCATACTTACGTTGCAGAGCTCTTGCTTTTGGAGGAGAAGCTGAATATTTGTGAAATTTATTAAAAATGAGTAGCTCTGTTGCATAATAGGGAAATACCACATCCTGCATCCAAGGAGTCATCATTGGTATTAGTAGGAAATGTACACATAGAAACTGAGCACAGAGTAAATAGGTGGAATTAGTTTACAGATTAATTTACTAGTTGGTTTCTTTCAGTTCTAGTACTGAGTTTTATTACAGATCATGGTCTTAAATCTGGATGACTAACACTCTTCAAATCCAACTTAGAAAAATGGAAACATTTAAGATGTGCATCATTTAGCAAATATCTCACACAAATAGAAGGGATGGTCTTGTCTTAACCTGAAAGAACTCACTTTAGATGAAGACTACATTTCAACACTAGATGGTACTGTCTTTATTATAGTAGTGATAATACAGGCTGTTACGCTGGAACACAGTACAAATGTTTCTTTATAATGAAATATTATGGAGGGTGATTTTTTAATCACTACTAACAGAGTAAGTTTTCAAATGTTAAAAAAATCTGAGTGTATCTTTAGCAGAACTGAAGAAAGGGAGTGAGGCAGAACAGTTATGTTCCAGCAAAATAAGTATTTCTTATTAAAATGTGCATATTTATCTATGCTTAATGATCTAATTGATCTAATAATCACCGATCTAGTTACAGTTGAACCCAGTAACACAAAGTGTGGCACTTGTTACTTGTTTTATCTTCTGTATCAGCCATCTTTTTCTATTACAGTTCACTTTATACTAAGTGCATCTCATTTATTTTTCCAGAAATTTCAAGGCTTACCAAACTTCCAAGAAGTAGTCTAAATAATAACCATCTTATCAGCCTCCAAAGACATGTGTTTAAAAATCTGTCTTATCCTCATTATGTTTTCATTGAGAACAGCAGAATCACATCTTTTGTTGGTTTAAAGAAAACTTACTTCCTAATAGAGCTATACATAAGTAATAACTTTGTTTATAACAACCAAGAGATACATCATTTAAAGGTAAATATTTACTATTTCAAAAGCAATTTGTTTTTCATTACATTAGAAATACAGCGTTTCCCCACTTGTTCAAGTATAGAGGAAGCTATTACTTAAACATAACTGGAGGTTCAGCCTGTGGGTGATGCTTTCATCCAGCGTTACAGTGGAATCTGAGCTGATGAGAACGCCAGTCTAACATTTTTGGATTGATACTCACTCCTGAGAAAAGGACATATTGAACTCTCCAGGTGGATTGGGCTCAAAATGTTCTGCAGAGATAAACATCACATATACCAGGTAGGCTAAATCAAAGTTTACAATCCATGGAATAATTCTGCAACTCATGTCAAATAACAAACAACTATAACCTGCAGTCATTCTATTTCTTTTTAGCTTACCTGGCATGCTAATGTATATATTATAACTTTGCTGGCTGGATTCACACACTAATTGGAGGCTGAGGTCCTGATTCTTATTTATGTTCAGACTGTAAAACCGTGTGAGAGCACAAATGCTTTTAAGGCACTCACTGTAAGGGCTTTCTTTGTGGCTTGAGTGTTGAAAAGTACTGTTAATCTAAATGAAGATATCTGGACTTCAAGTGATTTCTCAGTTTTCAGTCATGCAGATGAAGGCTGAAGAAGGAGCTGAAAACAAAGTAATCTGAATGCACCTATATGTGGTTGTTTAAAAGTTATATTAATAAATCCGTGCTTTTTTCTACTTAGGGTTTAACTAATCTGATAGTTTTGGACATGAGTAAAAAATGAATAGTCTGGAAACAAGATCACTACTGACTATATACCTAGCACAATAGTGTCCTGGCCATTGCTAGGGTTCCTGAGGCTTTAACTGTAATTTTGGAGCTTAATAATTTCCAACACTTATATAATTAGTGGACATTGCTGACAAATCTATATTGTAATCTAACTGAGAGTACACAGACTATCTCCACTAATCTGTTCCATAAGAAAACAGTATCCAGGTCTGCTCTTATAAAGACAAAATAACACTTCTTAAGTCACTTTGATTTAAAACATTTTTAGTTCATTGAATTGTAAAATGTTTCTTGCCTGTATTACTATGATAGTTCTAGATCTGCATTTATATAGCTAACATCGTTTCAAATGTATTTAACAGGAACCAATAGAAGGAGAAAGTGCAAAAGGTTCATTTGGAGGCAAACTCACCTCTGACATGATTGCAGGTAGACACACAGAATTCATAGAAATGCAAGCATTAAATTGGACAGCTTCTAGTATCGGGTGCAGTGATTTTCAGAATTGTGTTATTTATTAAAAATAACATCTAATACTGTGGGATAGAATGTGAAAATCTAAAGCTAGAATCTGTATTTAGCAAATATGCCTGCTAATTCCCTAGCATTTGTAGGACACATTCCCTTGGCTGATCCATAAAATAAGTGTAACTTTTCATCCCAAAGGATTATTTTCCACAGTTTCATTGAGGAAATACTCTTTCTCTAGATGCTTCCATTTTTCATTTAGGGAGTGGTGCATGCACACAGTTGGACAAAAAATGTCTAGGAGAGATAGCGTACTGGCTCCAGACCAAGTATATCTAGAAGAGAGATTTTATTTGATCAAAACCCTTTCAGAACAAGTTCAGTCAAAGTGAGAACAGATATGTATGTATGTTCAGTGCTGCTTCTGAAATCTTCTGATTTCTGAAAAAGCTGCCTTGTCCATTGTAGATCTACCGGAATTTAGAGCAAGAATGAGCAACCTGCAATTGGTTGCGTTAAATGCATCCTTAACTGAATACTAGTATGTGCACCCAGCGGGACAGTCACTGTTCTGCAACAAATGTATTTTAGCAGCATTTAGCATATTTAGCAGCACTACTCATGCTTTTTTGCAAACATCACCCCTAATATTAATCTATGTATTTCTATGGGTTGTATGCATGTATTTGTCTTCTTAGAGACATATTTCTATTTTATTATTTCCCAGTATCCCGCATCTGTCAGTGAAAGTCTCTACCTGATGTAACATCTGAAGACAATTTTCACGGCACAGTCCATGATCTACATCTCTTGATCTAAAATAGCCTAGAAGGCCTTCAGCAACGGTATGCCAGGAATATTTGTGTCAGTGCTCTCGTAGGATTGAGTAGATCTGGCTTATAAAGAAATCATAACTCCTTTTAGTTTGACTGTTGGTTTCAAGAAACTGTTTTAAGATGTGAGGACAGGTACAAGTATTTAAACATTCTCGTCAGGAATATTTTCTGCAAGGGTATTCATTCCTTGTAGGCTTTGTTGTAAAAGGTTGTAGAGCAATACTGTAATGCTATGTGCCTTTTAAGGTATTACAATTGCAAGCCTAGAATTTCTTGAAGATATATCAATAGCAGTTACAAATTCCTAAAAATTACTTGAGGAATGTCTCTCTGACCAATGGAGTATCCTACTTCTACTATTAAGTAATAAGAACTACCTTGCAAGCAGACTTTGATGGAGCTGAGGTACGCTATCACAGTCTGTGTGGTGTTTTGGCAGACCCCAGGGTAAGTGGAGAATGGAATACTCCATTCTGAGCAATTCTGGAACCTGAGCAATTGCAGTTCTAGTGCTGGTGGAAAGCAATGAAAACAGCCTAAGAGCTGGGGAACCGGAATTTCAGCAATGGGATATAGAAGTAAACAGAGCAGATTGTTGAAAGCCCTTGCCTTTGGTGTCAGAATCAAATAAATTGTTTACTACTGAAAAAAGAACTGCAAATTTGTTGTGAGATTTTCATTAGGGTGCTCCTTTCATAGAAGCATGTTGCATTTTTTTGCCCCAAGCCAGCATGCTATGGATCTGCGCATGCTACATACTTCATTTCCATCTTATTTTTCCATGTTGCTTGTATTCTCAATCCATATTTGTCTTTTTTTACTTAATTTAGAGTTGTAGAGCTGGTGCTAGCAGACTAGTTTAGAAATGTCTGCAGCATGAATTTACAAAACAACGATCTCATGTCTTTCAGTGGTTTAATCTTCATTCCTAATGATAAGGTGGGTTCATGACACAGTCTTTTCTGTTTTCCATAATAATATTAATGATAAACTGATTTCCTTTGATTGAAAATGGTCTTTAATCTCCTTTAATACCCTGTTGCTTGTAGATTTTTTTGATAACAGTATCAATCATCACAAAGCTGATTGCAACCACTGTTTCAATTTTACAGTATTATTGCAGTAATCTGATCCAAAATCAATGAATTGCCCTGAACTTTTTTAAGCACTTTAAACTGCCCAATCATCTTTCTAAAAATCAAATTTCTGAATCAGAAAAATGTAATTGGCAGTTTTGCTAATGTGTTAGCAGAGGAACATTCTGTTTGATTATTTACGTTTCCTTTATACATATATTGTGCCTAAACTACAGTCACATTGAATCAATACTGCCTGGGCAAAAGCTTCTGAGTCAGGTAACAAATAGGCAGCAGCTGTACTGAAGGGTGGCCTTTTGTGGCGATGGAGCAAGGACTTGCTGAAGGAAACAAGGGCCATCAGCTTTCAAAAAACATTTTTATCTTCCCTTTACTCCACTGAGGAGGAAGAGGACCCTTTGGTGTCAGTAGCTCTGGATCTCCCTGGTTTTTTTCTCCTCCTAGCTTGAAGAAACCCAGTACATCAGTTTTGTTTGTTTGTTCATTTTGCACACTATATAGTATGTTTGGCATGATCTGGTTGGCTTTTCTTTCCTAAATTCTTTGTGAACAACTTGTAGGCCACTTCTTCATCAAACTAACCATACCAGGCTGCTGTTGTCTGCTCTTTGGATCCTGTTGCATAAGTACTTAGGCATACATTGAAGTTTTTTCACCTTCCTACAAAGGATTTCATTTTGAGTAAGGTTAAGTAAACCTGCCTCTCTCTGGCTGCCTGTTTAATCTCTGAGAGTGTGTACATGTATCTCTGATCAGATTGATCATTGATGCTCTGTTTGCCTTCTTTACTTAGATTTGTACATTACACTACAAAATTTCAGGAATATATTCATATAGTGAGGAATATATTGAGATAGTATTTCAATCCCTCCTGTGACAATTCGGCTGCCTAACACTGTATGATTTTCTGATGGCAATCACAACCCCTTGTTAGAATCAATGAGTTCAGCCAGTTCAGACTACAGTACCTTTGATGAGTGTAAAGAAGGCTTTTGTGTATACATCCAAAGTTCTTCTGCAGTGTTGTGTGTAGTCTAAGCAGTCATTTATCCTGCCATTAAATCTCCTCTCCTTTGCTCATCTCGTAAGTGATACTCTTTTCAGCATCCTCTGAAGGAGACTGTCATACTTCCTTCTTCCTTTTGCCGTCAACATTAGATCAGCCTGTGTCCTAAAGAGCATCTTCAAATTACCTTTCAGTATGCATTTCTCATCTGTGCACTCTTTCAGGACTGAAACTTCCATGACCTGTCAGGATTAATTTGCTTATTCCTGCACATATGAGGCAGCATTTATAGTCAAATTAAGTTTTATCATATCAGACAAGTCTTGCAAAGTCACTGTGCAGAATTCCCACTATACATTAGTCAAGTTTTATAAAAGTAACAGTGACAGAGCATCAGAGAATCCTGCAAAACCTAGTTGCGTGCCTACTTCTCAAGACTTCACCCAGCTCTTCTTGTCTTCATTCTTTGCATACGCTCAGCATCTGGAGTGTGGGAAAAATATGAATTTGTTTTCAGATTTTCTGGGGGAAAGGGACATTGTCAGAAGCACACATGGATATGAGCTGTCTGGGCTTCCATTTCTGTGCTCATTTTGGTTATCTACTTCCTCATGAGAGATAGACATTCTTTACACAGACTAGGGGCTCAAAAAGGACTTGAAATAATTGTTCAGTAGCTGTAGGAATGGCCCTCTTGTTGATGGGAGGGATTTTTATTTTTTTTTACACTAATGCCTTCGAGCTTCCTCCTCTTTCCCTTTTTAAATAATGACAAATTTTAGCTTTCTTGCAGGCCAGTGAAACTTGGCTGATGTTTCCAAAGTTAGTGCAAATCAACATAAAAATTCCATGATGTTTCTCAGCCAGCTCTTAATGTGACTTACTTAGAGTCACTGACTTAAACATGTCAGATTCTAGCTCAGTAGCTGCTACTTAACAACCTTTAAGTCAACACTGGAATGGAAATTATTATTACTGTATGATGTGAATAACATTGACCCTTTTTTCCCCCCACAAGTGCAGTGCAAAAGTATTTAATAAACAACTATGCTTCATTTCAGTTTTATTGATAATTCTACCATTTTCAGTTAGTAATGATCCAGTACCATTGTCAAGATTACTTTTGCTATTGATATACTTTCAAACTGTTTCTCACTGTCCCCTTACATGCATGTGCTCTTTTAATCAGTTTTTTGGAAGTTTTTACTTCTAACTGTCAGTTTCATTATTTTTCCATTTATTACACTGCTTTTAATTTCCCACTAAATAGATACTGTCTTCTCAATGACTGCTGCCTTCTTTTTCAATTGTGAGATATTTTAGGAACAAAAATGGTCTTAAACCTTCCCCAGATCCTCTTAGCACTTTCTCCGGAAGTTGAATTAGCTCTTAATTTTTGTAGCCTGGTGAAGTAAGCTTGTGTAAAGAATAAGATATACATAGTACACATTTACACCTCTTAACAAATTAATAGTACATATTAACATACAGTTTGGATATTGTTTTGTTTGTGATGTATGAGTGTAATCAAGTCCACTACCTGCTCAGCAATCACCAATATTCAGTGGGTTTTTGGAAATTGAGGTTGCTAAGCATGTTGTTTCATTAGCTGGGTCATAAGGAAGAGGCAAAGCTAAAATTAGAACTCATTTTTCCCTTCTCTTTCTTAATCTGTTAGTTCATGCTACCAAATTACAGGTCAGATGTAACAAAAATGAAGCTTTGAGAAGCAAATTAGTAGAACAGTACATGTTGTTTTATTTTGCCTGTTTGTCATTCAGCTGTTGTGGGAATACACACAAAGGTTGCCATAAGTATTTTACTTAATTAAACAACTGTTTATAGCTGTTTTCATGTCCTCAGACTTCTGTGAGCAGAGGAGGGGGTTTATTTATTTGTTTGATTTTCCTGGTCTGGATCCAGAAAACTTGACCTAGCTTCCACATAGTGGAAGTGTATATATGTAGTATTACCACATCCAAGTAGATTTGTTTCATTTTTCATCAGGTTTTTTTTTATCATATACAGATCTAATTCCTATGAAACCTGTACCAGTGATTAGTGAGATTGCAGTCATCTGCATATACTCTTCATAATTATATTTTTTGGGGGAGTGGGAAGTGCTGAAGTTCTTTTGTCCAAGGAAGATAGTGGCATCATCTTGTGTGCTTTATTGGTTTAGGGATGCAGAATTTGGAGAAAACCTGCCCCTCATAATGCAGAGTTTGGAAGATTTTCATCTGGGCTATAATGGACTTAGTAACATGGCCCATATATAGCTTAGCAGGACAGAAAACTTGAAACTTCTAGTTTTGCAGGGTAGGTGGTAGCAGCTTTTCTGTACATGCACTCAAGCATTTTACAGTTACTTTCATTATGTTCAGTCTTCACTGTGTTTTGGATTTGTGGGGGACAGTCTTCTCTGGTCTTGACCCAAATAAGAATGATACCTTAGCTTTAATTCTTGCCCTGGGTCCAAGATCCTTCAGGTATTGAACAGTGAAATTCTGTGCCTCACTCGTCTCTTCAAGGGGCAGAGCAGGGTATCCAGCATGTGGAAGATGCATTTTTCAGCTGATGGCCAGCAGCAGGTTCCACACTGAGGAAATTTCCTCCTAACTATACCAACAATAATTGGTTATTGCTTATAGTTAGCAATAACCTACATTTGACCTACATCTTGCTCTTCAAGATGCCCTGATTTTGTTTAGGAAGATAATTGCCTTTAGAGACAGTGGATAGATAGATGAAATCAAACATGCTGTCTTCCACTATGACTGAAGTGGCCCAAACCAGCACACAGGTAATTCAGAAAGTTTATGAACTGCTTTTGCTTAAGATAATTTTTTGCTGGAAAGGAATCCAAATCCATTAAAGATGATTCCATGTACTTTTGCTGTATTAGGAAAGTAAATGAGCCAAAATGAAGGACTTGAAGGTCTCCAGTTTCTGCAGGAGTTGGTATTGGACCATAACCGCATTAAAATGATTTCACAAGGTTTCCTTGCTAGACAGACTGGTCTTCTGATTCTTCATCTGGAGCAAAACCAATTATGAGGGCTGAACAGTTTACAGTCTTTGCTAAAATTAGACTCTTTCTGGACTTCAACAGGATTCAAGTACAGTGTATTTTTGTTAATTCTGTGTAGATTCTGTGGGCTAAATGAGGCGGACTGTTTTCAGACAAAATTCCCATTTTCTTCTATGGATTGGACTGTGTAAAATTACCAGTATTTTCCCCAAAATATATATAACAGTTGCAAGGTTTTTGAGAACTCCTGACATATGGCACGTTTTTTAACTTTCGGACAGGAATCATCTGAACTAGAAAAACTTGAAGTTATTCCCAGTCTAAAGGTGCTCTCAAACATGGAAATCCAGTCAGTATATTCGTTTGCATTGTCAAACAAACTAGATGTGTATTTCATTTTATACACTGAATATTTACTTTTTTAAATCATTAAACCTATTAATAATTTCTCCATAACCAGGGCATTCCTAAGTATCTGCTATTATTGTTTCAAGGCTGAAAGCTCCATACTATGCGTGATGATCACATTGCCTCACTGTGCCTGTCTCAGTGCCATACTGTGATCAGCAGGCACTCATTCTTCAGCATACGGTTCTTCATAGTGATGCAAGATAAATTTAAAATGTAGATGTTTGCGTGACTATGTTGCAGTGATGGGCTGTCCTTTCAATATTCCAAAGCAGGTCAGATCTGTGAAGAAAGATCAAAGAATGTTAAAAGATTTCTGAAATACTGGATTTCATTTTTAAAATGGCTCAGTAGCGATTTTTTTGTTGTTCTGCTCATCACTCCTTGAAAAAGTCCCAAAGGGAAATTTCAGATTTCTTTTTTTCCAGACATGCTTCTGTTTTTCAGCATAGTACTGTTGGTTTACCTTTTTTATCCCTGGAAGCAAAGTCTTAGAACACGGTAAAGAAGACTCTAGCCTTTCTGATTTTACGAATACATAGCTACGGGGCAGAAGACAGCTAACTCTTTCACACAGTAGAAAAGGCTTTCCTGGTAACTATAAAAGGACAAGTTGAACTCAGTGGGGCCCAGTGTTTGAACGAAGTTTGTAGGATCTCAGCTTCGTGTATTTAAGTATCTTAGCATTGGTGAGCTTCAAAGTAGCATCAAACGTAAATGAAAACAAACATTTTTTTTGTTGTTAGTTTTTTTAAAAAAATGTGGCTTTCTAAATTTCAGTTGAAAACAGAGTACATACAGTATGTTTTCATAAATATTCCCTTGACGATTAGGTGGAAAGTGTAAGTTCTAAATGCTCCTTAACTTCCTTTTGCCATAAACTAGCAGTTTCTGGTCTAAAGCAAGAGCTGGAAACACAGCAAAGAAGCAGCCAGGGGCATGTTGGAGCCCTAGTACATATGGTGCAGTCATGCACTCTGTTTTCAGTGGTTGACAGAAAAGAGTATTTTTGCACTTACGACATTTTTTACACCAGCTTTCAAGGGGTTATACAGAGTGGGAAACGAAATGGGGCTGATGAAATGGATGATGAAATGGCAGGAGAATGTCAAGCAAACTGAATTTACCCAGTAATGGCAAGAACAGTCATATTCTTTACGAGGAAAAAAGACAGATTTCCACTTGGGAAATTTCTATTCCAGCGTTTCCTTCTTCAGAATGTCAGGCCTAGACTTTCTCCTGAAAGGGCTGAAGGTGGTGCATCTCACAGTCCCACCCATTATGGTCCACCCTTCAGATAACTTAGCACCTGTCATTTTCAATAACATTGTATATTAAAATAGGGAAATATTGCTAGCCTTTCCTGTCTGCAGCACAACCTGCAACACTTGGCCTTTGGTAAGGCTGTTTCCCAGTCACATCTCTGCAGGGTGCACAGTGCACTCAAATCTTCATATGTGCTGAGGGCTATGAGAAGCTGCTGTGGTCCGGGCTAACTCAAGGAATGTATGAATTTGCCCAACATACGCCATTTTGTCAATACAAAGTGTCAGTTATTCATAGGCACTTAAAGCTGAAAAATTTTGCTCCAAGTTATATAGTCATTTATGCACAGTTTGGATTCTGTTTCTAAGAGAGTAGCAGTGGTGTAATGTTTGTTTCAGACATTTATTGGTGTAGCTGAGATACTGTCAGACGACTTCTTGGTCAAGGATCCCATTTCCAGGTTAATTTGTATTTTCTTTGCACATGGTTCTCTCCAGAAGAACTAGTATTCATTGGTTGTGTTTTGACTGCCAGTAAATGCAGAAGAAAGGATGAGAGCTGACTACCAGACCCTGAAACAAGTAAAGTAAATGTTATTCAGATTCCAGGGATGATATTCATGTCACCTGTGATGGGTGCCTAATGTGGTTATCATAGCATTAAACCAGATGTTTTTTCCTTCCAGGTAGACTCTCTAAAGCAATCTCAGATTTTGTAAAGTCAGGAAAAATAGAAGACATATACCATCTGTTCCTTTTCTTCATCACAGAATTTAATGAGTGTGAGAACCTATAACAGGTTCTTTGTATCATCCTGCCAGGAAGATGACTACTATTTGGCTGTTGTGATGCCTTCATTGAGGTGCCTGTGATAGGCAATTTTAATACAAACCAAACACTTTAAAACTAATAAAGACCCGTTAGAGTCTCAGGCTCACCTATCTGTAGATATAGATGACACCATCGATTTTATTGTTCAGAAATGTGAAATTTATCCCTAGTAGTAACTTACACTTACCTTGAAGTGCCATGCTGCAGCAAATCCACTCATTTTTTCCAGCAAGGTCTACCCTCAGTTCATACTTCTGTGCACTTACACAGCTTTTGGCCATCCTAGACTACAGGTAGAATGAGTTCATGGGGAGGAATTAAATTTGCAGGTGCACATTCAAAACACCAAATCCTCATGTGTAGCTTAGGCAGATGCACTACCAGTGTCATGAAAGTGTGTCCATGCCGACAAGAACAGAAGGAACAGAAGTAACTGTACTTCCACAGGGTATCTGTGTCTGATAATTTTTCATAAAAGTTTCAGAGGAACCTAATTCTCTTACTTTCATAATGTTACTACATAATGCAGTATCACAGCAATGCTGCATCGCTGTTTTAAACTGTAATTTCAAAGTGCAGTATTCACCATTGTAACTTCTGTCCATCTTTTCTCAGTAAATGGGATTCTTGGCACACCTGATTCCAATTTCTCTTCTTGCTGATAGTTACCTACATAATATTTTCAACTATAATTTGGCAATGCAGTATCATATTGTCTTGTCTTAAAAGATACTTATCTTGCCCCATCTGTATCCATTGGAAATACTTTAACACAGATAACAGTCTTCATTTATTGCTTTGCCCGTAAGCCTGTTGCTTTGTGTTAGCTCTCACTGTCCGTCCTCATTGAAGTACTTGTCTCCATCGCCTGTGGTTCAGTCTTGCCTGTCCCCATGCTTCTTGTTGAGTGAGGTCATCTCCTAATGTCTTGAGATGCAATTGCATACCATGAGCTGACTACTGTTACTGGTCATCAGCACCCCCTTTTCACTGCCATATTTCTACCTTTGCTACTCCTTCTGTTGTCAAGGGGCTTCCTGGACAAGCAATGTTGTTGTTTTCCTCCAGACCTTGCCCTGAAATTCTCACTGACTATAAAACCAAAAGAAAGCTTCACAACAGTTGGGCATCTGCTGTGACCATTGTCTGTCACACTGACCAATTTTATTGCTCATTATTTTCTTGTGCTCACCCATCTGTCAGTCTGTCTGCATTCATTGGGTGTGCGTCATCTCATTTGACAGTATAAATTCACTGGAACAGAGATTTTTAGTAGGATTCACTGTTAGGTTTCCTAAATACAAGAATAACAGTAACAACAACAAGGAGTCAGAGAGGAGGCTAGCCCAGCACGTGTCTCCTACAAACAGAAGTTTCATTGTCTCTGTACTTCTGTTTATCACCAAGACCCCACTCACTGAAAGAGTTTGTTGTCCCACAGCAGACCTGTGTTTTCTGTATCACAGCATGAAACTTCTCTGGAGATTTGTTTGATGAACAGAGTTCTTTCCTTCCAGCTCAGAAGGCTACAGTATGCATTTTAACCATCAGTTTCCCAGGAATGATCAATAGAGTAATAAGGAGATCTAGAGTCTGTTCCCATTCCGTGTTGTGCAAGACAGTTCTCTCTTCATGTCTCAGTTTCATAGTTGTGGGGCACAGAAACACTTCTTTTACACATCTGAAACATAAGTACGAAGGACGATGAGAAGCAATTGGTTTTATTCTCCCATCAACAACTTGTCCAGCTTTTCCTCAAACCTCTTTGCTTTACAGATACAAAGCACTAACAGTAGACTGGTAGACAAGGTTACTCTACTCCAGTTCTCCTTAATTCTTTACTGCCATGATGCTGTCACCATGCCCAACCACATCTAAACCTGCGCTGGGCTGCAAATACTACTTGATGTGCTGAATCTAGTCCCTTTGCTGTTATACTTCCCATACTTATGGCCTTACTGTATCTTTGTAGAAATTTCTTGGCATAAATATTCTCTTGTATAAATAAAGCCCTTTAGCAGGATATTAGCTTCTAGGTGCTACAAAATAAGTGCTGTTATTTGATAGTGTTATTAGGGTTATCTTCACTGTTTTGCCAAATCTCGGTCTTTACATTGATAGAAGGTCACAGGTCACTGCTGAAACCAGGTAGGTTAAAATCCATGTACACTTGGGTTCTGTCTCAGAACTTCATCTGTCAAAAATGCGTTATCACAGATCTCTGTCTAACTACATTAATACCTCTGTTTGCAGACTCAGGACCTTCGTAAGTTACTGAAACACATTTTCCCACTTGAAGCCACAATACTTGTATACAGAGTTCAAAGCACTTTTGGATTGAGTAATTTCATGTGTAAATGTTCTGTTTCAAAACTGACCTGTGCTTTTATTCATTGGACATCACTTAAATAAAAACATGGCAGAATGAGTGAAGCAATAGAAGCATGTTAAGACTGTATCTTTAGAGAAATTTCTGGTTTATATTCAGGTTCAGTGAAGATGTTATACTTCATTAGCTACAACAGAACTGAGCCATTTTCTCATTAGATCATTCAAGTGGAACAACACAAAAGATTTTTCAAGTTTGTCAGTTGCATTTTAGTTGTGCTTTTTAAAGTGCTTGTTAGAAAGCAAGAATTGAAACCTTATGGTGTTGTTTAAGCTTAAAAAGTGCTTTTGATCCCAAGCTTCAAAAGAGATTTTCCCAGCAGAAAGGCTAGCACTTTATTTAGTACTGGTTTAGGTAAACACCAGAACACTCTGTACATGATAATATTTTCTTTTTCATGCTTTTGATGAAATCTCTTCTAATGTCACTGCTGAAATAGAGATGATTTGCAGGAGACAATCAGTCATTGTTGTCATTGTACTGTAGCCAGTTCCAACAAAATTAACAAATCTGGACAGACTGGCACACAGCTTTAAATCAGTCGCTACAACAAGTGGTGGGCACAAAGTGAGACTGATGAACTACTGAGTTTCAAATAATATTCTAAAGATCTTTCCAAAGCTGAATTTTTATCAATCCCCTGCCAGCCATCTGCTGTAATGGGTTTACATTTCGAACGTTTATTGGGTTTCATCTTTCGCAGTAAAAACAGCTTCAGTGCATTATAATAGCTTTGTTCTTGAAGTGATTAAAAGTTTGTTTCAAGCATTTGAGTTTTGTAGCTACTGGTGCTATTTAATGTACACAACTTGTGCAGCTTCTGTGTTTGACAGCTTATCTAGAAAGTGTAATAGTAAAATCTTAAGCTCACAGCAGTAATCTGAAGAACTGATCCTACATCTCTTTACTCACAAAAAGTTTATCATTACTGTTTATATCGCTGCAAAACCAAAATGATATTTCTGTCATAAAGACCAAGATCTGTTACGTTTGGTTTTGTCTTTCCTTTTCTTGTGAAGGGTTTTCTGGTTGCAAACTCTCCAGAGGACTCTGGATTTCCTGCACTGCCAGCAAACTTTAGAGAGACATAATCCTCTCAGAATTACAAACAGGAATCTGAATGAAAACATTAACCATTTATTTGGCTCTGGTCTTATATTGGGTCATGAACTTGAAGAGCCTCTACTGAATGCATCAAATGAAAGTTAGCATGAACAAACAGGATTATTATTCCTGAGTATTTAACATAGTTATACTCCTTCATGCTACATATTATATGGCCATATAAAGCATTTTTAACAAGGCCTTTTTTTTCTTTCCTGAATATCTTGCAAGTTTATAAGTTTCTCACAACCCTTCCATAGATGGGAAATGTGTTTTCTGGAGGAATATGTATCTTTGTCAGTTCCTAACCCTAGGATGGATCTTCAGATTCAGTCTGAATCATTAATGAAGAATTAGCCTTTCAGTGCTTTTGAAAGCTCTGTTTGTTTATTTTAATTTATTAATGAATTTCAGCCTGTAAACTAAAGTTTTAAACTGTGCTAGAAACTGAAGGGAAATGATGTAACATTGTTCTGGTGAGGAAAATTAAGGAGTACAGTACTTGATGATTGGCTGTGGGTGTGAGGCTGTGCAGGGAGAATATCTGTGTGCATTTTGTGTTGCAGATAAGTCTTAAGAACCCAAGAATTACAACAAAAAATCTTTGAAGCATCCATGCAGAAAGAGCTCTTAGGCAAGTCAAAGGAGCACCAACTAATCTGCTAAACCATTTGGTGCATCACAGTGCTACATCTCAAACCAGCCAACTGCATCAGGGCAACACAGAAAATGTAGGCAGGTGAGGCTCTTACCAGCCTTAAACACTGCTGCTGCTTCTTTCCTTTTTTAGGGACAGGGAGGGGGAGAATACAGCCTTAAAGCACTTTTCAGACATTACTTTTCTTTCTCTAAATGCTGCCATATTTTCTTTACTTCAGTTTCCAGATCCACCAAAAATGTGTTTATTCTCTTTCCTCTGATAAGACTTGCAATGCATCTAAGAAAATACCTAGAAAACAATTTAAAATTTTACAGTCAGAACAATGACTATACTGTAAAATGGAGCCAGCTGTTTAACAGAAGCTGCTACCTCCCAAATCCATGCTTAATCCTGTACTGTCACTAACTCAAGACTTTCTGGTTGGTTGGTTGGTTTTCTGTTGCATAAAGTCTATTTTTGCTTAGTAATTAAAGATATTAAGTATGGAAGCAGAAATGCAAGGGTAGAGCTGTTACTGTAGTTAAATAATAATTGTGATACAAACAGCAGCACCTTGCTATTACTGACTGCCGGCAGCTGGAACAAGCCAGCATGTGATTGAATGTTACACCAACATTTCTTAATGTATCAAACATTTCTCCACTACAAGCGAGTGAACAACAGGTCTGGCACTGGGACTTTTCCATTTCCATCTTGATTACTAATACTTACTACCTAAAGAGATTCCTTCAAAATCAGTTGTGTAAGTCAGTGAAGCGATTCTGGAATTATTGTGCATAGTTGCTTTTCATGTAAGATTAGTCCCAAATAAGCATTTTTCTTAGGCGTATTTTGTATATTATCATACCTATATACCATGGTATAAGCTATAATTTTTCTTTGCTAGAAAGATGTGTTTAAAAGCTGTAGGCTATATTTGTCAATGAATAGAGAGCTAATTAAGGGTTTGTTCCCAAAGATGTTTCTCCACAGCCATCTTCAGTTGGTCTATACTAATGCACAGAGGTGATAGGAGTAGTTTCCAAAGGAGCATGTATTTTTGGTGGCTGGTATCACCAAACCTGTAGAGGGGAAACATTTTAAACCTTATTTAAACCAAGTAGTGCCCTGCTGATTCGGATGTTACAGATGAGAAAGCAGAGGTCAAAGGAGGTGACATTACTCAGCATGACTGCTTTACACAGAACTAAATTTCCCCTAGCCTTGATCTAAGCTGGCCTCCTCACAGGGCTGGATTCGACCTTAACTGCATACTGCCCAGGATCTTTTTACAGGTACTTCTCTTTTACTTCAAAAGTGGGCTTTTCTGGCTTAAAGCAGCATGTATGACTTCTTCCCCATGTTATAGATTGATCCTCACACATTAAAAGACCAACACATGGACACCACTTATTTTTAAATAATGTAGATGAGATGCTGTAGAAAGCATCCTCTACCAGTAGCTATGTTTGCAGTTCCTCTATCAGTAGCTATATTTGCAGTTCCTCACATGCCACTTGTTCTTTGATCTTTCCAGTTTCAGCCTGTTGTAATAGTGCAAAACTATGCGTATTGTCTGTGTTTCCAGTTTAGTCTTACTTTTTATTAAATCCAACATGCTAAAATTAGAACACTGCAAAGGCACCCAGATAGTAAAAAAATTAAAAAAAGGTTTGCCTCTGATTAAGCAACGCTAATTTTATCATCCCAGATTAGATGAAGTGATGTTTTAGGACACATCAGGCTTTTTTTAACCTTTTCCCTCATGGCATCTCTTCAGGCAGAGTTAAAGCTATTCAGGTGTCTTAAGAGCCCAATTCTTGCCTTACTGTGGTCAGATTTCTTTGAAGTATTCTCTTCCCTAAGCTTCTTAATTTAGATAATATTTGTAGCATCTCTTAGCATTTTGCCATTGTTACTTATGTTTACTTACTAATTTCTATTTTAATGTTATGTATAACAATAAATTCTGCACACAACCTTAAAGTAAAGAAAAGAATTATGTTATGCGATACTTTTCATTGTTTCTGCTTACAGGATCTGTACTTATTTTTTGAACTTTAAGGAAGATTCACTTCCTTAATCAGGATCAAATCAGGAAGACTACAGTAATCATTTAAGTTAAATTTATAGCTGCATTCCATCACCAGAAAATGTGTGAACCCTAATCTTTGGTACTCAAGGAATTAGTTTGTATGGTAACATAAATTCAAGTTTAACTGTGTATTTATGTAGGAAGGAAGATCCTACTTTCTTGAGTCCAAAAAGTTGTAAGGTTTTAAGGTTGCTTCAGATCTTTTGACAACGCTTTTTCAACGCCCAGAGTCAGCCCACTGTCCTTTTCTCCACTGATATTCAAGGTAGCATACAGCCATGACATTTCTTAGGACAACTAACATTCACTTCACAATTCTATGTTAGTGAGCCACTACAACATGTGGAAATGTACGAAAATTAGCAGTGGAGGCCACAGGGTGCATGGTTGGTAGGCGCATATTAAGACAATTACCCTTTGGAGTTAACTGAACTTTTATCCTAGGTTTCTGTGTGACATGGTTAATCGTAACACTTGTGTATGATTTTTATTAATAACGTAAATTTACTGCCAACTAATTTTTCAGGTGCAGTGCATATGTAATCACAGAATAGTTGAGGTTGGAAGGGACCTCTGGAGGCCATCTGGTCCAACCCTCCTGCTACCACAGGGCCATCTAGAGCCAGTTGCCCAAGACCATGTCTAGACAGCTTTTGAATATCTCTAAAGAAGGAGACTCCATAACCTTCCTGGGCAGCAAAAGTTTAAAGCATATGTATTTTTCCTTTGTTATGATCAGGGGGAGAAACAACTCACCCAAGAAGGCAAAGCTCCTAAAAGGTAGTGTTTCACCTCTTTTTTTTTTCAAAAAGTAACAAATGGATTTGCTTTGATTTTCCCATTCTATTTAGAGAGCTGGTAATGTGCTGTTTAATATACAAGAGGAGGAGTTTGGATACTTGTTTAACGTGCAGAACAACTTTCCTTTACCACTGGAGTCTCCACTACAGTTCCCTGCTTAAAACAGAACATCACATTTGTTTGCCTTTCTGAATATTGAGATGTTCCAGGCTTCATCTTGTTCAGCTTTAAATACTAGTTATAAATCGTATTTTGATAGAAGGCAAATTCTACCAAAATAGTTGATTAAAAAAAGGTAATTTGGACTCAAAAGGAAATACCCATGTTTTAAGAGTGTTGGCTCTTCATCCTTTGATGGCACAAAGCAGTAGGTGGTCACTCCACCCATCAGCTGCTTGTAGATGAGAGTGATAATAAGATAATATATTATTATCTTACAGGTTCTTTCAGGTCACATTCTGGGATGCATGCTCCCTAGTATAAGGTCGATAGTGTTTTCATGTTACAATTGGAACGGGGCTAACAGCTTTTTCCTTATCCAGGGAAATCAACAAGTTAGATCAGAGTTAAAAGATGCAACAGGATGTTTATGAACCATTAATGGCATATTCCTCTGCTTGTCATTTGTGAATCACCTGTTCGTATGGGGAATATGATAGGTGATTTTCAGTAGGATTAAAACTAGTACGGTATTTAGGTCTCATGGGGTTAACAGAGCAATACTGAGGTATGTTTACAAATCTGATCCTACGGGAATTCAGTATTTCATCTTCTTTGTAAATAATCTCTTCTTCATAAAACAAAAAAAGTTCTAAAAATGCTTGTAGACAGATGTCCTGAAGTACATGGTAAAATCTTGGCTTGTCTGTATTAGCAGTAGATCTCTGAGTTAATTAAGCAAAGTGGTGATTTCATCTGTGAAGGGTACATAATAAAGTTATTGTCATGAGAGTGCATGATAGGACTGAATATCATGTTATTAATGTATTAAATATGTATTGTTATTACTTCTATAAATTAAATGCATAGCTTTTAAAACAAAGTCTCTGTCATTTGATGCGGAATTGTTTCTAGGTTCCCCACACTAAATCAACCATAAAAGTCAAAAGAACTGTGAAAATGAGAGAAATCCTGGGGGAAGAAATCTTCCTGAGGATTGCTCCGCAGATTTAAGCGGTGTTACCAAAGGAAGATTTTGGCCACTTATACTTTCATTTTAATATGCTGACTGTGAATGTATAATGAATATGAAATATCAGTTATGTAACGGACTTATTTAATTCAGCGGAGCAACCATTTATGCACATGCAGAGCATCTGGATCCTGTAGCACTCAAACAAGATCCCTTTGATTTTTTTCGTTTTCACTGGATAAATCAGCAATACAATCTCAGAATTTAGTTGACAGTAAGCCTGAATTCAGTATGATTTCTTCAGATTTGCACTGGGAAACTGGAGGGCAGAGTCTGCTCTCTCCACCTTTACTACAGAGTGGGTTGGTCTTTTTTCCAAGACCTTCATGATCTGACTTAATTACTCTTCATTTTTACTCAGCTGGAAAAATGTCATGGTTTATGGTATAATAAATTCTCATCCAAAGGTGAGGAAGGAAGAAGAACACTAGTATGTATCAGATCAAGGTTTTATGCTGGTAAATTTTCTGTGCAAGATTTTATTTTGCTGTTCAAAAATACAGTTTAGATAATCACAAAAATTGCTGCTTTGCTATAATGTGCTTACTGTATCTATAGAGCCTTTCTCACATACATGTGTGTATGAACTGATGCGAGGAATACCAATGAAACTACATCTGAATGTAATTATTGACTTTATTATTCTGTCTAGTTTTAAAAAAATACATTTCACTTTTCATATTTTTTTTAAAAATATAGGCCTTGGGGTATACTGTATAAGATTATATATGGTTTAAAAAAATATACCAATATTAAAAACTATATAAACATATTATCTATCTGCTGCTTTATAATAAAACTCTTTAAGTATTTTAAAAGTAAATGTTGATTATTTAGCATATTACTTTGAAATTAAAGTTCTTAGAAGACTTTAGAGTACTATCTCTAATATAAGATCTTACTCGCAGGCTTGATACATGAATTAAATGCTATGAAAAATTTATCAGGTCAAATTAAATTACTACTAGAATTATTGAGGGCTTTTTAATTTAATAATTTGAGTTTCTGTGTTTAATTTGGAAGCCATCAGTAAATGTCTATGAATGACATGATTTTATTTTTACAGTTAAGATATTCTTCTACTCATACATACTATTTTTTGTTTCTCCTAGGCGATTTGAAAGAGGGGTTAGTATTAATTATACTTACAAGTAGACGGCAGGTAGCAAGTGCAAAGATTGTTACCACACCACAGACGTTCATGTCGTGGCCAGATCCCCTTTCTGTCTGGTAAGTTCTCTTTGTTTCACTTGCGGTTTGCAGGACAGCCACGAGATGTCTTTGTTGTACTGCTGATTTTCTACATCAGGGCTACTAAGACATGCTAAGAGTGCATTGGGTAACAGGGACTCTCCCCTTGCTTCAGCCGGGTTATGGCAGATTGGCACCAGAAAAAATCACAATTTTAGATCCCATTCTTGAAATTTCAAGGCAAGGAAAGACCACTTGCAGAGCTGAGCAGGGTCTGTGAGAGCAGCACTGCCTTTGTGTCAGATTCTTTTTGTTTCTGATTAACTTGGAGCCCTGACGTCTTTGGGAAATGAGTCTGAGTGTGACTGGTGTCGTTTTTGTACAGATGAGTTGGATCACATTGTATCTAAAGGTCGCTGCCTGGCTGTCCCCTGCTAGCAGTCAGGTTTGTTCATTCAGGAGCGATAGAGGGACCTGAACAAGGACATAGTAGTGTCAGGGAAAACAGTTTATACCTCTAAGGTGAGCCTGAAGGAGAGAAAAGCACATGTGTAACTGACGTAAGCAGAGGAACAACACAAAACAGAAGATAGACCCTTATGAGCGAACCGGTTGTAAAAGTACTGTGTGGAGGAAAAAGAAGAGCGGAACTGCTCATGTGGTATCATGGCCTTGTGTTATTCATCTCTATACAAGGTCAGTCCCAGCCCCCCTCCCAGGTAACAACAGAAATTTAAGGCAAGACTTAACAATTGGCCCTAACTGGGAATAAGGAGAGAGGAAAGAGATGAGAGTGAGCTCAGATAGTCCTCTGCAGAGATTGCTCACTGCAGCGTTTTGCTCTTGTGCTCTCCATGTAATTTTGAGCACTACAGAAAGCCCCTTATATAATCCTGAGGAGAAATACTCTGTGCCCTATAGCAGCCAGTTTCCTAAAGGTCTTGGTGTTTCTGTGGCATGCTACCTCCATCTGAGATGCAAAGCGTTGTTGTGCCAGCCTGTTACAGGTAAACAGCTTTAATTTCTGTAGGCTGTGAAAGCACAATGTGGTGAACCTGAAATCAGAAATACGTGTGCACCCCCTATAGCTTTGCTTCTTTTTAATTTTCTGGACTTACCTATGCTTGTGCATAATACTCTTTCAAGGGTTTTAAATTCCACCTTTGCCTATTGCCAGGGCGTTTTTCAGTGTAGAAGTTTATAATAGAAATGTATTTCTGTTTGGGGGGCTAGCTGCACTCCATTTAAACACACTTTCAGTCTCTCCTGATTTAGCAAAAAACTTCCTTTGCAAATAACAGTATACTTAAAGATAGTTAAATGCAGAAGCACCATAAATATACAGGGCACTCACATTACAAAGCTATTAGAAGAGATGTCTTCATGTCTAGAAGACATAGTTGCAAAACTGGAGCGTATGTGAGTTCCAGGAAATACAGATTCAAACATGGGAAGTTTCCTAGCATTTAGGTGTTGTCTCCCAAAATTAAGCTGAAAGACTGAAAGAAAGGGACATGGTTTAGTCGTGGACTCGACAGCGCTAGGATAATGGTTGATTCAATGATCTTAAAAGTCTTTTCCAGCCAAAATGATTCCAGGATTCTGTGCTTTAATAACATTGTTTACTTTTGATTGTTCGTGTGCTTGCACACAGAGTCACACAAGCAAAGTGTAGTGAAGGAGCTGCAGCAGGACAGAGGCAGAAGCCGTGAGGTTGTGGTCCTGTTTCTATGCTTCTGCCTTATTAAACACTGGCTTTCTGATATGAAATTCAAGGTTATTCTGAGGTTCTCTAATTGATGTTGGAGTGCACAGGATGGTGCGCGTCTTCTTACCCACGCTGATCTGTCTCCTTTCATGACAGGCAGCTCCACCACAGCCTTGGCAGAGGAGAGGCATTAGTGGGGTATCGCCACGCCCAAAGTTGCTGGTGCAAACCCAGACATAGTGGTCAAACAGCCCACAGACAGTTCAGCAGGAAGACTATAATGAGTTTACTAACAAGAAAAGGGATAAACCTTCAAGTAAAATCCCAGACAAGGATTTAAAGGCTCGCAACAGAGACATGATCAGTTCTTTGCCTGGATGCACCCAGGATTGTCTGCATGTACTTACCCAACTCTTCTGTGGGGAGAAGCCTTCCTGGAGCGTCTTCACTGACTCTCACTCAGCAGGCTTACTTCCACTGACAGGAATGGAGTTGCCTCTGCATACACCATTTTTGAATTTGGCCCAGTGACCTGTCGTGGTACTGCAGCAGAGTAGTTTTGATCCCATACATGCATTGAGATCAATGGGATGTTTTGCCTGATAAAAGGATGCAGGAGTGGCCCTTAGTTTCTTTGTAACTCCTGACTCTAAAGAACAGTGAGGCCTCTGTTTAGCATAAACACCATTTGTATCCAGGCTTGTTGCATACGTCCCCTGTAAAATACAAAACGAAAGCTTAGAGCCTGAAGAACACAGATCTGCTACACAGGCCTCACTTCTGCAACTGTCCCCTGGGCTGAACTGTGAATGCAGGAGTCTTTGTCTATTGCCTTCTTATTTAATTTTGTATAAAGTTGATCATCAAAAAAAAAGCAAACAAAACTTTGAATCTCCCCGTCTGTGCATGCATGCAGACATTTTAAAAGTACTAGTACCACACCATTTCAATAGCTTTTGCCTGCAAAGTGTCACACTTTCCATCTACCATTTAATTCCTCTAAATGGATGTTACTCTTCTTCCCATTATGGATCTCCATTGCTTCTTTGAAAGGTTATTTGCATAAAAGGAGCTGAATAATTGATAGAGGATGTGAGCAAGAGCTAGCACACAGCTTGGAAGGGGTTTGCTGGTAATCCCAGTGAGTCCAACACATAGCTCATAGCTCGTTTAATGGGATGGAAACTGACAGGGTTTCCTTGTACCTCTGCTACAGAACTCATCGCTGCTGCATGACCTCCTTGTACTTAGCTACTTTTCTTGTTGATCTCGCTGCTCTTTTCCTCCATTAACGGGAGAATTCTTAAAGGAAGTGATACAGTATGCTACAATTTGTGTTCACCACGTACACCATCAAATACTACCGCAGTTGAGGTCTGACAGGCTTATTCTATGGCTTTTCTAAAATAAAAAGGAACAAAATCTTAAATGGATCACATTATTAAAGGCAAAGTCTGGGAACAGCTTTCATTTACAGGTTTGATCTCGAATTCAAACGTGAGTTTGATCTTGGGGTTAGGTAGGGTTGGGGTTTTTCCATATTAAGATTTTTTGTTGTTGGAAAAAGTCTGTTAAAACTGTAAAATTCACAGTATGCAGATTTTTTGCAACTGTTCTGTAACAGAAGTCTTACAGTGGAAGTCTCCTGCGTTTAAGATGTCTCCACTTAGTGAGATGACTGTCAGAATAGATATCTGTATTTCTGAAAAGAGAAAAAGCCATATCTTGTAAATACAATATGTTTGGTTGTCTGAAAAATCATCTAAAAAGAAGAAAAACTATTTTATTTTGGTTTTATAGAGCTTTCCACATTTCTTAAGTATATATTTTTTAATAAGCAGCAGTATTAGGAGTGCCTGGAAACAGCTGGAACAATTAGTATTTTGTTCGGTGAGGAGCTGTCTCAGCTGCTCTGACAAGGAAGCTGCCATTTTCAATGTAATCACTTTTGATTCTAAAGCACTTGCTTTGCTTTTAACTTTGTGCAAATCCCTCTTGATATTTCTCTTTTTAAAGCAGATGCATTTCCATATGTCCATAGAAGTTTCCCTGACAATTCAGCATGCTGTTCAGATGACTTCCCTTGTTCCTGTCGGGTGATTTGTGAAATGAGGCTGCTTTGTTTATTAAGTATACATGTACATAATGTAAAACATACTTAATATCCTCAACCACTGCACAGATGTTTTTGTGCTGAAAGGACACTCAAAGTTTCACTGATTTAATTAACCTTTCTTTTTCTCCCATTTGTAAAGCATCTTTCCTTTGTAAAGCAATTTATTAAGAACTTCTCCTATTCCTGATAAATATGTTATTCCATAGTTCAAGTGTTACTCTTAAAAAGAAGTAGTTTTCAGTATTCGTTGAAGAGAGACATTTGAGAATAAAAAAATATTTTTTAAAAAACAAAATCATGAAAATAACTGATCCAGATACTTCTGTTCATTCTGTCATTTTCTCTCTTCAAAGCTGTGCTTGATGTTTTCTGGGGAAAAGGCTTTCTGCAGCAAAAAGCTACTGCATGGCATATTTTGTTAATGTCGCAGTATTTTATTCCTAGACATGTTTTACATATGCTTTTTCTAGTCTTATTAAAATAGGGAGCAAACAAATATATATCAGTAGCATTTTTAAATTTCAGTTCTTATTCCTTCCCATCAATTTGGCTGAAAACAGGTATTTGCAAACACTGGTAGCCTAATTTCTTATGGCCTTTCATTTTTTATGAAGTGTTTTCAAAAGACTTCAATCAACCTTAATGGTGCGGTTTTAGTTAAGGAAACAGAATAGAGAGAAGTCAATTTAAGCTCCCCAATGAACAAGTGTGTACAGAAAAAAAGCCATAAATGGGTTTAGAAAACAGAGCCAGTACAAGCAAAATGCAGTGAGCAGAGCGCTCAGGGAAGCCAAGATATAATGGAAAGAGTAAAATACTGCAGAGCTTTTTAAACTATATACAATTGGAACAATGGACTGGACCCAGACATCTATGTTAAACTGTTAGAAGATAGGTGAAAAGCAAGCTGCAATTCTGTAACTGGGGCTAGAGAATACTAGAATGGAAGGGCTTAAAGCTGAAGCAAATGAATGTGGGGTAGTTTAGCAGCATAGAAATCAAGTCAAAATTGGCATATTTCACTGTTTAATGTACCATGTGAAGAACCATCTCCTGGCTTTCTGTATGAAAGGACTATCAGTACCAGCCTCCTTAATGAAGCTGCTTTTATGCCACCTGTGAAATAATAATACCTTTTTTTTGCACACCTATTTTTACCAAAATACTTTAAAAGCATTGGGTAATTAAGTAACGTAGCCTTTGTGAGAATACATTATATATCTGCAAAATACATAAACCAGAAATACACCTGGGAAACTAGTACCCAGTGATTGTTTAATTGTCTCCCATTATTTAAACATGGCATTAATAATACATATAACATATTTTTCCAAAGCATCACAACCTCACTGGTAAAAGGGGAACTACATAAATATTAAAAATCCAAAGGCTAAAATAATTCAGTCTTGCTAAACCAGATTGATGCATGCTCTCGGTTGTCTGGACCCCACCACTTCTTTGAAACAAACTACTATACAGGTTACCAGCGATTAATATCACTTGTATCTTAGCATATCAGTTTATACTTTGCTTTTATGCATGCTTACAGTTGAGTGCAATTGTTTGTAATGTCTGCCTTACAGTATCATTCAATCCATTTGGGTAGCTTAATGCAAAGATTTCGTAATGTACACAGGGATGAGTAGCACTAAGGCAACGAATCTAGTACTCATTATTCTTTTAACGGGAATGTCAACAAGAAGAATTAGAGAGGAAATCGTTGTAACTCTAAAAGAACATCTGACTAACCACTACAGATGACATGTTTTTTCCCTTTTTATCCTCTTCATGATCCATAAAGCAGGATTTTTCCAAAACAATTAATTTGGTTGCCAAACCCTTCTTAATTCTAAGGAGATTTAAAACTCATCTACTTGGAGTCTGTCTCATGGAGCTAGACCCACAACCGGATTACAAGCTATTCCATCATATGGCTGTTGTTAGCCCAGTTGCTGCTATGTGGTACATAATTGGACTGTTAAAGAAAAAAAAAAAAAAGAAGGAAGACATAGAAACCTCCAAGTATTTGTAACAATAAGCCCACTGGCACCTCTGCATTTTATTATTTGTTACTTTCTCTTCAAACTATGGGCTCAGCAGCCTGAGAGAAAAAGTTTCCCAAAACAACTTATTCCGAGTCACCTTGATATACAGTCTCCAAAATAAACATTAGTGCTCTAAATGAAACAAGCCAATCGACAGCAATGGGCATTCCAATCCTACAGCAAAACTGTAGGAGGTTTAAGTTAGTAAAATGGCTCTTCTTTGTGTCTAGTGTTGGAGAGCATATGGCAAATTTCCACTTAACAAGAACCTTGGTTTGCAACACAAACTTAAGTCCCCTGTTAATTCTTTTAATTATTGTATGTGTGTGTGTTTGTGTGCACACAAGTCTGTGTGTTGTTTTGTTTCTTTAGAGAGAATCGGTGACCTTAAAAATGCCGATGCAGATTTAAATCCAGAATCACCCCTTTGTAACATCACTGAGTTAGAGCTGGGGTCATGGTAATGGTTTTATTTGCTCCGCTGGTGGTGCACAACGTTCTGTGCTTGACCTTTGCAAGCCAAGATAGGGCCAACAGTGAGATAATGTCTACACTGACAGTTGTGGTCTTGGGCCTCTGATGGTGCAAATCAGAGCCCTCCTGAATATAACACAACCACCATCTAGCCTTTGTGGGTATTACCTTCATGTGGGAAGTACAGTGGCTGTGGAAAATGGAGTAGTGTTCCAAAGTCTTGTCCTGAGATGGCACTAGAAGCCTTCATGGATCAGCTGGTTTTGATATACATCCCATTAGAAGTCCTCAGATTAGGATTTCACCCTAAAGTATAAACAATTCAATTGTTCTGCTGGCATACTCATACCCTTCATGTTCCCTTAATGTATTTCTTTTATTTCATGTACTGTAGGCATAAAATTATTACTAAGCTTGTAAATGTAATCTGTAGAAGCCCAAAAAGTGCAGCTGCATGCCCATCTCAATGCCAAATTAATGGGAACTGGTTGTCTCTGATAGAAGAACAAAGGTCTTAGGCAAGTGCATTAATGGAAAGGTGTTTCTTCTTCCATGAACTTTAAAAAGTTATGTAATATACTAGTATCCATTAAAGGTGCTGCTTTAAAGTTTTTCTTTGACATCAAAATACACTCCCAGTATGTTATTTTGTAATTGCCACATGTGCAGCCCCACTCAGATCCCACAACATTAGTCACATGCATGCATGAGAACAAAAGTTTCAGATAAATAATATACTCCTTTCTTCTGCAAAGAGCAACAATGGGGGTGTCTGTTGGTGTGACTTCTGTTATCATCGCAGTGCACCCAAAGAGATGAGCCCAGCAATAAACCGGTGCTCTCAATTTGTAATAGTTTTCTGATTTAGCAAATCTAAAGCAGTTCAAAAAACTAGAAACTTGTGCCCTTTATCGGTCCCTTCACTCATCCTGTCCCTTTCTAACCCAGTTTGTGACTGGACATGATATTGACTGCACTGGATATTGTCTCCTCTTTTTGTGTGTGTGTTGGCCTTTTATGACTCATATTCCCAGGTTAAATATAAACTGAGTTCACAACAAGAGTAACACAAACAAGAGCAGCCCGGAATGACTCTAGACCTGACTGCCCAATAGGCGTCAACACCGGCAAAATACATGGCGCAACCCAGGAATCTGAAAGAAGTAATGAATGAATTACAGAAAATGGAGTAGAAGTGGCATTTGAAATGCAGTTTGGACTGATTATTAGAAGACAGAATATATTACAGTCTGGATAGAGTATCCGCCCAGGAAAACCCTGTCCATTTTGCAAATGGAAGGGGTGATATATTGTAAGGGTATCAAAGGGATGCTGATGCACACGAGGACCAATCATTCAAATTCCTATATAGCAGCCCCGTTTTTACTTAAGAGTTGAATCATTTAATTTAACCATTTAAAGTTTGGTGTGCTAGGAAATAAACTGCTTGAAGATAAATATTTAAATTCACATAGATTCTTCTATTTTCTTCAAAAACAAAATGCACTGGCATCAGATTTCCACCTTTGGGTTTCAGTTTTCCAGCTTAATAGTAAAAGTCCAATTTTATCCTGTCTAGTAAATGCTACCCTTGTCCCAGGAAAGGAGTCGTCCCGTAGTGTCCCTACCCTGATGCTGATTCTCTCTGAAGAGGAAGGCTGAAGTGTGAGTTTGTGATTCATTCCAGCTTCCGAATCCAAGGTGAGATTTCTCCTCCCCATCTCTAACGAGCAGCTTTGGCAATTCCTCTGCTGCGCTGCTTAGCAGTGTATGACTGTTTTGCCCTGCTGCAGAGAAACACGGGGAAACTCTTTCACCAGTTCTCATCTTCACTCTTTCTGGGGCTCAGAGGGAACATCCCTTATTCAATTTCTCCTTTCTGTGCAGCTCAAGCCAACTTTACCAACATTACAATACCCCTTCCTACTGATTTGTTCAGTATGTCAGGTCTTCTAGAACAAAATTGTGGCATTTCCTAAACCAGAAACTGTTTTTAAAACTCAGGCTGGCCAGCTCTTTGGAACCTTCCAGTTGGGAATGCTGCCTTCAGAATCCACACTTGATGCTCCTGCACAGTCTATGTGTTGCTCCCCAATCTGTCCATCTGTCTGCGTGGCATGTCGCCAGCTCTTAAGTTGGCCTGATCTTTATCCGGGGTACCAAAGCAACACGGATTTGGACTGACAGTCTCAGTAACTGCAAGTGTCACTGCTTCTGCTAGAAGTCCCTCTGCAGTGACAGCATTGCTTTCCTTGCTAGACTGCTTTCTCAGGTTGGTATTTCACTCCCATTGGCCTTTTGGCTCTTTCAGAAAACAACAGAGTGATATTAATGCAGAGCCATAGAGTTACTAGTGAACACAAAATAATAAACATTGTGGGTTTATATACATCATTTTTCTGTACATAAATATGTTCCTTCCAGTTAGGAGTTACATATTTGAGGTACAAGAAAACATAAGGAAAATTTAACTGTTGTATAATACAGAAACGAAGTCACAAAACTCCCATTGGGCTTCTCGTGACAAGAATTTGCCCCCAAATGTAAATTTGCTAGAACTGTTTTAAAACAAGCAGGTTAGGACCCAGCTTTGCAATCATTAGTAGAGTAGTGCCATGCGCCAAGGAAGTCCCACTGAAATTTTAAGATTTCTGCTGGAGACGTTGTCCGTCACAATTCTGGGTACTGGGTTAAGGTTCTGAGAGCAGTGAGTGTAGTCTTGCAGCATTTTTCTCTCTTGTGTTGTTCCATATGTGAATGACCTCACCGAACTTGCTTTCTGACACCACACTAGGAAAGGCTTCTTGTTCAGGTCATCACATTTATAAATAACTTCTACAGTCCGTGGCTCAGAAGCTGCCCATTTCCATTACAAATTCCTCTTAATTTCAGTGGGCATATTTGCTCTCACAAATCAACAAGCATTGCCTTTTTTTTTTCCCCAGAGATCTGGGTAGCTTGTGTACTGGGTTGAAGACAGCAAGTACAAGGTCGTTATTGTAACTGTAATTTATCTGTCAATTGTTATATAGCAAAACATAAAAGTTTAAATCTTTAATCTAGAAATAATTGATTTAGACTCTTGTTTTCTCAAATGACCCGGTTTATGCAGAACTGATTATATCTGGGCAGAGATCTTATACTAACTTTCTATTAATTAGCATTATAATTGAACATTTACATTTAGAGCCTTTTTCATTAAAAAACCACCAAACAAGCCTCTTTAAAAGAAAAAACAGTGCCTTATGCAAAGACGACAGGAAGATGAAATTGATACTTCCTTGGGAAAACTGCTGCCAGGCAAAGCTTGCGTCTTGCATCACTTCTATGTATGCAGCACAGCCCCTCCATCTTCCCGGTTTTCAGAGCAGTGAGCAGAGCAGTCAGGGCTGGCTGAGGGAAGGGTCGCTGGGCACCTCGCGGGCAGGCAGCTGGAGCCCCCGGTCTCCGTGTCGCTCAGCACTCCGATGCTGAGCCGCCGCTCTCTCCCTGGCAGGCAGCTGGAGGTGAAGGCTGGGCAGCGAGTGGCGCTGGGCTTCCTCAGGGTTCAGAGGAAACACAGCCACAGGCATCCAGCTGAGCATGGCACAACCTGGCAGCACCTCTAGCACTTGTCCCTGCTCTCAACACCTCATCCCACCCCTCTGGTTTGTGCTTGGGATTTTTTTTTTTTATTTTTTTTTTTGAAGTAAACTGTCTTGCTTATGCATAAAAAAGCACTGATATTCCAGTAAGGGACTTAATTTGTTTTCTTCATCTTAACTTCCCCATTACTTTTTATCTATAACCAAGAGGATGAACACCAGCAAAAGTTACTGTATTACACAAATGACATGTAGATAAGCATTTGCACCAGGGGAAACTTAGTTACTTAAATCAGTATTCAAGCAAATTTAAAAACTAAGGTGCTTGTTTCTAGGCATATTATGCCAAACCAAAACAGCTACAAGAGCTCTGAAAGCTCATTGTATTCCTGTCTTTGCGAAGGCGGCCACAAAATTGAGACCCCTTCAGCATGTCAGGAAATTTCTGAATCGCATACTGAAACATTTCCATACTTACCAGAAAGTTCTTGAAAGAAGTATCACCCAGGGGCTGTGCATTCTGTATAGGGATAGGGTTATAATTAGACATGGATAATTATTTCCAAATTTTCCTGTTTTGATTCTTTCCATTTTGATGGGGTTTGGGATTTTTTTAGCTTGCTTGTATTTTCTGTTCTTTTATTACTATAGAGGCTCTCTGAGATTCTTCATCAGATTAAGCTTTAAATGAAAACATATGCATAGTATAGTGCACAGTTTCTCTACTGTGCAGAGAAACAACATGAAATCTGCAGCAGAGTGCCATCCTAAACTACCCTCATACTTAAGCTGTTGTTCAGGCTCTGTCAGTCTTCTTCAGGGGCAGTAATAACATTATAATGGGACTGCAAAACAAAACTGTCAAATTCTTTTCAAGACAATCTTCCAGGCTCATCAGCATAGACAATCATTCCTTTCACTCTGGAGTAATAGAAAGATTTTAAGCAATATCTTTTGATTTGAGTTGGACTTGAAAAATGACATAGCTGGGGGCCTTATTTGAAATGCAACATGACTGAAATGTAAAGCGCAATTTCCCATGCAGTCTGCAGAGAGAATGAGGCACTTGTCCCAGTTCTCTTAATTGTCTCTGATTGCTGTTTGTGTAGCACAGTCACTTCCTCGTCTTCAAAATCACCTTCAAGGGCTCCAACATTTTTCACTTCACTGTCTTAAATCAAGAAGGGCCAAACACCCACCCATTCAACCATTATGGCTCTTATGTTATTTATGTGGTTTATGCTATTAAGCTTTAAAATTTTGTTTATTTAATTGGCCTTAACAAGTACTTAAGTAACAGGTTTGAGGACACATCAGTGGGACTTGGCACATGTTGATTAAGGTGTGCTTAACCTGACAGTTAATATTTTGTACCATTTTCCCAGCAGCCATTACTGTTTTGGAAGAAGTGCTAATTTTCAAAAAATGGTTAGAGCTTGATTGTTAGGTTGGTTCTTTATTCACATGGCTTCATTATTTTGTTGGCGCTGCTCTGTGAGAGATGAAGTAGTGCTATTATTTCTACTTCCAATTCCTTTCAGTCTCTTGCAATCATTTAGGGACATGTGTGACATTACTCAGATAGGCAATTCCATTTGTCTTCAGTGAGACTGGGCAGATGAATGCACCCTGTAAAACAAGCTGCTCACCTTCAGGAGTGACCACCGTATTTTCTGACATAGACCTGGGCAATTAAACAAGAAACAGTAAAAAACATGGTCTTATGTCCCACCAAATCTTCTTGTTTAAGGAAACAGCTGTCATTCACAAGAGAAGGTCTGCCAGCTGGAAGCCATAGAGCCTCTCTCATTTTTTGGGATGCCTGAAGCAGCCAGGTAGTTAAAGCAGGGAATGGTAAGGTACTGGAAATTTCCAAGAAAGGTTGTGGGTGAGTGGAAGCCAGAAAGGCCACTTGGACCTCTAAAACTAAAAAGTGTTTTGTTCTGTGGCTGGAATATTAGAAGCTGGTACTCCCAAGTTATCCAACACAGCAGAAGTCCAACTTAGGTTTTTACATCAAATTATTAATGAAAGTCAGCGGGAGCTGGAGATAAACTATTCATTCTGTGCGTATCTATGTGAAAGGACCTCTCAGGAGAGATCCTCAAGGTCCTGCCAAGAAAACAAGTGGAAACATTTTAAGAATGGGAGGAAACATTCATAATTGAAGTCACCAACAGCATATTTTGATTAGTTAATTCTACCAGAATAAAGATGCCACCTTTCCTTAGATGAGTGGGTGGCACAAAGGGGAGCAGAGGAGGGTATGAGGGCTGGAAGAAATGTGATTATCACCCCAGCGTATTCCACCAGCCTGCTTTTAAACATGACACTACTGGACCTCTGTGGCCCCAATGCTCTCGACACCTTGACCGGACCAGAAAGTACCCAGATATACCTGCCTCCTCTCTCCTTCATTTCTTCCCTAGTTATCAAGATATAGTACTTGTCATCACAAGTATCTGCTTCTCACGGAGATGCACCTAAACCAACACCTCCTACAACTTCATGCTCATCCAGAGAGCGGTCTCATCCACGACCATGTATTGAGCAGACTCAGATTCCCTAACAGCACAGTCTCAAATGAAAGGCGGGACTGTAGACAAAAGCTGACTTTCTTCACTGAAGAAATAGAAAGTTGAAATACTGATTGAATGTTGTCTTACTTTCCATGACTTTTTGTTGTTATTACTCAATTATCATAGCGATTTTGTCCGGTCATGGATCTGAATGTGCTGCGTATGGTTCCTGCCCCAAGGAGCTAACAACAGAGCAAGAGACCACAGATGAGCAGAGCCCCACAGACCACAGGGAAGGAAACAATCAAATAAGCCATGTTAGCATGTGTTCAGGGGGACTCAGAACACCTGCACTTTCATCTTAAAGAAAATAAGACTCCAGTAATATTAAAGGCAGTGCCAGTTTTGGACCATTTAAGCTAACTTTTTTCCCCACAAAAAGAAAGTTAATGCCACATAAAATGTGAATTCTCTTTAAAGCTCCTAGTCTAGCAACAGGGAAAGGGAATAAAGATTGTTTTTAAAATGAAAGCTTTTCCTTTAAATACAGCATTCAAAATGAAAAGTATTAACTGTTTTTCATTCTTTATCTTTAATAACATGTTAAGGGGTTTCTTAGCAGTACTTGTGACAATGGCAATAAGTCAGGGTTAACTTGGCAGAAACCCCAAACTACACTTAGCTGTTCCCTATTGTAACCGTGAACAAAGGTTTTATTAACATCTTACCCCTTGTTGGGCCCAAGAGTCCCTCTTTTCAACACAACAGGAGCTTTGAGTCTTCAATTTGCAGCTCTGTGGAAGGGATTTATGCCTTCAGATTCAGCATGTTGTTCTGCATTTGTTTACATTTACTTTCCAACTGCCCCCATCAAAAGTTATCTATGAGAAGCAGAGATGTTATTTTTTAAAAAAAAAATTTACCCATTACATGCACAAAATCAACACATGAAGAGCCTTTTGAAATCCAAAACTGAGCTGCCCATAAAAGACAGGGTGGAGGAGGGGCTGTAGTTCACAAAGTCTGCCATCTATAATAGCAGCAGAGGAAAGTCAGAGCAAAAAAACCCTTCACTGAAAAAATCTTGCTCCCCAGGTGCCTCCTGGTTCAGATGCCTCAGAAAATCACAGCTGCCGTGCTATCAGCTATCAGGAGGAGAAAAGGTGTCATACCACTTGCTAAGACAACCAAGTAGAGTTGCATTCATCAGCCTACTGTGTTGGTGAGCCTCATGGGCGCACAGGCTCTGGGTGCAATACCTCTGCAGGGTGCCACAGCCTCCGCTTGCCTTCAGAACAAGTCCAGATCAAGCACTCTGTGCTCGCTTAGTTTGAGGAGTATATTGTAAAAGAAACAGAGGTTTTGGTCAAATGGATGCAACAGACTTCTCTGTGACTCTTGCTGTCGGGGCACCGGGTCTGAAAGGACTCAGGCTTCAACAAAATAAAACCAGAAGTTTCCTTCTGTGTCTATTCTTCTGAAAACCCCATACCAGCATTGAATGGGATCAGATAGAAACAGCCTGGATGACTCAGCAGGATCTTGTGAGAAGGTGACCATGGAGGCTGCAGTTAAATATATCCTACGCAGCAGTAAGGGAAACTGCAAATAAACCAGCACACACCCATAGCACGCTCATCTCTTGAGCAGGATGTCCTCACCCCAAATAGTCAGCATCAACCCTACCCCAGTCCTAAACAGAAGTGATTAACTCACTGACTCTTGAGGACCCACCATATTACCAATCCTTGCTCCTTGTTGGATTTTAAATGAGGCATTTTTTGAATGACAATCTGCTGTCACCTGGCAAGAGATATTTCAAGACTAAACATCTAAAGTCCCTTTTAAAGGGAAACCTACAGTCTGCAGTCTTCCACAGTGAGGTGGTGATCACATCCAAGGCATTTGGCTTCTTCCAAGCAGGAGGCACAGGCACCGCACTCACAGACCCTCCCCACAAGCACAAGACCCTCTATCTGACCTGAGCACAAAGGTTAGCCTTCCTGATACGGCAAGGTTTCCTAATCCACTTCAGCATCCAAACATCAGCATTTCCTGATGCATTTTGTGCTCAGCTTCAAGGACACAAGAGCATGTTGTGGGAAACATTTTCCATTCCTTCATGTAAACAGAGCAATGATCCCTTGGTTCACACTTTGGGCAAACGTGCCTCTGTGGCTTCAGAGCACTGCAAAGAAGGATCCCCTGTGCTTTGTGTCCTTTGGAGTACTTGATCTCATGGAAAAGCTGGAGACAAAGAGATTTTGGATTGCCATTTAAAAATGCACACCAAGAAAAGCCATAGTAAATTTGATTTGTTTTCAAAGCAAACAGCAGCTTCTTCACCAGGGTCTGTTTCCAGTTTGTGTTCCTGCTGCCATAAAATAGCGAATGAACCGGGCAGCTCTCCTACCTCGAGAGGGCACCACAAGACAGCTGAAAAAAGTAATGGACACAAGCTTTACCTCAGGCACCAAATATTCCTGTCATGAGGATGTTCAGTTACAGTAATTAGCAATAATCACATAAGCAACTGGAGCTTTCCTTACCTTCCTTCACCCCTCTGAAGAATGGAATCTGCTTCATTAAAACCTCTACTTCCTTCTTAATCCCAGGGACCCTTTCATGGGTGCTTCCTTGAGAGACCTGGGGACCTGGATTCACCGCCATGGCTTCCCAGTGCTGCTGCCAAGGTGCCAGGTCGGTGTGTTACACACTGAAGGAAAAAACATATTGTCATGAGTCATCTGACTTCAAAATGTAAATTTTGAAACAGGGAAAAAAAGTCTTACATGTTAACAGGACCTATTAAACATACCAGAGCCTATCATCAGTATGACTGCCACTACATTTTCTGTAACAACTCTGACCTACTTACACAAGATGAGCTCTGTCTATGAAGCAGGATTTGGATATTTTTTTTTTAAATAATTATGTTTTCCTTCCTACCACCTGGTATCCAACAAACTTAGCCTAACTGTCCCAGCACAAGCAAGCTATCAGGCTGCAACAAGGCTTTACCATTTGTCAGAATCTACTGTCCATGCTGTTTCTCCTCCCCCCACCCAGCCAGCCAGCCACCCCTTCTCTCCCACCTCCAGGGCTCTCTTGGGCTCTCTGCTTCCTTTACTCCTCTCAGAGTTCTTTCTCTTCAGTGCTATTTAACTACTTAGCAATAATAAGCCACAGCTGCTATTATCCAAATCAGCCAACCCACCACCCTTGAAGCCAGCCCACAGCTGTATTTTATCAATGTTAATTAACCTGCCTTCATTCCTCTATAATTCCTCTCCAACTAACAGTACCTGATTTGTAGGGGGAAAGCTGAAGTTAGCAGATTTACTGGAGGTCAGATGAAACCACATTTAAAAACAATTTTCCACTTTTTTAGTCTGGAGGCATCTCAATCCAGTAATTTAAACACCAGGCCATTCTTCACCCTCTGAATAGAAGCGTCCAAGCAGGGAGGTATGGGGCACCGTACTTGCAGGGCGTGCAGGCAGCAAGGCAGCCCCAGGCAAGGCACGGTGCTATGTCTGGCCATGCAAGGAATGGAGCTGAGGGGTTAATACCTGCAGCCCAGATTTCTGGGAACCCAAAGAGATTCATACTACCATGCCAAAAAGACCCTACACCCTGACCTGTTCCAACAGTGAAGTTAGGAGTGAGCAGATTAATTGTAAATATAAAAAATTAATTTTAGCAATATTTCTACTTCCTTTCTTTGCGGCATCCGCTTTATAATGTTGTTATTTTGGCTGCACGCCTTCTTGAAAAATCTAAGTTTTAGTGCTATTGATAAATTTGCATCATAAAACCTGAAGGAAACCAAAGACATTTCAAACCAAAGAAGTAAATTTAAAAAACAAGTGAACTATGTTTATCTGTTTAAAATTACTCAGTGAGTTTGGGGTAAAGAAAGGTAGCTAGAAGGTTTTGAATGTGCTTAAATTTCTCAGTGGGGATGAAAAAACAGGCCTGGGTACTCCTGACCTCCAAATGGGTTGAAAATACAGGCTGCCTCCAACACAAAGGCATATGCATTATTGGCTCCCCAGAAACCAAGATTATGCTCTGAATGCCTTAATGCACTGTCTGAGCCATCCATTGTAGACCAGAAAGTCTGGATTCAAGGTAGGGCCCAAAGTAACAAATCTTCACAGTTGGGTGTAAATCCATGTTGTGAATCAGTGACCATGTAGTGGGAACAGCAAAAGCAAAGGAAGAAACCTGGAGCTCTGTCAGACTGCTCCATGAGGCTCTAGGTCCTTTCTATGCCCAAAATAACAGGCAACATCATAAAGGTAAACAAAAAATTGGACATATTCAGGACATTTGGTAATCTGGTGGTGATTCCAGTTGGTGACATTTCACAGCCAGCATTTTGCTGTACTTTGTGTACTTGGGAAACAACATGGACACTCTACTTCCTCACTATAGGTGAGCTGAGGGCAGAGGTGGTGTGGCCTTGTTGTTGGAAAGAACAACCTTACAGAAAAAACATAGTACACAGAGGAAACCATGAATTTCAGTTATATAAATATACAGAAAATAAGTTGTTCATTCATAACCAAGACGATTACATTTACACACGTGTATTTTTGGGCAGAGTTGCTGTCATTAAAACAGAAAAGCTATAAATACATGATTTTAGGACTCAAATGACAACCCAGAGAATTAAATAACTGCAGCGCTTCTTTTCTGTGTAGACTTAAAAAGCTAATCATTGTATGCATTGCTTTTGTCTTTGTTTCAGATTTCTGACAGCCTCCAGAGCTCAGACATGGTCTTATAAATGTGAGGGCCATGAGTTAAAAAATTAGACAACTAACAATGTGTGGATTTTGTGGGAACTTCAGATACTTGAATCTCCATCCCTCCAGCTCTATCCCATGTGGTTCTTTATAAAGACTTAGAACAAACAGCAATCTCATCAAGTTCAACCAAGAGAATTGCGAAGTCCTGCACCCAGAGATGAACAGCCCTAAGTACCAGTACAGGCTGAGGTCAGCCAGTTGGAAAGCAGACTTGCAAGAAAGGCCTTGGGCATCCTGGTGGACAACAATCTGACCATGAGCCAGCAAGGTGACCTTGCAGCAAAGAAGGCCAACAGCCTCCAGGGCTGCATTAGGAAAAGCATCTCCAGCAGGCCAAGGGAAGTGATCCTTCTCCTCTCTTCAGCACCAGTGAGGTCACATCTGCAGTGCTGGGTCCAGTCCTGGGCTCAGTAGTACAAAAGAGACAGAGACATCCTGGAATGAGTCGAACAAAGGGCCACAGTGATGGTTAAGGGACTGGAGAACGTGTCATATGAGGAGAGATTGAAGGAGCTGGGTCTGTTTAGTCTGGAGAAGCTCAGAATAATCTTATCTATGTATATAAACACCTGATGTGAAGAGGTAAGAAGACAGAGCCAGACTCTTCTCGGTGAGAAGACAAGAGGCAATGGACATGCATTGAAATACAAGAAATTCCATTTAAACATAACTTTTTACTGGGAGGGAGGTCAAACACTGGAACAGGTTGCCCAGAGAGGTTGTACAGTCTCTGACCTTGGAGATACTAAAAATCTGACAGGACACAGCCCTGAGCAACCAGCTCTTGGTTGGCCCTGCTCTGAGCAGGGCTTGGACTAGACAGCCTCCAGCGGTCCCTTCCAACCTCGGCGCTTCTGTGACTCTGTGACTTGCCTAGGCAGTTTTTTTCCATGTTATTGATGTGTTTTGCGACAGGAAGAGCAACAAGCTGTATCAACAAACTCTTGCCACTGGAAAAGCTGAATTAATTGCTAGAATCACACCAGCCAGCTGGAGTGAATGTGAGTTTCTGTTCAAAGGCCTGCCAATGTAAACATTATTGTTGCAGAATCTGAGCTCTAGCCGCGGGCTATATGCCAGATTTCTTAATGTGCCTCAAGAACACAGACATCGTTAGCCACAGTATTAGCACCCTGATAAAAGCTGTATGTGATAGCGATGGGAGGGGCTGGCTGGAATGGTGGTTGAGCCTGTGCCTCAGGCTCTGCTGTACCGAAAGGGGCACGAATGACTTAGCCCAGACAGAAAGTCATGCTGTGACAAACACATGCCAGATAAAGGAAAGAACTATGAAGATGTTACAGAGCACCCAACAGAGAGGCCTGGGAGAGCTGACCTTTTTTGTACTCTGCGGGAAAACTGTCAGCAATCCCCAGATCCTCCTGCCCATTTCTAGTCTTCCACCCAGCCCCTGCATGCGAAGCATTTAATGAACATTCACTTAAGTATCGTGCTATTCCATGACTGTAGGTGTAGTAGGAGTAATGGCCAGGCACCAGAGCAGAAAGAGGTATGGGATAAGCAAGACTGAGTACTACTGGGGAGGGTGGGCTGGCAGTCTGTGTACTTACTGTGGCAGGAGAGGGAGAGGACAAAAAGGGCAGTTAACTCAACTCTGCGTGGCACAAAGGGCATGGAGGCCTTTGTGGTGAGGGACAGCCAGATCGCTGTGCAGCCATTCCCCACCACTATTCCACCCGCCGTGTCCAGCCTCACAGCCTGGTATGGGACATTGTCTGAGCACGAGTGCTGTAGTTACCTGAGCCTCGGGGTGGAATCATCCAAACCTCTTTGTGAATGGAAAACAGGAATGGAGAGAGAACGGTCCTTCCCTTCCATTTCCTGGTAAAAGGATGAGCTGCTTGGTTGAGATAAGGGAGAATGCATTGCAAACTTTGCCTGTTTGGCAGAGGGCTTCGTTAACCTCAAGTTCCTGGGTTTCAGGCATAATGATTTCAGAAAAAGCAATGTAAATAGAAGTCCTGAAGACAGAAAACTGAGAAGCAATACTTCTCCAATCTCAATTCTTCAGCCTAGTTTTTAAGTCCATCACATAAGTCGGGGTAGGAGGTCTGCCTAATTATTTTTGGAGCATTTGCAAATGAAAATGCCGTTCTAAAGTGTTGCCAGCAAGTGTTATCCCAAAGTAATAGGGGTAGTAATTAAATGTAAAATAAATGTAAAAACAAAAGTAATAAAATGTAATTTTAGGCCAGTAGTGTGGTTTGTTACAGCAATAACTGGAAGTTATTTTAATTTGGATATAGTTGTAGGTTTTATAGATTTAATTGCAATGCTTGTCTGCCTCCTTCTATATCGATGACATGATATGAAACAAACTGGAGCCAGAGATAAGGAATGACTTGTTTTGAAAAATTATTGCACATTTTTAATCAAGTTTGACATGGTTATTTAAGTAACCACGTTCAGAAACAAAGTTAATCATCAGGCTGGCTTTATTTTTCATTTTGTAATATATTATGCCTCTAAATGTTGAACTACAATTTATTTCTAACCATACCAGTGTTTTTGTTGTACACTCAAAAAATTAACATCTGAGAAAGGACATCCTCTCCATTTTTTTACTGCTCAAGCAATTCTCGCTTTCAACCATGTTATTCTTTACTCTGTGCTTTCTTGTCCTTTTTTGCACATCAGATGTTTGTCATTGCCATCCCCCAAATTGCAAATACAGCCTGTTTATTTCTCATATCCAAAACAGGAGCACAAGAATAAGAATAAAGGTTGACTAAGACAAGCATAATTGTTATTCAGTAGAAAATCCCCCAAGATCCAAACCTAGGGAAGTTTGGAAGTATATATTTAATCTAAAATATGCTAGTATTTCCATTGCCTTTGAAAGAATATGTTTTATGTTAAGGCTTATACAGAAATTCTCATATTTCAATTATGCACAGGCTAAAGAACATCACGGGATAGAGGTCTGACCACTCTGCAAGCTGATCAGACCTACTACACTAAATGCAACCCTCTTTGTCTTTCAGAAACTAAATTCCTTTATTGTCTTTACACTGTATTAGACTCAAACTTCAATTTAAGATTCAAAATGGATACTAGAAATATGACATACATATTAAATGAAATTTCAGATATAAGGTTTTCTAATTTGCAAAAACAGCTTTGCTGGAAGTGATTCATTCTTAGCAGATTACCTGTGACAAGTCAAAATTTCACTGATAAGCCTCACAAATACTCCAGCTTCTGTTCAGAGGAGTATCTAAAAACTCATCATGCCCAGTCCTTGATGAAGAACAAGAATTCAATACAAACTGAAAAGAGGCAGTGCTGGGAGAGGTTCTGACATTCAGAAAGGGTAGGAGGATAAAAGAGAGAGAAAAATGACAGACTCAGTCTGCACCATTACTAAAATTAGATCATTTCTTTTGTTCTCCTGAACCTTCTGCTCTATTTGCCAGGAATCATATTAGCAACAGAAACTGTGAGAATCTGTCCAACCTTATTAGAGAAGCCGGACACAAAGAAATTATGAAAATCTTTTTAAAATGTACTTGCACATAAAAAGAAAAAAGACAAGAGGTTTAGAATTCTGCAAGATTAGATCAAAACCCATGTCAGAAAAACTGGACATCAAACTAACAAAGCTTAATTAACAGTATTGTGGTGTGCTGAGCACCAACACGGAACAGTACTTTACCATCTGTGTCTCTGTATATATTGTTTTACTATTTAGGACAGACCTGGACAGGCTTAAGCGGAGGCATGCTCACAAGCTCTTCTCAAGAGCAACCAGTCCACCCAACGCGTTCCTCTATTGTCTAAGCATACGATTCAGTCGTGCTGCCCAAAGAGCTCTGGAGGGCCAGCTCTGCTCCTGGGGAGTGTTTGGATGGCTGGCAGTGACTCTTATCTGCATGGGACATTCAGCAGCAGACCTAATAGTCTGTAATGCTGCAAGGAGCAAGCAATGATTCTGGTGTATACCAAGACACCATAGCTGAACTCCTCATTATTGTGGGAATTTCACGTGAGAATCTTCACACTGAGATCTTCCCTCCTTGCTGGTCTGCTTTTTGGAAGACATAATTAGAAGGAACAGGTAAGGACTAATTAATACTTTAGATCAGGCACACAAGGGAGATGCTTGTCCTTGGATGATGGGATCAGGCTCCCTCTCTAGTCTGATTTTACAACGATAGCAGATAATGGCTCTTCCATAGCCTTGCTGTAGCTTCATGGTGAGGACTTCTTTTACGGAGTGGCACAGTAAACTGGACTCTGTCAGGCTAAGAAGGTCCTTGGCCTCCCTCCTCTTGGGGTGGGCAGCCACTGGCCTACTTCACAAAAGTCAGCTCCTGGCACTGTATCATTGTTTTTTAGTCCTTCTTAAGCAGGTACCAGCCCTGCCGGGGCATCACTACTCCAAGTGGATCGAGACACTTTATGCACAACCACAAATCAGATGCACTGAGACAGCAGCTCTGACCTGCTCCTGGAGTGATGTTCCCTAATGACTAATGTTGGCAGCTCTCCACTCACTGAGCATTGAACTGTCCTCCAGAGACACCTACTTGGCTCTGTTCCCAATCTTGCACAAAGCCCAGATGTCTCACTTAGATCTCTGAATTAATTTTTGGAGTCAAGAATATGTTTTTAAGTCATTGCAAATGTGGATGCTGGGTGGCAGTGATCTGAACCTAGTCTTCAACAACGAGCACGTGTGAATAGAACCATTCTTAACTGGGTGAAGTGCTCAAGGACATAGGATATTCTGCCTTGCATGCAGATGATACAAACTAATACTGCTATGGCAGCTACAAATTGTCCTTAAGCTCTACCACTAAAAGGCTGCGTGTCACTGGAGTGGAGTGTCTTGCACACGATCTGTCTCCATTTATAACCACAATATCTGTGTGGCCACAAACTATGGTATAAATGACAACTGTGAAGTCTGCATGGCCACAGGACTGTTGCACACGGTCAACGTAAAGATGCAGAATATCCCATAGTCAATCCTGGGTTGTCACTTATGCTTCTAGTAGTACACAAATCGGGAATTTGTAATTTTTTCTCTGTCCCTTTCTCCTCCAATCAGTGGTAGATTCTCAAAACACAGCAATTGAAAGAGACTTCCAAGGCAAATGAGTCTTACCAAAATATGAAATATTTAACTAGTTTGCTGCCATAATGAAGACATTTTCAGCATTAAATGCAAGGACAAAAAAAGGAAAACTTTGCTTTAAACAATAATAAGTATTCAGCTCACAGCTCCTGATTTTAAGAATACCCTACACAAACTAAAAGGAAAACAGCAAACTGGGAACAATACTGGAAGAATACGGTTCTCATAAAATCCAAACCACATTATACACAAAACTAAAGTGATAAGAAATACTTTCATATTGCCTTAATGTCATAATAAATAGCTAGATACCAATTCTGAAATAACTTGAAGCATATGCTTGGCTGCCATACAGAAGGGTAGCTGCATGGGCGGTGATACTTCAGCTGATGAAACTCATTACATGGATGACTGTTACCCTTGAACTCTTAATGGTAGCTCTGAAATGTCATCAAAAGCCTTTGCCTTCAGGAAAACATAGCTGCATTTCACATGTAGGAATGGAGTACATTTTCATAAAGTTTATTTTAAAGGGATAGTGTCATCCAGAAAAAGAAGCAAGCTCCTTAGTATGTTTTTCTGCCAGCCTAAGTGTTGTTGAAAGGCATTACTTCCAAGGGAGCCATGGGAAAGTAGTCATGGATAACATACATCTGGCATACGCAGCTTTCCATAAAGCTACGCAGATAAACACAGGATGGGTCCCCTATGGGATGCAGAACAAAAAGACTGAGTACAACAAGGAGTCAGATTTGACTCTCACATCTTCTGTTTGGGAATGCCAGCCCACAGATCTCCATATAACAATAATTAACTTTGGGCATCAGGAAAAGAGAATAACTAACTTCCATTATCTGATTTGAAAGTAACCATTCTTTTCACCTAGCACTAATTCTCTTTAAAAGAATAAATTCCTACAAGCTCTGTCTTCCTTAATAATTAGTAAATGCAAGAAAGCGTGTTTCCCCTACCTAGTATTATAGCTGTATACAAAGATGCATTCCAAAGCAGAAATCACTTTTTCAGTTTATCTTTAAAGAAGAGAAAGGTAAGAAAAGTATTTGCTTGTGCATGCATCATTCTAAACAAAGTAAACATTAAAAATATGGAAATACGGAATTTTTATTTGGGGAGTCAGGACTAACAGCCCTTCCACAAACTAAAAAGAAGCAAGCCAAAACCCACGTCCCAAGTCTGCAAAAAGTTTACGTGTATTATCATTTTGAGCAGATGAGGAGTCCTGTTAATGTCAGTGGGATAGTTCACATGCTTGCAGTTACACATTGTGTGATAATCCGCAAAAGAGAGCTGGAGGTGGGCAGAGTTTACCAACAACAGTTCCCTCTGTTAGCAGGCTTTATTTTATTTTATATGACCAAGAAAATTCTTAGAACTCTTAAGAGGAGTAAGTTAGCATGCCCCCTTCTCCAGTAAACGGCTTGGAGTTTGCACTGACTAAAATTTTGATTTATTCTTCTGAGCAAGAGTGAAACCATAGGAAATGAGGACAGGCAAGAAGCCTTCTGCGTTTTGAAACACAAGTGGTGCAGCTTGCAAAGAAATAAATCTAACGTTTTCTGCTTCCCCCCCTTAAAATTGTTATTTAGGGTTTACATATTCCACAAAATAATCATCATTTTCATGAAATCATAACTGAATTGATAAACTGAGACAGGATGAAACTTGTCAACAAAAAGCAAATACCTGCTACCAACCTTTAGTGAATTGTACAGAGATTATATTTACCTTGGAATATATACGAGACATACAAATATTGATTTTAATAGGATTGCAACAGATACAACAGATTGAAGAACAGGGTGAATAAATCTTAAATCAAGGATCCTGAAAAAAAAACGGATTGATTTTTTAGATACTTGCATTTGTCTTCCAGGAGGCTGGACTCTAGTTGTACCACTGAACTTCATTTAAAAGAAATTCAGCAAAGGTAAATGGGCATTTTTCTAGTGTTTCCAAGGTTTTACACTGAATACCCCAAGCTGCCTTTTTATTACCTCTGAAGAATAAAGATTAACAAACCCACAGAAAGGTTAAAATGCTTCTGATAAGAATTGATTACTGTGAATCCTTTAGTTTATCTAAAATTCTAAGCGTATGTCTGTGTGTTACATTAGGGATTCAGATTAAATTGGATATAACTAAGAATGTATATGGTGATTGTTGTAACATGGATATTAAGGTAGACATGCATGCCCTGGTGTTCTAATGAATAGTGAATTACACATTTTAGTATTATTAGATACAAATTATATTAAGCATGCTCACTCTTATTAAATAATCTCAATGTTTAATGGGTGCGATTTGAAGTGGTATGTAGTATTGCAGTATTTGGATTTATATTTCAATTTGCCAACGAGTGCTTAACGTTTATTTAACCTAGAAGAAAACTGAGAATGCATTTTCTTCTACCTGAGGCTAGAACCAGTGTTCTCTTGAATTATACATATACTGACCAGTCAAGATTATGGAAACTTTTAAAGAGTATTTTACTATCACGTCAGAATGTTGAGGATTGTGTATTTGTGGTAAATGTTTTAATGTAATACTAGAATGTTGTGTACTGAATGTTAAATGTTATAATAATGAAACAGACCAATCTGGTCAGTCGTGCACTTTTGTTAATGTGGGTAATTATGATGACTACTAAAGAAGTCATGAAAAAACAGCCTCTGCCATTTCCATGCCAGCTCTGAGGGACGAAAAGAAGCTCGAGGAGACCGAAGCTGTCCGGGTGCCAAACTCCGCAGCCGAGGAGGCCCCGCGCCGCCGGGGGCACGGCCTGCCCGCGCAGCGTGCCGCGGCTCCTCTGCCCGCTCAGGGGGTTTCTTTTCTTTTTCTGCACTCCGGGACGCTGCTGGCAGGCCCCGGCTAGAGAGGTGCCTCACGCCCGGTCTCACCGGAGGAGGACGATGGCTGCGCTGGAAAGCGGGGCCGCCAGCAGCCGCGCGGCTGAGGGAAGCGCGGGCGGCCAGGGCGGCGGCTGAGCGGCCGGGCGCGGGGCACCAGCCGGCAGCGGGAAGGCGGGCGGCCCCTCGCCTTCGCCGCCGCTCGCAGCTCTTGTGCCGACCCCACCGAGAAGACAAGCCGCGAAACCCAGCACCACCCCGCTGCCGAGGCCATTTCCCGCAGGTAGCGCAGACTCCCGCGGCGCCCAGCCGCCACCGGCTGCCTCAGGCGGGCAAAATGGCGGCAGTGGCCGAGGGGAGGGAAGAGAGGGCGGGGAAGGGAGGGGGCCACGGCGGCGACACCGGGCCTCACCGCCGCCGTTAGCTGCCGTCTCCGCTTTCCTTCTCCCCGCCGACCTCGGCAGCAGCTGGGTGCGAAGGTCAGCGCTGGCGGGGAGGAGCGCCCGGCGGCCGCCTGCGCCGTTCCCACTCCCCCAGGACAGCCCTGGGGCGGGGGGGGGGGGAGAGCGCTCGGCAATCCTCCGGCCTCCTCCCGCCGCAGGCTCAGCCCCGTTCCCCTTCTCCCCCCGCCCCGCAAAGCCCCTGACCTGCAGTGGGTCCGGGCCAGAGGTAGGTGCCCGCCTCGCAGAGGCGCTTCACCGCGCAGGGGTGCGGGGGCGCACCTGCCCGGCGCTCCCCGGGGGCGGCCGGCGCCGCGGGGCCCTGCGCTGGAGCAGGCGGGGGCGCCAGGGCCTCCCCGGGGCGCGGCGGCGGTGCGGGGGCGGCCGGGGAAGCCGCCGGGCTCTGCCTGGCCGGCGCTGTCCTCTCCTGGGTTTGCCCATCGGCCGTGCCCCGCCGGGCCCGGTGGCTGCCTGGCTCCCCTTCGTCTCCGCCGGAGCTGAAAGCAGCAGAGGCTCTATTTTTGCTCGCTCGGTTGATTATTTTAATTTCCGTTAGTGCAGAAGGCCTGAGGGAGAGGCGGCTGGCTGGGAAGCGCGGTGGCTCCGGCAGGAGCCGCTCTGGTCAGGCGCAGAGGTGTCTCGGGAAGGGGCTGGTCTGCAGCCCTTCCCAACGGTGGTCCCGGGATGCGCTTCCCTGAACTGGATGGAGCGTGTTGGGGCCTAAACCGCTGCATCCCCGGTCTCGCTGGGGACGGCATGGGCGCTGTTCAGGAGAGACCCCAGCCTGCTGGCCGCACAGCCCGGGCTGCAGCCGTGGTGGGGGGCACCCGGCCTTGGGCTGCCCACGGCCTTCCCCGCGCCTTTGCCGTGGTGTTCCGCTGGCCTGTGCCGGCAGGTGGTTTATAACCCTGACCACATGGTCTCGCATGAAAATTCGCCTGGCAGACCAGCGAGGTAGGTATTTTTAAGGCTGAGGTGCTTCAGGACGTAGATGGCTGGGAGCTGTACACGTGTTCTGTAATCCGCTTGAAGTAAAGCCGAACCACGAGCAGATCCGCCATCAGTGGGCACGAAGGATGGTGTTCGTTAGACAAAAAGTCATGCCTTTTTGTGGATTCCTGAATTTGAGCAAGATTTGCTTTGTTTCCTTTTGTAATAAGGACAGAGGATATTGTAGGGGAGGAACTTGTCAAGTTGCTTTATGGTGTTAAAGGCCTTTTACTATCCTTGTTAAGGTACTACCTAAGTTGCAGGGATCCCTGCTGGTGGTGACAGACTGTTGTGGTGCAAATTGTTTGGGTAACCAGGCAAGTTGTCGGAGTCAGGCCAGGCCTGTATGTTAGGAATGTATATTGAAGCCAGATCCTGTAAACACTCGCTAATGTGTGGAGTCTTGTTGCTAGGGCTCTGCACAGAAATAAGGAGACACACACGCACAAGTGCCTCTTTGAAGTCCTGATGTGCTACCTGACTGTTTGGAAGCCAGGAGGATAAGTCGAGAGTATTGTTTCCATAGTTCATGAGCTTCAGTCTTGGGATTTTAATTTATAAATAAATTCAGATCTTTTTATGGCTCATTTTGGAGTATAGCCAAGTAGAACTGTATTGTTTTATGTATGTAGATTTTTGTCTCGCACAGAGATGTCTGTTGTTTACACAGAAACTGTAAGAGGAGTGTTTTGTTAACATTTTGTTAGCAATATAAACTGACAAACACAAATGCAGACTAGAACTTGAAACAAAAATAGCCCTTCTTAGTGCAGAAAAACACAGATGCCCAAAAACCGTTTTTCAAGCAAGACCATGCATGTGTTGGTTCTGTGTTTCTTTTAAAACTCAGGTTCTGTCACTTGCATGCTTATAAATCTACTGCATGTAACTTCCACAGCAACCTCTAAACAGTGTTTCTTTTTCTAGACAAGATTGGCTGAATTTTGATTTATTTTTGTTTAATTATATTTGAAATTTGTTTTTGGTTGGGTGTGTCCTTGTTACATTTTCAAATTCCTGAGCTGACTGCAATGAATTCCCCTCTCCATTGTCAACGTGTCTTTTTCATTAAGACTGACTGCTGCCTTATCCTTCGCTTAAGAAACTTTCAATGGCTTTAAATAATATGACCAAAAACCCTCTTATGTTTTCAATATTCTATGTGTACAAATTCCAAATTGAAATAAAAAAAACTCTAAAAAAAATAATAAATTCCACAGCCTACACGGCATGTGTCTAGAGAGCTCGTGGGGTCCTTCTTTTCATTGTGAACTTAGTGGACCCTGAATGCAAATTTCCAGTTGTGATAATGCATATGACTGGGCTTTTATCTCTCTCATTTGCACTGTTTCTAATTTATCCCATGTTGACCTGGTACATACATGTACCTACAGGCAGATGATTAATACCTGTTTAAAAGTAAGGAGTAAATTGTTCTCAGAAGTGCCTAAAAGCATTTGGTATTGTAGAAAGAAGGAATCATGGTAGCTTGGAAACTCCACGGGAGCAGAGTGTTTAATTTTTAAAATATCTGCAATGATGGCTAATTCATCAACTTATATGGGTCCAGTAGAAGAAAGTCAGAATTTCTGTGCTTGCACATCTACTAATGCAAACTATCATCTTTTTTTTTTTAGAATCATCATTGATGAAGTGCTTTAGCATTGTGGTTTTGTGCTGATTTTTCGTCCTGTTTCTTAGCTTGAGAGTTTCTACCGGTCATTCATGGATTCTTGCCTTTGTGACTAGTAGCATAACATTAAATTTGAATATCATAGTTACCATCTTACATTCATTATTTCTACATTGCCTGAGCATCTCTAAATGAGTATTCGTATCTGATTTCTGTTTGATTAATTGCAAATGTTTACAGGTATCTCTTTCCTTTTTTTCAGCTTTCTTCGTTGACATATAGAAGAATATATGCTGATTCTGCTACAACTCAAGTACTGTTTTTTATTTTATTTTATATGTTTTAGGAAGCAGAAAGTGAACTGCTTTATGTCTTGTGTAGCACTTGTTACAGAACAGGATCTCACTGTACTTACGTGTAGGGAGGACAGTAAAAATGCTGGTGTGGAAAACAATTTTTAATGCTTCTACTAGTATTTTTTTTTTTTTTTTTCTGTTAGTGTATTTCAAAGGCTTTGATTTTTACAGGGACCTCAGTGTGACTGTATGCTTGCACTTATGTGGCTATTCACTGAAATCACTGACTCTTCAGCTTGTGTATGGAGATCCTTAACAGGATTAACTGGATTTAGAGGTCTGTGGCAAGATGTGACAGGAATCAGAGTGGATGGAGAAAAAATAAAGTTCTCAGAAAGTGTTCTGCTGTGGACATGTGTTGGTTTTATTATCTCCCAAGAACAGATTGTATGTTTCATTTGCTGCGTAAGGCTTCAGATTAAAGAATATGTTCACATTTTAAAATAGTCTTTTTCCATTTTAGGTGTTTGCTTAGTAGTTGTATTCTGGCAGATTCTGTGGGTGCTTTAGGATGATGTCTGCTAACACTGTCAGAATTCCACTATAACTTGTTAAACAAAAATAGGACAGAAGAATTCCCTGGTTAAGTTCTGAGTTCCAGATTCAGTAATGTTTCCTTCTTTTTCTTTCTGTTCTCTTACAGGAAAGATGATAGTCATCCAGCATTCCTGAGTAATAAGAATGGGTCCAGATGTACCTCTACTAAATGATTACAAGCAGGAGTTCTTCTTGAAGCGCTTTCCACAGACTGTGCTGGGAGGTCCCCGGTTTAAATTAGGCTATTGTGCCCCTCTGTACATATACGTGAATCAGATTATTCTTTTCTTGGTGCCATGGGTTTTGGGAGGAGTAGGTACACTTTTGTTCCAATTAGGTATTATGAAAGACTACTGTACCGCGGCACTTTCAGGAGGACTGATGTTTGTTACTGCACTTGCTCTTCAGATGGCAAATCTATATGCAAAGCAGAAAACAGTAACAGTAGAAAGAATGCAAATTCAGAATACCCTAACAGATGAAGATGAGTTTGAATTTTCCAGCTGTCTAGGTTCAGAGACAGTAAAATTTATTATTCCTGGCAAGAAGTATATAATCAACACTGTATTTCATTCCCTTCTGGCAGGGGTATTGTGTGGGTTGGGAACTTGGTATTTGCTGCCAAACAGAATAACCTTGCTGTATAGCAACATTGGAGGAACAGTTATGATCTTTGTATTTGGATGGGTGACTATATGTATAGGAGCGTATTCGTTAATCATAAATACAGCTACAGAAACAGCTACTTTCCAAGCACTGGATACTTATGAAATCACTGCTCTGATGAGACCTTTCTACATTTTTGTCTTTATTGCAGTGGATCTTGCACACAGGTAAACTTAATACAGCATTTAGCTAATTCAAGTAATGGTTATTCTATATATTTTTGATGAAACAGATGAAATTACTCTTCTGAGGAAAATTTATTTTGGGATTTTAATCAGCTGTACGAATGTAAAAGAAAGAACCTAGAAGAGTATATGGTAAAAATTGAGGCTCTACACTGCATAAAAGGTTGTTCTTAAATTTTTACAGCATTCAGCATAAATTAGGAAGAGCAGTTGGAGCAGTTTCTAAGTAAGGGATAGCTAAAATTATCTTCAACAGTGTCAATTTCAGTATTTTTATACAAGAACATTTGCATCAGCATCTTTCGAAAGGATGTGTTTTGAAAACATGTTCCTGACCTGGAATCAGATCTAAACACTACGTACTTCAGGAGTGCTGGGTTTGTATTTAGAATTTGTCCTGGAGTATTTTCCAATTAAATCTCTGCAAAGTGATGGCAGAGTGTTTTAAACTGTGGGCAAAAAAGGACTATGAATTTGGTTTTCATGGATAAGCAGATGTGAACATTGCACTATTTTTGTTATATGAATTTTGAACTTGGATTTTTAAACGTTGTTGTAATACAAAGAACTATGTCAGCCTACAAATAGGAGACTTATAAATTTCCACGTTTCAGATGAGTGTCTTAGCTGAAGTATTTAGCATCTCTTAAAGCAAGATGCTTTTAGGTTTACTCTGCATTCTTTCTCCCTGTCAGGTGGTATTTGTATCACTTTGTCACATGTACATATTTTATAGTTGGGGTACTTCAAATGCATTTGAAAAAAAGGTATGTTTTAATTTTACTAGTTTTGCACTTGGAGATGTCTTTGTTAATGATTTACACTAGTTGCCTCTTCATTTATGATATGAGAATTACACATGTGGTTTTGGACCCCAAATTCTTCTATCTAATTTCCTGAGGAGAAAATTCAGACATTCTTTAAATTGCTGGGGGAAAAAAATCCTTTGAGGTTTATTTATTTATTAAAAGGTAGAAAGAAACCAAATACCTTAGCAGTCCACCTTTAATTAGCTAGCTGGTGAACTACATGTGACTTTGAATTTACGCAGATTTCTAACACTGATTTTTGTATTTTTACAGGAAGATTTTAATGCTTTTATGTAGACAATAACATTTTGTATTCCTAAAGAAATTTTTTCTCTTGGTGTACAGGCAACATGCCAGTTTTTTCAGTATTAAGGCTTATGTCTTGGGTCTTGAATTTGCACAAAAATTGAATTTTGTAATTCTGAAAAAATACTTTGCATTTTTTTGTTAAACAGTTGAGGTCTTCGAGCCTGTGGACCATCCTTTTTGCACAAGTATTTCTTCAGTATATTATCACAACAGTATCAAAATGATTAGGATACTTACATCACTTGACTGATCTGTGTAATCTAAAGGCTTCAGATCTTTTCAGTGAAAAATAAGCCCGTGTTCTGATGTTCTAATTAGTGTATTACTGCCCCAAGCATAAATGTATGTCCCTCTTTTTGTTTTTTAAAGATACTGGTTGAGGTTTTGTAGATTTAATATGTAATGTTTACTCTTCTGGATTAGCTGTAGTAATTAAACAGAAAGTCTTCCTGCACATCAGGTATCATTTCCTTCACAGAAGTCAAATACATTTCTTCTTTTATCCAGGTTTGCTGTCAACACACCCATTCTAGAACAGACAAACCAGATTTTGCACATCGTATTTATTTTTCTGCCATTCTTGTGGGCAATGGGAATTCTGCCCCCGCTTGACGCACTTTTTCTGTGGGGAATGGAACAACTGTTGGAGTTTGGACTAGGAGGTTCACCTATGTCAAGTAACCCAAAGTAAATGTTGTTTATATAATTGTAAAATATATTAGTATTGTTGATAACCTTTTTCTTTTCAAGCAAATCTTCTTTATTTTCTCCTTCACAGGTTATTAGTAATGTTTCTCATTTCTGCTGGAACAGCAATAGCATCGTATTTCATTCCCAGCACTCTTGGTGTGATCCTCTTCATGACTGGATTTGGGTTCATACTGAGTCTTAACCTAAGCGAGATTGGTTTTGCCTTCAAACACACCATGATCGGCCATTTAGCCTCCAGCAAATCTAAAACTATGCAGAGAGGTCTTAGAATACAATTTGGGTGGAGGGAATTTGTTTTTTATTTGACTGTGTTGGCATTTGCTCTCATAGAAGCTAGCCTGCTGCATCAATTTGCAGGCTTTTCATCATTTTCCAAAGCCAGTCCTCAGGCTATAGCAAGTTACGTTCTGATCGTATTACTTATAACTATGTGGATTCTTAGAGAGATTCAGAGAGTGTACTTGTTTGGAGTCTTCCGAAACCCCTTTTATCCCAAGGATGTCAGGACTGTGACTGTGTTCATGGAGAAGCAAAGAAGGCTAATGAAAGTTGGTGTTGTCAGGAGGATTTTACTGACACTAGGTAGGAATATGCACTGTCTGTTGTTTGTTAGATGATGCTTGTAGGAAGATTGAAACAATGCTAGAATTACTGTATGTACAAGCTTCTGTGAATGAGCTGAGAAAAACGAAGTAGCCGGAAATACTTGTTGATGTTTTACTAAATTGTGCATTGAGGTCAAAACTACTGGTTCAGAATACTTGAAAGTGATGAGTGATTTTATTTTTTTTAGGAGTAAACCTAAAAAATTGAGTTTTTTAAAAGTCCAACTCCGAAAGCAAGGCATTTTAAAGAATTTTAGTTGTAACATCAGTACTCACTTTTGAAAAAATGGCTCTTGTAGATTTTTTTAAAAGGTACTCGGGGTGTGGGGGGGGAAGTGAGTTGAGAGAGTGTTCAGGGTGATTAAATATTTGGTTCTTGCAACTTGCTAGTAAAGGGAATGGTCTCCTTTCTGGTAGGTTAGGGACAATGTATCTACTTTGGGGGAACCAAAATTTGATCTAAATTATTTCATAAAGAAGCATCAGTTCAGGGAAGCGGATTGATGAATGCTGTTCCCATGTTTATTTTTACTTATTTGAGTGTTCACATGTTCTTGGGGAAACAGACAAACCAACGACAAGAAAAGCAATAGCAAGTAATAACTAAGCATCGACGTATGTGCTGTCTTGGGCCGTCAGTCCAAATCTGTTGTTTGATATCCTGGAGGTGTAATACAAAGAAGAGTTTGTAATAATGCAGGGAAGAGTTCTCTTGTTATGCTAATATTTCCATTCTGCAATAAGACTGCTTACTTCTGTAGACTTTAATTATGTTCTTGAAAGGAAATCAATGATTCTTTTATTTCAATTACAGTGTCTCCGTTTGCTATGATAGCATTCCTGTCACTAGACCATTCGCTACAGAATCTTCATTCTGTGTCTGTTTGCATTGGATTCACAAGAATATTTAGGATGGTAATTTGAATTTTAAATACATTAGCCTAAGAAATTCTCTTCTACATGATTTAAGTATTAAGGTGACTTGGAAGAAATATTCCAGGTCATGAAAACAGAGAGAGAGAAATAAATTTTTAAACGTATGTGTAACATATCTCTATTTTAGGTCTGGCAGAATACAGAAAATGCCCTACTGGACATAGTGGTTGTGTCCGTAGCACAAATGTTGGTGTTTAATCCAGACCTCTGGTGGAACAGGAGCCTTGATACAGGAATCAGACTTTTACTGGTAATTTTCATAATGTAAATTTAAGCAGATGCTTGTCACTGAAAGTCTTTGTTTCCTTGCCCTCCCCCATTAGAGAATTAGAGTCTAGGACCTAGCAAGTAGAAGCTAAAAAACTGTACTAAGATACACACGTTAATACCAGCCAGTGATAATCACGCTTCATTTTCTTAAAATTATTGTAGATAAGGCAGCTTTGGCAGTGCTGAATATTATATGATGCAGGCTACAAATAAATGTGATAAATGTGCGTGTTGTATGTATCTTGCAGGTTGGTATTCTGCGGGATCGACTGCTTCAGTTTGTCTCCAAGTTGCAGTTTGCCGTAGCTATTCTTTTGACATCGTGGACAGAGAAGAAGCAGCGTCGTAAATCTACCGCCACCTTAATCACACTCAACATTGTTTTCTTCCCAATCCTGCTGACCTTCATTGCCATCTCTGCGCTGCTTTCTTCTCCCTTGCTGCCCCTCTTCACGCTACCGGTATTTTTGATTGGGTTTCCTAGGCCTATCCGAAGCTGGCCGGGCCCTGTGGGTGCTGCAGCGGGTGTTTGCTCCGATACAGTGTACTACCAGCAGATGGTTCCGAGTCTGGCTGTTGCTCTGCAGTCTGCACTCGCAGCCGGTAGCCTAGGTAGGTACGCTAGCCACACTGCAAGGAAATGTAGCTAAATATTTTGGGAAACACAATTTTGCTGGAGAACAGGAGAATCATAGCATCTGGTTTAAAGCATGTTTCACAGCAGAGTTTAAATCTGGTATTTGGAGATTGTTCAGTTGAGGGAAGTGATTATTTCTATCCTCATACATCTCTAGTCGTTACATTCTTGTAAAAAAAACGGTCTGGTTTGTTATCTTTAAAATAGGGAGAAATTAAGTGGTGGTGAAACAGTATCACTCCTAACGTTTTTATACTGAACAAAAAGGATGGTATGCACTCATTCCATGTCATCAGAGGCAATAAACTGACTTCTCTTGACAGCAGGGAGAAAGAGGTGTGTCAGACTGTTCTTTGTGTATCTATGTGTCTCTCTGCATCACTCAGGATCCGGAAGGTAACTTTGCTAATTTGGCTGTGTTAATTAGGTACAGTAAATATGGACTGGATGTACATAAAACACGTGATGTAGCCTAACTAGCAGTAATTTGTTAAGAACAGAACCAGCTGATAAGACTTAATGTCACATCTTGCGCACACAGGGTAGGACTGTAACAGTGCTTGTTATCTTAAAGCCTGTGAAAGACATCATGATGGGTGTTCCACAGAATTGTATAAACAGGTGAAGAAATGCCAACTCTTTTGTCAGGTGTAGGCAGGATAACTGTTAAAATCGCAAGCTCGTTTTCTTGAGAAACAGTCTTTGTATAACCTAAATAATCAAAAGATCATTGCCCTTAGAGAAGAGGCAAATATTTACATAAGCCTTTTAGAAAATGGCTTAGGACTAGAAAAAGTAGACTAATATTTGAAGACAATGAACATAAACTTTAATTGCATTTCTGAAGACTGTATGCAAGTGCTTTACTAGGAAACATTTACTGCACTTTTAGTACTGGTGTAGAGAGAGGTATTAAAAAAATAAAGCTAGGAAGCTTTTTTCCTCTAAAGAAGAGAGACACTTCCGTTTGTCGACTGCATCAGCCTATGTGTTTTATATATAATATGTTTATCTCTGTCTGTTCTGTATTTGTTATCTATTTTTTATCTATACATGTATTTAATATCTATATAGCCATCATGACTCTGGTGGCATGTATGCCTCAGATTAAATAATTTAAAACACTAGTCTTGAGGCGGAAAAAATCCTCTCTTTAATGGGAAAGCCTGTGAATGAATGTCTCCAAGCAAGAAAAAATGTGGGCTTCTCAGATGAGTTCAAAATGAAGAGGTACCGTTTTGTGTGTCTCTAATTTAAAACCATACTTTTTTCTGTGTAAAGGAGTTTTAGTAGCTTTAACAGCTGGCAAGGAAAGAATTAAAATCTTTGCAAAATGTTAGCAAGAAAATGCACTTCATTAGCTCAGTGGGATAGAAAAGGTTACTTAAATTTTAACCACAGCTTAATGGTTGATTTCACTGATTTCATTTTACAACATTATAAAACTGTGTGTGAGTGGTCACTTGGATGTGAGTGACAGCAGAAGCAGGTCATAAACTCGCAGCATATGTCAGCCTTAAGAGCAGCATCATTGTATTGGAGAAGTTGACAGCAGGCTATAACTTAAAAGAAATACGGTATAACCACCAGCTGCTAGGAAGTTTGGCATTGCACTTTTTATTGAAATAGGTAGAAGATACAGAAAGTACCTTTTTTTTTTTACATAAGCATTTTTTTAATTTTTATTTTTAATTTTTATGATGAGAGCCAGATCGTGGAATTTTTGAGTACAGATCATTTGGTATGATCTGAAGTTGTTCAGGACTTGGTTTTCAAATGCCAGTTCATTTTGTGTGGCTCTTTTTGGTGATGTCAGCCTTAATACAGTGGGATTGGATATACTTTCCCTCACACTCCAGACACAGGCACACAAAGGTATTTCAGAAAGACTACAGATGATTTCCACTTTATCTACTTAGTGTTCAATGTGTATGATACCAATTCACAAATCTTTCAAGATGAGCAGGTGCTCTTGCTCTGCCTCTATTTATGATCTGTAAAATGGGTGTGATATTATGCCATTGGTAAACTGGCACTTGAGCAGAATAATTTGCACTTGGGATTTTGCATCCTAAGGGATATTTTCTAATCTTTCTGAAATACAGACAAGTCCTGTTGAGTTATGTTTTGGTTTTTTTTATGGGAGAAATAAACTTCATACTCCACAGGAAATAGGACCATTAATATACCTATGTGCTAGATGATGATTCCTTAATGCGTTCAGCAGTCATAGGAATTTTAGACTCCAGGTGACGTCAGTGGGAACTGTGCAGTTGGAAATTCAGCAAAAATTATCTTTAATCGTGAAAGTTGTCTCTACAAAGGGAATTGAGGGTGGGGTTGCTTAACCCTCGTCCAGTATGAATATTGTAGTCCTGAAGCTGTATGAGGGTTTCCCAGTTTTCCACAGCTTTTTCAGAGGGGACTACAATTTCAGGATCTAGCTTTGCAGGTAGTTTCTTAAGTGAGTGTACTAGCTAGCCAGTTTTAACTGGTTTTGATGTTGAAGCAGAAATATTTTGTTTGCAGTTCAATTCCTCAGTTGGCATGTAGAAAAGGTTTTTGTTAATACAATGCCACAGTAATACATAGGTTTTGGGTTGTTCTGTTTTTTTCTTGACTAGGTCTCTTTCTGCCTGGATCACATTATTTGTGCCGCTTTCAGGATAGACTGATGTGGATGTTGGTGTTAGAAAAAGGCTTCACTTACTGTGGTGTGAACATTAAGGTAACTGCATGCTGGGGACTGGCATGTTAATGTTTTGAAATCATGCAAACATTTTGCTGTATAGCATTTCAGCAATGTAACTAATTTACCTGATAATACAGTCAATTTTTTAAGATGAGTTATTGCTGTGTTAACTAGTCCTGCAACTGACATGCTGAGCAGATGTGATATTTTTTATCATACAGCTTGTGACACATCATCTTGAATAAGCTGGCTAATAAAATCTGTATGAGGCAAAGATTTGTTTAATACATTGATCTGTGTCTAATACTGTAGCGAGTGCTTTGCTATTACTGTTATCTCTAATTAGATTTGTGGTTTCAGTTGTGGAAATACTGACAATGGAATGTATCTTTATTTGTTCAGAAAAATTTTGTTGCAAGAAAACAGCTTGCTAGCATTTAGGGTTGTGTACTGGTGAAGGCTAAAACCAAATTGTTTTCGTTTATGCCTTAGGGGCTAGAATTGCAGGAAACGTCCTGTCATGCCGCTGAAGCTCACAGAGTTGATGAAATTTTTGAAATGGCCTTCGAACATCAGGAGCACACCAAGATATTCTCTCCTAATCACCATTTTGGACACATTTTGACTCCTTGTACTGTTCTACCTGTGCGGCTGTATTCTGATGCCAGAAATGTGTTATCTGGAATAATTGACTGTCATGAGAATTTAAAGCATCTGAAAGATGATTTCATTAAAGTGCTTGTATGGATGCTAGTCCAGTATTGTTATAAAAAATCAAAAACATGGGAAAGCTCAGGCGACGCCAACAAGAGCAAGAAAGGATCGTTTCCAGATAACCAGCATAGCGGTTCAGTAGAAAGATCCAGGCCTCTGAGGGAAGAAGACAGCTTTAGTGTTGATACAATTGAGGACTGGACTGATGATAGTGTCATTTTTCATCTTGAACCCAGTGGCAGAATGAAAGACAGAAAAGAACTTGGGCAGTTGGGAATTACACCAAAAGTACATCTGTCTATTCCGGGATCTGTAGAAACACAGAGCCAAGATGTCCCACCAGAAATGTCACCGGAAGATAAATTATACAGGGCTGTTGTCCTTGGGCTTCCTGCTGTAGACAAAGGGAAACAGCAAGAAGTTTTACCTCAGGTTGAATTTAGTTGCTCTTACTCGGAGCTATTGAGCATTCCTGAAGAATGGAGAACAGCCCCAGTGCCTTCTTCCAAAGTCAATGAAATGAGGCGGAGGTTTCCAGAAGAATGGTACCACTTCATTTTGAGTCAGCTGGACTTTTTTCACCTGAAAGAAAAGCCTTCTAATTTACTTGAAGACCTTATGAAAGATAAAGCTTTGAAAGACTTATACATCCATGGAGTATTGTCATGTTGTTTTGGTCTGTTTGGCCTGGATAACACCGTGCCTGCCCCGAGCCATGTGTTCAGAGCCTATACTGGTGGTATCCCGTGGTCTGTTGGTTTGGACTGGCTAACAGGCAAACCAGAGCTTTTCCAACTTGCATTAAAAGCATTCAGGTAAAAGAAAAACATTCCCTCCGATTATAAAAAAATATATAAAGAGTCTTGTAATTTGAAGTAAGTATCACTTCCCTAGGAGTAGTTCATGTTAAAACTGTATCATTTAAATGTATCTGTAGCTTCTTCCTACATAAATATTGCCCGTAACCGCAGGCAGTGAACACTGTGATAAGGAGATTCCTTCCTTATTCCCTTCCCCCCAGCAGCTGCCTCTAGCACTGGAAATCTGCTGTGTTAAGTGGGGAAAAAACAACCCCTTTTCATTGTCCCCATAATCTAAGAGAATTGTGGTGGAGTTAGAGGTTTGACACTTTCCATTATCAGGCAGCAAGAACAGTATTTGAGGTGAATGAAAGATGTTTAAGCTAATGTGTTTTTACATCTGGGTGAGCTAAAAGCATACCCGTACTAACTGCCGGTGACTCGGCTGACAAGCAAGAACTTAGAAAGTTGTTCGTGCTTGGTAGCATGTGGTGGTGCCTCTCCACCTTCTGTAGCCTGAGGAGGCTTTCTTCCTCCTGCCTTGTGCTGCACTGCTTGCTGTATGACTTTCTGTGCCTTTCAGATACACTTTTAAACTTATGGTTGACAAAGCGAGCCTGGGTCCAGTGGAGAACTTCAAAGAGCTGGTTAACTACCTGGAAGAATATGAAAATGATTGGTACATTGGACTGGTATCAGATCTTGAGTGGCAGCAGGCAGTTCTTCAGGAAAAGCCATACCTTTTTTCACTGGGGCATGACCCAAACATGGTAAGAAGAAAAATTACTAGTATGCAAGGGTAAAGTTTGGTTTCCTTTTCCACTGTTACTTTTTTTTTTTAAATTGTGTTCCAAAACATGAAGGCTGTACGAACAAATTTGTGTTTGTACTAGAGAGGAGCTGACATCACTGTTTTGAAAATCACACCGCGTCGTTCCTCAGGTGCAGCAATATTTCCTGATTGTCTTTCTACACAGAAAAATTGAACCAAGGAGACTGGTTTATACATTGCCACTTGTAAAGGAACAATATTCATAGTATGTAGCCCCAGAGCTTCGTTTAGTGCTTTGTATGCAAAATGCTTGTGTATCTTCTTGGGGAGTGTACTGAACGTATTGATGTGTTTGTTCTTAAAGGGAATTTACACTGGGCGAGTCCTTACTCTTCAGGAATTGTTAGTACAAGTGGGAAAACTTAATGATGAAGCTGTCCGAGGTCAGTGGGCAAACCTGTCCTGGGAGCTGCTGTATGCTACAAATGATGATGAAGAACGCTACAGCATCCAGGCACACCCAGTTCTTCTGCGCAACCTAACGGTGCAAGCTGCGGACCCACCTCTGGGCTACCCTGTGTATTCATCTGAACTTCTGCATCTGCCTTTGTTCTAGAATGTTGGTAGCACTTTTTTTTTAATTACTATTACGATTGTTTTGTATTTTTCATTGCATGTTGGGAATCAAATGCTCATGCTACGTTTATACACTACAAACGCGATTTTACTCTTAAAACGGCGTTGGATGGCAGTGCCGAGCCAGCGTACATGAGTTGCACAGAGATGGTGCTACCAGAGCCTTCAGCAGGCAGGAAGTCCTGAACTGTTTTCTTGCTGCTGGAACACGTGAGACACCATTGCCTGTGTGGCCGACGAGCCATGAGATGCTGAAATTCTCTTCTCCAGTTTAGAGAAGAGCAGCACAATTCTGATCATTAACTATTTTTGATGCATTCTGGTTTATTTTTATTTCTTTTTCTTGGACAGGTGACTTGCACTGACAGTCAGGTTACAGCTCACTGTAGTACCGTCAGCCACAGAGTTAGTAACCAAAGTGTACATACGAATATTTATATGAATTTTTTTTTATTCTGGCCAATTTGTATTGGAGGGAGTTCAGTTTTAGCATTTGTTATATGACTTTCGCTGATTTTTCCTTAGTTGTAGTAAGTTATCAGCTGTGCTCTAACAAAGTAAGTTGTAAGGGACAATTTTTACCAAAGCATTTGTTTTGGGGACAGTGAGAATTTATATAAAACAGTGTGCATCCTGACGCATTAATAACCCGTGTGACCTACTGATGAAAGAAGTAAATATGTCATTAGGGGAGAGAAGAAATGTAAGTCCAAATGGATTAATTTTATCTCTTTCTTCCAATATCCATAGTTTTATATATACATTGTTGTTTGCAACCGGTGTCCACATCACTACCCAGTCTTCCACAAATACAGTGAGAGCTTGATGATGAAGGGGGGGCAGAAATCTAGCTGTCTGTGCCAGAAGTAATTTTATTTTTTTAACCTTACCACAGGTTAGAACAGAATTTGGCAGTTGGTTTGTAATAGCACAGGTCTGGGTCATCTCTCCAGTGGCTTACCCTGTTTGTTCCAGTTATTAGCACATAAATGTGTTTATGTGCTAATAACAATAAATGTGTTTTCTCTGTAGATCTGTAGTAACTGCTGGCATATGCTGAGCAGGGTGTAGGTAATTGTCTGTCTTTAACCTGTAGCATCAATTTAAATCAGATCTGCTCCCTTCCGGAATTCGTACTGGTTTGGAACACCCAGTGTTGTAATTTGGAGCACGTTTATTACTTTACTCCTCGCCTTCAAGACCTTTTTGTATCGGGTAAAATTTGTTACAGGACTGTGTACTCCATACTTGGCTATTTGCTGTTTCTTTTGATCAGTGACCATAAAAACGATTTTAAAAAAATAATCTGCAAACTGTGTAGTGGGTTTCAGGAGTGGTAAGGGAACACCCGTCACACTCCATGGTGTAACACTCTGAGGTACAGGATGAAATGCACACAGAACATCAACAGCAGCTTTTAGTAGTTGGCTGGTGTGCAGGAGTGAAGGCCCTGATAACCTAAAATTACCTTGCTTGGCCACGAACGGTCTGGAGATAGTCATGGAATCTGGTCTGGAAGGGGCTTTTAGAGAGTACCTATTGTGGCTCCCTCCCAAAAGGAACTACTCCTAGAAAATGTTTAATCTGATTCAAAACTTCCAATACCAGGAGTATCACAAAGTCAAGTAGTTTGCTCCAGTTCTTTGCTGTTCTTGCAGCAGTTGGGAAGTTCATGGTTTTTCCTAAATCAAATTAAACCTCCTTGCCTCATTGTTAGCTTCTTATTACTTGTCTTCTGTATGGTCACAGAAAATTCAGTTAACTTTTTTTTTGCAGCAGCAGCAGCAGCAGTTTTTACTTAAAGATGGCTCTAACTTCTGCCCTCATTCTTTGTCTTCTGTAAACTGAATAAACTAGTTGAGAAAAAAAACTGAAGAGAACTGTGATCCTTCTCTTGCTTTCCTCGGGTGCTGTCCATCGGGTACCCAGCCTTCTTGAAAAGTTTTGCTGGTAAGTGGCCCTGGTGTTCTAGCAGAGATCCCAATTGGTACCAGATGGAGGAGCAGAATCGGTGTTATGCAGAATTCCTGTTTGTGCGCAGGAACGTGGGGCTGGGCTCTGATGCACTGGAACGTCCCGTCCCCTGCTATCGCAGGCAGCGTGTCCTCCGGCCCTTATTCAATACACAGAGCCAGTTCACGCATTCCAGCGTGTTTTGCAATAGTATGACCCTGACTCATGTCATGGCTTTCTGTAACCCTCTTTCAAGTCTTTTTTTTTTCTTTGGCAGAAACATGAGTTACAGCTCTTGGTCCATAGCACAGATTTGTGCAGCTGAGTGCCCCGGTTAAGCGTGTTTTGTTTGTGTGCTCTTGGACTGTGTCCTGCTTGTTTTGGAGCATTCCTTTATCAGGAATTTAGAGCACCTTCGAGCCTCATCTTGTCTGCAGCTCTCATGAGCACATACATTGCTCTTTGGATTACTGATGGAATGCTAGTACTGGGCTTAGGATCTAGGACTGAATTTATGACAGGCCACTCACCGCTGTCCCGTGTGACCATGAGAATGGCTGTGTTTTCTAACCAGGTGTGTGCATGGGCTTTACTTGCTTCACAGACCGCAGCGTTCATCACACAAAGGTAAGCAAGCATAAGACCTTCACCATGGCTTTGGAGAACCTTTATTTAACGCGATCAGTTTTAAGTCCTTACCTAGAGGATTTTCACCCCCTTTTTTGGGCCTCTACCAAAAACTTCTGAAGTCCTGGAGACCACCTCTGTCCCATTCCTGTCCCATAAAGCAACAGGAATCCATTTAATGGAATAAAGTGTTGGGGCAGTGAATGTTTCAAATGGCAAATGCTTTGTCCTTTCTGGGAAGTTTCTGCTTTTGGCATTTTCCTTTAATTTTGGCTTCCTCTCTGAAACAGGTAATCCCATTGCCACCCTGTCCCCATCACTGGTACTGTTGCTCCTTCCACACTGTTCTCTCATGCTGCTGCTGGCAATGGCAGAGTTCACGAAGGTGGGTCTGTGCTTGCTCATGTAGCAGCAACTGTCCTGGGCTCAGGCAAGGCAAGCAAAATATGTGAGCACAAACACCGCCCCGCTGCTGCTCTGTACACTGCCCAATCCTCAGCCTTTACAGAGCCACCAGAAGACAAAGGACACCGCGGTGCTGCTAGGAGACCTAGAGATGAAATAATTCACTTCTGGCACAACATTAAGGGATTTAGCCCTAAATATACATTTTGTTCTCAGACCACTTGTACAGCGAAGATGAAACACCCTCTCCTTTTCCCAAAGGAACACCTCACACACAGACCGTACATCCTCACCTTTCATACCACAAGCTTCTGCTTGTGGGGGGTTTTTTTGCTCAATATCCATTAGGAACAGAAGTGAGAGAAAGAGGATCCTGGGGGTATATAACTTCTGCCCTGCTCACCTAGTACTTGCCAATGTCATAGCAGTAGAAAAACAAAGTAATACTGCCTGGCCTTTTCTGTCTCCGTTCTTGTAAGCGTAAAAATTCAGCCTATGGGAGTTTGACATCAAACAGGTATGTTTAGAAAGAGATTTTTATTGAGTCAAGCGTGTATACGCCTTGATAGGTTTGTCAAGGTAAATGATAACAAAGATAAAACAGAGGAAAAAAAGCTTTTCCATATTGCATGACTGCAAACAAAAGGTTTCTCAGCCTTAGCACGAGAACAGCAGGATTTTGTAGGTACTCATCCTTACTTCTTCTTTCTTGAATAAGAGGCATCAGCATCCTGGAGAGAGAGAGAGGGGAAATACTGATTTAGTGTACTGCTTCCTGCTGGATTTAAGTCCTTCACCCACAGTGTTATTTCACCTGAAAGAGCTTGTGGCAGTGGGTAGTTGCAGTGCAGAAGGAGAAAGTTTTAAGCTGCGTGTGCCATCTTTATTTTTGCTTTGTGCATTTCCTGGTTTTGGAGTACTTTTAACATGCTTTTTTGTAGCAAGTTCAACAGAAACACAGAATAAATATCATCTACTGAGTAATATTGCAAGAACAGAACACTGCAGTACAGATCTGTCTTCAGGGACGTAAATATGAGTGAGGAGCCCTGACCGGCAGCAGTATGGTTTAATGTGCTTCTGGGAGGTGCTCAGATTACGTGCCTGATCTAAAAACTAGACACAACCAAGGGAGATGTTTTCAACAGTCTTAATTCCAAGTTGCATTAAATCATTTATGCTAGTGACTTATAACTCAGCTCTGCATTAATGGCGAGTTCTCAAGTTGTAGCCCATGTGATGAAGATCAGAGGCAAGACCTTTGGCACTGCAAGATGTGCTGATTTCACTGTGCTGTGACCACACTGCAGTAATTCTAGACTACCAGGCATGCAGTACTGGAGCCTGGCCTGCCACCAGCTGCTAGGAAGTGAAGAGGAAAACAAGAACCGGATCCAAAATGCAATCCCTACATTCCCGTGGCTAAAGAGTCTGTCAGCAGAGTGAAAAAAGAAAGCAAGCAGAGAAGAGAGGAATAAACTTACCACTCCGCTCTTAAAGTTCTGTATCCTCCTCTTGCCCATTCTGTTCATCAGCCACCAAGCCCACGTGGGCGCATACTGCCAGAGGTAGCAAACGGCCAGGTAGGGGTTGTCACTGATCCAGGCCTCCTTCAGGTCGTTGGCTGTGCTCACCAGGGTGAGCCGGACACACCGGTCAGTTGGCATCTTGTGGGACTGATCACCGCTGTTCTCTATGGACTGGAGGGGAGAGAGAGTGAGGAGGGATTGGAACTGGATCTCTGTTTGTGTGCAACAAGGGAGAGAAAGGGCCAGGCTCAGTGTAGCTGATGTAGCCCCACCAGTTTCTCCATTGTGTACCAGTAGAATAATCCAGCCGGTACAGCAGAGCCTGGGGCTGGGGAACCCATGGCTCACTAGCCTCTAGTCTTCAGCTTGGGAACACCAACCACCTTGCTGTAGCACACGTGCTTTTAAATAAAGCACCTTTTCAGGTAATGCCTTGATTGATGGGTCAAAGGTTAAAAAAAACCATGGATCTCCAAACTGTCCTGCTGCAGCATGGCTTCTAATTTATTGTGAAATGGAGCTGTCGTTAACAGGTCACCCATTCTGCAGCTGAGGGCTCTGAGAAATGGGAACTTTCCTGCTCCCGGGTGCCTACCCCCTTGTATGCTACAAGTTACACAGTAACCAAGTTAATAGATGAAGCCACATTCCCCATTAACTTAAATATTCCTACCAGCCCTGCTCCATGGGCAGTCATCTCAAGCAAGAGAAAAGTAACCGGCTGCTTCAGTGCCGGGGTGTCTTACTTTAAATCTTGTCCACAGGTATCACTTAGTGACAGTGACCGTAAGCCACAGCCCTGTGAATTGATTTACATTTCATTCCAGCAATAAGAGGCTGCTCTAACAATCTGTTTTTCTGTTTTCCAGTGCAAAAGCAATTTGGCCTAGATTAGGTCTTCCTCCTAGGTCTTCTGCCACGCTGAAATCTGAGGAATTTGTTTTGCAAGCTTTTGAGATTGCTCGGAAAGTACATCTTTCACAGAAGTATGAAGTTTTGCAAGCCAAAAATCCTTTCAGAACTTGATTCAATGATGGGAGATATTCCTCCCCCCTGCTCCCCTCACTGGTGGATTATCCTAAGCTTTGAATTGACTGAATTTAGGACAGATGATGTTTTAATGTATCACAGCAGCAAATTCTGCCAGCTACTTTGTTAGACAGCCTTTATTAAAAAGTTTTGCTTTTCTCCTTGAACAATCACTAACAGGAGAAGAATGCATGCCTTGTATCAGCTAAATATAGCAGCTTTGCCAATAACAGCATCAACCAAACGGGACATCGTGACTAGCACAAACAAAAAGCTACCTGTGCAGAAAGGATAGTATACTGCACGCAGAACCGTCCAGAAAATCCTGGCTTTTCCCCAGAAACTGTAGCAGGATGGCTATACAGTATATTTTACTAGACTTGAATTGTATGTGTTTGAAGAGAGGAGGCATAACAATTCTAGCTTTATATTTTCATTTAATATGGACTCAATTGATACCACAAAGAATTACAAGCTTATACATAGTTCTGCACCAATTAAAGCATTTCTTGCTAAGAAGGCAAGGTTAGCGCTGGCTAAGCAGGGAAAAAGAAAAGAAAACCACAAAAGGATCACTGGTCCTGCTACAAAAGTTGGATTTAATCACCACAGAATTGAGTCCTTACCTTTGCAAGATCCTCCGTAAAGACATTTTGTATAATCTTAGACTGTACAGGCCCTGGGCATATGTTGATAATACTTATCTCGGGGTAGTCAGTCAGCTCAGTCCGAAGAGAATTAAAAAATCCCTAGAAGAAGAGACTGTAATGTAATCTTCCTTCACCATGTTTCTGCATGTACCAAGATTTAACTGACCACACGTTTTTATACTAGTTCTACGCTGTGAAGGCAACTGTATTCCACTAAAAGCAATTCCTACTACTTTCTTTGACTTTTCACACTCAATGGCTAATTTAAAATTTTATCTGCAATTATAGACATTGCTATGTAAATCACTGAGGAATCTAGCCTTGACTTCTCAAATACATAATAGTTCCTCTAAAGTACAGCCGGACTCTGCTGGCCCTGTGTTGAGGACGAGCCTCACTGTTTTGGTGGTGGAAGTGCCACCAATCGTAAGAACTGCAATATAATGGAAATTATCTTTTGCTCTTTGTGGCAAGATTAAAGACTTAAAGTTGTTTCTTTTGAGTAAGTGGCACTGGTTTTATGTAAGAGGAAGAGGAAAGCTTTTCAGCATATTAAGTCAAAGGTGCACCCTGAGATTTTAGGGGGGTAATTCTGCACCACTGAATTCACTGCAGAATTTGAAATTTGCATCCACATCGATATAAATCATATTTTGGCTCAGCAATATGCTAGCCATGTATCTAAGTTAAACTACAATTATCAAAAGCTGGAAGTATTTCTTTTAAGTGAACAGGATAAAGTTTTCTTAACCTCTGTAGCCATTCACACTTAGACAGCAACTATTAGGGGGAACATGACCAGTGCAGGAAGGTGCTTCCTACTGAAGCTGCTGGTCAAACACTGTAGAGCCATGATTTAGCAAATACCACATCATGTCTTGTCTTTGACCTGGTTGATAACAGTTCCTTGTATTTATTCTAACACATCATGTTGTGTCACAACAGAGAGAGCGCAAGCACAGGCTAGTAAACTTCTCCGACTGCAGCAAGTTTATCATTCGTGCTCCCATCAGCTTGGGAAGAGGGCTCGGCTGACCCAGAGCCCTTCACTAAATTGCAACACAGGGCTAAAACCAGTCAGATGTCCTGGCGTGACACAGAGGCAGTTGGCTGGGGCAATCCACTAAAGCCAGGCAATGAGTTGCACACCGGCGCAAGTTGCACACCTATGACCAAGAACATGGGCTCTAATTTCCCATACACACTTTGCAGTTAGGTTCTGCAAAAACACTAACCATGTATTTAAAGTCCCAAGTACCTGCAGGCCCCATATCTAGTACCAGATCTTCACAGCATGTTATCAAAGCCTGGAGATGTGTAACTTCTTGAGGGCTAAGCTGTAACATTAAAGACACTTACATGCCTAGAAGTCTGCTTCTGGACACATGGGGAAGCACCTCAGATCTGCCAGCCACCTGGCTGTCCTAGATTAAAAGCCCAGGACCTCCCCTGGATTGCCTCCTGCCCCAGGAGGAGCCTCCTCCACCCCAGCGCGCACCAGATGTGGCACCAATACAGCTGTGCTTTACCTACCCCTCCAGGCTAACACGACAGCCCCGACCTGCACTCCCCACATCCCCTTCTTTCCCTGAGGGGTCCTGAGCCCACTTATCTCAGAGAAGCGCCATAACCCCCAAGCTGTGCAGTCCTGTCACAAAAGATGTGCCATCGGTCCAGCTGAGGAAAAAGTAACAAGTAAAAAGACGCTAGACCCCAACGGTAAGAAGCAGCAGCGTGTGTCATGAGCATGGCTGCTCGGGTGAGGGCAAGACATGCTACTGCTGCTTGTTCACATGAGTACTTTGCATCCTGCTCACCACAGCGGGAAGCCCAGACTCTCCAGGACACAGCCTGCACAGCAGCCCACGCAGCTACCTTCCCTCCTCTGGGCAACCCTCAGTTATTTCGTCAACGCTGAACTACATGAGCAGGACTAAGCAAGAGCTCTGCCAGCCTACACTCCCTCATCACTCCCTGTTGATTTGGGATGCTGAGGAACAGAATTGACTCCCATTTTGGCTGAAGGAGATGTACTTCCAGAAGCTGAGGAGGTGGAAGGGGGTATGTGTGTGTCTGGGAATGCTTTGATAAAAAGGAAGCCAGAAACATTGCTCGGTCACTTGTAACAAAGCACCTACGCCTGCTCAAATGCTGGGAGGCTACTGGGATCCAAATTCTACCTAAGAATAGGCACCTGCCCACAGTCCTGAGCAGCCATACGAAGGCACGCAGCAGTAGCAGGCTCTGGAGGTGATTTCAGACACCTTCCTGCAGAGGACACTGGCTCTGGCACGCTCAGATTGCTGCTTCTCTCCAGCTCTCACAAAGGGAGCCTGGCTGACCCGAGCAAGCTGCAAGACACCAAAAGCTGAGCGTTGGTCCAGTGATGTTACGTTATCTTTGGGAGATCCTGTCCACACAGCAGCTGAGCACAGGGCTGCTGAGGCTTTTCTCAGAGTGCTGCTTGAGTAGCACCGTCAAAGTCAGCACTATTTCATTAGAGGCTTGCACAGCCTGTAAACACAAAACGCACATAGCTAGAGATCACGGCATGGTCCCGTTTCTTCTCTGTAGCTGTTCTGTTACCCCCTCCATTTCAAGGGGTTTGTGTGCCCCCTCCTTCCCTTGGGCTGCAATTCCAAGTTTCTACACCATCCAGGAAGTACAATCTCCACCAGCAACACAGGATGGCCGAAGCACTCGCTCAGCTGACATCCTAGCTCATTCATGCTGAGAAGAGCCAGAATCTTACATGCCCTCTCCTCTGGAGGCTCTACCCACAGTATATAAGGCTTCTCTAATTCCAGCACTTATCTTAGATATCCAAAGATAGCTGGTATGGGATTCCTCCACTTCATCCCAGAAAAGAAGCTTAAAATTCCTAAGAAAGAAAAGAAAGTGCTCTCTTTTTCCAAATTCAGGCAAGGGGCAGGCCCAGTTTTAGGAGCAGTAAAGGAACTCAAGTGCAAAAGGCAGCATCTGAGTGTTGCCACCAAGCCCAGACTGAAGCCAGACTAACATACAGACACAGGGTACGTGGAACAGGAACTGCTTGAAGCCATCTCTGGGCCTTTCCAGCTTAGTGCCCAAATCCTAGCAGATGCTGAAGAAAGTGAAGCTGAACTGACTTCTGCTAGGCCAGAAACATTTAGAAATTGCCCTAATGACCAGTAACTATACAAAGAGAGTAGTGGCTGCTGCTCAGTACAGTCCATATGTTTGTTAGACAAATTCTTGATTAAGGAACGTTTTCTTTTTTCAGATCAGATCTGCCACCATTTCTGATCCACTCCACATGCCACCAATTATGTGAACTGCAACTAGATAAATGGCACATGATCGTCATGAGCATCAGCACGATAGGAGAGGAACTGCATCAGTCAGATGCAGACTCCTGTGGACTTGACTCACGCTCTTACAGCACTCGGAACTGAGATAAAGGGTACTCTCATAACATTGTTATGAAGAATTCCAGTTGGCATGAATCAAAGTGTGATTGTTTCAAGAACAAATCTTAATTCTTAACAGAATTCCTTCCTTCCTTCCTCCTCCAACTGCCATTTAAAAGAAATTTAAAAAAGAAAAAAACCCAAACCCCCAAACAAAAGGAGGGACTTTTTGAAAAAGGGCATGATTAAGATGGCAGCATTAACTTTGTCAGCTGTGGTAGACTCCAAGGCATGAATTAAAAAAACCCAAAACCTTAATAAACGAATTCATGTCAGACAGGCTCACATATGTACTAGCTGGTGACCAAAATGCAATCTTCATTTCAAGAAGACCTTAGAATACAGGTTGACACATGCTGGGAAAACACAACAGGAAAAGTATCACTTTATACTTCGTATTATTTCCCCCCTTACCCTCTCTATAGCCATTTCTTCTTGGTCATCATCAGAGATGGGTACCTGAAGAAGAATGCCATTCCTACAGACTTCCTTTACCTGAACTGTACTGGTAAAGTTTGATATTTCAAAAAAAGCTTTTCTAGCTTTTTGGGATTTTCATGCCCACACCTAGCCATAACTCCAGGCTGATAAAGACACTCTCAGACAGTCTTTTTGAAATCTATATTGCAAATCATGTTTTAAACACCTGCAATTAGTATTTGCAGAATTACTGTCAAAGAAACAAGAAAGGTGGTTTGGAGCCTGGCCTGGTTATTGAGCAGAGGTATAAGCTAACAAAGATATAAGCAGTTTAGTTTGCTTATTTTAATTAATCCCGAATTTTTAGTAAACTATCTCTTTAAAGCTTCGCCCATGTTCTTGATTTTAACGTTCCAAGCATTTTTAAAGCAAGAGGAGTTCCTTGTGCTCTGCAACTAATTAGCCATGCTTTGACCAACTGCACCACACCCAAAAGATAATTCAACTGAAAGAACACTTAATGAAGGAGCATAAAGGGAATTCATGCTTCTGCTCGTTGAATTCTTCTAATTTGAACCTAGTAGACTTAAACCAAGAGGGGGCCTCTAATGGGCAATTTCATCGCTGCCACTCAAGTGAAGAGCACTCTCCCTGTCACTAACTGAAAACTTTTTATTAGCAGAGGTCGGTCGCTGTCTTCTACATCTTCATTCTTTCAAGTGTCTAGTGGCTTGCTGTGTCAGCCACTTGTTACATTTTTGTTATTGTTAGCCAAATTGTCAAAAAAATACTGATCCCATAGCTTAAGCAGAGTTACTCTGTTTATATGTTTAAATCCAGCAGAGAATAAGAAGGTGCCAGTTTTTTTAAACCATCACTGAGCACAGCTGAAGTTTATTTTACCGAGATCAAAGAGTACATTAGCAGGAAGTCAAACACTGGTGAAAGACAAATATGTCTAAACAAATTTACCAGTTAAACAAATGATTCCTCAATGATACAGGCAGGTTTTTTTCCCCCCCCCGCTACTTCTCTGAGCTCTTCTTCTATGGTTTTTTATGCAAGTGCAACTACTTTCAAAAACTTTTTCCAAGCAATACTGAAAGTTGAGTGTTTATGCAGAAAATAGCTTCTAAGACAGTATGAGCTGCCAGTTCTTCACACCACAGCACCATTCAGAACTGCTGGGAAGATGCATTCAGATGTTCCCAGCTACGTCAGGAATTCTCATTTCTCTTAGTAGTCTGCTTTACCACTCACTGTCCTAAAGATTTCCTGTAGGCCTAAAACTCTCACCAGTGACTGTTCCTCCCTAAATGCATTAAGATGAGAATATTAGGGCTTCTATATGCAAAAGCATAATCCTCTGATTTAGGTATTCCTTCATCTGAAGGCCAGAGGCAAAAACAAAAAAAATGTGTTTCACATTGGAATTTAACTACACGGCCATTAGGCCCAACTAGGACAGCATTTCAATTTTGGTCAGGAAAATAAATCTACACTGGAAGCTGAGATACTTTGCATTTCAGAGCAAATTAGTTTTAAAGGACTTTCAACACCTGAGGGAGTTACATATGCTGTGTGCAATTTCAAGCAATACTTGCATTTTCTGCAGAGAATAGTCCTCTGCTACAGCACTAACTGATGCTGGTCTATTACACAGGGTTTAATTAACCTCAGAAATGTAACTTACCTGCAGAGCATGCTTGCTGGCACAGTACCCAGAAGCAAGAGGAGCTCCCATGATACCCATCACACTGCTCACAGTAACAATTTTTCCTTTTTTCCTTTGGATCATGTGATTCAGCACATGTTTTGTTAACGAGATTGTACCTAGGTAGTTAAGTCCCATTATGGCTTCGTAGACATCCAGGTTTGTATCCACAAACAAGGAGCGTTGGGAGCGTCCACCATTGTTGATCAAAACATCAATCTCGGGGAAAATACAATGATAGATTAATAGAACACATTTCCTTTACCACTAAAAGGTGCTTCCTCAGGCAGTTGTTAAGTGACTGTTCTCTTCCTTCTGGTGTCACCTCTGCCATGCACAAGCTGCTGCACAAGTGTCAGCAGTGCTCTCCCCCCACCAGCCCCCCCTTCGAACAGCAGGCTGGCAAATCTTGAACCAAGTCAACCGAACAGGAATACAGCATTTGATGCCAAACAAGGTAAACTCCTAGTACAGGAACCCTGGCAGCTGGAAAGTTGCTTTCCACACAACACGTTTTAAACTTGCTGCACTGTAGCAAGTAACACCTAACACTCAGGTCCTGCAAGGTGATCTCGGAAAATATGTTTTGTCCAAACCCAGAAACTAACTACAGTAAAGAACAGAAGAAAAAAAATATGGTGCCAGTAATTTCACTGCAAAAATCAAAGTATCAGTGGATTAAAGGCCTAGTTTGAAGTTTTGCATGTTGTATTTAATATTGATCAGGTCTGACTGCTATTTTCTTAACTCCATACTCTGGACTAGCAATCAAGAAAACTATGCACCAAACAACGTAAACAATTGTGCCAGATGTTCAGTTTTGGTCCACATGGTTCTGAACCCAAATTACACACATTGCTGAAACTACCAAATAAAGGTTCTGACTTTCACATGCAATTTTAAGCCCTAAATATACAGCTGAGGATTGCTCCAGTTGGTCCAGAAATTCAGCGACATCAAGCAAGTGAGTTTTTAGTTCTTGGTAATGACCAGATGACCAGTGGTTATCTGTTCATTGCTGCATCTCTGCAAACACTGAAACTTAAAAAAGATGTAGACACTAGTGAATTTACCATACAATAGAATAAAAGTGAAATACAAGTATAGGAGATAAAGAAGAAAAAGTTTAACCCCAGAAGCACACCTTACCTTGCCAAAATGCTGAATTACACGGTTGGTTGCAGCTTCATGAGAGCTTCTGTCAGTCAAGTCAAGACGCAGAACGTGGATATCTCTTTCACTCAAGTCGCTAATCTCTAAAATTAACCGTAAAGTCAACAGGAACCAATAAGATTACAAACATAACAATTGTGGGAAATTTAATGTGCTTTACACCACATTTTCATTAGAAAGACACCAAGAAACCATAACACTAAGTTGGAAATAAAATCCCTGGTTTCTTTTCATTTTAATTTCCACACGTAATCCATTTTTAATCTGTTCCTACCAAGTCTTTCTTTTCTCATCATTATGGTTTTGCTTGTGAAAAGCTTGACTTTTTTGAACAGGCTTGTGTAGCACAATATAGACTACTCAAATCTCCAAATAAATTGCAAAATCTGGGAGTAACGTGCAACTGAAATTTCCCACTAAGCCATTCAGAAGCACAGCATACTGGCAGCATAACTTTGCTTACATGTTAACTAGTCAAGCATGTTTATTCCCGACACCAGGACTAGTACAATTTAGACCCAAACCACAACATACATACATAAGTAGCTATGAGGCAAAGTCTAGAGATGGTAAGATTATTGGAGGAGGTAGAAAGAGAAGGTTTTTGTTTGACAGCTTTTAATATATCCATCTCCTGAAATAAAAGTCCGCTGTCAAGTTCAAGCCTCCATGTTGAGTGTTTCTACCACTGTCACTTCAGAACAACTGACCTTTTCCATAAAACATATCTCTTCAGCAGCAATTTGTTACCTTGGGGTTTTGGAACAGATGACTCACAAAAAATACAATCTTCAATGTTAATCTTCTCACTTTTTTTAACCACATATAACATGATTTTCTTTACTTAGTTTGATAGTGCTATTTTTGTTTCTAAATTGATTCCTAGCCACAGCTAGTGTACCTGCTCCCCTTTAACCATCTGCCCTCTTTAGCAGGCCTAAGCATCTGATTTTTTAATTACTACTTCTTGCATATACAGGTAAGGTTAAACTTGTCATTACAGTGATGTACAAATAAGGAGGAGACTAAAATCCCTAAGTTGCCTCTGTTCAAAAATTGTTAGTATTTAGGCTACTGATTAAAATAAACGCATCTGTCTGGTTTAAAGCTGCCAGTATTTTCATTTATTGCTCACTCCAACCCCTTCACACGCGTTTTCCCCTCCATTTCTTCCAGAAACACAGCAATAAAATCCATGTAGTTTAAACTATGTTTACAGAGCCACACCTCTACATCGTGCTCCCTCAAGCAGATTTGCACAGTGGAGTGTTTCTGCCATGGATTAACAAGACCACACCATCAACCCAGCCCCAAAAGCGATATAGTGGGGAAAGAAAAAAAGCAGAGGAAGAGACACAGACTGCTGATATAGAAGGAAGTGCTCTTTTATATCACGTAAGAAACTTTTGACTTCAGGAAATACCAAACCAGAAGCCTAGTTTTTGTTTTGGAGCAATCCGTAGCCCAGCCTGATTTCCACCCCCAAAAGTACTCAGACCGTACATCTCTATCAGTTTCCTCACTTCTTTTCCAGGGTGAGCTTCTACCACCTACTCATCCCATTGTTTTTGTGGCAGATGACCAGAACTGTGCAAGTGTTGAAGGCACGTATAAGTCCCAGTTCAAGCCAGTATGATATTCTCCTAATTATTACTATTAATAATATTAATAATGACCCCTAATGTTCCACTTCCTTTTCTGCCTATTACCAAACCAATGTCTCTAAGGCAACAATTACGATAACCCACTTCTTCCAAAGTGGGAGACCTTTGTTTAGAGTTCATCGCCTTACGCGAATGCTAACTTATGGTAGTTGACATCCTTTAGTGAAGTGTCTCCAGCTGCAAAGTACACATGGCCACCAGCTTTCAGATGCATCTGAAACTTCACACTCAAAGCTCAGCCTACACTGAACAAAGGCCACTTTCACCAGCTGTGAACCCGTACACTTCTAGTGCACAGTTTTCCCGGAGGTCCTTTAAAGCCTCCTTACATAGCAGCTTTACACAACACTGCTTCTGGTTGGGATCAAACTGCCCAACCACCAAGCAGCCAGTCTTCTGACTGACATTTTCCTCTCAAGCAATCATGGGCTGCCTCTTCCCTGTTGAGGGTTAAGTTCTAATTACTTTTTAACTGAAACACGGTTACAACCACCCAAAGCCAACTTGTTTTTTGAAAAGACAGCTGCATAACTGATACTGACTTAAAATAATATTTTGTTACAACATCAAGCGTATACCTCTTGCCTCCAGGATTCCCTAGAGGTTTTCAGATCAACAACTCTTTTTCAATACATGTTAATCCAAGATAGCAGTTTCTCCCAATACAATAAACACTAATACTCGGCACAGAACCTTTATTTTCCATCTCTTCAGCGCTTCCTTCTACCTCTTATTTCTATCCTGTATAATGCTCTTTAACAAGACATGAGCTTTTAGCAGAGGCTGAACAACATGACCTCCTAAGATCCATTCTAATGTCAATTACTGTATAGTACTAGAACTTATAGATTGTCATTCATTTGGCCTATCCATATTTAAATCGTATTTGAGCTTTGTCAAAAAAAAAAAAAAAAAAAAAAAAGAGAAACATTCCCCCACTTACTCCTTTTTCTTTTCAGGACTTTTGAGAGAAAACAGCCTCCAACATTAGTAGTGAAATTCAGCTTACATTGCAGAGAGTGGCTGGGGGAAATACAGAAGCCACTTGCAGGAACCAAGTTACACAGGTTGTTTTCTCTCCCTCCTGTAGAAGTGCAATGAAGTGTTGAGTTGTCATATGCATGACTCATCAGGTATTGCCATAGCTTTTACAGTACTTTCCTTCTCTCTCTCTCTCTCCCCTTCAGCTTTTAAGCAGTGTAGAATGCATAAGCACGTATCACAGGGTGGTGTCTGTAAACTTTAAATAAGATACACATGCTTGCTTCTGACATAAATATGCAAATTATCTAGTTAAGTGGCTGCTGTGTAGAGCATCTACAGCGGGCATGTTAAAGCCTATTAGTCCACTTATGCCATATAAAACAGCAAAATTCAAGCTGATGTCATATGTTGCAGCTCAATGTTAACACGTTCCACACTACTCAAATTTTACAGAATACTCCTGAACTCAATTGCAAAAAGAAAACATGCAGGTGGAAGCAGGGAGAAGCCACCCAGGAAGCACATGGTCCCACACTGCCCAAGCGCACAAGGACGGAATCAGGAAGATCAAGACTCAGAGTTGAAGCTGGTGAGGAATGTGAAAGGCAACAAGGACTTTGTAGGTACAGCACCAACAACAGGAAGCTCACTGCTGAATAGGGATGGCAAGGAAGTGACGAAGGGCACAGAAGAACATGAGGTATTCATTGCCTTAGTCTTTGCATTAGTCTTCACTGGCGAGATCTCCTCTCAGGTCTCCCACAAGCCTGAGGCTAGACTCTGCGGGAAAGAAATACTACCAGTGTCAGAGGAAGACCAAGTTAGGGACAAACTCCACATATAAGCAGGGCAACACATACATCAAGATTTATAAGAGTTTGACCTATGTCACTCATCTTTAGAAGGCACTCGCTCAGTGGAGTAGCTTCCCTGTGACTGGAGAAAACCAAATGTCACACAGCCTAACCGCAGTCCTTGGGAAAATTATGTGGCAATTCCTCCTGAAAGCAATTTCCAAATACCTGAAGGTGACTGGGAAAAGCCAGCATAGATTCAGCATATACTGCCTGACCAACTTAACTGTTTTTTGTGATGAGATGACTGGCTCTGTGGACAAGGGGAGAGCAGTGGATGTTGCTTACCTTGACTGTGTAGCTTTCTATGCTGTCTTCCATAGCATCCTTGAAGATATATTGGGGAAATATGAGGGGTCTACATGAGTGAATTATAATGCACGTGAAAAACAGGCTGGATCACCAGGCCCAAAGAATAGCAACCAACCTTTCACAGTCTAACTGGTGGTCAGTTCTATGTGGTATCCCTCCATGACCAGTATCTTTTAATGTTTTCATTAATGACTCAGATGATGGGACAAAACACAGGCTTTCAGCAAATTTTCAGTTAACATCAAGTTCAGAGGAGCAGTTGCTATGTTGGAGGTTAGGACTGTCATTCAGAGGCATCTTAACAAGCAGTAAGAACAGCCTGACAAACCTCATTAAGCTCAATAAAGTCAAATGCAAAATTTCACACCTGGGATAGGATAATGCTATGCAGTACTGCAGGCCAACGCCCATATGGCTGTGCATCAGCTCTCCAAACAAGACCTGAGGTCCTGACGGAAGGACCACAGCAAGTTGCATCTAAGTCAGAAATTAGCTCTGGCAATTGCAAATGCTAACGGGCTGTGCTAGCAAGAGCAGACTGAGGGAAGTGATTTTTAAGTGCCTCTACACAGGATTCTAAGACTGAATCTAGAGTACTGTGTCCAGTTTTGGACCCCCTTAGTTCAGATAAATACAGATGAATTGGAGATAGCGTATCTTAGAGCCACTAAGATGGTCAGAGGGGCTAGCACACATAATAATCAAGGAAAGGGGTGGAAGCTGGCTTTACACATCCTTGAGAAGGATAAGACGGGAAGTGGGCCCAACTACTGTCTTCCACTACTTACAGGCTGGCTATAGAGAATATGGAGTAACTATGTTACTGAAGAGTTTCCAGTCTTCCTACTAATCTGACCTACAGCTAAAGTTCAGCAGCATATACTTGCAGAACACATGGCTACGTAAGACTTTGAAGCTAGCACATACAACAGCTAAAACATTTACAGGGTCACTTGAAGCTGCAGAGGCAGAAATCATCCTAGATAAATCTGTGCTCTTGGTTCACATCAATTGAAATAATGTTTCTGAATATTCCTTAGCACACTGCGTTCTCATACAAGTGTTGCCTGAAAATGCATATCCAGGATTATGGCTCCTGCCAGCCTGTTTGGTGTTAGCAGTTTTGCAATAACAACAGCCAGCCACAGACGCAAATGTAGTCCCATACTTCTACTGACCGCTAAACATTGCGTCATATAGCACTGGAATTTTGCCATGATTACCACTTAACCACACTGTCTTACGCCCCTTGCTTCTTTTGGAAGACAACTATTTGAGTGACCACTTTTTTGAAGCATCAGAAAATTGAACTAAGGAGTTGTGAATTTTTGAAAGCTCCTTGACAGACTTTTAGAGTACCCTGCTATGACTTAGATATCTAGAAACGTTTAGGTGCTAACCCAAGATAAACATTTCATTATCCACTAGCACACATTCCAAGTGGACTGTGGACATTCTATCAACATTACTAGGAATGAACTGTCAGTGTGATAACATACTCAGTATTAAATACTGCATACTGAGCTATGGAGGATAAATGGTCTGAAAGAGACATAATGTTAACCATGTTCAAAACCTCTATTTATCAGCGTGAATTCACTGCCTACCCCTCTCACTGTCAAGCCAGAAAACAGGAGGGAAAGAGAAACAGGAGGAATGAAGCCAGACCATTGACTCAGCAGGCATATGAAAGAACTGGAATAGTTATACGTTCCACTTCACATTTGTTCCTCTTGATCTACATATAGGAGATCCTCTTTCTTGTACCTGCTCACAACAACTTTTTGTGAATGTTTCTAATAACTGAATTTCTCCTTTGGAAAAGGAGTTAAGAGTCTGCCTGTAACATGGACAAACCTGAAGAAAAAGACTTCTTAGTAGCATGCAGCTACATGGTTTGGTTCTCAACAGGATGATACCCATCAGACCGTTTCCTCCATTCCCCACAGTATTTAGTCCTCTTAACCTAGTATCTTACAAGACCACTTGCAATTGATAATGAGATTGTTAGGTAATATTGGCTAATGAAAGAACTCATAAGGCAAGTCTATACAAAGGCTTCTCACTCATGAAAAGAAAATACCAGCTGCAAATGTACAGTGAAGTTATGTGTAAAGTTTACTTTCATCATGAAATTTATTCCTGTGATATATGGGTCAGTACATCTGTGGCAGCTCCATCACGGTAAGAGTGGAGCTGCTCACATGAAGCAGTAAGTTATACTTACCAAGGCATTTCTTTTTCACTCTTTCGAGCTCATCCTCTCTTCTTGCAGAGATGGCAAGCAAGGCTCCTATCTTTGATAGCTGGTAAGCCAATTCTTCTCCAATTCCACTTGAAGCTCCTGTCACCCAGACAACCTTGCCACGTAGTTCATTTTCTATCAAAAGAATCAAGACAGCAGTTCAAAGTCACTGCAGGGGTACAATCTGATACTGTTTTTAAGAAATATGCTCATTTGGGGCGGCTGTTACAAAATCCTGACTTTATTTTTTGGTCACACACAGTTGTGAAACTGTTCATAGCTGTTCTGTTGCCACTTGAACTTTGTTCCAAGGCTAATCTGAATAAACACTGATTATCTACCTGATGGAAGAAATCTGATTGCATTTCTGCAAGCCATCCCTCACACAGCATTTCCACTAACCTCATCAAAGAGAGCTTCAGAGGAAAAGGGAGACTTCTTGGAAGTGACAGGAAACAGCTACTGTATTGCAAATGCAAACAAAAGCCTAAGTAAACCTTTCCCAATAATGTCCTACCTCAAAAATGTTCCTAAGTAACTACCAACAGAATAACATTCTCTGAAGAAAGCTAATCACAGCAAACCAAACACGTGTTCATCTACTTTGTTTTGTATCATCTGCTGCAGGTTAATTCCTGCATTGGCCAGAGTCCAGTACAAAGAGTTCCAAAGGTATAAGCTTACGTGTGAATTTCCCGTGTACTCATAGTTCCTGCCCAGGCACACTTTTTCAACCTGTAGTAAAAATAAGAGCATCCTACTACTTTTACTCCTCTGCTTATATGCCTGTTCCCCCTTGTTTGCAATCATCCTCACTCCGTAATACACCTGGGTACTGGGAAAAGGCTTAGTTTTCCAGGCACGTATCCAAAATCGTCAAATACAACAGATGGCTGAAAATCACCAATTTAATTCTAGAACATGATTTAAGAACAAATTAACACTAATATCAGAGCACCTTCCAGAACGTGCCATTACCTAACACTTGCACATGTTCTTCAAGATTAGTCTTAGAAGGAGGAGCTCCTGTCAGCAGTGCTCTTGAGTACTTGAGTCAGATTTTCCCTATTTCTCAATTTTGCACAGAAAGAGTATTCCAACAATGCCTGGCCAAACAAGGAAGATTGCGTGATATAATCCAAACAGCAGAGTCAAATGCAGCTGCTGAGACTTAAAGTCAGTTCTATTTTGAAAAAAGCCAGAACAGCATTTTTCAGCTCACTGAAACTTAGCCACTCATTTAATTTAGAAAAAGTACTTCTTTTCCACTGCAGCCAGTGGCTGGGACTGCTAGTACTTCCTGCTTACTTCCGTACCCAGTTCCTGGTTCTCTCTACACCACACTGTTTCAAATTTCACTTTCAGAGTCTTAACATAAATCCCATGAAGAGATTAGTACCAAAACCTTCTACCCTTCATGAGCAGATACTCAAGACTGATGATCAGAGCTCAGCTTGAGTTTGTGGCACTGGCAGTGAGTATTACTTGTTTTGGTTTTAAGCTGACTGTATTTTAGCCAAAGAAAAATCCCTCATAAAACCAAGCTTTGGTGGTTTGGGGTTGTCTGGGTTTTTCTGTTCACTTTTTAAAACAATAACAGCAAAACAGTCACTTTCCAAAGGACAGATGTATTCTAAGGGTATGAACTTTGGAGGTGGAAAGAGGTGTTGCTGAAGTTGTAGGAGTAACCACTGAATTAATAGTTATACCAAATGGCTGCTATACATAAAGTTCATTCACACTCTTTTCCTACAGTTTTATTCCAATATATTACCAATTCATTAAATTAACCACAAGAAACATGGGGACTTATCTTTTGTTTGTTTGTTTGGCAGAAAACCAATGTAGACAAATACTACATGAACAAAACAACACATGGACATACTTTCAACCCTGCTTACCACACTCATCTCCTCTTGCTACTGAAAACAAATCCGCTTCCTACTGCTACGTAAGTTTCCTGTCCCCAACCTGTCTTAGGCAGCTTCACTGAAATTATTCAGGATCTTGTTCTGTGGACAGAATAATTAACTGAGATAAGGAAAGTTTTCCACTGATTTCCCAGTGCTGATAGTTACCAAGCACTGAGCTACTGGGAGTTAACATAATGGCAGACCTAGCTCAAATGCCCTTGTAGAACAAGTATCAAACCACTGGCTTGCTCCAGAATAAGTGTCCTGTTCTTACTGGAAATAAAAGTTTAAAAGTTAAAGAATAAAAGCAGATTATACTATTATTAACCATTAACTACTGTATTACAAGGCATAACAAATGAGAGGTTGAACAGAATAGTACTGCAAGTAACTCAAGAAGTGCTTTTGTAGCTCTATTCACGGGGTTTTTTCCAGTATTTTATAGCTCCTATAGCACAAGGTTGCCATGTCATTTCATTCATGAAAAAAATCTGGGGCGAGGAGGTTTAAAGCAGAACATCCTCCTCACAGCCCTAAAGAATTATACCATTACCCCCAGCTTAAAAGTAGGCTTTCATATGTGAAAGGGTCCGCCTTAGCTTGATAGTATTAATCTGCCTGTGAAAGTCACACCATTTGGAGTGACTGCTGTTCAGCTAGTGAAACACAGCACATAAGGAAAGTCATCCAGCACCCAGTAACCCTTGTCTCCTGACCACACAAATACTTAGAAGATGGGAGACAATCCAGCACCTGCCAATGCCAAAATCCGAAAGTAAATTCTCCCTATAGAACTGAATCATTGAAATGGAAGTGGTCTTCCCTCCATTAAGGCCTTTCTACATAATTATAGTTTACAGCACAAGAAACAAATGAGATCACTCTGCTTTCTGGTATTTTTACCTCCAAAAACTTCGACATCCATAATACTGTTGTAGAAGGCGATAACAGGGTATGACTGCAAGAGTGACCGCTCTAGTAACAGCTTTAAGTAAAATCAAGGGTTTTTTCCATGGGATTCACGCATCACTTACCAAGGCATGCCACATTATGTGCACAATATGGGGACGAGGAAGAGAAAAGGAAGAACATATTTAAAGAAGCATCTTTTCTAGTGTTTGTCCCTTCCATTTTCCTACCTGAACGGTTAGGATCAGCACTGTGGCACCACCATTCCACATGTATATGGCTAAACAATTAGCAGAATGCCACTTAACTAAAATATGTAGCTCAAACTATAGCATTTAATCACAAACGCTAAGGCTGGGAGATGGGGGGGGGGGCGCGGCTGCAGGGGGGACACAAAACACAGCTCACCTCTTTGCAGAGTAAAGAAGCTTATGTTGACAAAATTGTACCTGATTCTTCTTAGATTACATGTTGGAACAACTACATCAGAAAATTACTACATTGCTCTTTACATGGGAACCTTTAGAGACTAGTTAGAAGGTTTCCAGGCTTCCAACAAGACTGAAGGCTACATTCAATGTCCAACAGAGCTCTTACATCTTGATGTGCATTGCACACAGATCCCTTGAGACAAAGCTTCAATTCCGTTTGTATTAGTTGAGATTTAGCTTGTTTCTCTGCCCTAGAGTCTTTCCGTGATCTTTGCAAAGTCCACACACAAAGCTTTTCTGTAGTTTTCTTACACTAAGGCAACTACCTGATGGAGTTCCTATAAAACTTTGGGCTGCATATCCAAAGAGTTACAGAAGATCACTCACACAGGTCTAAATTTAATGTTTATTAGAGCTTTATTACTTTTATGTGCTTTTCTGTTCTGCCCATCCCATGGACTAGCACTTTTGCAGTAAGCTTCTACTGAAAGCAAAAGACAGAGAGGTCTCAAGAAGTTGTCCTACTCTTCTCTCAAGCCTTTCCGAATGCTGACCTTCACCTGCACCACCATCCCTTACCAAAACATGGTCTCAAGTCCAAACCCTTACTCCACCTTCATTCCATGCGGTCCTATCTCAACCCAACACCCAGTTTCATTTCCCACATGGGACAGCCTGTAGTGTCCCTCATCCCATCTTCTTTCAGTTCAGCTTCTGCCGCCAACCAGCCAGGTGCAAGAAAAGGCTGTTGTGTGGTCACCGATGGCACCAGCTCCCTGCTTTCACCTGAGCCACCTGCACCCAGCAGCTCACAGCAGCCCCAGATGGCAACTGCTGGCTAAGCTGGGAGGGGATATTCAGGAACTTGAGGCTTTTCTTTTCAAAAGCCCCTATTAAGCAAATAAACCTATGATTTCTAAAGATCTTTATCCAGAAGCAGGCATAATCACAGTCTGGTTATAAAGATCAACAGCAGCAAGAACTGAAAATCTCTGATGGCATTTTATTATTCAACTTTTGTATCCGCAGGTGTCAAAAGCGGCGCCTTACAGAACAGTGGTGTAAAGCCAGACAGCAACCGTGTGGTGCTGTTGTTCCCTTATGCCTTAGAGGGCACAATTCTCACGCGAGGAAACCCACTTAATCCATACACTAAGATACATCTGCTTCATTGTTAAACACTTCCAGCACCACCGTGATGCTGAGATCTGCTTGAGGATGCCAGAACAAACTGAAACGGGACAGCAAACAAACTACGAAGCAACTCATCGCAGCCACAAGCGGCGAGCATCCCCCTTCACGGCCACCCCGCCGAGCACCCTGCTCCGTGGCCACCCTGCCTGCCACCCGCCGCCCCCCGGCCAGGCACCCACCGCGGGCGGCTGCCCGCACGGCTGCCCACCCAGGAGCTGGGCAGAACAACCGTTTTGCGGCCAAACGCGCCAGCCTTCGCCACAGGCCTGCCAGAGCTCGCCACCGCTGCGGAGCTGCTTTTAGCGAGCTACTTCATTGGCGCCTGCTGGGCGAGGGCTGGAAGATTGTGGCTTCGGGGTTGTTTTTATGGATAAGCCCGTCGGGCAGCTGCCGAGGGTTGGTTCCACCGAGCTGAAGCGCCGGCAGCCCCGACCCCGGGGCCTCGCCCGCTCCCCCCCGCCGCCATCCCCTTTCCCCGCACCGAGCGCACCAAGCCCGCCCCCGGCGGCACCGCGCCCCGCCCCGGGCCCCGCCGCCCCCCTCCCGGCACTCGGCGGCGGCTGGCGGGCGCCTTTACCTGGCTTCTTCCCCCGCCACTCGGCCCACAGCAGCGTGAGGTCGCCGTCGGCCCGCAGCCAGCGGAACAGCAGGGCCAGGAGGGCTCCGGCCGCCAGCGCCAGGCAGAGCTCGCAGCCCCACGCCATGGCCGCCTACCGCCGCCCGCCCACCGCGGCGCCCCTTTATCAGGGCCGCGGCGAGGCAGGAGCCGCCCCCGCTGCCTGCAGCCGGTGCCGGCCCGCAGCAGCCCAGCGCCGGCTCCTCCCGGCCTCTCGCCTCCCCTTCCACCCCTTCTCCCCGCCGGGCAGGGGCGGGCGGCCCCGCTCCGCACCGCTGGCCCCGCCCCGTTGGCCCCGCCGCGGCCTGGCCCGCTCCCGGCCCCGAGGCGGCCCCGGCGGGAGCCTGGCGGCGCGGCCGGCGCAGTCAAGGCTGCGGCGATAAGCGCCGGGTTTGTAGGGGAGAGGCCGCGCTTGTGCCGGGGGCGAAGGGCGTTGCTGGGAGCAGGGCCCTCGTCTGTTTTCCCGCCGGCAGGTGCCCCCGAGGGCAGCGGGCTGCGCCGCCTTCCCCTGCCGGTAAACCGCTTGGGCCGCTGCGCCACCTCGGCGCTGGGGGGTGGCCAGGGCGGTTTGGCTGTGGCGGTGAGAGATCGCACACTGTCGCCCATCTTCCCGAGAAGAGCCTCATGGCCGTCCCTTGGAGACACCAAAAACTCCCTCTCCCCGCCGAAGCGGGCCGGCGGCTCCCAGCCCCGCTGCAGCCACCCCCGGGCCTTGGCACAGACACCCCGCACCCCTCATGCTGCAGGCAGCGGCGGGTTTTGTCGCATGCATGACCCAGAACCTCCCCAACTCACCCGAATCCCAGGGTTCAGACAGGAGGAAGAAAAGGAGTTGATAAAAATTGCGGGAGTGAAGGACGCCTGCGGAAAGTGGTTTCTTCCCAATGGAAGACAGATATTAAACAAAGAAATAACGCGGGAAATGATAAGGTACACCAACCAACTCGGTGGGAACTCAAGCCTTATGTGATCACTTTCTAAGACATTTTGGGTGTATAGGTGTTTTCATGATAGCCAAACAAATAATCGAAGGATGCGTACTCTGCCAGAACTTCAATAAGAAGACCATGAGGAGAACCCCAACACGGGGAAGAAGTTTGGCATTATGACCCTTTCAAAGTATCCAAGTAGATTTTACTGTGCTTCCCCAAGTCCAGAGGTGGAGGTACTGGTGACAGTGGACCATTTAACCCTTTGGGTGGAAGTGGTTCCAAGTGTAAGGGCCACTGCAAATGCAATATAAAAGGTTTTATTAGAACAAATAGTTCCTAGATACAGGATAATACAACGAATTGATTCAGATGGGAGAAGACACGTTACTTCCCAGGTAATATTACACGTGACTCAGGCCTTAGGCATCAAGTGGGAACTGCACACCCCATGGCATCCTCAAAGTTCAGGATGAGTAGAGAGAATGAACCAGCCATTAAAAGCAGCACTCACTAAATTAATGGTGGAGACACCGCTGTCTTGGATGAAATGTTTACCCTTGGCCTTGTTGAGGGTCAGAACGCAACCAAACTGATTTAGGGGTCTCCCCTTACAAAATGATGTTTGGTCTTCCCTTCCTGACCTCACAGTAAGAGATGGCCAGTTATGAAGGAGAAAGTTTAGAAATTTGCAAATATATTGAAGGCATAGCGAATTGTCTGGAAAACTTGAGGGGAAAGGGGCTGATATCACAATTCACACCATTGGATTTTAAAATCCACAAAATAAATTTGGGAGACTGGATAGTGGTCAAAATTTGGAAAGAACATTCATTAACCCCTCAGTGAGAGGGTCCTTTCCAGGTTCTACTGACCACTGAAGTTGCAGTGCCAAGGAGAGAAAAAGGATGGACATTAGTTGGATAAAAGGACTGGTGGCTGGACCCAATCATTGGGTTGTGACTTCCCCACCTGGTGAGACCAAGGTGACCCTCAAACAAAGGATCAGTTGATGAATCAAAACAATCTGGGAAACTTATGGATTGAAGAACCTAGGGAAATAGAGTTTTGAATTTGCCACTGGTTTCAAAAAGAAGTGTAGTGGGGCAGCTTTCCAGGCTGCAGCATTCCCTGTGGGGAGGGAGGATACCTTTACAGTTGGGGTGACCTGGACTATATGCAGTAGGAAATCAAACGTTTGCACTTGCTTGTGACTTGTATAAGGTGCATCACCCACTGTATCCTGATTGCGGAAGGAACTGTCCCCTTTTCCGCATCCTGCTTTTATCCCTGTCTGTTACATCCAAACGCTGGGCATGGGGCATGGACAAGATGTATCTGTATAAGCTGTAGTCAATGCTGGTATTGCCACGACTCGCACAAGGAGGAGTGAGGTGGGACCAATGTAGAACAACCCTTCTTTTACAATAACACCAAGTAAAATAGATGTATCCTGTTGAAAAAAAAAGGTTCATTTACAGGGTTCTTGTGCATTTGTACACCTGCACAGTCGCCATCAGTGGGGATGTTACTGCCTGTCCCCAAGATTACAAAGACAGGCTTGAAGTGCCTGCTCAGTGCATGAAGGCATGCTCAGTGTCAGACTGACTATGGGAAGGAGAGCACTGGAAAAAGTTACAAGGTCCTTTACAAGCTAATATCCATTCTTGCTGTTTTCCAACTTACAAAAAGTAAATATGCTCATCTCATTAATATTATCAGAATGACAGATAAATATACGTCAGGAATTCTCTTAGTTATACACACCCAAGTCTATTAAAAATATTTATTTTGAGATCCCCCCCAGCTAAAAAGCACTGAGGCTACCACAGGCTGCAGCTTTTACATATGGTTGCTGTAAATCATGCAAATCCTGCCAGACTGTGATTTCTTCTCAACCCCAAAGCAGTCAGCAAAAGATTGATGGGAGTCCAGGGTTGCCACTTCCAGTCTAACCTTTATGGCCAGCAATGCTCTGACCTTCCTTGCTGGAGGTACAACTTTGAGCGTTGACAGTAACATACACTTTTTGTTGCTTCAGAGCCAGCAGCTACTTAGAGGAGCGCTGTTTGACAAAGCACCAAAGCAAAGTGAAACATCTCTTAAAGGATCACATCACAACAAAGCCCTTGGACTGACATCTGAATTCCCAAGGAAAACAAAAAATATTTCCCCTTCTAATGCCTGAACTTTGTTTCCACGAGAAGCTAATTTTCACTTTCTGAAGAGGCCTAATGGCCAGATTACTGTAGCAGTAATCTGCTAACAGTTTTTAAAAGACAACCAAAGTCAACCTGAACATCAACAGAATGAATGACAGTTCTGTTGCACTTTGTTCTGTGACTGATGCAGACAGCACTTTGGAGTTCAGTAAACATATGCTGGTATCTATATAAAGTACTTAACTGCATCTTACACATGCAAGAGCCAGTGTAAAGCTGAAGTACAAGGCTGTGAAAACAAAATCAGAAACAGTTACCAATGTGGGAGGTCATAGCCTTGCTCCACACCCTGCCACGGGGCTTGCTGAGGTTCCCCATGTTGACTTTGTGGCAGCAGATAACAGATCTATTAAATGCAGCACATAACATGATAATATGCTTTATTCTTAAGAGTTATACAAATTATATTGACACACTTAATGTAAATAAAAACAAGATAAGCTGCCTTCTGTCTCCAAAGCAATAAGCCAGAAATGAATGTTTGACTAGCTTGCTGTTTCTAAATATTTATCTTTTTTCTCCAGTTGTGCAGAACTGAGAATCCCAGAATGGTCAGGGTTGGAAGGAACCTCTGGAGATCACCTAGTCCAACTCACTGCTAAAGGAGGTTCTCCTAGAGCAAGTTGCACAGAGCCGTGTCCAGTTGGGTTTTGAATGTCTCCAGAGGAGACCCCACAGCCTCTCTGGGCAGCCTGTGCCAGCACTCGGTCACCCTCAAGGTAAAGAAGTTCTTCCTCATATTCAGGTGGAACTTCCTGTGTTGCAGTTTATGCCCGTTGCCCCTTGTCCTGTCGCTGGGCACCGCTGAAAGAGCCCGGCCCCGTCCTCTTGGCACCAGCCCTTCAGGTGTTTGCATACAGCGCTAAGGTCCCCTCTCAGTCTTCTCTTCTCCAGGCCAAGCAGCCCCAGCTCTCTCAGCCTTTCCTCAGAAGGGAGATGCTCCAGTGCCCTCATCATCTTCATAGCCCTCAGCTGGAACCTCTCCAGTAGTTCTCTGTCTGGGGAGCCCAGATTTGGACACAGTACTCCAGATGTGGCCTTACCAGGGCAGAGGTGTGGGGGGGGAAGACCTTATGCAAAAGTGCCATGGCACAGGTGGAACTGGGGGATGAACTGATGGAGAGCTGCCCTGCAGAGAAAGACTTGGGGATACTGGCGGCTGAAAAATTGGACATGAGCTGGCAACGTGCACTTGCAGGCCACATTCTGCCCCTCTGCTCTGGTGAGATCCCACCTGAAGTACTGTGTCCAGCTGTGGGGCTTCAGCACAAAAAAGGCATGGACCTGTCAGAGCAGTTCAGAGGAGGGCCATGAAGGTGATCAGAGGGCTGATGCACCTCTCCTGTGAAGACAGACTGAGAGAGTTGCTCAGCCTGGAGAAGAGGAGGTGCTGGGGAGACCTTACTGTGGCTTTTTAATATACAAAGGGGGCTTATAAGAAACATGAAGACAGACTTTTTACCAGGGCCTGTAGTGACAGGACAAGGGGCAATGGTTTTAAACTGAAAGTGGGTAGCTTTAGTTTGGGTATAAAGAAGAACTTTTTTAATGTCAGGGTGGCGAGTCACTGGCACAGGTTGCCCAAAGAAGCTGTGGATGCCCCATCCCTGGAAGCATTCAAGGACAGACTGGATGGGGCTCTGAGCAATGTGGTCTGGTGGAAGGTGTTCCTGCCCATGGCAGTGGGTTGGAACTGGATGATCTTCAAGGTCTCTTCCAACCCACACTACTCTGTGATTCTATGATTCTATAAAGTGAGTAAATTTTCGTATATTTAAGGGTGAAGTGCTTCCTCTTTGAATGTTCACAAGGGGGCCTCAGGTAACTTGATGCCAGCCATGGTAGTAATACTGTGAGAGCATGGGTGTGAATATTTTCCACGGTACTGTGCTGCAATGTCTTTGATCCATGTTAGAGTAAATAAAGCTCCAGTGCAATTATCTGAGATTATTTCAGTGTCTGTGTAAAACATAGATTTTAAAAATGCTCTTACTTCACTGAATTATTTATGCAGGTACAATAACATTAAAATGAATACCAGTAAGTAGAGCAGCACTATAGTTCCTGTATTTCCTTTTCCACTGCAAGCAAAACAGAACGGCTTCTAAGGAGAAAAGCTCTTTGCTTTGTTTAGGAAAACAAAATTTTAGGGAGAATCCGTCATAAAATGAGTGCAAGTGAAGTAAGGCCGTGACTCCATGCTATCTGCTTCAGCATGTTGCCCATGCTGTATGGTTTAGTGCTGCTAGAAGAGGAGACACACACACATCCAGGCAAAGACAGTCCTACATAAATGTAATGGAGTGCCAAATATACTTTTTTTTACATAAATCTGTATGATCAGACAGTGGATACATACCTTCTTTCTATAGTTTTTATTTTATATCTGGTTTAACCACAAATTATTATACAAGAAAATGTTGTCCTTTTGTAATAACATTCACTGAAAATTTTTCAAATTTATCTGAGGCAAGGGGCATCCATTTGAGCCTTTTAAATGTGGGAATCATTTTGATCCGATGCTGATTTGAGGTACAGTTCTGCTGTTGCTATGTCAGTGAAACTCTTCCAATTGCTTACAAAAAGCACAAGCTGCATGCTTTCTGCATCAGAATCACCTTCTTGAGTTCAAGTCTGAGTTTTTGTGCACTTAAGCCTCTGCATTCCTAGCTACCCTAATCTCCTCTCATTTCAGCTTTTAGTATGTCATTCTATCTTCATGTTTTTTCACACATAGCCCCTTCTGACTGCCTCCTTACTCAGGCCACTTAAAGAAAGACTTGAAGGAAATAACTTCCATCTTTTCTTCCTTCAAATGTTTCCTTAATTGTACTTATGCCTTGCATCCATTTAATTTCAGTCCATTTAGTTACGGTTTTGTGTGTGAGCTCCCATCAATTTAAAACTTGAAGTCTAGTTCTAATTAGGGCAAGTTGAACTACTGTGTCTTCTATCCATTATTAAAACAGTTACTAAAACTGTTGGTACTGCCTTCCTGGCCATGGCATTACAGTTTAGTACAACTTGTTCCCAAGCAATAGAAGGTAAACCAGACAAATCACTTTTTTGCCAGTAAGCCACATCTAAACTAATAAGTCAGACAAGACCAAGGTGTGGAGTCATACACTGTCACCTGGGCATCCATACATTAAAACTGGTGTCATGGTTCATGGTATGGCTTTGCCCACAAACACTGTCCCAAGGAATGTGGGGTATGTCTGAGGGGCATCAGCTATAGACATAAGCCAGGCCAGGCCAGCTGGTCTCAGGACTAGCAAGTCAACAGATTGTTTTACTTACTAGCAAATACATAGCAAAGAGAGACACAAGCCTTTCCAACTGCTTAGTTAAGCAAACCCTAAGTCGAAGTGGTGTAACTGTAAGTAATTCTTTCCTCCTCTCCCCTCCCTATATCTGTTTTCTCCCTCAGAAAAATAAATAAATAAAATATATATCTAATCATCTGATAACAGCAGAATATCACAGAAAAATACAAAAGAGTAATACAAAAATACACAGTGGCAAGACAATCCTTATTCAGCCAGCCAGATGAACATAGGAAGCATCTTCAGACACAGAAGCAGATGACTACTGCTTTGATAGTGACTTTCTGTGGTATCCCCTGGGAAGGATTTCCTCAATATAAGAAGCAAGAGGCATTTTCTACCCTTTACCCAGTGTGATGCCGTTTGAAGCTGTAAAGCTCTGCCGTGCTCCCAGCTACACTTGGCTTTGCCCTTCCTCCAAATTTCACATCTATGACTTTTCAATTAGATTATAAACTGTTTGGCTTTGCCTTTTGTTTCTGAAGTGCCGGGTGAGCTCTTACTGACACTTGCATTAACTGTATCTGTTTAAAAGGGGCATGCTTTTTAAAGGACAACATTTGCCTGCAGACAAAGAGCTCCTACACATCATCTCCCTTGCTGACCTAACTGGATATTTGAATATGACTTAAGTGTTCCAGATGTGTCCTTCACATAAGGGTGAATTTTACCGGACTGCCTGATTGAATTCTGCTCATTCCTCTAGACCACACTACTTTGCCTTCTCTTCCTGTTTATTGATATTAGAAGCACTTTTATTCAGAAAAATAATAAAAAGAAATCCAGAAAAACTCCAACCTTTCCTGCAGAAGGTGGGCCATTTATATGAAGATAAGATTTGTTTACTATGGTGGGACAGTGATGGCACCCTGAGTCCTTGAGTTGTATCATCCATTTCCTTTTCGTAACATACTTTCTTTAGTTTACATTGAAGAGTATGACTAAATCACCTGTGTTTATATAAATAACAGAAGTATAGCACATGTTCAGGTGAATTGAACAAAACTCCATTTGATGATAATGCCATTTTGTTTGTGTGACATTACTTCTACATAATTCTTCATTATTCAAAAGAAATATCAGAAGAAGTCAGGATGCAGATAGATGAAGGACTTTTCCTCAGAGGAATAGCTATAGATAAGTAAGGCTAGAACATATCTGAACATACCATGCCATACATTATATCTGGATAGGTGAGGGAAAGCAAGTATTTAATGATTTTCTTTTTTGAAAAAGCTTTCTCACTTTCTCAATATAGAACAAACCTCTTCTGATGGTGAAAGAAAAGGCAGACAAGAGCACTGATATGTCTGTCCATCTGATTCTTAGATGCCTGTTCTGCATCTGTCATCTTGGGCTGGGTTTCAAGATCACCAAAGTCAAAGGAAAGATCTGTGCCCCCTTTCCACATGTGGAGTTTTCCAAATACATATATAGACACATAAAGCAATGTTTATTCAATTTAAATCTGTTGTGATTAATCTAGAAAGGTTTCTTTCCGTGTGGGCTCCCTCGTTGTACTAGTACTGAAAAGACTACTCATGCAGGGAACTAGCAAAAACTTTCTCTCTTGCAACATTTAATGTTAAGTGAGAGACAGGAAGAGGAAAAGAAAAGGCTGAATTCTGCAGAACTTTGTCTCCCTCAGCACCCACTATAGTCAGCAGAAGCAAAATCATGGGGGTGGCCAGGGAGCATAAATTAGGAACCTGCTCTGAATCCTGCAGTGAAGGATTTTCCCCTCCTGTCTCCTTACACAGAGGTAGCTTATGGAGTAGCTTACGGAGGGAATCTCTCCCAAAACCCAATAAAAGTTAATTCAGGGAACCAGTCCTTTAGTAGCTCTTAGCCAACGACAGAATCAGATAACTAAAATGCCTTTCCTAATCCCCACATTATTTTTTTTTCCTTGGTTATTAGTACTACTTTTTTGACAGCCTCTTAATTGTGCAGTTTTCCTGAGAGAGTGAGTTTCCCTTCATTTTCATTAATGTATTCCTCTTTGATTTTAATAGAGTACTACATTAAAGTTTATTTCTTTTTTTAAACTCATATTATTAACGAATCCAGCACATATCTGGTTTTGCTCTCTAGCTCAGGCACCCTCTGCTGGTCTTCCCAAAGCAAAACACAAAATATCAGAGAATTTTCATTAACAACCAACATTTTTAAGAGAAAAATCCAGATTTCTGTTTCTAAATCTTTTACTATCAGAACAGAAATTACGAGGAAGATCAGCTTTGGAGCTGTAAACTGACCGTGGAGGGAGTTTTTAAATGAATTCAAGAATATAATTGCATAATGAAGCATGTGAACCTGTGGAATTTCTCAGGCAAAAAGTCCAAAAGTGAACGTGGCCTAAAAAGCTGACGACAGTCTGACCTGGCTCTTAGCAGAACCCTGTGATTGTCATTTTAATGAAGATACTATGTAAGGAGCTCTAGAAGCATACACTATTGGGGATGTTTTTTTTCTATGTATCTCAGTTAACAAAAGTCACAGGCAGTAGTCCTGCTTAGATAATGAGGTAAAGAAGTAAGGAGATACAGTGGCTAAATACTAGCTTCCATTCCAGCCGCACAATAAAACAGGGAGCTGATTTAATTATTCATCTGGGGAAATCCCTGGGTGTCAGAGAAGTGGATTACAGCACAGCGCTTTCTTAACCAGTTGAAGGAGAAGGCATGCCGGTGTTGGGAGAGGGGAAGCTTGGTGCACCTGGAACGCCAGTAGGCCCTTTCTGGTAACCTCACCCAAGACAAAGTAGCTCTAAGTCTGCTCTAACTACTATCAACACCTAAAAAAGTTTCCTGCTGCCCAGGATCAGGCAGATGTGGGTCTGTCAGGAAGGTGGCCTTGTTCATCTTCTGAGGTGTATGGGATGGTATGCTGCAAGAAGTTTTATTTTAAATCTACGGGAACACAAATCCAAGATGTACACGATCTGATGAGCATTTCACCTATTCCACTTTCTCAAGTCAACTTTTACTTTTACTTGGCATTAAGCCTCAGTGTAAGCAACCAGGTGCTTTGAGGATCCATCAGCCGGCTGTATATGGTAGCACAGATATCTACCCAGAGAGCTTCAGAAGAGTTGCAAAAGATAGTAATGTTTTATTTTGCATAGCTGAGTTTTTTAATTATGTTTAAAAGCACCTTATATGTTATAGCAACAGGCAAGATACTAGCCACAAGTATTTAAATCAAAGCTATGTAAGCAGCCTCCCGTTACCTTTCCTGCATAAGTGAATTCTTCAACATACTGGACAAAGTGCAGCAGAGGGCCACCAAGATGAAGAGAGACTTAGAGAACCATCTTTGCTCAGCTGTAAGAAGAGAGGGCTAAGGGAAGATATCACTGCCTTCAACTGCAGACCCTTTTCAGAGGCACACGGTGATAACACAAGAGACAACGGACACAAATTGCAACGTGGGAAATTCTGACTGGAAACACAGGAACAGGTGCCCAGAGAGGTGGAATTTCCATTCTCAAAGATGTCAAAACTTAGCTGGACAAAGACCTAAGCAACTCCATCTCACTGGACCTGCTTTGAGCCGGGGGTTGAACTAGATGACTTCCATAAGTCCCTTCCAACCAAAATTATTCTATGATTTCATGATAAGTGACTACTGTATCATTAATCCATCTTAAACAGATGAAAGTAATTTTGACAGTACTGATGCTTCCCCGAGGAAATACATTTAAACCCAATCCAGAATTGCTGAAGTCACTGAGAAACTTGAGTTTAACTTGAAAAGCATTGGATCAATTTCAGTGCTTTTAGCATTCATGTTCAGCAAAGATCCTACAATTTATTTGTGTAGACAACACTAGAAATAGCATCAGAATGGTGTTGGGGTTTACTGCGGTTTCTCAGTAGGTTGCTCTCGCAGCAAGATGAGAACGAAGCATTCCACAACTGCTATCTTTGAGTATTCACAAATTCTACCTAGAGAGTTCGCAGCAGAATTAAGTGTTTGCTCAGTGTCCTGAAGGTATGTAATTTTGCTTTTCAGTTTGCACTTGCAGGAAGATTCCTATTTGCTAACTGGTAATGAGCCTTTCATCTAACTTGGGTTCAGCTCAGGTCAACTGCTACTTTCATGTTGAGACACTGTCTATATTAATTGAAATTTATGTCATAGAATGGCAATCTTGTGACCTCTGTAGAGTGAGCTAATGATTCCAATCCCATTTTCAGCAGGCTGCTGTGAATTAACATCACCAGTGCTTTCCCTTTTTCACCTCATTGTTTGTCTCATCTTTGTAAGACAAGCTTTTTTCCTTATAATATAATAAAAATATTTAAAATAATATAGTCCAGGGATTAGAGTATGTATTTTGAACATAAAACAGAGTAAAACAACACAAGGGAGTAATCAGAATACAGCACAATAAATGTCAAGTACTAGCCAATTATTCTGATTATTCCTATAAAAGTTAAAAAATGAAAAAAAAGAAGTGTGCTTGTAAAAATATAATGTATGCCTCTACACACAAATATATGGAAACAGAATTGCCTTGATAAATACGAGTGATATACTACAATGAATGAAAACAAGCAAGAAAACAAACTTATTTCAAATCCTTGAAAGAAATCACATTCCCAAATCTCTCAAGAAGTAGTTGTACTCCTAATCCATTGGATTAATTGAAATTTCCTGAGAAGGAAGGATACTTTTCTGTTTAGGGTGGAGACCTGAACTATCTCCAAGTAGCATCCACATTTTGAGTAATACTCTAACATGAAGCTGCACCACATTACTTGCACTAAAATGTTCCACAGAAGAACTTAAGCTAATGTGATCTGCAATATGAGATTTTCCTTTCCTCATAGGTTCCTCCTCCTGAAACTCTGAGAATGAGTTGCACAAGTTCTTGCTACACAGATTGTTTTCGTAACGGCCTTTATCGCTTTGCTAGTATTTTGTTCTGCACCATTCCCAAAGTAACATAACACTGTTGAGGGGTGGGGGGCGAGGGTTGTCATAAAAATGGTAAAATCCAAATTACTACTTGGTTTGCTTTCCTAAGAAATCCATCACATATAGCTTTTGATCTCATACCCATTTTTATTATGTCCCTTATGCCAGAAAACATGAAACAATGTCTTTACTTCTTAACAGCCATACCACACCAGCACCTATGTAATGCAACTAAACTTCACTTATGTTGTCAACTAAAAAAGGCGAAGTGGCAAAACCAGAATAAGGTTATCCTTTAGATCCTGGACTCTCCAGAACCCCTGGTACTGTGGAAAACCTATTATGCAAAATACTGAGCAATGTTTACATTTAAAATATCTCCACACCTTGACTATTTGATTCTGACATGCTGATTTTAGTTTAGTTTAACTGTTTAATTGACACAAAAAAATTATCCCCTCAGCTCTGTCCAGATAACAGGCTTGTTAAAAGAGACAACTGATTCAACATATTTATATGAATGAATGTAGCAAAAAGTAAGTTGTGTTTGGTTGTACAAAGAACATGACTAGATCCAACTATTTAAAGAAGAAAACGACCAGTAATTAAAAAAAAAATAGTTTTACAGAATATAAATCTTATCCTCTCATCAGGACTTATCTCCTTCACATCTGGAAATTCCAGTCTTTATTGAATTTCAGTCTTTAGCTTGAATGTTAATAATTATAAAACTTTAAGAGCATCATAAGACTCATGATGACTCAGTATGAAGTATTCTTATGCATCAACAGTCTGACATGTAATTTTCGCTGTGATTGCTAAGCTAATTTTTAGGTTAAACAACTGACAATTGTAGGCAGGCCCATTAAAACTGGCTGGGATAACAGCCATTTTTACAACATGCTAATGACTAAGGGTTTGATCCTGCCACGCTGAGGTCAATGGAAGCTTTGTCACTGACTTTCAGGGTACAGGCTTTCATGCACGGACTACTAATAGCAAATGAAACCAGCAACTTACATATACCCTCACATTTTTAAAACAGAAAAACCATCTAATGAACAGAATAAGCTAAAGCCTAGCTGATAAAATATTCTGGTTGTTATCTACTTCACGGCTTGTCTTATAGCAAAAGATGATCTTGTCAAGAAAATTAAACTTTCAGCAATGGAACACAAAGATGTTGTAAACATTCACCACTGACAGATGAAGATTCAATGAAGTGTACTCCCCTCAGGTTGGAAAGGACCATGGAAGGTAGCTGTGCTGGAGTCCAGTCAGGTGTGAATTCAACCCAGCCCGTAGAATACTGCAAATCAACTGATGTTTTCTACTAATGTTGCTTTAAGCTGATTCATGGTTTCTGCGTTGAGGAGTAATGCAGATGGTCCCAAAGAGACCGTTTCCGTTGTACCATCACAAATTGGGTAGATAGCACAGGGGCCAAGATGAACTGGCATACCCTGGCACGCCATGCCAGCACTTCCTCAGACATTAAACACCTCCCTGGAGGTACAGAAAAGACATGTAGATGTGGCACTTAGGGACATGGTTTAGGGGTGGGCTTGGCAGTGCTGGGTTCACAGTTGGACTCGATGATTTTAAAGGTCTCTTCCAACCTAAACAGTTCTATTATTCTAGGTCTGTCTTGTCCCTTTTTATATAACAAGTTCAGTGCACACAGGCTTTCTATCAAGACTTCTCCATTTCAGTTACTGAGGCAGCTGAGATTCTAAAGGGAGGGGAATAAAATCAGTATTTAACTGGTTCTCTTTTTCACCCCTCATTTTTAATTTTCTTTAAAATGCTCGTAGACTATATTGATGCTCTTAATTTCCCCATTTCACATGAAAAGCAAATTTTCCTGGCCACCAGGTCTTTAGTGACGTCTTGCTACAGGTAGAAGGAATTGCGAAATGTAGGTGATTTGCAAATGAGCTCTGAAAACCTTGACAAACTGCAGTTAGCTTCCTGAGCTGCCTGAATTTTTGTCATCTTATTTTGGTCTTTTCAAGACATTGGGAAGTGTCATGCTCTTCCCATATCTCCCATACATAAAAGTAGGAGAAAAATGGAGGGACAAAAATAATAACAATATTCTAAAATAAAGCTTTATATTAATTTTCAGCATAAAAGGATTTTCTCTCTATTTATATTTTGGTCTTTACTGTACTTTGCTTTTGCTGATTTTCCAGAATTGCAAGTTACTTCCATCAGCAAATTCTCACTGGAACCCCCCCCCCTCATAACCAAGCACTGCTTGCTTTCTCTTATAGCTAGAATAAGAAAACCACATTGTGATGCCCTAATGATTTTGCACCTAATTTTGTCAACTGAAAATTACTAGAATTGTTTTTTAACAAATGTCCCAACTATCTGAATGTTGTATTGAAAAGCTGTCAGGAAAGCATAAATCTCATCTCAGAGGAGCCTGTGTGGCAGTTCGTGTAGCACTTTTCAAGACTCTAGCAGAAAGTGACTTTTATCAGAACTCCTGCATTTCAAGAACGCGGGATATTCACACAGGATGTTCTTCAAAAGACCAAAGTGTTTGTGACATCTTTCAGATAAATTCACTTTGGATACAGGATACACCCTAGGTGTGCGCTTTTGATGATTAAACATCATGTGATTATTAATCATAGCTACAGTACTGGCATTTTATGAAGTTCCCAATGGCACAGCTGCCTTAGCAGATACCTACACATGTCATCACAGCAGGGCGTTGCAGCAACAGTACCAAGAAGACATAAAGCCTGAAGCATAGTCATCCAGCTGGCTTTTAGATCCCAAAAACAGGTACAGCCCACTGGAGAAGAGATGAGGCAGGGCATCAGTACTTCACAAGCCAAGTATAAAGTTCTGGCAAGTTCATGATCACACTATTACAAGCTACACATTTCATTAATATGACAGTTTCTATTAGGTAACTTCTAAGTACCACAGGTGATCCATTTTAGCCATCTGAAAATTAGGGGTCCAGTTTAGGTGATCATCTGAGCTTCTTCTGTAGTCACGGAAACTATAGGAGAGAAAAAGTCACCTTCAGTAGGCAACTCACCCAACCTGCTTTAGACAGCAGTGCAAGCATGGGAGTAATGATTATCTGAAGGTGCCTGTCTCCCTCCACTGAAGCAAGACAGCCTGGACAACACCTTGATTATACATCTAATATTTAATGAGTATTATTTGGTGATACAAACCCTATTCCAAACAATCAAAACCACAGTCTACCAGCTTTCTAGGCTGCAGAGTAACTTCAAATACATTATTCCCTGCCTACATTCAAGGCACACAATATAAGAGAGGAGAAACAGGGATGATAAGTAAGGGAAGCTGAAACCAAAAGGCTCCATTTTTTCTGACCTTTTGAATAAACTACAGGTGAGACACTTGGAAGAAGTACAGCTTTTTTATTTAGGGATCAAGAAATCTAAATCCGGCAACATAACAGCTAATATTTGTATTAAATGTCTCCTGTTTAAGGAGCATACAGACAAAATTCCAACACCTCATGATATACCTTCTAACAGAAGTTTAACCAACTGGTATTAAAACTGAATGAGTTAAAAGAAGCAATATTACACACAGCAATTACAGCAGACTCCTACAGAATATGGCCATTATGATGGAAATAGATTCCAAAATGCAGTTAAATTGCCATGTGATCCTGTGACAACTGCAGTCCCCTATTCTCTTTTTATAGGAAATAATGTCATTGGGAACAGCTTCATTGGGCAAAGTGTGGAATTTTCTAAATTGACAGTTTTAACTGAAAAAAAAATCACCCTTCTGCCTGTAATAACCAAGTGTGCATAGGTGGAAAATATCTATTTATTTAGATACATAGATTTTTTTTGGAAATGCTCTTGGCAAATACCATCCATCTAAAGACTTTTTTAAAGCTGTAACAGGAAGCAGAAATAATTCTCTAAAACTAGTATTATTTAAAAATACACTGTGGAACAGCATGTCACTTTGAATATGCCTTATTATACTAATAGAAATTTCTGGTTCCAAACAGTGAAATATGAATATTCTCCATAATTCAGTTATGGTTTATGATGCAGTGTTGAAATAGTTTCACAGTGGTTCTTGTTACTGGCTTCTAGGTGCTAATGGCTCTAGTGACTACAGGTTCCAATTATCTGTATCCCATCTTGATCTACAGCTAAAGAGAAAATAGACCTGTATGCTGGGAGATGTAGTCTCAGCAGCTAGCTACAAATATACATAGTAAAGGCATACATTACACACAGATTTTTTTATCCTAATTACATGTGATGTTTGGATTTCCTGTAAATATTTATTACCATTGTCAGTACAACAAGCCAGGCAAAACTAGCAAAGTAAATAAAAGTTACACTTTAAGAAAATACTGTGGTAATTTGACTCCATCCAATTCCCCAAGAAAAACATATAAATAGAAAATGACAGCAGCAAACTCTCTGCTGTCATTACATTCTTGCAGCTTAAAAGTAGGGCATCACAAAAAAAAAAAAAAAAAAGAAAAGCTGGGCCATGTTTTCATTCACTTTTATTCAAAAAAACGCCACACACAAACCCACAGCTGTAGGTAACAGAATCTAAATGAAATTCACAATTGTATATAATTCAGTGTCAGGGGAGACTTACTGAAGCGGAAAAGGAGGATGAAGAATTAAATTTATGTTTGTAGAGGTTAAGGAAGCATGGCACATGCCTGCAGGAAACAATTCTGCATAACCTCTACCTTGTCTGTACACTGTTAAGGTGTGGGGGGGATGGGGGCACGGAGAAATGCAGTTTTAAAAATCTGAACTGCATCAAAATTGTAACCAATTGTCTTTAGATACCAAGAAGAAATTCAAAATTGTATTGATGAAGATGATGGGAATTACCCCATAACCTTCCAAAATGTCCCCCTCCTTGTGGAATACGGTACATGTATGCTGCTCCCCTGAAACGTATTTTCAAGGTTTCTTTCTGCTAAGGAATTTTGCTGCTCTGTATCATGCTAACAAACACGATTAGGATGAATACAGTGCGATTGGGTCCAAACATACCATTCAGCCACAGTCAGCAATGGAAACTGGAGATGTTGTAACCGCACTGAAACAGTCAGTTTATCTATTACAGGAAAGCCTTACAACGATGAGGTTTTGTTACGTGTTACAGCTCTTCTAGCTATCTCTGGGTAGGGCTTTGCTGTTGCCGTAGGTCTTATCTGAGCAAGAGCCCTCCATTAACTGCCCTCAGCTGCTGGCACGCTCCAGATGCTGCTGCACCGATTGTTATCTGCAATGGCTAGGGCAACATAACCAGCAGTTTGATGTCTTTCCAAATACTGTTTCGGTAAACCTTAACGTAGGGGTGTTCACTCTGATTGCTGCTGAAGACAGGAACTATCTAAGTAGACAACCTTCCCGATCCTTTACCCAAGTACCTGCTTCACCTTTCCCAAGCCCTCTTCAGTATCTTGTCCTCTGTACTGAATTCCTTCTTCACAGCCTCAAAACTACTATGCATTCCTAATCCTGCCGTTAAAAGCACTCCTTGAATCCACCTCAAAAATCCCCAGCCCTGTGATTTAACTCTAACTTGGCTGGAATTAGCCGTACAGGAGTCCCTGAGCCACCCCGCTCCCAGCGCAACCTCCCCGAGCACCCCCGCCACGTTGTCACCCTCCCTGAGGCGAAGCAGGTTTCTCTAAAAGCCCATCCCCTACATGTGCTCCCCGTCGCTCCCTGAACGGGCTCCTGTCCCTTTTGTCAACAGGCCAGGCTTCATCAAAGGGCTACTGAAAATCATGGGATTATGAAACCCATTAGGCATTCATGGCTGGTAATCCGCTGCTGATTTGGCCAGCAGTTGTGCTGCCAGCGGCGAAGCCCGCGGGGCTCTGCTGCAGCAGGGTGAGATCCCCCAGCGTGTCCCTGCGGCCTTGGGCCGGGACACCAGCGGGGCGGCGCGGCCCCGCCGAGCGGCGAAAGACGCTGCTCCCCGCGCCCCCTCAGGGGGACAGGCACGCCACTGCGGCCGGCCCCGCCGGGGCCGCAGCTTGGCCCTCACTGCCCGCTCCCCCGGCCTCAGGCGAGCAGCGAGCGTGAGCTGCCGCCACGACACCGGCACCGACTCCCACCGACTCCCACCGCCGGAGCCGCCAGCGCTCGCCCCGGTCCCTCCCCTGAGAGAAACAGGCGGCGCCCATGACGTCTCCCACCGCCCCAGCCCGCCCGCGCTCGTGCCGCTCCCTCGCGCCTGCGCAGCGCGGCGAAGCAGGGGGGGCGGGGCGGGGGGTGATGTCATACCCGTGACGGCGCCCCGCCCCCCCGCGGCTTTGCCGGCCCCGACATCCGGGTACCCCGCGCGCGGCATAGGGCGGGGTTTTGCCCCGAAAAGCGGCGTTTGTCGCGTTTGGCGTTTTGTTGCGTTTCTGTTCTGTTTTGGTTTTTAATGGCGGGGGCGGCCCCGGCGGGGAGGGAAAAGGGCGACGGGGCGCGCGCGCGCACCCACTCCCGCCTCCGCCCCCACCCCCCACCCCGTCCCCTGCGGCGCGCGCGCGGTGGCCGCGGCGGGGCGGGTGGGGGGAGGGGAACGGCGGCAGGCACGAGCGCGCGGCGGGCGCGCGAGGCGCGCCTGCGCAGAGAGGAGGCGGAGGCGGCGGCGCAGTGCGCGCGCGCGCGTTTGTGTGTGTGTGTCTGTGTGTCTGTGTGTCCGTCCGCGGGAGAGGCGGGGGGCGGACGGCGGTCCGCGGCGCTCCGCGAGTGGGCGCGGAGCTCGGGCGGGCGGGAGGGGGCCGGGGCGGGGGGCCGGCGGCGGCGAGCGAGGAGCGGAGCGGAGGCGAGATGAGCGCTGGGCTCCCCCTGGGCAGAGAGCCGCCCTCCGCAGCCGCCGCCTGTGAATGAGCTGAGGCGAGGCCGCCAGCCGGGTGCCCCCCTCCTCCTTCTCCCCGTCCTTCCCCCTCTCCCCCGGCCCGCCCGCCCGCCGCCGGCCCCTCCGCGGACGTCCCCGCCTGCCCCCGGCCTCCCTGCCCCCACGCACCTTCGGGAGCGCGGCCCTGCCCGCCACAGCCGGCGCCGTCCGCCGCGGCCGGGGGGTAAGTGGTGCCGCGCCGCGCGGGGCTTCCGGCGGCCCGGGCTGAGGGGGCAGCGGCGGGGCCGGGCTGCGCCGGGCGCTGGGCGAGCTGCGGCCGCCGCCGCTTGGGCCGCGGGGCCTGTAAACAAGCGGGGGCGGCCTGCGCGGGGGCTGCTCTGCCTCTCGGCCCTGCGGGAGCGGGGAGCCCGTGGCGGGGGCCGTGCCTCCTGCGGCCCGGGTGAGGAGCCAGGCGCCATCCCTGGCGGCGGCAGCTGGTACCTGGTCGGGGGTGGCGAGAGGGAGGGAGATGGGGCGGGGGGCGGCGCGGGTGCGGGCCTGTTCGAGATGCTGCTGCCGGGAGCCCCCCCCCGCCCCCCCCCCCCCCCCCGGGCTGAAGGTGGCCTGGCCGCGGAGCTCCGCTGCGCAGCCCCTGCATTGCAGGCGCCTTTGCAAAAGGGTGGGGGGTGGTAGGGCAGCCCCTTGGGGCTGGGCATGGGGAAAGAAAGGGAGGAGGAGGACGACGACGTACAGAGGGGTTTGGGCCCGGCTCAGGTAGCAGCAGCTTTCCTTTTCTCCCTCCCCCCTCCTTTTCTTGGCCGATCCAGAGTTCATTTAATAATGGCTATAAACAGCCTGCTCTCCCATCGCCACCCAAACGCTTGGGGCACGGCACTAGGGAAAAAAAACCCGCATCTATTTATAAAGCACCCCACCCTAGCGAGGGTCGGAGCATCAAGCACTCCCCAAATAGTGACATTATTATGCAGCGGGCGGTTTTCCCTTGCCAACGCCTAAAGTTTGAGAGAGATTTCGCTGCCTTTGAAAACAATGTCGTGAGCAAAGGTTACGCTGATGATCTGAGATCTGTCATAGCATGCGTGTTAAAAGCAACTCTCCTGTATTAAAAAGTTGTCCAGTGATGTACTGGATAATTGGGCTTGCATGTTAAATGCCAGAGTTTCTGAGCATATGTGTAACCTTTTTATTACATTAGCTGCATTATAATAGATAGGATAGGATACAGTTTTAAGACTGTCAGCAAGTTAGTTTCAGAAGAACTGATTTTGTAGACATCTGTTCGTTAATGTATTTGTATTTAATTAGTACAGCTTCAGTTTTTCAGTGTTGCCATGTGTATGGCAAAGTTTTGGTGTTGCAAAACTAATGTTTAAGTTTACGGTAGTATGTGGGAGGAACTAATTTTTTTTTTGAGTTGTACCTTTTGTGAAAAGAGAAAGTCCTAGTTATTAAGATGGCCTGTGTGGTAACCCTAAGGTTTAAGGTCCTGCGTGTCATACAGAAGATTCATTTATTTATTTGTAAACAAAAGGCAGTGTTTAGATCCTGAGAGCAGTAGGTTTGAAGGTAGGTGATGCGTTCTCCTTAGATTGTGACATTTAACATCAGAGTAAGTAGAACTGTAAAGTAGAAGTTCTAACTCCTGTGATTCTAGGAAATAACTTTCCAAACATGAGCCTGTGTAGGTAGCACTTTGCTGAGCCTGTACATGTACATTATCAGTGGTTAGGTGGCTGAAGCAGGATTTGTGAAGCACTAGTGAAATTAAAGGAATACGGCTGCTGTTCCTCGGGACCCTGTGTGACTTGCCAAATGACCAAGAACTGTGCAAGTTCTACCCACATTTCTTCTCTTGATAGCTTCCTTTCTGTTTCTGTTCATAGTTTTTCTGTGAATAACATCAGAGATGCCGGGGGGTGGGGGGGGAATGTGGGTCAGGAAGTTTTACAGTTGACCTATCCAGTCAAAGTGGCAATCAGGAAAGGCATTGAAGGAAAGCAGTTTTGATAGGTGTACCAGCGTTTTTCCCTGGGGTAGGGATAGCTGCCCCTAAAGTTTTCTCTTCCAGGCCTTTCTGGGTCTATCTTTTGTTTGTGAGATTGGGCTGAGAGTAAAAGACTTGCTGATGCATCATGCCAGTTATTAATGTTTTCCTCACAGACATAGATATCTGATAAAACCCTCTGATAAATGTAGCTTGTACTGGAGAGAGCTGGTCTGTACTCTCACGCTTTTCTGGCATAGCCGTGTTTTTCTGGTATACAGGCAAGGCTTAGGTCTGGTTTGTAGGTGTAGTCCTTTGGCTGGTGGTTGTCTGGTAAATCTCTCCCCTTGAGGTACAGTAGAAAACTACTTGTTTCCCAAGTATTTGCTTAACTGTCTATAGGTAAGCTTAAGATACTTTTGTTGAAATGAGGAGGAGAGATGGAAATGCCAAATGACTGGTGAAGCTTGCAGGTCTAAACAAGCAAACTCACTTAGTGCAATTTGGATTAAAGCAGAATACAAAAAAGTTTTTTCTATAAAATCAAGCTAGTTGCTTATCTGAAGTGCAGCTTAGGCAGTGAAGTTGAGTCATTCTTGCTGAGATAGCATTTTAACGACAGTTCTTAAAATGCTTAGATATTTAACTGGCACAGTATAATTTGCAAACTTATGTAACTGGTATGTTTTTGAATGCAGCTGTCAATAAGAGATCTTACTGCACTTTTCCTTTTTAGTGGAAGTAGGGAATACAAAGCAGCTGCTTTCACAAGGCGACCTGAATATAAGTAATTTAACAATAACATATTTCCTCCTAAAATACTGATACTACTATTGACTTAATTTTTATATGTTCAGGTTTATTCTGATGTAAAAATACTGTTTTATGTAATTGGCTGAGCAGAACTGCATTGCAATTAAGTGATTGAATGATGTAGGTTGTGCTGTTAAATAAGCACGTTTTGGAATGAATATGAATTGTATTTGTTCTGTGTCTGCAAACCTGCAGCTCATTTTAAAGACTTGAACAGTAACAGTGTTTGAAGTCAAGACAGTAGTGGGTTATCATAGCTACACCTGAGTCAGACAACATTTATTCTTACTATTGCACATGGCCCTTTGTAATTTTTGTTCCTCTTCTCTCAGAAATTATACCTCACTTTTATGGGTTTTTTGAAACATTGTTGTATCGTCTGTAACTGTTCTAAATGATGGAACCCATAGTGTCATTTGTTCTTTTGAAAATTAAGCTCTTTTTGGATACTACTTTGTTGCTGAACTCTTACAGATCTCTGTAGTTTAAGTCACGTGACCCAAATTTCAGTTAAAAATACTAGGAAAAGAAATAAACATGTAAAATTTAAACATTCTTAACTCCATTGCTCTTCCTTGAAAGAATGGCAAAGTACAAAGTCTGTGTAAACGCTATGTAATCCCTGAAAAAATGCTGGTGTTCTTAAGATGTTTAGGAGATTGAGGGAATTTACATAGAATGTGGTTTATATGGCATTTTATGTACATTCCATTAGCCAGTGCATAAAAATGATCTTTAAGAAGGATTCGTCTATTTGAGCCATGATGTGGTGTAGATCACAGTGGAGACAGCATTATCTGCTTGTAGCTTCTTCATGTTGTTCCTGTTGCTATCTGTCTGTGAAGGAACAATTTAGGATTTATTAAGATTTTATATTGATAGAGTAAGTAATTTAAATCTTAAGACTAGGAAGAATGTTTGGACCAAGGAGATTGTAATTGGGCTGGAGAGGAAGGCAAGTGTGATACTATGGGAGTGAGTAGACTGATTTTTTGTTCCTGAGTAGAGGCAGCACCTGGCTGAGTGTTACTGGTGTTAAACCAGTGCTGTATGGTCTGCTTTTCAGTATTTCTGTCTGCTAAACTCTGCTCTGTGTTAAACCACATACTAAGTTACAGATGTATGTCAAGTCTTTTTGTTTTGGTTTTTTTTTTTGAAATTTCTGTTTGTTTTTAAGCTGAACAAGAGTTTGTTTTACTGAGTGTTTATTTTAAATTTTTTGTTTTCATGTACTGTTAAAATTAACTAATGGATATTTCAGCTTGCTACTGAAGTCTAAAAAACAGAGTGTGTTTATAAATATGTGAAACAGTTGCTCAGATTTTTTTAACAGCTTTTCTAAAAAGGTGTTTATATGTGACTAAAACAACAGAATAAAAACTTCCTTACTATACACATAGTTCCAATGAAGTACATTTCTGCTGTTTAGAGTATAAACTTCGTAGCAGTATAGTAGCAAAAGAGCATCTAAGTGATGCAGAGGAAAAAACCAAAACTGGCTGATCAGGTTTCAGTATTAAAATGTAGAGAAATGCTAGCAGTTTACACATATAGAAAAAAGTACATTAGCCTTTTAATTGCCAACATCTTAGTTCTCCATTCAGATAAGATTATTTTAGTAGATAAAAAGGTCTCTAAAGTGTTCTACGATAATAGTTTACAAACCCAAGAAACTCAAGTGTAACGTGACTTGTGTTCTGATAGCTGCAGTTTAAATAAAGCAAAGTACTTAAATGTGCTTACCCAGATGTGCCACATGCAACTGAATTATGTGGGACTGCTCAGATGAATGATGTTGCTGTCATACTTAAATGTCTTGCTGGATTGTGACCTAGAGGATGAAACAGGGTCTCAGCTGTAACTTGAAGGATTTTCTGTATCTATGCGTACAATCATTTTAACTGCCAACTTTAATTTTGATCTGGAATTTGAATGGTAGCCTGTATTCTCCTTGACCATATATCATAGCTATTTGTGCATAAAACTACGTCGCATTTTTTACTTATGAAATGCCCTAAAATGCAATAGCCATGAGAACTGTGTAAACTGTGTAAAGCCTGAGTTCTGTGTTTGGAGATGAGTTTAAGGAGTTCTCCAGCTGTCTGCTAAGTTAAGTAAAACCTGATATTTGGAAAGGGGTGCAGAATGCAGGAAAATGTGGGCAGGTAAGTGGTTAGGATGAAATTGTAGTAACATTTCATGAAGAAATAAGCAGTTTCGGTCAATAGTTGTCTGGTTCCCCCAATCAATTATACTAGATATTTGGACAGGTCCCTCTTAAAAACCTAGTACTACTGCTCTCCATGAAGAACTACTTGGAGGCTGCAGAATGAGGCCCTGAAAGCTTTGGAAATGCTGGCACTGGCATTGTTTATATTTTGAAGAGCAGGTGAATTTGACAGTGACATTTGGTGACCAGAAGATTTAGAGCTGTGGTGAACTTAAGTTTGGACTCGGGAGAGCACCTTACTGCCTTGTTCATCTAGGCAAATGTCAGCTCTACACTGATATTGATAGAAGGGAACTTGGTAATCAGTGTGACCCTCTGAGGAAAGCTGCCTGTCCTGCAGGTCATTGTCTGCATAAAAGGATAAAACAATAGGGGGTTTCACTTGGTTTCTTTTTTTATATTTTTGTGTAGTCTTGAGGGGGGAAAAAAATCTGCTTTATTGCAGCAGTCATCCTCTGTCCTTGTTCTTTTAATGAGATAGGAATGCTGGGGACGTGAGGGCAAAATAGCTTTGTAAAGAAAAGCTCTGTGTGTGTGTACAAATGAACAAACTCCAGCTTTTCCTAAGCCTTGAGGCTTTGACTTCCACGTCTTAATGTGCTTCTGGCATAGTTTTGATGTCATTTCCTTGCAGGCAAAGCCAGGTTACAGCTGTACACTTCACAGCATTTCCTATTTTATTCCCATTCCCATGTGTAGTCATCAGGTTTTAAGTATCCTGTATGCTACTTTTCCTATGTCCACCAGAATAGTGGTTATGTTGCTGAGATTAGAGCTCCACAAATATTTTCATGTAGAATGAAGGGTCTGGGAAATGGCTTATGTATCTTACTTGGAATTATTTCATAATATTGAGTACTTGGCTAAACAGGAAATTTTGGGCCCTTTATGCAAACATCTTCTAATCACTGGGCACATGCATACCAGTTGCGTGTTCTCTGAATAGTTTATTTTATTCCCAAGCACTATCTGTATAAACCATATTTTCACTTGAGTTTTATTCTTCCATACTGATTAATAAATTACTTGTAAGACAAATCAGAAATAGGTGGCTGATACTCATTGTTGAAGTTAGGAGGATCTGAAGTTTGAAAGCTTTAAATAATTGTTTCAGGAAGAGCTGTTACTTTGGTGAGCAACTGGAGACAGAAGTAAAGAGGAGATAGATTTTACGTTAATACAGTCCTAGATACCTAAAGAAAATGGAATCATCACACTAAGTTGTTTGTTGTGAGATTATTGGTGAAACAGCGTGACAGAAGGATGGTGGGATTCTACAAGACTTCATCCACGCTACCACAGGTGACAATGCTAAATTATGTTAACTGTTAAGAAACCCCAAAAAGTGGCAGTGTCCTGAACTTCATCACGACAGATGAGAGAGTGAGTGTGCATGTAATTTTTTAATGTTTTTATATTTTTTTGCCATGTTTCAGGAATGGTTCAATTAATGCACTTGGTGTTCTGTTGTTTTTTTTTAATTATTGTTTTTGTTTTTTGGAGTCTCAGTGAATAATCCCACTGGTACCTTTTTCCATGTAGCATCATTTTCCTAGTTTATTGTAACACTTCACCTAAAACACTGACAAAGACAAATTGGCCGTAGCTTGACTTTACTCCGGTGGCTTTTGAGCAACCTGAACAGTCCTGGTCATTCTAATAAGTCATTCTGGTGTAGAGGCTTTTTACCCAGTAACTTCACTTTCCGGTTTGGGGGTAGTGGCAGGATGAGCTAGGACTCCAATTCTGCCTTGATTTTTCTAAATATCTTTAGCTGGACTTGATGAAAAAGCAAATGCTCTTTGGGTTTTGTGTGGGTTTTCTTCTTTCTGATGCAGAAGTAGCAGTGGAATAGTATGGTTCTTCCCCTAAAGAAAACATTCCGCTATGAATCTCAACTTGGTTTTTTTAAGGCAGGTATTGTTTGATTGGTAACACTGGCAGTGAACGAAGATGCTGAGGCTTCAAGCTGTAAATAAGAGATTTTTAAAAAAGTAAATGTAAAGAACATGGGGTTATATTAGCTATTACTTGAAGCATGTGATGTGTTCAGATCTGTTTGATTCTTGGGCTTTCAGAGGCTTATACTCAAGTAAGAATTGCCAGTTAGGCCCATGATGCCTAGGAGTGGGGTAGTAGTCTGTTGTGATGGTAGGTGACAGTGGCAGAGCCCGCTTGGTGGTACAAATACTGGGGGGGGGGGGGGGGATGGGATGTAATTCAGTTCTTAGCACTTACTGTAACTCCATTCTTCTGTTGTCATTTTCTGTTTCCTTTTCACCTGTATTTTCTCTCTGGTGAAACTTGCTGTGTGTAGTTCTGTTGGAATAGCTGCATAGCACTGTGTACTCTTTCTGACATGAGCAGTTTGGTAGGGATTCTTATTTTCACTTGTTTGCCTTGCTCTTTTAAAAATTTTGAATCTTTCTCTCATTGATATATAAGATGAAGCAAGGCCTTTCCTCCTCCCAACTTCTGTCTACATAGACTGCAGCTTCCTTGGATCTTCCAGTTCCTTTTTACAGTGCTTATTCCAAAGGAGCTTTGAATTTTGGCTGGAGTCTGCAGGAGTTTGTGTGCTATTAACAAAGTAGTTGTCTAATCTCCGTGTCTAAAATGGGTGTCTTTTGTTTATCTTCCAACACTTTTGAGTAAGAAATTTTGGGAAAATTAAGTATAACCAGAAAGGTGCTGAGCAAGACACCAGCATGGGCATGTTTTCTGCTTATTAATGTTTCAAGCAAGGACCTTGGCTTTTTCATTCTCATACTGTTCAAACAGCAGTATATGAATTTATGGAGAGCTACCTGATTGATTTTCGAAGTCCTTACACAGTTTTGGTTGTCTACGCAGTTTTCCATAGTGATTGGGCTGCTTGTACTTTAATACTGCTGCCTGGTGGGGGTTTTCTTATGCTTTCCCACCTCTAATTTGTAGTATAAATATTTAGAAAGAAGAAAGAGCTCTTTCCAGACCAAGAATTGTTACCTTAGTTGTGTTCTGAGGGTGCAAGTCATGTTAGGATCATGATGAGCAAGTGGTACTTGTGGATATAAGTTGTATCTCCTCTCAGAATCAATATAATGATTTTTCTGTTTCTGGTAGTGGTGCTAGTGATTCTCGAAAGAAGTTAATTTTCTGCAGTAACTGACCATAATAAAATGAAAGCAACTCCATAAATCTTGAAACTACATCACCATCTTTCAAATTTCTGCAGGAATAATTTATTAGAGGTTAATTATCTTTTTCAACATCCAGGGCTTTCTTTTTAAAAAAATCAGATTACATACATCTCCTTTGGAGAGAGTTTGGACCTCAGCCAACATACATTCATATTGAGACTAGAAGCTCCTAGTTTAACTTTGGAACAGGTTTAGTTGTCTGCAGGAAAGTTAGGTAGGAAGAGGAAAAGGCATTTTAAGAAAAAGCTGAAATGTGTTGTTGGAGGGATAGTGTTAACTTATAGTGGTTACTTTGTGTTCCAGAAAACTTCTGGAAGCTTTAGCAATTCTCTCCTAAATCCTACCTACTCTACCATGTACACACGTAAAAAATAAGTTGACATAGGAAAACAAGTGAGATAAAATGTTTTGCTGCTTAGTACGGGGAGGCATTTGGAAAGGTTGTCTGCTCCTAGTGGTTTTAAGCAGAAGTTAAGGTTTAAACAACAAAACAACCTAGCTCAGTGAAATGGAGTGCCTGTGGACCAGCTATCAAGAGGTCAGAGTTCATAGGAGTGTATCAGAGGTGCAGTGATTTAATGTTTTCTGCTGTGGTAAGAAGTTGTAATTGTAAGCACTGTTGCATATTAATTACCCTCCCTCCCCCCTTGTAAGTGGGGAAAGGTTGAAAGTATTCATACTTTCCCTTGCACACAGTGTCTCACACACTTGCTTACCTTTGGGGGTTTTGTGCCCTGTCTCACTTGTGTCCAGTCTGAAGGCCTGTTTCTGAGAGCTTTGATATTTCTCTTTACTTTCTTTAAAGTAATGTTTCCAGCTGTCTGTTTTTTCCTGTTCCCTTTGTCCACCATGTGCCATAGCTCCTACGTCTGTCCTAAAGCAAAAAATTCTTAATGTTATTACAGACTTTTTTTTTACCCATATGGTAGTTTCTTCGTATGTTCTATTTGCAGTTGTGTACTGAAATGCAGTGCAGACTAGTTGCATCTCCAGGAAGCAAGTACTCTGATGGGGAAATCGTGTGTTAGTCCATGTTTATTGAAATAGCCCGGTTTCTGTCTTTTACTACTTTTAATTCTCTTTCATGGACAATTCATGTCTACTAGTTGGCAGTGTATTCCTGTGTCTGCAAATATACATTCAGAAACATCAACTGTAATTTTCAGGACTTTGTTGATGTTGTTGAACTGTGAGTGCCAGAACTCAGTCGTATAGCCTCCAATAGTTTTTAAATAGTTTCGTTGGCAGGAAGCTTTTTCATGACTTCATTCGGCCCATGACTGTGGTGTAATTATGTCTCCTCATCTGCGTGTTCTGTTTTATTTTAGTCATTCTTCCGATCCTTCAGATGATCTCTGACATGTTGTTTGTTAACATAAATTGATTTGGGGCATCCAGTATGTACTGTCAGTTTTTCATTCAACAGGCTTTAACTTCTGAGAATGTTTCCACATTTGCACAGTTACGTGCTGACTGGTTACTGCATCCAGCAGCCTGCTTAAGGCAGGAGGAAAAGTACTACGGATCAGATTGGAGTTGAAGTGATCAAATGCCCTTTTTCTGTTCAGGAGCAGTCTGTATAATTTGGTGACTTGGTCTGTGCCCTGTAGTTCAAGTAAAGATTGTAATCTTTCTTTATGGTGCTCATTACAACACACAGGGCATGATGTCACTTGGAGAATTGTTCCAGGAAATTAAGAGTATGGGGATGTTTGTCACTGTAGTTTGAACAAGTGCCTATGATTTCAGTGTGATTCAGATAAGCAGCTTATCCTAGTAGAAGGACTACAACTTGAACATTGTTTAAAAAGGATTATTAAATTAGATGTTGTTGAAGTACAAGTTTCAGATGGGGGTAGTTGATTTTCTTGGACAAGACAGTCAAATCAGTGTCTGGATTCCTTGGAAAAATAAACTGTGTTTTTACAGGGGTGCATGAAGTTACATGAACTGTCTTTTGTGAACAACTTAAGACTTACCTTCGTTTGAACCTTCAAGCAAATGAATAACAAATAGGAAAATAGCAGAACTTACTTTCCTGTGTATCAGAAGGAGTTATAGTTCTCCTGTCTGGATAGCATAATTTGAGAGACAAATGAAGGGGCAAAGAAATTTCATGCATTCCAGTGATGTATCTGTGGTTGTCCATGGTTGTCCATGGTCCAGTATACTAATTACCCCTCTTTTTCTTTGCCACTCTGTTCTCCACTTGTGTCTGTTTTCAAGGAGTTTAGCTACTGACTCTTTGGCAAGCTCCATTCAGTATTTCACTTTTGTTTCTGATGCTGTAGTCCTTTGAATTTTGGCACTCTTGTGTTTTAAGATAATGTTACCTGTGTTGATTTTTCTAGACCCTGTACAGTATTCTTGCTTTTCTGTCTGCAAACTGCAACTTGAATTTTTCCTGCACTTGCTGTAGAGATTGTCCTTCAGTTTGACCTCCACAAAATCAGCATTTCAGAGTTAGAGTTTAGATACACTTGCAGATGCACGGATGTGTCCCCTGCATATTTGTTTTTATGGGGTCCATTTTCACTTTTAGTTTTGTTCAGAAGCTTCTCTGTTCTTCAGAGCCAAAACCTAGGAACTTAGACTGCAGAAAGCTCTTCTCTTTTAGGAGAAACTAATGGAAGTCACTAATAGGGAGATTGTGAACCAAGAATCATCTTAGGTTAATATTGAAGTTTGCTTGACTAATTGTTGTGGCAGTTGCAGTACCAGGTGATGTTTTAGAGCTACTGTTTCTGAAGGAAATGTTGCTCCTCTGATCTTTTTACAGGGCACCGCTGCTGTAGTACTGTTAAGAGTTTTCCTTCTCTTAAAAAACAACAGCGGGTGGTGTAATTTGCCACTAAACTTCATGATTAAAGTGCATTTTCTCTTACTTTGGCTTTAATAGGAATATGAAATATGTCTGTCGCTTATAGTATGTACATGCATTGTTCGAGCATCCTGAAAATTGAGGCTTCAAGAGCAGAGGATTTGTTCTTTTCCCCCTATGAGGCTGCAGTTTTCTAGTGTGATTGCAGAAATGTGTGGCTGGGTTAAGAAGGGCAAGGGGAAGGGTAGTAAAATTATTTGAATAAGGGTCCTAAGATGAGAGCTCTTGTTTAGGAAGACGACTGAAATAATGTAAGAGAGGGCTAAGTTCAGTCATGTTCAGAATCTGTTGCTTTATTACACATCACACACGCAGACTGTTCTGGGTCCGGCTTCTCTCTCTAGTGTTATTACATAACAAAATCGTGCTGTAACTTGGGTGCTTGCGCTGCTGTAGGTTAATCAGATTTGCATACAGTTATATGCTTAACTAAAGGTGTCATTCTGACTTAATCAGTAAAGCGTACAAACTGCCTCATGAAAGAATGAAGAAACGTACTAGTGATTTAGGTAGACGCTTATGTGGGAAAGATGTTTCTGTAATATGGACTCAAAAACAGGTCTAAAAGGTACTTTTAGTAGAAAGGAGGCATGTGTGTCTTATGTCAGCCTTTTGTGTGTGTGTGAGTATGCATGTCCCTTTTAAAATTATTTTTTCTTTGTTTATAACTAAGACTTCTAAAATTCTCCAGGTTTTAGCCACACGTAAGGGTATGGGAGGAGAAGTAGCAGGTAGCCTCCAATTAATAAGAATTCACAGTCACAGACTGGTCGTATTAAACTCAAATTTTTCTGAACAGGAATTGGAATTCTATAAAAACTAAAGGCTTGGCACATTCATCCTATCCACAGAAAACTGTGCTTTCCCTTCAGATACAGTGAGGATTTTGAAAACCTGGCCTACTTTCCTACAGGTTTAGACTGGTGTTCTGGTGGAAGTATGACGAGCTGGAGTGTTGCAAGGAAGGGAACTGCAGTGTGTTACTGCAGTTTTCAGAAGGTGACTACTTCATGCTATGGGCTGTGAATAATTTCCTAAGGAGAAGTTATGTGACCACATTGTGGTTATCCTTCTGTCTGGTTGTATTCACTTCTACAGTGGGTCGCTCACACCCTTGAAGAATCATGTGTCAACAATGGCTACAAGGCTTAATTTAGAACAGCAACAGCTTTCAGTTTACCTTCTGGGGGGGGATAGAGGGACTTGATTTTAAATGGAGGGCGGATTTGTTAACTTCTGAAGTGTGGTAGGATTTCTGTATGAGTTGCTAGAACTGCACACGACCTGTCTGTAGGTATTTTTAATTGTGGTTTAAGTGACAAATTACTGAGAGGGACAGCTTACAATACACAACTGTGAATACTGAGTACCTAATAATGCAAGAGATTAGAAGGAAAACTGCCTTTCTTAGCCCAAATTTGACAGAGATTTTGATCAGTTTAACTGTATCTTGTTCTTAATGCTTTTGTTTTGTTTTAAACACAGTAATAATGTAAAATACTTCCAGGGCAGTTTCTGCTTTTTGAGCTTTTAAATTAAGGTGAAATAGTTGAGTATCTACATTGTATTTTATGATCTCTTCAATAATAAGAGTTAGGTGTTAAACTGTGCTGCTATTATGGAATGAATAAAAAGTCTATTATTCTGCAAAATAATTTCCCACTTGATTTATGGCAGCGTTCTGTAATTATTTTGATCACTCTGACTTCACTAGAATTGTATGTGAAGATAAAAAAGTCTAAGTTGTATTTTTTCCTAGCAACTGCAGTAATGTGAACCTCATGCATGTGCTTAGGATACAAGACCAGTGTACTATATTTTGTTGACTAGTTACAGTTTGTGTGGGCATCAATATTTTGTGTTCACTTGAGAAGAGACAGAACTTAAAAGCAAGGTTTGGGGTGAGAGGAAGCAGTTGTTAACAAAGCATGTGAGCCAAAGAGCCATTTGAATCACTGTTGTGGTGAGATCAGATGAAAACATTCCTTGACAGTTCCTTGTAATGCAGATATTTTATAAATGCCTGGACGAGACAATGTGAAAAGCTTTGTTGGATATATAGTGTCACTTATAGCTGGAGCTGTATTGCTGTAAAAGTATGTTATCAAAAAGTGTTTATCACTTGGAAAACTGATCAAATATATTCCATGTATGAGTTAAAACCTTCTAAAACCCCTAGCGTACTTTTCTTCTGGTGCAGCTGCTTAGTTGGGGCCCCAGGTAAAATCTGTTTCAGAAATTCTTCTTGCAGTTAGTTTTTTGTCCACTGTTTTCAAATAGAAAAGCTTGTAGTCTTGTTCCATTACCTTGTATTGTATAACAGTGATTTGCACACTTTGATGTGTCCCAGGGCAGAATTTGCAAGTATGTAAAATATGTGACCTATTTTGTATGATTTTTTTTAATAACGAATGCGCAAATAAACTGATGTGCATTAGAAGGGTGGGTTGGGTGGTTAGGGTGTGAAAGTCATGAAGATAAACCAGTCAGTTTATGCTGTCTGCAAATATAATTCTTATTCTCTTAAGCATGAATATTTACTGCATCACATCCCAACGATAGGAGGTGGAGGAGGACAGGGTGTGCAGTATATTGGTCTGGCTTGAATAAGGAAGCGTGAATTTACGATATGTGTGATTTTATTTCCATACAGATTTCCTTAAACTTGTCAGGGGCAGTTGTCTTTCAGTGAAGCATGAATACATTAAGGTTTTAAGTAAATCTGCAGCACAGACATCAAAGAAGCTTGCTGCGTTATTTAACTGAAAATCTAAGGATGAACTTTCACAAGATGGCCGAGCCAAACTAATGGCTTGCTGCTGCCTAAAGGGACAACTGCTCTGGTCCTTCTGAGTCCTGCTCCTGGTTATCTGGTGTTGCCTCTGCCTTTAATGCAGGCTCTGGCATCACTTGGATCATTCAGATCACTTTATCTGTTGGTTGTTTTTTTTTTTTTAAATAAAAACCCACAAACCAAACAAAAACCCACAAACCTCCTGCCCCAAAATAAAACCTAATCAGTTTGGGTTTTTCCCCATTACCATCGGAAAAGCAGAGCATGAGCAGGACTTTGTGGCCAGCAGGTAGGGGTGTAGGGAATGCCACTGTCCTAGAAACATTGAACCCTTTCATTGGTTCAGTAATTGCAGGGAGCATAGCTATCCAGATGTGTGCCAGTTAACAAATCCTCTTTCAAACCAATCTCATACATACTTATACTAGAGGCTTTTGTCAAAACCATGAATGACAGTGGAATATAAGTTTTTCAAGTAAAGCAGCTGAAAATAACTGCAAAAAAATGAAAAGTGCAGTTCAGCTAGTAGCAGTGTCCTTGTTCAAATTAGATGAATGCAATGCAAATTTGACTTGAGAGAGAGAGACAGAAAAGTCAGCTTTATATCTGTGTATTTTTTGTCATCTGAATGTTATTTGGGCTGTTACTTAATAATTTTCAATAGGATTTTAAACAAGAGATGTTTAAGAAATGTCTTATTAATCTTTTTTTTTTGTTTTCTTTTAGAACTGAGGGAAAGTCATCATGGGAGCATTTTTAGACAAGCCAAAGATGGAGAAGCATAATGCCCAGGGGCAAGGGAATGGGCTTCGTTACGGTCTGAGTAGTATGCAGGGCTGGCGAGTTGAAATGGAGGATGCACATACAGCTGTGATTGGTTTGCCAAATGGACTCGATGGATGGTCATTTTTTGCTGTATATGATGGGCACGCTGGATCACAGGTTGCCAAGTACTGCTGTGAGCATTTATTAGATCACATAACGAGCAACCAGGATTTTAAAGGACCAGATGGGCCACCATCTGTGGAAAGTGTAAAGAGCGGCATCAGAACAGGTTTTCTGCAAATTGATGAACACATGAGAGTCATCTCTGAGAAGAAACATGGTGCAGACAGAAGTGGGTCAACAGCTGTGGGTGTCATGATTTCTCCCCAACATACATACTTCATCAACTGTGGAGACTCGAGAGGTTTACTTTGTAGAAACAGGAAGGTTCACTTCTTCACACAGGATCACAAACCAAGTAATCCACTGGAGAAAGAGCGTATACAGAATGCAGGTGGCTCTGTAATGATTCAGCGTGTAAATGGCTCTCTTGCTGTCTCAAGGGCACTTGGGGACTTTGATTACAAATGTGTCCATGGGAAAGGTCCTACAGAACAGCTGGTCTCACCTGAACCTGAAGTTTATGAAATTGAGAGATCGGAAGAAGATGATCAATTCATCATACTGGCTTGCGATGGTATCTGGGATGTTATGGGAAATGAAGAGCTGTGTGACTTTGTAAGATCCAGACTTGAAGTCACTGATGACCTTGAGAAAGTTTGCAATGAGATAGTTGACACCTGCTTGTACAAGGTAGCCAGACTTGAGAGAAGCAGTTTACTGTGTATTCACTACTAGAAGCTTATGAACAAGTTAAGAAAAAGTTTCAGTTCCAGTCTATAAGTATCCAATGGTTTATTTTAGCACTACTTTGACAGTAATCACCATGATTCCCATGAAAATGGTTGTAAGAGGGGAAATGAACACCCGACAGAAATCATACAGCTTTTTGGGTGCTTTTGGGTAATGAAGAGTTTAGAACAGTGTACAGATGCATTGTGATTGCTGGGAAACTAGAAGCTGATGGAAATCTATGGGCAAGCAAAGTACAGTTACTGCCCTTTTCTGTTTCACAACATACTTTACAAAAGCTTAACTCCTAAGACTTAATCAGGCTACAGAATATTCTTTCCCTTCCTAATCTTCCTCTCCTTTCTTGGGCATATAGTAGTAATGTTACTGTCATAATTACACCAAAATAAATACAGAATGAATGAACCTTGCCTTCATATTTTGCAGTTTAAAATTTCTTTTTGACTATATGAAGATCTGACTTCCTAGGTTCATTTTTATTCTGGTTTAATTACTGTATTTCTTATTCAGTGTTGTGCAATACAGGCCTGAAACTAGCTCAAGTAGAAGATGGGACTGGTTTATCTAACAAATCTGTGTAATTTTTTCTACAATAACTTTTACTTTGTATTAATAAGTTGCAGGATGATGCAGTTAAAGAAGAGATTTGAAATACTGAGTTTTGTAGCTTGAACTTAATTTTCCAAAGGCAAGCTATCAGTCATAATGTAAAAAAAGCCAACATTTTTGATGCTAAAGAGATGAGACAGCATCTCCGCTCTTGCCACATGGCTAACAAGGTCATTCTTTCCCTTTTGGAGAAATGTAACTGCTTTTCAGCATTTTGGCAGATTGATAATACATATATTTTTGTTTACAATTTTGGGCTGTTAATCCTGAGAACAAATACCTGGAAAGGAGCAATGGCTTGTGGGTGCTGTAAGGTTTGCAGTACCGAACTGTCAGCACCTCCTCATATGCCCATATACTCCTGTTTTAAACACTGGTTTGTTTTTGATCTTGCTGACTTCAGTTCATTTAATTGGTGTTAATAGCAGAATGTGTTTATATTTTAACATTATTCAAATATTAGGGTTCTGTTTAGTTGGAGTTTTAAACGTTTCCATTTCAAAGAATGCTTTTGTAAAGGGCTGGGCCCCTTCCAGCTGATCTTTTAACAGATTCTGTCACTTGTAACTTTCCTTGTTTTAAAAGAAGAGGGTAGGGGGGGAAGCTAATAGCTGTGATTTTAGGTTGAAGCACTGTCTGAATTCAGCACCTCTCTACTTAGTGCTTTTAAGCAGTAATGCTTTTGTTTACCCATCTAATATTCAGCTGTTTTCCCGAAATGATTGGATAGTGCTTAAAACAAGATGGAATACAACTTTGTAATTACACATCACTCATTAGTGATGTCAGTTTTTAAAGACAATGGACTGTCTGTAATTGACTCATGTAGTCTTCAGACCATAAAAGAGGAAAGAACAAAGAGTGACTTCAAAGTTGTACTAAATGAATGGGCAGACTTCTGGAATTCTGTAAGGGGGTAGGGGGAAATTAGGATTAATATTATCTTTAGCCGTCAGTAGTAAAAGCTGTCTTCTAGGACCATATGATTTGTGATTATTTTTTTGTGTGTGTGTGCGTGTGTAAAATGCTTTGTGTATCCAGCCTGGTGTGTATATGTTCTCAAATAATTTTTTCTTTTCCACCAGGGAAGTCGAGACAACATGAGTGTGATATTGATCTGTTTTCCGAATGCACCAAAGGTATCACCAGAGGCGGTGAAAAGAGAGGCAGAGTTGGACAAGTACCTGGAAAGCAGAGTAGAAGGTGGATCATTTAAAAAAAAATAAGTAACTTTGTTTCTAAACAGACCCCCGGCCCCCTTCCCCTTCCAACAACTAAACTCTTTAACACATACAGGCTTTTTAATAACCTTCAAATGCCGTTGGCCATCTAGTGTATGTCTGAAAAAGGCACTCATAGTCCTGTTTAATGTGCTGAAAAAGTTCTGTTATGAATGTGCAGCAGCCTGTAGCCCTCAAAGTTACTCAGGATGGCAGAGAAATAATTCATTTGTGCTCAGTGTTCTTCATGAGTCTGTTGACAGCACTGACTTCTGACCAGTAAATTCTGGTTCCTGTTACATGGCATTAGATGGAATAATCAGAATATCTTGCAAAGTGTCTGTGAAGATGGTAATTTGAGTGCCATTTTTCCATGTAGTTACGTACAAATTAGCCATAGTATGTTATTATCCAGTTATGGTAGGATTACAGCTTGATTACTGTCATCTGCTAACATATTTACTTATTTGAAAGTATGTCAGAAATTTGTCAAAGCTAATCTTTAAGCATTCATGATGAAAAAGACCTGGGAGCTCATCTTACTGTAATAACTTAAAAATTTTGCTTTAAATTTTTATTTTGGGAGTTCTTAAACTTAAAATTGAAACTGCAAGTCTTAGGCATTTTGGGTCACCTAACTAAAAATGGTATTTCAAATCAGTTTGTTTTAAAAGATTTCTCATTAAAACTGGATTTATAGTGCCTTTCAGTATTTAAAAATGACCACAGCTTGGGGTTTGTTTCTGAAACATAAGACATGCTGTATTGCATTATTTGCATAGGTTGAATCTATTTTTGTAGTGGACTCTTCTAGACCTATATGTTACAAGTCTAATTACGTTTGTGTAGTCCAAGAGTCCTCAATAGCACACAGGGCACAATACACAGAGTTCTTCACAACTATGGTATCAGTGATTAGTAAGTTAGAGGAATATATCGTGCACTCCCCCCTGCCCTTAACTTGCTTGAAGATAAGCCAGTGCTGCTTCAGAAATTCCACAGAGAACTTGCCTACATGGGAATTCTGGGTTCAGACAAATTAATGTGCAATTTTAAAGCACTTACTACGTGTGTAGGTAGGTGCTCCTTCAGAAAGTATCACCATATTCAGCGGCCTCATTTGCAAGGTCTTGACCAACTACATCTGTTCTGCCCCTGAACAAATGTCCAGACAGACACTTGCCTAATAGAAGTTGGTGCATAATCCAACACTTGCCTAAAAGAAGTTGGTGCACAGTAAGGAATAGCGTGAATCTTTTTGACAGCGTAGCAGGAATATCCAAGTGCATGGTAACACTGCATGAGTAAGTGTCAGATGGCTTTCTCCATTTCAAAGCAGTGAGCAGTTCTGCACCAGGCATTTGAAGAGCTTACTATGTTGCCCACTCACAGAATTGGTGAGGAACAAGTATGCTGTCAGTTCACGTACGGATTTACAGCATGCTAACTCTCCTAATCTGGGCTGGTATTACCTTCGTATCTTAGATATTTTGTCTAAGTTTAGACAAACTCATGATCTGGAATATGAAAATACGTCCGAGTTAAAGCTGCATCTTCAGCTGGCCTCGTATGCCAGGGATATTATGATGAGGAAAGCTGACATTTTTCTACAGGCAATTCAGTTTGTAAATGAGGAACCTAAACACTGGAACCGCATCTGACTGCTACATACAATGAATTTGGCTGCCAGTACTTTACATTTATACAAATAGAAAATTTCAGTAATGAGTCAAGTGTGGTACTTGCATAGAGGCAGGATTCTGTATGTAGTTATAAAGCACTTTAATTTAATGGGATGATGTCTGAACAACTTGAGCAAATACATTGTAATTCCTCTCAAGGGTCTTTGCTTTTTTTTAGTTGTCCTCAATCTTTTGTTTATTGTTGCACAAAGATAATATTTAAATTAATTAATACGTAGCAAACACTATTCAACCCAGCAGTGGTTTGTATCAGCTATGTGCACATTTGGCCTTTTAGCTCTTATTCCTGAGGAAAGTTGAGCAGCTGAACTAAGGCAGAGCTTCAAGAACAGGAGTTGAATAACTTTATGTTTAACTTCATAATTCTCATGCAGTTAAATTGTTTCCTGGTGTAAGTGGATAATGCGGTATTGGCTAGTAAGATAAGACTGCTACAGTGTTTGAAACTTTAAACACTACAATGAATAATCTTGCCGTTATCCTAGGATACTTTTAAGGATGGCAGTGCTTACCTTTAAAAGCCTCATCTTCCGCTGAAGGAACTAGAAAATGTAAAGAGTATCATTTCAGAATGATCTTACTAACCTGTAATATCAATTTAAAATTAAAATGCATTAAAATGGGAACTTGGTAAAAATGCATATTATGTGTTATATGCACTGCAGTACTCAGTGTAGTCCAACAAGTAATGAGATTTGGTGCTTACTATTGTGCATTTTTTTCTGGTTGTATTTTTATTCCCTCAGCCCAAACTATATCTTTATACTGTTAAGGAGCAGTATGAGTTTTAAGACTGAATAGGGCTTAGTACTGATGATCTTGAAAAAGCACAGCTGATTAAGATTTTAAAAACATAGGAAGATTTTTGCTTTCCATGCCACCTAGAACTCTCCTCTTATTAACTTTGATGTGTTTGTGGTCTGGATTTGTAGCTACAATGAATGAAAGCTAAAGTGTGGCATCTTTGTGCCATTACTTGCAATAAGTATCAGTCATTCCAAAATGTGTTGCTATTATTTGCACTAATATGTGTTATTGGTATGTTGACTCTAAAAAGAAACTTGTCTAAGATTTTTTCTGTTCTCAGTTTTTGATATAAAAACATTCCGTAATAGATAACCCTTGCAATATTTATACCGATATAGAGATAAATAATTTTAAGCTAGCTGTTAAATGTTCTTTCCCGTATTTTCAAAAAAATCAAAGCTCTGGCTTTTTCTTAACCTTTGTGTGGAATTCCCATTCAGAAGATAAGAAAGCATATATGTTTTGAATCCTTTATTTTAGGGTTGTAAGTACATTTTTCCAGTACTTGATGCCATGAAAATGTATAGAAGGTTTTAAAAGTAAATTAAAGGATGGGGAGAGGGTTGTAAGATGTATTGAAAGAAGGTAATTCCAATAAATTACACAGCTAGCAGACCGACTCCATTTGTTGTCTTCAGTGTTCATTCAGTCTGTATCTATAGTTTTATCAGAATATAAATGTATTCATTTAGTGGAGACTGTATGTTAAATGTACTGCAGTTACAGGTTGTGAAACTGTGTAGTATAGGTAAAGTATAAATTCCTTATTTTTGTACAGCAGAACTTTAGCATTAGCACAATGTAGAATATACTAGATGTTCAAAATTGCACAATAAAGGAACTTGGCAAACCAAATCTGAGATCTTCGCTTCTTATTCAGATATAAGTGTAGATTATTTACTAAATACTAGATGACAAAATGAATTTTGGCTCTAGATTTTGAGGAAATGGCAAGTTTTTGAGGTGTCTGTGGTGTGTGGTGTTGTGTATTTAAAATGTAAGTTTTTAAGTAAACAGTTTAAAGCTTTGTGTTGTAGCATTTAACACTGGTTGAGGGCTAGGCAGTCTTTCCACTGTACCTTGCAAATAATTTACACAGCCTGACTGCAGAATAGAGCTGATGCTTTTTCTAAACACTCACAGCCCTGAAGAACTATTACATGCACAAAAAGTAATTCACAATTGCTGGTTTTAATTTTTTAACTAAAAAGGACTGGATACATGTGGGTTTTAAAAGCTTTTAATGTGCCTTATTTCACTAATGAAATTATAAAATAGAAACTGGTGTGCTCTTTTGTAATTATCATTTAGGGCAAAAACAGAATGCTGGAGTATTTTTTGAAAGTGGTACTGATGAATTCCAACTACTCTTCCAGCTGTGTAAATGCTTATTAAATGAAGAGTAGTGTGCAAGTACATAGGTGCATGTATAGATATATATGCATATATGTACACATTATGGTGTGTATGCTGCAGAATTCACTTCAAGATCAACAGCGCCAAGTCTTAATAATTTGTATCTCTTACAGTTTCCAAGAGCTCATGTTTACAGAGAAACGGATTAGATGCATTTTAAACAATGTGCTTGTTCCTTAAATTTCATAAAATCCCTGTTTAAAGAATGACTCTTCAGGGGCGGTATAGTCTGAAATCTTCTCGGTTCAAATAAAATTGTGTGCTTATGGCCTGGGGGACACACACAACAACAACAAAAGAAAAAAAAATAATCCCAGGCCTAAGAATAAAGTTAAAGAATGGATTTCTTAGCAAACGTGGCTGTGGCTACAATACAGATTCTCTTCACCCAGAAGTTGGAGTGGATCAGCTTTAAATAACTGCCCAATATTCACATATCCCCTGAGTGAGTTGAGGATGGAAAGTTTCTTGAATGTGTTGTCCCTGGCTTTTAATTTGTATGTCATAGTTCTTAAAATTTACGTGTTGCTGTAACGCAGTGGGGTGAAAGTTTTGGCTAATACACATACGGCCATGGGAGTTTTTTCATACGTCTAACATTTGTTTCTTAAAAACATATTATGTGTTCTATGATGGCAATAATATTTTATCCTCTGTTGCAATGATAAAGCTGATGCTAATATCTGCCTCATGCCCAGGGCATTTTGTTGGGAGGATGTTACATCTTCTATTATAGCTAATGTATAGCAGGAAAGCCATTAAATAATTTTTTCCCCCCACTTTTGTTAGGTAGCTCTGTATTTCAAAACCCAATGTGCATGTTAACAGCAGTATATCTTTGTCAAATCTGTTACAGGTTCTTTTTGTTACGGAACCAAACTTAACAATTACCACGTTGAATATGGTCTGTTATCTTTTATATACTTATATTAACAGAAGTTAAGCTGACTTTTTATAAAACTGAGTGTTTCAATCTTTTAAAGTTAAATTTGGACTGCACTTACAAAAAAAGTACTTCTGATTCCCAGAGATCATAAAGAAGCAGGGTGAAGGAGTCCCAGACTTAGTCCACGTGATGCGTACGTTAGCAACTGAGAGCATCCCAAACCTCCCACCGGGGGGGGAGTTGGCAAGCAAGTGAGTTCACATCAGTGTAAATGTGGTTTTTGATTTAAATCAAAACTTTACTGTAAGGCCACTCTTAAAAGTGGGGGGAGGGAAGAAGGGTACAGGACAAAAGGTGATCTGTTCTCCAATTTTTATTACTCGGTTGTTCTGAATGAAAAGGACAAGCATAAGAACAGAGTTAACTGAATCACTACTAAAACATCAAACAGTAGTTTTGGGAAGGACTGAGAGTTTTTTAAGGGTGGCCTGAGTGTCTGTGTTTTGTAATTAACTGGGTTTTCTGGGTGGGAGGTTTACATTTGAAGATGCAAAAATAATGCACTGACTTTAGTTACTAGTTACTTGGATAATGTAGTTCTACACTTTAACAAGTGGTATTTACATGATGTTTTGCTTGGCAGTTTTCTTGTCTGTAGCTAAAGCAGCATTGTAATTGCTTGAAAGTTTGCTTTTGTATCTCTCCTTCTGACAAATCTGAAAACTAGATAGTCTATCAAAAAAGAAAAGTGGGAAGTTAAACTTACAGCTTTATATAGGCTGGCTTTGTCCTTGAAGAGTTCAGTGTTGATGCTCTGTGGCTTCTCAAATTGATGTTCAGTCTTTAAGGAAGCAATGCGCTTAGCTCCTTTGCATGCCAAACCAAGTGCTTTTTGGTTGAATAGTTTGTTCATGAACCTGTGCTGTGTGATTGGGCACATACGGTACAGACTATATTTTTAACCTTTCAGAGCATGATTTTTGTACTGTTACACCAAAACATCAAGACTCTAGGTATGTAACTGAAATCTACTTTGGCTAGCAGTAGCATCGTGATCCTGAGGAAGAGCTGAAGTGACTGACTTCTGTGGGATTTTGTGTCTTAGTCACGCTAGTTTGAATAGGGATTGATAGAAGTATGGATTTAATTGGATCTTAGTGTAACTCAGAGCACTACTGCCAGTTTGGAAGGAAAATAATGCTTTTCAAGAATCCTGCCTTTATTTAGAATCAAAGATACCCATTTCTTGAAAGATAAGGGAAGCTTTCCAGTTCGTATGTGCAACGTACTTTGTGTGTAATTGCTTGTTTTTATTGCTTTAGATTCAACCTCTCCTATTGTGCCCTATAATCACTCCCTAGGTTCACTATGGTGTTTATGCTGCTGCATGGTAGTTCCTGACTTTTCAGTGTTACAGGATGATTATAAAACCTATCATCTACTTTTTTTTTCTTCTAATGCACTCCTTTGCGATTCCTATGCATGCTTTCATGAGCAGTTAAAAGGTTGTTCTTTGAAGCCTGTTTTGTATGGCACTTCACTTGTAGTCTGCTACTTCATCATACTTGATTCTGCAGAAGGGGATCTGGAAGAATGTTGCTTTTAAAGGCCAATCTATCATTCGTGCCTTTTACTCCCCTCTTTCCTTCCTGCTCCCCCTCCAAAGCTGTTTCCTTATATGTTGGGTAAGGCAAAGGCTGCTGCTTCCTTCAGCCTCACATTGGCTCTTTTTTTTTTTGAATATCAGTTTTCAAGAAGACTTTCACCCTGTGTTTAAAAAAAAACAACGAAAATGTTGCTCATTTACATGTTGCTTGCAATTTTTCTATTAATATTTTATCAGTGTATTGTCTCTCAATATTAGAAAAGGTGAGAATCCCAGAGATGAAAGTTAATTACAAGCTGTCTTAAATATGCTAAGCAGATTTTTTTTTTTTAAGGAGGAAACTGTCAAGATGCTTGAATCGATTTTTTTCATATTTTTTCCAGAAAAAATACTTTCCAATCTGAAGATACAATATGTATAACTGCTATTTGCAGATTAAATTTCTTGGAGAAAAGTTGCAGGAGAGTATTGGACATATTATTGTAAGAGTATTGCTTCAGAAATAATTTTTCCAGGTTTACACATGCAAAGTACATTTCAGAATGTAACACAAACAAAATTGTACTTCAGAATGCAATTTTTGTGCATCTAGAAAATAAAAACCCCACTGTTCCCCTGTGAAAGTGCCATAATACATGAAGTACTACTGCAGTGTTCATCAGACACAAATGACCAGGGCATTCAACATCCATCAAGTTTTCTGACATTCTTTTTCGAAGTCGGAAGATGTAGCACCAAGCAGCACCACAGCTTCAACTGAAAGTCAGATTGTGTTCTGCTGAACTCTGGGTGGTGCTCAGCCTTGTTTTTCTTGAACCTAAAGGTTTTAATTATACAGTAGCTGTGGTCAGTGTTTGATGACACTTAGTGATAACTTGCAGTAAGCTTGGTTCTGTGAATTTAAAACCTTTTAAAGTTTGCATTTTAAATTAAAATTGTACTTGGGGAATTTGACTTAGGAAAAAACAAACAAAACACAATCTTAAAATCTTGTGGGTTTTTTTTGGTCTAGACGGAGTGTGATTGAAGCTGTTTATAACAGACTGAACCCCTACAGGAATGATGATACTGTAAGTATCCTTTCTCATACATTATCTTTCCCCCTACCCCAATTATTTTAGCTGTTTTGTAAAGAAACGTATTGCTAGTTCTTGTTAAAAGACCATTTGCCCCAAAGAAGCAATAGCAACGTTGTTCTCTTTGGACTGGTTTGTAATTGTCTTCTGTTGGCTTCTGCTGATCATAATCTCAGAACTCTCGTATCATTGATTCATTTGTCCCCTGGAATTTTCTTCTTTGAATCCTGCCTGGGTTTCCAAATGGTGCGGTCATGTATATCTTCTTTTCTCTTTTATGGGAGACGTTTTTCCCCAAACATCAGGAAGAAAAATGCTATACTTGTAGGTTAAACAGATTTGTAACAATTTTAAGGATATATTAAGTTTCCAAATGGACTGCATAAGCACTTTTTATTCCTCAGCATAGAGCATCCTACAGCAAGCATACAGTTTACATTCTTGTATGTCAGCGGTCAGAGTGACATGAATCCACCATCAGTGGGGGGAAAAAAACCACCCCAGAACTCTTAAAATATGACCAGTGATCCCAATTTCAATTAAATCACGGGAAACAGTGTTCTATCATTGAAAGTGCTGTACTTCATAAAGTAGTTAAATTGATCCTTTACCTATTAGCAAAATAACTTAGATATGATGTGAAGTGCATCCAGACATAAAGAATTGTGCATTGGCCTTACAGCTGGGCACTAGTTTATTTGGCAGTTTCATTATTTCTTCAGCGTAAAAATTCCTGAATAGTTGCTTGAAGAGGATGCTTTACCTTCAAAATACATTCTGTAGTATGTTACTGTTCTGCAAGTGGTTTTGTTTTGTGATGATGTTGGCAACTTGGATATAGAAATTTGCATGCTGAATAGCTGGCATGCAGCTCCTGCGTTTTTACTCGCTATTGTTCTTATTCTTCATCCTTGCACTTGAAACAAACACAACCATTTTGGTCTTTTCATATAATTGCTTGCCTTTGCTACTTCTGGTCTTCAAGAAAAAACTGGAGGTGGTACTTTTGCAAAGGGTAATTTTAGTGATTTTGGGTTGTGTTTTTTTTCTACACCTCCATGCCAACTGTTCTTCATGGCTTGTAATGAATTCTATGTGCAAGTTTGAATGAAGGGTGCAGAACCTTGGTGCTAAGAAATTGTCATATGTGGCATTGCTAGAGACTTAACCTCTTTTTCTCTTGACGGTATTGGTAAGGCAGTGCTTTTAAGGAGGAGTAATATTTCTGCCTCCCACAGTCTTAGTAATGATTAGGAAGTGTAGGTGTGGAAGCACCAGCAGACACTGTTCTTAAAGCCCATCGTGGCCCTTAGTTACTTAGGGGAAGGTAGCAGGCAACACTGCATCAACCAGACTGCTGTAGAGAAGCAGTTTGCTCTGATGTCTGTGCTACAGACTTAGCTGTTGCTTCACTACCCATCTGTGGTACCACTTCTTAGTTGTGGTGTTACGTACCCAACTGATGAGGCAGTACAAGAAAACTGAATATAGAACAATCTAAGCAAGGGAGAAGGAAACAGACAAAGGCATATGGATTAAACCCCACTAGAATTAAATACTCTATTTGTATTAGGATTTTTTTTAACTAATAGCAAGAATTGGTTAAACATTTTTCAGGGGCGTGGTAGTTGCACAAAATCCACTCTTGCCCGTGGGCCTGAACATACCAAATTCTATGGGTACTCAGTTATTGAATGCATGGTTGTCATGCCATGTAGTGTGGTCGTACAGTTACAATTCAGAGCATGTTATATACGTTTTTCTTCCTCCTTATGGTTTTATTACCATCCAAAATTAGGGTTTCCTGTAGTTGCCCAAACTACACTTCTGTAACCTTAAATTATAGGTGCTACAATTGATCTGAATTATAAGAGTGTCATTTGACGACTGTTTCTTCCTATACAGCAAGGGAGGGCTGAAAACAAAAGATGGCAATGATAATAACAAATGGCATGAGGCACATCCTGCTCTTTTAACACACCTGTGTAATAAGTGCATTTGTTTTGTATTACTTCTAAATACTCTAGGAATGCTTTTGAATAAGGCTCCTAGGGTATTATTTTGAGGATCGATAAGGCTGTTATAAAATATTTGGTTAGACTTTGAAATGCCTTGATACTAATGCTTTGCTAATTAAGCATGTATGTTTTTTAGATACTTCTTAAATGCTATTTCTTAAAGGGTAGAGAAAACAGACTTCTAAAATGATTTAAGTCTTCACCCTTTTCAGTCTGGATTATCCAGAAACCACTGTAACTATGGGCACTCCAGACTTTAAAGGGTTCCTTCTTTTTTCTTTAAGGATTCTGCCTCAACTGATGATATGTGGTAAAACTGCTCATCTGGCTGTGGAGTTCACGTTTCATCCTTCAAATAAAAGTGCAGCCCAACCTCAGTTGACCCTTCTTTACATCCATCCTCAACCTTAAATAAAGAAGGGAATACGCTGTGTTGGTGGGAGTGACTACAGCAGTACAACATCTAGCCCAGGAACTGATCTTTTTTGTAAAACAGACTTCTGTAAACGTGATTTCAAACCATAATTCATGTTGTAAATCAGACTCCAGCAATTTATGTTGTATGATTTTGTTTTTGTAAAGTGCAATTGTCTGTGTACAAAATGCTCATATTTAATTATGAACTGCTTTAAATCACTATAAAGGTTAGAAGAAATGTTTGGCTTGTGTGATGCAACAATATATATCCCTTCAAATTCATGTTGTGGTTTTGGATTGCAAGGAGCAGCAGCCTAGCCAGCTAGGTGCTCAAGAGGTGCACAAAACTGTAAAGATAACTTTTTGGTTTATATGAAAGCTGAAGTTGTGGGCAACTTACTAGAAATTACAGTGTGTGAATTTGCTTGGCAATGGAAAAATAACTAAGAGTAGTGCACGTTCTTCAACAAATGTCTGTCGTTTTCTTGGACACTCTCCTGCTCTCACATTGAGTTAAAGGGAGTTCTGATTTTGACTTCAGCGGGAGTTAAATCACGCCCTATTTATAGTATCATGTTCATATGTGTATGAACCTTGGGATTAGAATGCCTTGATTCTTTGCGCCTCTTTTTTCATTAACCCTTACCTGAAACTACTAATCACTGAGCACGAACAGGCAGCTTTCTACATATCGTAGGAGTCTGCAGCATTTTTACAATCCTGATTGGTTCGGTCTGCTGCTGTTCCAAGTAAAATACTTTGGATTCCATTTTATCAATAAAGCTTGATTTAACAAACAGGACATTTATCCATAAATGTGTAATTCCTTTTTTCCTGCCTTTTAAAATGTCAGTGCCATTGTAAATGATACTTGTGCAAGAATATTTTTATTAATTGGTAGCCCATTTTTAAAATGGGAAGGATTTTGATTATTGCCCAAGACATAGCCATATGCTAGAGGATGATGTGGGATTAATCCGTTACCCTATTTTTTACAAGTGTGGGATTTTTCAGGCTTTTTGGTGTTTTATTTTTTTTCTCCCCACTGAAGATGTGCATTGGTTTGAATTTGCCTACTGTTTGATAAAAATACATTTGTCAAAGCCTGACAATCTTTAACATTTTATGGTGTGTGTTTTTAATTGACCCACTTACTTAGAATGAGAGACTAGTGGTTAAACAGTATTTGTGATTTGAGATATAGCATGTTGACAATATTTAACTGTTTGTTGTTTAAAATTCTAATTTAAAATTTTATAAGATAATAAACTAATTTGATTTAAGCTTAGCTTTCTCCCATTGAGCATACAAAAATTAAGTTTTCAAGTCAGTCGTGTTTGCAAAACTGCTGTTTTGTGCACCTTGTATTGTCTTTTTGGTTGAGAATATTGTATTTAATATGTAGTTTACTCATTTAGTAGGCAGATTCCCCAAAAGGAAAATCAGTACAACAAGTAATTGTAACATTTACTGCAGTTAAACAGAATCAAAACGTGGTGTATAATTACTTTTTGATAGGAAAATGTAGTACAATGCATTTTGCTCTATTTGTCTTTCCCTAACTTTGAAATATACATATTTGTATATATAGCCTTAAAATTAATGCAGAGTTAGGGAACACTGAACAGTGAAAAAGTAACTTATAGTGTCTTGGAACTAAGTATAGTATATACCAGCAAACTTTCTTTTATCCCTCTTGTCTATGTGGGGTGCTTAAACGTAACTTCATTGTATTCAGTTTGTAATCTGTTCAAGCATGAATGAAGAAAACATAAGCACTATTTGTATTTATAAATTTATAGCAATTTTTGCTTAAAGAACCAGTTCCTTACCTACCTATGAATAAATGTTTAAAATGTCTAATTTTGTTGTAGAGTGCAAAACTATAATAATGTTAAGTTGTAGCTTCACAGGCACCTAATTAACAAGCGTATTTAATAATACATGGCGTATTAGTGCAAAAAGCTAAACTTAACTTAGGAGTAGGCAGATACAATTCTGTCCTTTTGCATAGAGACTGAAGTTTGGTTTTGGAAATGGCAAAACCTTGAACTGGACTGTGGAACCTCTGAGTTTTAAACTTTAAAAAATTGGAAGCAAAACTGTGGTGTGAAAAGCCATACTTCAAACCATAATCACTTAAACTGTCTCAGTGACAATGATGTATTTGAAGCCTCTTCTAACGAGGTCTCCTAAAGGTTACAAAGGAAATAATTCTGCTATTGCTGCAGGCGATGTAACTAGGTTTGAGGGTAGCAGAAGAAAGCCCGTTTCAGGCCTTTCTCTCTCCCACCGATGTTCAGCATTTTGATGAGGTCAGAGCACTGAATCTATTATGTATGCATAAACACTGCCATTTTAGATAAAGATTTTGATTACAAAATTTACAAACTAAGTATATAAAGCATCCTAGAAAAGAGGCAAGCTGTACTTTTCACTGCTCTGAAAAGGAAAAGGCACTTTTGCACCTTTGTGCATCTCCTTCTTGCACCAGAAACTTCTTTTTAAATGCTAAAAACATTAGCACCTCAGGGGCAAGGCAGCTTTTTTTTTTTTTTTTTGGAAGTATTGTGTGCTATTTATTTCCCTCTTGGAAAAAGATTCTTGTGTGACAAAAATGAAAATTGTGATGTTAAAAGATGTATTTTGAAATACATGTTCAAATAGGATGGTCCCAATTTGCTTGTTTTTAAAAAGAAATTACATTTGTAAAGCTAATTTTCTTCGTATGCCATGCAACTTTGTTTTCCTTCTACTTTTGACAGCTTCACTGGCTTCAGTTTCTGTGAGTTTTGTTATAGTCAGATTAAATGTTTCACTGATCGTTCTGGGAGAATACCTGTACTGCTTTATAGACAACTGTTTCAAGTAATTCTCACTAATTCAGCATTGAAATATGTTCAAGACAGAGGCTTCAAAAGTGCAATTTAAAACCAATGTTGGATTAACTAAATGCAATTGCATTAACTGGGGTCCTAGATTTGCAAGGCTTTGTAAATCCATTGTATCAATGGAGTCCCCGATACATGTGGTGGGGCAGAAATGTGTAGATCCCAGGCAACTTATGAAGCCAGAGCCTCTCAGCTGGCTTGATCTTACCTAGCCAGGAGCAGCACCACAAAGACCTCTGTGTGTGGCCATCGTTCATTTTAATCTTCCAGTGGAAGTGAGAATTGAAGAGAGAGATTTCATCTGCTTGTCATTACACTGCTGAGTTGCAGTAATCCTAGGTTGTGTCATATAGCAAGGTGCCCGATGAATATTAAGCAGCAGATGAATAATGGTAGCACTTACCTTGATAGTTCCTGCAGGTGCCAAAGCTAATCACTTTAACATGTACTTATGGTAAAATGACTTCAGCATCCATTAAATTGTTTATTGCAAAGCTGGTGCTGTCTCAACTCTATAGGTTAGACTGAGCTATTTTGTTCAGTTCCAGAATTGAAAATGTAAAAAGGTGATTTAACAGAATTAGGGAAGTTTTCACTTCAGTTGATTCCTCGATAAGAATCCTGACTTAATTTGATACACTGGGTTAGGGTGGACTTCATATTGCGTTTCATTTTTAGTGATTTATGAGCTAAGGATACGGTTTCATGTTCTGCTTCTGTCAAGACTAAACTGGTTGCTAGAAGTTTGCTCCTACTGGCATTGTGCCAGCACTCATGCTTATGTGGCCGTGCAGTTAGGAGGAAGGAAAAAAATGTGTACTCTCTGGCCTGGGTAAGTTGATAATCCAGCTATGGGGTGCTGGTACTAGGGCAAGATGGAGAGTGGGGAGGCGGGACTGAGAACGAAGAAATGGTTGCATCACCGTCCTGCCACAGTTTGGGAAACCACACACTAAACCAGATAAATGAGTGACCTGTGTAGGGAGCATCAAAGCCTTTGCAGATCATTCTCAGCTCTATAGCAGACAAAACATTTTGCTTTGGGAAACATTCTTTTTCTTAAAATGAATCACGAGACTTTGGTTTTAATGTTGTCTTGTGTACGAGTTCCATGCTGACAAGGCTATTTGCTTTCTCTAGGTGTATGTAGCTCTGTCCTGTGGGATAGACAGCATGGCTGCCGCAATTAGGTTAATGATAGGGTCGTTACAATTTACCTTATTTCAGTGTACATCAGGTTTTCATCATGCTGAGATGTTCTCCTTCATCTCTACCTGCACCTTCTTGAATTGCTTTTATGCACAAATGACTTGGTATATTTAAATTTCTTGATATTTAAAGTTGGCCATGTCTGAAATGGGCAAACATTTAGTAAAATGTTACCCATTTCCTCATCATTGAGCAAATACGGTATTTTAATGCAAACAAGTACCTTGCATAGGTTCAGAAACAGCAAAGCTGTAGAGCTGTGGAGCTGTACCTGACATTTTTCTGTAGAAAATGCAATTGTTACTCTGTGCTGAGCTTCATAAGATGTGAAAATGTCTCCTAGATAACTAGTATACCTGCTTGTTCCTATCACTGTGTGTGTCCGAGATGATCATAACGAGCCTTTTTGTATCGTTACAGGGTATAAAGTCTCTACTTGGCTGGATAGTGTCTTTTAACTCTTAAAGTGGTAAGAAGAGGCTCCACATGTGAATTTCTAGGGTGCTGTAGTGCATAAAATGAACGTGATTCCTGCTATAAACTGTAAAAACGAGATAAAATTCAAAAGTAACTATCTGGGGCTAAGAACTTTTGGCCGACCTGTCTGAAATATTGATCCAAGAATCCCATCTTTTGCTGAGCTGTTTCTGAGCTGTCTCTGTGGAGTGCTTGCAAAGTCTGCAGGTCTCTGCAGGTCCAAGCTGCACCTTCTGAAGCACTCTGTAGCCTTATTTTGCTTAATGACATTGCTTTGTAAATGAGGTAGCAGCCACTCGCCGGCGCGGCGTTTGTTCACAGAAGTTCAGGAAGCTGTAGGAAAACTTAAAGCTTGTCTTTGTTCTCCTGGACCACTAAATGCTTTCAAGTAGAAAAGAAAAAGAATGTACAACGTGCTAAAAGCTGACTGTATGTTATCTCCCACTGAAAACTTGTTTCTGGAAAATTCTACAAGTATTTCAGCTGTTTACTTAATGCATGGGGAAAAAAATGTGTCTGGAGCTTTAACCTCCTGATTGTGTCAGAGTTGGTGACCTATGGTGACCTAGGCTCTATGCATATTCTTTGCTTTATCTGTGGTTTTATTTGTTGCTCTTTCGAGTAGCAGCAAACCAGATCTTCCCTCCCTGCTCTGCCTCCCCCCGTGTAGACACTCTTGTGAAGTCTTTGCTTCTAAGCCAAGAGAACAGGAGCGGTAATGGTGGCTTAGGAAAGGGGTTTTGGGGGTTGCCTTAAAGGTGGCAACAACAAAAACAAAACCCCTAAGCTTTGCAACCACAAAATTTGGGAAGATGGGCCTAATTTTAAATATGCCTTTTATAGAATTAGTGAAATCAGTTCTATTCTGACAGTGTCAAAACTTCAGTAGAGCTGGGATAAGTCAGATTTCTAGAGTATAGTTTTATTCCTGGTTGGATTTTTATGCTTGTACTGATTCCTGCCCAAATGCTTTTTAAAGCAGCACTATACATCTACTTTTTTCTTCTTTTTTTTGTTCCCCAAAAGAAAAGAAAAATAAACCCAATGGTCCTTAACGATTGTGTAACCAGCCATTTATTTGCAAGGGTGAGTGCTGTGTCAGATAGGAACATTTTCTTTTGAGAGTACTACACCTGCACTTCTCAGCTTGCTCAATCACGAAGCTGAAATTCATTTTTGCTCCCATTCACTCTGAAGAGCTGGTGGGAGCAGGGAGTTTTTACAGCTGAAGTAGACAGGACTCTCGGTATGCATTGTGAGTAAGCCTGCAGAGTTGAAGGAGGTGCTATTGTTGTTTCTTTTGAGAAATATCTTTGGGTAGAAAAAGAGAAAGCTGAGACTGGTGGGTCATAAAACCTCACATACTCTTAGTTCTATCAACGCCTCTGGACTAAGGTCCAGAGTTTAATTGCACTTGAGTTACTGAATTCAGCCCAGTCTGAGCAATGGAAATACTAAGTAGCCGATTTCACTTTCACTGTTAGTATTTCAAGCTGAAGCACAGTATTTTTATTCAAACTACAGGGGAAAATTAAACTGAGATAATCTTGGGAAAATTAGGCATGTACTTAACTTCATATCCTGCTGATATTGATGGAGCTTCACACAGCAGTATATAAAGTTTGCACATGTATTGTTGGAGCCTTAACTGTCCCACTGTCCTTGGAATGAAAAAGAAATGTAATCTTTATTCAGTTTTGGTTTTAAAAAAGATTTCTGAAGCCAAAGGGGAGAAGATGGTAATGTTAAAGCAAAGTGTTAGATTCATTGGAGAGAACAATTCTGTAATTCTTCAAACATGTAACAGTATTTTTTTTTGATCTTTTAAAACATCAGAAGGGCACAGTTTACGAGGTTCAGTCTTTGATGTAGTGCTTTTAGCTGTAAAGAATAAAAAGATGAAACCCAAAATTAGTTACCTGGGATGGAAAAACAAGGAGACCCTAAAAACCTAGGAATAAATGTGCTGAATTTACATGGCATTATGTCCATGTCCAGTGGTGGATCTACTGGAAGGGTCTTCGTTGGTGTTTTTAGGGGAACTTTTTATTCTTGCTGAGTGTTTGATGCCAGGCTGGCAAGTCTGCTGCAGTTCGAAATTTCCAGGCTCTTAAATTGGAAACTGGGCATTATACAATAGAGTCCCCAATACACAAGATGCTGCAATACCTGTTACCGCGTGTTCTTTGGGTTAATGCTGTGCGACCATTTGATGCTGGAATTTGGGATTTCCTATCATACGTTTTATTGCTGATGGTGTGATTCGCACTGCCCTTGAGTACCAAGAGTTAAGTGGCATTTATTAACCAGATCTAACTCTTTGGTGCCAGGAATCTAGTTTTTGGAGTAAGTCCTGAATTATGCAAATGTTCTTGGCAAATTGTGCCAGGTAGTTGGAAAACTAAATGACTAGCAATGAAGGGTTAATACAAGATAAAAGCATAGATCCTCCTAGCCTGGGAATACTGGGTCTTTGAAAAGTGTGATATTTGATTTCCAGGACCAGCTGCTACATAAATCTTTCAAAACAGACATTTTGGTTTCTAGCATCTGTCTTGTTACTAAGACCACGTACAAACATGCTGAATTAGAGAGTTTTCACCTATCTTCTCACAGAATTGACTCCACATTGTAACATGAGTCTCATTTGTAGTGACATGCTGTGCCTGTCTTTTTAGAAAATTAATTACATCTTTATAACTATTTTGTGGAAAGTGTAACGTTTTTTCATTGATGACCTGTATAAATGTGTGTTACGAATGGAGAGATTTAAGCTTGAAAAGCATGTTTGCAGATTACACAGCTTCATTATGGAATTTATAAATTTAACAGAGTAATATACAAGAGCATAACTATTTTCCTTAAGTAGAATGTATAACAATATATAATAAATTATTCTCCACGTAGTTCACCCACTATTTACAGTTTTACACTATTCAAACTGTGTTTACAGAAAGTTCAATAAATGTATATTTTGTACTATGTACAGATTCCTGGTCCCAAAGAAAATGTGTCAACTTAGTTTCTAACTTAACTTTTGAGATTGTACTTTTTTTTTTTTTTTTTTAGTTTGGATTCAGTTGAACAAACTGCATTATGCCTGTCGATGGTGGAGCCTTGCATTGGAGTACATGGGAATTGGAAACTAATCTACAAAAGTGATTCCACTAAATAAAACAGGCAATTACATCATGTGTGTGTATTTGAGTGGTATGCTATATATAACTGGTTTATTATCTGTTTTATTGTCACTGATTTATAAACTTAGCGGGTCTCCTTCAGTTTTCTGATTCAAGCTAGTTATATTAAAATAGAATATTGAATGCTTCTCATTTTTAGTTACAATAATAAAAATCCCCCTTTTCACTGTTTTTCTACTTATATGTTGAAATTCCAAGATGAAGCAGCGTTCACTTGGTTCCAGTCACAGTATTTCCCAGGGGCCCTCTGATCTGGGATTTTCAAGAAAGCTAGGGATTGAGAAGGAACTTTCAGAAGACCATGTCACACAGGAGCAAAATGCATTTGTTTATATCTTCTGCCCTGACTGAGTACTGTCAAATACAGGATAGGCTTTTGTAATATAATTCCTAAGAATTTAAGGATGCTAAAGGCTAAAATAAATCTTTACGCTGGTTTTAGCCTGTATGATTTGGAGGGGAAATTAGCTTATATGTCATCAGTTCACCTTTATCTTCCCTGGAAATCTTTATAGGCAGAGAGCTGGTAAGATTCTGATGTGGACTATACAAATTAAACCAGGGGAGGAGGTGGGAGGGTATTCTGCTGTCACCTGTGACCTGGATTCTCAAGTTTCAGTCCCAACCCTTTAAGGATTAAAAATTGGAACTACTGACTTGTCTAGTAAAATGAGGGAATATTTTCTGTGGATTAAAAAACTGAAATTGCTGTGATATGATTGACTGTTAGCCTCAGTTCACGTTAACAGAGCAGACATGGGAGAGAAAGTATATCCCTTTGCTTTCTAGCTCAAAGTTTATAAAAAGAATGTTCTATCCCATTTAATTGGAAATTTACATTTTAGTGTCTTTTTTCCTTAAAGCCAAAGAATAATATACCTCTAAATAATATTGTTGGTTAATTTCAATGTGTTTTTTTAATCTTGACATAATAAATTTGAATGTCACTGGAGCTGTTCAGATAGAAATATTAAGCTAACTTAAGATGTTCATTGTGGCTGAATTTAATCAAACTGCATTTACATGGGCTAATTTAAGAGGAGGTAGAACCCTGAAGCCCAGTTAAATAGTTTAACTGATTTCAATCTTAAATTTCAGCAATTTTTAAGAATATAGGAGTTTATTCTAACATGATGTTCTGAAGGAATGAAGGTGAATGTGGCAAAGAGTAGCAAGAAAAATTGTTTATACTTACTGATAGAAATAACTCAAGACAGTTATCCCTGCAAATACGCGTACAGGAGATGCTCTGGGCAGTGAATGAATTTGGTGTATGGCTCTCACTTGTGAGCTTGCGGGACTGGAAGTTCATCAATATAACAAGAATTTAATATGAGTAAGTTAATTTGCACTTACCAATTTTAGTGCAAACTTTCCAATGTTTTTACTGAAAGTGGGAGAGCTTAAATTTATCTGCAAACTTTCAAAGATCCTACTTATGAACCACAGCTGTGAAAGATTTATTTTCTTTTTCCAATTAACAACTTTTTCTGGTGTTCATCCTCTGCTTCAAGAAAATGGTTGCTAGCCAGGTTTTTAATCCTATTAAACAGGACTGAAAACTTTGCTGTGAATACCACTTAGACTTGTCTTGAATTAAAAGTTTGCCAAATAGACATTTAAACCAGTGAATGTATTTGTACAGTAGAGCCGATATAAAGTAAATACACTTGGCTATATGTGTTTTCTTGTCTTTCCCTCTACTCCTTAGTAGTAGAAGTGTCTGTGACACTGTCCAGTGTCCTGCCAGATTCTCTTTAGGAAGTATCATGTTGCCAAAGCTGCATCATGGCTTTTCCCCTTTACTCTGAAATAGTATGTCAAAGTTTGCTGCTGGGTCATGAATAGCAGGTATCACTTGGTGTGAACAATCACCTTCTCTGACACTTGAATCCTGTCACATAAGCTATAAGAAGGTACAGGATAAAACAGCTTTGTATGATACATTTAAATGAGATAATTCAAGATACGTTACAAGCATTTTTTAAAAAAAAAAAAAAAGGCACCAGAGGAAACAAGCTTTTCAGGTCTGTTTAAAAACAGTAACCTGGGGAGTCCCTAGACTAAGATCTAGACTAAGACAGTAGGAACAGGGTATTTTGACATGGCTGTCCTCCAGGTCTTTTGTAGCTGGGCTTTTCTTTTCTGCATTTCCTACTTAGGCAAATTACTTTTTCCAAAAGTCCAGAAGCCTTTTGAAGTACTCCATTAGAAGAGTAATGTATTGGTTTTTTAGTGCTCACCCCTGCCATGGATATAGTGGCAGTCTGTTACCTAAAGAACATGAAGTGACACAATCGGCTTAAATCAGTCTTAATCCTAATGTGTTTTACTTCATGTTACAAGTATCCTAAAGTGTGCCCTTCAGAGTGGTTTTGGATTTTTCTGCTGTTGTATGTGGGTTTTTTTTTACTTGGCGCTTTTTAATGCTCACTATCAGCTATCTTAGAAGACTGTACAATTGGAATATGAAAGTGAGTGAAGTCACCCTCCAGTTGATTGTTATTGACTTCCAGTAATGAACTGGAGACTAGCGGGATATCAGCAAATCAGTTTCAGGGGGAAAAAAAACCCAAAATAGAAGGCCGATTTTAGAAGGCTTCTACTGAAAATAATAGCAATGAAATGTACAGCATGAACTGAAATAACATAAATTTTTAATTACAGAAATATATTAGCTTAATGTTTTTACACTCTTAAAATGTACAGGAGTTTCATGATGAAAAATTTATTGTTCTGTTAGGAAACACTAATAGGTGGCCAGCCTAACAGGCAGAACCTTGCCCTGGTTTCAGGAGTAAAGCTGAGTGTGAGGGTCTTAATTTACCTGCATCCAAAAACCTCAGCACAGGCATGAGTTCAGTGCTAGAAGGAAACTGCTCCAGGCCACAGCCCAGCTTTTATTATCTAATACCCAATAAAAGTGATTCATATTAAAATTTGATAAGGAGCTGTACTCACCTTAGCACCTTGATTCTAGGTAGGTTGTAACCTTTAGCCCAATTTTTATATTCCCTGTGTACACAAATCTGTTGGGTCTTGTTCTGTGGTTGGTTCTTGCTTTGCATGCAGTGAAGCACATGCCTTCTGCCACCTCTCACATACACCCAATCCCTTTGATTTTTCTTTCTTAATCATCTCTTTTTGGCCTGAAGCTTTCAGACTGTTCTGTAAAAGTCTGCAAATCTTCCAGATGTTGTTGTATTCCCTCTTGCATCTTCTGTATGTTTTCTACGTTTTCTCATATTAGGAAAGAAGTACGTTTTCTTTCTACAGCACCTGGTCTAATACGGTTTCACGCTCTTAGGTGAACTGCTAAAACTCAAAACTCTTTCTAGCATATCTGCAGGCAGCTTGTTCATGGTGTAGTGTGAATACCTTCTCTCGGCTTATCTGACTGCAAGTAGGCATTTAGTCCATTCCCACTCGGTAGGTCCCACATTGTCAGAGCCCTGTGGCATATGCTGAATATTCTGTCCCACCTGAAACCAGTGACCTTCTCACATACTTAAAAATAAGATCATTTATATGTTTTTATGGCACTCGACACACAAATAATTTCCTCTAATGTTGCTATGGATTCTTCTGAAAGAAGAAAGTGAAACAAAGGAAGACACAATTCGGTGATCTCCATTAGCCACAGCAGTGAAAATTAATGGACTTACTTTTGACCCTTTTTAATTTTTTTGACTTCAGTATTGCTTCACTTCAAAGGATATTTGCACGGTTGGCTGGAAAACGTGTTTAATCTAGTGAACTGGTTCTGGTATATCATGTTCTCTATGTTTTTAAGTAATGTAATCCCTGTACTGCAATACACGAGTTTCTAAGAAGTAGTGGTCCCAAACCTTATTCCCAGTTCAGAGAATCACAGACGCTTTTAGGTTGGAGAAGGCCTTTAAGATCACCGAGTCCAACCGCAAACCCAGCACTGCCAAGTCCACCAATAAGCCATGCTGCGGTGCGCCACGTCTGCGCGTCTTTTAACTACCTCCAGGGATGGTGCCTCCACCACTTCCCTGGGCAGCCTCCTCCAGTGCTTGACAACCGTTTTGGTGAAGAAATCTTTCCCAGTATCAATCTAAACGTCCCCTGGTGCAACCTGGGGCCTTTTCCTCTTGTCCTAGCGCTTGTTACGTGGGACAAGAGACCGACATGCACCTCGCCACAACCTCCTTTCAGGCAGCTGCAGAGAGCGCTAAGGTCTCCCCTCAGCCTCCTTTTCTCCAGGCTCAACACCCCAGTTCCCTCAGCCGCTCCTCGTCAGACTTGAGCTCCAGAACCTTCACCAGCTTCGCTGCTCATCTTTGGACGCGCTCCAGCACCTCAGTATTTTTCTTGTAGTGAGGGGCCCAAAACTGATTGCGCTGCTCGAGGTGCGGCCTCAGCAGTGCCGAGCACAGGGGGACCATCATTCCCTAGCCCTGCTGGCCGCACTATTTCTGACACAGGCCAGGGCGCTCTTGGCCTTCCTGGCCACCTGGCCACACTGCTGGCTCATATGCAGCCGGCCGCTGACCAACACCCCCAGGTCCTTTTCCTCCAGGCAGCTTCCCAGCCACTCTGCCCCAGGCCTGTAGGGTGGCGTGGGGTTGCTGTGGCCCGAGTGCAGGGCCTGGCACTGAGCCTTGTTGAACCTCATGGAATTGGCTTTGGACATCAACCCAGCCTGTCCACACCCCCCTGCAGAGCCTTTCTGTCTTCAAGCAGATGAACGCTCCTGCCCAGCTTGCTGTCGCCTGCAAACTTACTGAGGGAGCACTCAAGGCCCCCGTCCAGATCGTCGAGAAAGAGATTAAACAGAACTGGCCCTGGGACTGAGCCCTGGGGAACACCGCTTGTGGCTGGCCACCAGCTGGATTTAACTCCTTTCGCTACCACTCCTTAGGCCTGGCCACCCAGCCAGCTTTTGGCCCCGCAAAGAGTGCAGCCGTCCAAGCCATAAGCAGCTCGTTTCTCAGCAGAATGCTGTGGGAAATGGCGTCAAAGGCTTGTCAGACGCTCACAGCTTTTGACCCAGGCGGCTCCCTTGGTGCTGACCACTGTGCTTGTGGTCGAGGGTGTGCTCTTGGTGCCTTTGGGACAGCAGCGGGTGCGGGGTGGTATATCTCCCGATATCCTGGTGGCGGGACGGGGCCTCTCCACGGCAGGATCTCTGTGCTGCTGTGCCACTGCGAGAGGACATTGCTTCCAAAGAGATGTTTCCCAAGGGGCATGACGGGGTGCGGGTGGACGTTCCCCAGCAGGCAACTCCCGCTGCCGAGAGAGCACCGTCTTCTCCATGTCCAGCATGTTCACTTCTGCGGTACCAGCTCCCTGGGGAGTGTCTGGCACGGGCAGATTCTCCAGCCGGACCCCAGTGAACACGTGGAGGCACATCAGCGGTGCCTCCCGCTTGGTCCCTGCCCAGCCGCAGCTGCCAGGGAGTTTCTGAGCCCGTGTGGCATTGCCACCGTGGCCGTGAAAGTGTGAAGGGGAAGCAGGGTGACTATCATCTTTGCAGCCACTGTGGTCTTCAGCGGCCGCTGCGCTGGGATAGACCACTGAGAGGAGGATGCTGCCGCTCTCGTCAGAGGGCCGCTGTGCAGGCATTTCCCTTCCGTTTCGGTGTCCCGCATTCTGCCCTCTCCTGCCCTGCAGTATGAGGTCAGGTGAATGTCCCCAGCTCCCAAGAGACGCAGCTTCTCAAGGGTAGATCCACGATGATGGAAGCCAAAACCTTGAGCCCCAGCTACGCAGCCAGGCACTCTTCTATTCAGCATGTCTCCTCCTTGCTGAAGCCCCTCCTCTGCCTGGGAGGATGGAGGAGAACACCACCTGCGCTCCTGATTCTTTTAGCATTGCTCCGCGGGGCTACAGTTTGATTTGATGGTCCTCAGCTGCCTCGTCACAGCATCACTAGACCTTACATTGCATAGTAGGAGTGGACGATAACCTGTAGGCTTCAGCAGGCTTGGCAGCCTCTCGGTGATGTCACGACTGTGAACTCCTGGTGGGCAGCAAGCTTCTCTAGAGAAACTGTCTGGGCAGCAGACAGGTGCTTCGGTGCCTCTCAGGACAGACGCTCCAGCTGCTAATACTTAGGCGCTTTCCTGGTGGCACTGGTTCTGATGCAGGTGGCTGGGTGGGTGGCTCAACTTGGCCTCCTGGACTTCTCCTGGATCCTGTCCCTTACTCACGTGCTCTGAATGCCCCAATCGCAGACTACCATGCCTGCCTCCGAGCCCCTCTAACACCTCTGTGAAACCCCCCCGTTGCCTGGCAGCACTGATAAGTAACCGTAGCGAGACCAGCTCCAGGGTCGTTTACATCAAGAACGCGGCAGGTGGGACGTGATGCCACGTGATGCCATAGAATTGCAGCTGCTTTGCAAAATAATAGTATCTCTGAGTTAAAGAGGGATTGGTCAAATCATGTTGAGGTCTGAGAACCTCGTGTAAAGCCGTGTTCGGGGTGCCCCAGTTTGAATGGGACACCTCATGCACACGAGTAAAGAATTACTCTTGTAAGTCCATACTTTGCCTCCCGGCCTCTCTCCTGGCTTGGCCTGGGCCAGTTGTGAAAGTTTCCTAATGCTTCCCATGATCCAAAGTGGCTGTGGGGACAGCCAGCACCGCCCGACTCTCCCAAGACCTGCTGCCTTCTGGCCTGGCCCTCCCACATGCAGCCCAAGGGTGGGTTTCTGTTGCTTTTAATTCTTTTTTTCTTTCCTTATTTGAAAACCACCAAGATAAAAAGGGAGTATCTCCTGCCATGTGCCCACTCACACCACATGCTGGAGGTAAACAGAATGACAAAATTGTGCTGTAGCACACTGCCCTGTATGAAGATTGCTGGGGTCTGTAGTGGGTCTGCAGACGAGCTAGTTGCTTTAAAGACTTAGCCGTGTACCTTTCAGACAGCCCCAAATTGTCAGGTATGTAAACAGGATGTGAAGAACCGGAACTTAGAACCGTAGCATACGGGCACCTACAGCAACAGCAAATAGCAAACAAGAAGGACACAGAAAGCCTGTCAGGGTCTGACACATGTACTATCGAAGATATTTATATACAATTTATATAAACAATAAAAGGCATTTTTCCATTTTGTCCGAACCCAGCCACGTAGGCATAGTGTTTCTCAGTCTGCCTCCACTTGCGTCACCACCTAAGTTCCACCGCAACGGTGTTTCTTCGTGCTTAACTTCATGAAAAGTGCTGCTGCATGCACTCTCGCGTGGCCTCATCCAGCTCCTCACCAAGGCTCCTTGCATCGGTCCCTTCCGCTGCATCGGGCCCCGCGCCCCACAGTGCGCTTTTGCTGTGGAGGAAAGGTGCGGCAGCAATTGCCGTTGCAAACAGAGCAGTGTGTTGTGCGTGTCCGATGCGCTCCGTTGTGCAGCACCAGCTCTCCGGGGAGTGTCTTGAGGACTGGCCCTGTGCATGAAGAACTGAACCTCTCCCATAGCACAGCTCGCTGGCTGCGTCCTGCTGCTGGCAACAGTGGCCTCTGCCTACCTGATGCTCAGGAAGATGTCCGTGTCATCCTGCTGCAACCCAAACATCATGTCAGTCAGGAGGGCAGCTTTGGAACCGGACATCAGCCGGACCTTGCAGGAGCGCCTGGAGGGCAGCACTGTCAGACCGCAGTGTTCCGACTTAGGCAAACGCTGCCAGGCTGCTTTTAGCAATATCTGGAACCAGCGGGTGGTTTCCTCCATGTCCAGGTAGGGGCCAGTGCAGAGGGTGCCTAGGAGGCTGGCACCCTGATTTTCCATCAGCTCCTCCTTGGGGTGGTGGATGAAGCACAGCGCGCCCTCCACCAGCTGCTCCTGCCCGCATGTGCACTTCAGCTCTACGCGGAGCATGGGGTTCCTCAGCAGCTCCCCCTCTGCGGTGCCCCTCTCCATGTGGAAGGCATGTCCTTGGGGGCGCTCCAGGGGCACGAGCAAGCGGTAGACAGCGTAAGTGTTGTGGGGAATCCAGTCTTGTAAGGCAATGCCCACACTGATGGCTGGCTTCAGTCGTGGCACGAAACTGGTCCTGGAGAGTTTTTGGCAGACACAGAGCATTCATCAGCTGCTGCAGCATCACAGACCGTTTCGGGGGGCACTTGGTCGAAACTTGCCACATCCAGCGCAACACTGGGTTTCTCTTCTTGGTCCTCCTTACACGCCTTGTTTTGGGAGCTGCCCTCCTTGCTGCTGCTCTCTGGCTCATGGCTGCTTTTGCTGGGACAGCACCACAGCACTAAGCACAGGACCAGGGGTGCAACAATGGCCCATAACAACCAGTGCTGCCAGGCAGCCGAGAGCAGGGCTCCGCAGGTAAAGCCGCTCTTCTGCTCCAGCTCCTGCAGCAGCCGAGACATCTCCTGGTTCAGCTGCTGGGCACGCTGCTGCATGCGCTCATGCATGGCATCATCCAGCTCATCACCAACCATCTGTGGCTGGATGAGGCTTACTACCAACCAATAGAAGAATGTTGCAGCCATGGCCTGCAGGAGGAGAGAGAGAAGGGCTTCAGTGGGGCTGGGCAGGAGGGAGCTGGCTGTGGGAGCCGCAGGGAGCTGGGGGCAGGCAGGAGAGGGGGTGAGCCAGCTGGGAGGCAGCAAGGCCTGCGCCCAGCCCCAGCACCCGGGCGTCCCCATGCCCTGCCCAAGGCGCTCCCGCCAGCGGCTGGGCCCTCGATGCAGGGTGAAATAACTAAAACTTTGCACCCCGTAGTAGCAAACCCATATATGCTTTTAACAAAATTAAGGATAACTTGATTTGGGTTACAGTGTTAGACTTAAAAGATGCCTTTTTCTGTCTACCCCGAGCTCAGGAAAGTCAAAAGCTTTTTGCTTTTGAATGGGAGTCTCTCAACAGAGGGAGAAAGATGCAGCTAAGCTGGACGGTTTTACCACAGGGATTTAAAAATAGTCCCACTTTGTTTGGTAACCAACTAGCCAAAGAATTGGAACAATGGCAACAGCCACTGGGAGATGGCGTTCTTCTACAATCTGGAGATGACTTATTAATAGCGACCGAAACAGAAGAAGAATGTGTACAACGGACGATCTCTCTTGTAAACTTCTTGGGTTTAAGTGGCTATAGAGTCTCCCAACAGAAAGCACAGCTGGTGCAAGAAAAAGCGGCATACCTGGGATACGAAGTCTCCGCTGGGCAACGCTCCCTGGGAAGAACAAGGAAGGAGGCTGTCTGCCAGACACCCAGACTGGAAACGGTGAGAGATCTACGAACCTTTCTAGGAACGACAGGTTCGTGTCGTCTATGGCTATATCAGTATGGACTACCTGCAAAGCCTTTATGTGATCCGCTGAGCACAACCCGAATCAACGTAACATGGACTCCCGAGGCAGACAAAGCATTCAAGGCTGAAATGAGAAGGCAGGGTGAGAGCCCACCCGCGGGGGCCAGCCTTTCTCCCCCAGCCCTCGTCCAGCCCAGCCTCCCGCCACGTGTGCACTCACGGCTGGCCCAGGCCTGCTGCCGCCCCTGGTAACTGTCCCCATTGTGACATCTGACATCCCAGGCCTGCTGGCGCCCCTGGTAACTGTCCCCATTGTGACATCTGACATCACCAGAGCGCATCACAGGCACGGCCACCGGCCAGCCCGGCCTTTGGCCCCAGCCCGCCTCAGCGGCTCACAGCTGCCCTGGTGTACTCCTTGAGGCTGGGCTAGAGTTAATTTCCTTCACAGCCGCTTGCCATGTGATACGCACGCTGCTATAGTTTGGACGTATTGTCATATAGAATCAGAGAGTCGTTTAGGTTGGAGAAGGCCTTTAAGATCACCGAGTCCAACCGCAAACCCAGCACTGCCAAGTCCACCAATAAGCCATGCTGCAGTGCGCCACGTCTACGCGTCTTTTAACTACCTCCAGGGATGGTGCCTCCACCACTTCCCTGGGCAGCCTCCCCCAGTGCTTGACAACCGTTTTGGTGAAGAAATCTTTCCCAGTATCAATCTAAACGTCCCCTGGTGCAACCTGGGGCCTTTTCCTCTTGTCCTAGCGCTTGTTACGTGGGACAAGAGACCGACATGCACCTCGCCACAACCTCCTTTCAGGCAGCTGCAGAGAGCGCTAAGGTCTCCCCTCAGCCTCCTTTTCTCCAGGCTCAACACCCCAGTTCCCTCAGCCGCTCCTCGTCACACTTGTGCTCCAGAACCTTCACCAGCTTCGCTGCTCATCTTTGGACGCGCTCCAGCACCTCAGTATTTTTCTTGTAGTGAGGGGCCCAAAACTGATCGCGCTGCTCGAGGTGCGGCCTCAGCAGTGCCGAGCACAGGGGGACCATCATTCCCTAGCCCTGCTGGCCGCACTATTTCTGACACAGGCCAGGGCGCTCTTGGCCTTCCTGGCCACCTGGCCACACTGCTGGCTCATATGCAGCCGGCCGCTGACCAACACCCCCAGGGCCTTTTCCTCCAGGCAGCTTCCCAGCCACTCTGCCCCAGGCCTGTAGGGTGGCGTGGGGTTGCTGTGGCCCGAGTGCAGGGCCTGGCACTGAGCCTTGTTGAACCTCATGGAATTGGCTTTGGACATCAACCCAGCCTGTCCACACCCCCCTGCAGAGCCTTTCTGTCTTCAAGCAGATGAACGCTCCTGCCCAGCTTGCTGTCGCCTGCAAACTTACTGAGGGAGCACTCAAGGCCCCCGTCCAGATCGTCGAGAAAGAGATTAAACAGAACTGGCCCTGGGACTGAGCCCTGGGGAACACCGCTTGTGGCTGGCCACCAGCTGGATTTAACTCCTTTCGCTACCACTCCTTAGGCCTGGCCACCCAGCCAGCTTTTGGCCCCGCAAAGAGTGCAGCCGTCCAAGCCATAAGCAGCTCGTTTCTCAGCAGAATGCTGTGGGAAATGGCGTCAAAGGCTTGTCAGACGCTCACAGCTTTTGACCCAGGCGGCTCCCTTGGTGCTGACCACTGTGCTTGTGGTCGAGGGTGTGCTCTTGGTGCCTTTGGGACAGCAGCGGGTGCGGGGTGGTATATCTCCCGATATCCTGGTGGCGGGACGGGGCCTCTCCACGGCAGGATCTCTGTGCTGCTGTGCCACTGCGAGAGGACATTGCTTCCAAAGAGATGTTTCCCAAGGGGCATGACGGGGTGCGGGTGGACGTTCCCCAGCAGGCAACTCCCGCTGCCGAGAGAGCACCGTCTTCTCCATGTCCAGCATGTTCACTTCTGCGGTACCAGCTCCCTGGGGAGTGTCTGGCACGGGCAGATTCTCCAGCCGGACCCCAGTGAACACGTGGAGGCACATCAGCGGTGCCTCCCGCTTGGTCCCTGCCCAGCCGCAGCTGCCAGGGAGTTTCTGAGCCCGTGTGGCATTGCCACCGTGGCCGTGAAAGTGTGAAGGGGAAGCAGGGTGACTATCATCTTTGCAGCCACTGTGGTCTTCAGCGGCCGCTGCGCTGGGATAGACCACTGAGAGGAGGATGCTGCCGCTCTCGTCAGAGGGCCGCTGTGCAGGCATTTCCCTTCCGTTTCGGTGTCCCGCATTCTGCCCTCTCCTGCCCTGCAGTATGAGGTCAGGTGAATGTCCCCAGCTCCCAAGAGACGCAGCTTCTCAAGGGTAGATCCACGATGATGGAAGCCAAAACCTTGAGCCCCAGCTACGCAGCCAGGCACTCTTCTATTCAGCATGTCTCCTCCTTGCTGAAGCCCCTCCTCTGCCTGGGAGGATGGAGGAGAACACCACCTGCGCTCCTGATTCTTTTAGCATTGCTCCGCGGGGCTACAGTTTGATTTGATGGTCCTCAGCTGCCTCGTCACAGCATCACTAGACCTTACATTGCATAGTAGGAGTGGACGATAACCTGTAGGCTTCAGCAGGCTTGGCAGCCTCTCGGTGATGTCACGACTGTGAACTCCTGGTGGGCAGCAAGCTTCTCTAGAGAAACTGTCTGGGCAGCAGACAGGTGCTTCGGTGCCTCTCAGGACAGACGCTCCAGCTGCTAATACTTAGGCGCTTTCCTGGTGGCACTGGTTCTGATGCAGGTGGCTGGGTGGGTGGCTCAACTTGGCCTCCTGGACTTCTCCTGGATCCTGTCCCTTACTCACGTGCTCTGAATGCCCCAATCGCAGACTACCATGCCTGCCTCCGAGCCCCTCTAACACCTCTGTGAAACCCCCCCGTTGCCTGGCAGCACCGATAAGTAACCGTAGCGAGACCAGCTCCAGGGTCGTTTACATCAAGAACGCGGCAGGTGGGACGTGATGCCACGTGATGCCATAGAATTGCAGCTGCTTTGCAAAATAATAGTATCTCTGAGTTAAAGAGGGATTGGTCAAATCATGTTGAGGTCTGAGAACCTCGTGTAAAACCGTGTTCGGGGTGCCCCAGTTTGAATGGGACACCTCATGCGCATGAGTAAAGAATTACTCTTGTAAGTCCATACTTTGCCTCCCGGCCTCTCTCCTGGCTTGGCCTGGGCCAGTTGTGGAAGTTTCCTAATGCTTCCCATGATCCAAAGTGGCTGTGGGGACAGCCAGCACCGCCCGACTCTCCCAAGACCTGCTGCCTTCTGGCCTGGCCCTCCCACAGGCAGCCCAAGGGTGGGTTTCTGTTGCTTTTAATTCTTTTTTTCTTTCCTTATTTGAAAACCCCAAGATAAAAAGGGAGTATCTCCTGCCATGTGCCCACTCACACCACATGCTGGAGGTAAACAGAATGACAAAATTGTGCTGTAGCACACTGCCCTGTATGAAGATTGCTGGGGTCTGTAGTGGGTCTGCAGACGAGCTAGTTGCTTTAAAGACTTAGCCGTGTACCTTTCAGACAGCCCCAAATTGTCAGGTATGTAAACAGGATGTGAAGAACCGGAACTTAGAACCGTAGCATACGGGCACCTACAGCAACAGCAAATAGCAAACAAGAAGGACACAGAAAGCCTGTCAGGGTCTGACACATGTACTATCGAAGATATTTATATACAATTTATATAAACAATAAAAGGCATTTTTCCATTTTGTCCGAACCCAGCCACGTAGGCATAGTGTTTCTCAGTCTGCCTCCACTTGCGTCACCACCTAAGTTCCACCGCAACGGTGTTTCTTCGTGCTTAACTTCATGAAAAGTGCTGCTGCATGCACTCTCGCGTGGCCTCATCCAGCTCCTCACCAAGGCTCCTTGCATCGGTCCCTTCCGCTGCATCGGGCCCCGCGCCCCACAGTGCGCTTTTGCTGTGGAGGAAAGGTGCGGCAGCAATTGCCGTTGCAAACAGAGCAGTGTGTTGTGCGTGTCCGATGCGCTCCGTTGTGCAGCACCAGCTCTCCGGGGAGTGTCTTGAGGACTGGCCCTGTGCATGAAGAACTGAACCTCTCCCATAGCACAGCTCGCTGGCTGCGTCCTGCTGCTGGCAACAGTGGCCTCTGCCTACCTGATGCTCAGGAAGATGTCCGTGTCATCCTGCTGCAACCCAAACATCATGTCAGTCAGGAGGGCAGCTTTGGAACCGGACATCAGCCGGACCTTGCAGGAGCGCCTGGAGGGCAGCACTGTCAGACCGCAGTGTTCCGACTTAGGCAAACGCTGCCAGGCTGCTTTTAGCAATATCTGGAACCAGCGGGTGGTTTCCTCCATGTCCAGGTAGGGGCCAGTGCAGAGGGTGCCTAGGAGGCTGGCACCCTGATTTTCCATCAGCTCCTCCTTGGGGTGGTGGATGAAGCACAGCGCGCCCTCCACCAGCTGCTCCTGCCCGCAGGTGCACTTCAGCTCTACGCGGAGCATGGGGTTCCTCAGCAGCTCCCCCTCTGCGGTGCCCCTCTCCATGTGGAAGGCATGTCCTTGGGGGCGCTCCAGGGGCACGAGCAAGCGGTAGACAGCGTAAGTGTTGTGGGGAATCCAGTCTTGTAAGGCAATGCCCACACTGATGGCTGGCTTCAGTCGTGGCACGAAACTGGTCCTGGAGAGTTTTTGGCAGACACAGAGCATTCATCAGCTGCTGCAGCATCACAGACCGTTTCGGGGGGCACTTGGTCGAAACTTGCCACATCCAGCGCAACACTGGGTTTCTCTTCTTGGTCCTCCTTACACGCCTTGTTTTGGGAGCTGCCCTCCTTGCTGCTGCTCTCTGGCTCATGGCTGCTTTTGCTGGGACAGCACCACAGCACTAAGCACAGGACCAGGGGTGCAACAATGGCCCATAACAACCAGTGCTGCCAGGCAGCCGAGAGCAGGGCTCCGCAGGTAAAGCCGCTCTTCTGCTCCAGCTCCTGCAGCAGCCGAGACATCTCCTGGTTCAGCTGCTGGGCACGCTGCTGCATGCGCTCATGCATGGCATCATCCAGCTCATCACCAACCATCTGTGGCTGGATGAGGCTTACTACCAACCAATAGAAGAATGTTGCAGCCATGGCCTGCAGGAGGAGAGAGAGAAGGGCTTCAGTGGGGCTGGGCAGGAGGGAGCTGGCTGTGGGAGCCGCAGGGAGCTGGGGGCAGGCAGGAGAGGGGGTGAGCCAGCTGGGAGGCAGCAAGGCCTGCGCCCAGCCCCAGCACCCGGGCGTCCCCATGCCCTGCCCAAGGCGCTCCCGCCAGCGGCTGGGCCCTCGATGCAGGGTGAAATAACTAAAACTTTGCACCCCGTAGTAGCAAACCCATATATGCTTTTAACAAAATTAAGGATAACTTGATTTGGGTTACAGTGTTAGACTTAAAAGATGCCTTTTTCTGTCTACCCCGAGCTCAGGAAAGTCAAAAGCTTTTTGCTTTTGAATGGGAGTCTCTCAACAGAGGGAGAAAGATGCAGCTAAGCTGGACGGTTTTACCACAGGGATTTAAAAATAGTCCCACTTTGTTTGGTAACCAACTAGCCAAAGAATTGGAACAATGGCAACAGCCACTGGGAGATGGCGTTCTTCTACAATCTGGAGATGACTTATTAATAGCGACCGAAACAGAAGAAGAATGTGTACAACGGACGATCTCTCTTGTAAACTTCTTGGGTTTAAGTGGCTATAGAGTCTCCCAACAGAAAGCACAGCTGGTGCAAGAAAAAGCGGCATACCTGGGATACGAAGTCTCCGCTGGGCAACGCTCCCTGGGAAGAACAAGGAAGGAGGCTGTCTGCCAGACACCCAGACTGGAAACGGTGAGAGATCTACGAACCTTTCTAGGAACGACAGGTTCGTGTCGTCTATGGCTATATCAGTATGGACTACCTGCAAAGCCTTTATGTGATCCGCTGAGCACAACCCGAATCAACGTAACATGGACTCCCGAGGCAGACAAAGCATTCAAGGCTGAAATGAGAAGGCAGGGTGAGAGCCCACCCGCGGGGGCCAGCCTTTCTCCCCCAGCCCTCGTCCAGCCCAGCCTCCCGCCACGTGTGCACTCACGGCTGGCCCAGGCCTGCTGGCGCCCCTGGTAACTGTCCCCATTGTGACATCTGACATCCCAGGCCTGCTGCCGCCCCTGGTAACTGTCCCCATTGTGACATCTGACATCACCAGAGTGCATCACAGGCACGGCCACCGGCCAGCCCGGCCTTTGGCCCCAGCCCGCCTCAGCGGCTCACAGCTGCCCTGGTGTACTCCTTGAGGCTGGGCTAGAGTTAATTTCCTTCACAGCCGCTTGCCATGTGATACGCACGCTGCTATAGTTTGGACGTATTGTCATATAGAATCAGAGAGTCGTTTAGGTTGGAGAAGGCCTTTAAGATCACCGAGTCCAACCGCAAACCCAGCACTGCCAAGTCCACCAATAAGCCATGCTGCAGTGCGCCACGTCTACGCGTCTTTTAACTACCTCCAGGGATGGTGCCTCCACCACTTCCCTGGGCAGCCTCCCCCAGTGCTTGACAACCGTTTTGGTGAAGAAATCTTTCCCAGTATCAATCTAAACGTCCCCTGGTGCAACCTGGGGCCTTTTCCTCTTGTCCTAGCGCTTGTTACGTGGGACAAGAGACCGACATGCACCTCGCCACAACCTCCTTTCAGGCAGCTGCAGAGAGCGCTAAGGTCTCCCCTCAGCCTCCTTTTCTCCAGGCTCAACACCCCAGTTCCCTCAGCCGCTCCTCGTCACACTTGTGCTCCAGAACCTTCACCAGCTTCGCTGCTCATCTTTGGACGCGCTCCAGCACCTCAGTATTTTTCTTGTAGTGAGGGGCCCAAAACTGATCGCGCTGCTCGAGGTGCGGCCTCAGCAGTGCCGAGCACAGGGGGACCATCATTCCCTAGCCCTGCTGGCCGCACTATTTCTGACACAGGCCAGGGCGCTCTTGGCCTTCCTGGCCACCTGGCCACACTGCTGGCTCATATGCAGCCGGCCGCTGACCAACACCCCCAGGGCCTTTTCCTCCAGGCAGCTTCCCAGCCACTCTGCCCCAGGCCTGTAGGGTGGCGTGGGGTTGCTGTGGCCCGAGTGCAGGGCCTGGCACTGAGCCTTGTTGAACCTCATGGAATTGGCTTTGGACATCAACCCAGCCTGTCCACACCCCCCTGCAGAGCCTTTCTGTCTTCAAGCAGATGAACGCTCCTGCCCAGCTTGCTGTCGCCTGCAAACTTACTGAGGGAGCACTCAAGGCCCCCGTCCAGATCGTCGAGAAAGAGATTAAACAGAACTGGCCCTGGGACTGAGCCCTGGGGAACACCGCTTGTGGCTGGCCACCAGCTGGATTTAACTCCTTTCGCTACCACTCCTTAGGCCTGGCCACCCAGCCAGCTTTTGGCCCCGCAAAGAGTGCAGCCGTCCAAGCCATAAGCAGCTCGTTTCTCAGCAGAATGCTGTGGGAAATGGCGTCAAAGGCTTGTCAGACGCTCACAGCTTTTGACCCAGGCGGCTCCCTTGGTGCTGACCACTGTGCTTGTGGTCGAGGGTGTGCTCTTGGTGCCTTTGGGACAGCAGCGGGTGCGGGGTGGTATATCTCCCGATATCCTGGTGGCGGGACGGGGCCTCTCCACGGCAGGATCTCTGTGCTGCTGTGCCACTGCGAGAGGACATTGCTTCCAAAGAGATGTTTCCCAAGGGGCATGACGGGGTGCGGGTGGACGTTTCCCAGCAGGCAACTCCCGCTGCCGAGAGAGCACCGTCTTCTCCATGTCCAGCATGTTCACTTCTGCGGTACCAGCTCCCTGGGGAGTGTCTGGCACGGGCAGATTCTCCAGCCGGACCCCAGTGAACACGTGGAGGCACATCAGCGGTGCCTCCCGCTTGGTCCCTGCCCAGCCGCAGCTGCCAGGGAGTTTCTGAGCCCGTGTGGCATTGCCACCGTGGCCGTGAAAGTGTGAAGGGGAAGCAGGGTGACTATCATCTTTGCAGCCACTGTGGTCTTCAGCGGCCGCTGCGCTGGGATAGACCACTGAGAGGAGGATGCTGCCGCTCTCGTCAGAGGGCCGCTGTGCAGGCATTTCCCTTCCGTTTCGGTGTCCCGCATTCTGCCCTCTCCTGCCCTGCAGTATGAGGTCAGGTGAATGTCCCCAGCTCCCAAGAGACGCAGCTTCTCAAGGGTAGATCCACGATGATGGAAGCCAAAACCTTGAGCCCCAGCTACGCAGCCAGGCACTCTTCTATTCAGCATGTCTCCTCCTTGCTGAAGCCCCTCCTCTGCCTGGGAGGATGGAGGAGAACACCACCTGCGCTCCTGATTCTTTTAGCATTGCTCCGCGGGGCTACAGTTTGATTTGATGGTCCTCAGCTGCCTCGTCACAGCATCACTAGACCTTACATTGCATAGTAGGAGTGGACGATAACCTGTAGGCTTCAGCAGGCTTGGCAGCCTCTCGGTGATGTCACGACTGTGAACTCCTGGTGGGCAGCAAGCTTCTCTAGAGAAACTGTCTGGGCAGCAGACAGGTGCTTCGGTGCCTCTCAGGACAGACGCTCCAGCTGCTAATACTTAGGCGCTTTCCTGGTGGCACTGGTTCTGATGCAGGTGGCTGGGTGGGTGGCTCAACTTGGCCTCCTGGACTTCTCCTGGATCCTGTCCCTTACTCACGTGCTCTGAATGCCCCAATCGCAGACTACCATGCCTGCCTCCGAGCCCCTCTAACACCTCTGTGAAACCCCCCCGTTGCCTGGCAGCACCGATAAGTAACCGTAGCGAGACCAGCTCCAGGGTCGTTTACATCAAGAACGCGGCAGGTGGGACGTGATGCCACGTGATGCCATAGAATTGCAGCTGCTTTGCAAAATAATAGTATCTCTGAGTTAAAGAGGGATTGGTCAAATCATGTTGAGGTCTGAGAACCTCGTGTAAAGCCGTGTTCGGGGTGCCCCAGTTTGAATGGGACACCTCATGCACACGAGTAAAGAATTACTCTTGTAAGTCCATACTTTGCCTCCCGGCCTCTCTCCTGGCTTGGCCTGGGCCAGTTGTGAAAGTTTCCTAATGCTTCCCATGATCCAAAGTGGCTGTGGGGACAGCCAGCACCGCCCGACTCTCCCAAGACCTGCTGCCTTCTGGCCTGGCCCTCCCACAGGCAGCCCAAGGGTGGGTTTCTGTTGCTTTTAATTCTTTTTTTCTTTCCTTATTTGAAAACCACCAAGATAAAAAGGGAGTATCTCCTGCCATGTGCCCACTCACACCACATGCTGGAGGTAAACAGAATGACAAAATTGTGCTGTAGCACACTGCCCTGTATGAAGATTGCTGGGGTCTGTAGTGGGTCTGCAGACGAGCTAGTTGCTTTAAAGACTTAGCCGTGTACCTTTCAGACAGCCCCAAATTGTCAGGTATGTAAACAGGATGTGAAGAACCGGAACTTAGAACCGTAGCATACGGGCACCTACAGCAACAGCAAATAGCAAACAAGAAGGACACAGAAAGCCTGTCAGGGTCTGACACATGTACTATCGAAGATATTTATATACAATTTATATAAACAATAAAAGGCATTTTTCCATTTTGTCCGAACCCAGCCACGTAGGCATAGTGTTTCTCAGTCTGCCTCCACTTGCGTCACCACCTAAGTTCCACCGCAACGGTGTTTCTTCGTGCTTAACTTCATGAAAAGTGCTGCTGCATGCACTCTCGCGTGGCCTCATCCAGCTCCTCACCAAGGCTCCTTGCATCGGTCCCTTCCGCTGCATCGGGCCCCGCGCCCCACAGTGCGCTTTTGCTGTGGAGGAAAGGTGCGGCAGCAATTGCCGTTGCAAACAGAGCAGTGTGTTGTGCGTGTCCGATGCGCTCCGTTGTGCAGCACCAGCTCTCCGGGGAGTGTCTTGAGGACTGGCCCTGTGCATGAAGAACTGAACCTCTCCCATAGCACAGCTCTCTGGCTGCGTCCTGCTGCTGGCAACAGTGGCCTCTGCCTACCTGATGCTCAGGAAGATGTCCGTGTCATCCTGCTGCAACCCAAACATCATGTCAGTCAGGAGGGCAGCTTTGGAACCGGACATCAGCCGGACCTTGCAGGAGCGCCTGGAGGGCAGCACTGTCAGACCGCAGTGTTCCGACTTAGGCAAACGCTGCCAGGCTGCTTTTAGCAATATCTGGAACCAGCGGGTGGTTTCCTCCATGTCCAGGTAGGGGCCAGTGCAGAGGGTGCCTAGGAGGCTGGCACCCTGATTTTCCATCAGCTCCTCCTTGGGGTGGTGGATGAAGCACAGCGCGCCCTCCACCAGCTGCTCCTGCCCGCATGTGCACTTCAGCTCTACGCGGAGCATGGGGTTCCTCAGCAGCTCCCCCTCTGCGGTGCCCCTCTCCATGTGGAAGGCATGTCCTTGGGGGCGCTCCAGGGGCACGAGCAAGCGGTAGACAGCGTAAGTGTTGTGGGGAATCCAGTCTTGTAAGGCAATGCCCACACTGATGGCTGGCTTCAGTCGTGGCACGAAACTGGTCCTGGAGAGTTTTTGGCAGACACAGAGCATTCATCAGCTGCTGCAGCATCACAGACCGTTTCGGGGGGCACTTGGTCGAAACTTGCCACATCCAGCGCAACACTGGGTTTCTCTTCTTGGTCCTCCTTACACGCCTTGTTTTGGGAGCTGCCCTCCTTGCTGCTGCTCTCTGGCTCATGGCTGCTTTTGCTGGGACAGCACCACAGCACTAAGCACAGGACCAGGGGTGCAACAATGGCCCATAACCACCAGTGCTGCCAGGCAGCCGAGAGCAGGGCTCCCCAGGTAAAGCCGCTCTTCTGCTCCAGCTCCTGCAGCAGCCGAGACATCTCCTGGTTCAGCTGCTGGGCACGCTGCTGCATGCGCTCATGCATGGCATCATCCAGCTCATCACCAACCATCTGTGGCTGGATGAGGCTTACTACCAACCAATAGAAGAATGTTGCAGCCATGGCCTGCAGGAGGAGAGAGAGAAGGGCTTCAGTGGGGCTGGGCAGGAGGGAGCTGGCTGTGGGAGCCGCAGGGAGCTGGGGGCAGGCAGGAGAGGGGGTGAGCCAGCTGGGAGGCAGCAAGGCCTGCGCCCAGCCCCAGCACCCGGGCGTCCCCATGCCCTGCCCAAGGCGCTCCCGCCAGCGGCTGGGCCCTCGATGCAGGGTGAAATAACTAAAACTTTGCACCCCGTAGTAGCAAACCCATATATGCTTTTAACAAAATTAAGGATAACTTGATTTGGGTTACAGTGTTAGACTTAAAAGATGCCTTTTTCTGTCTACCCCGAGCTCAGGAAAGTCAAAAGCTTTTTGCTTTTGAATGGGAGTCTCTCAACAGAGGGAGAAAGATGCAGCTAAGCTGGACGGTTTTACCACAGGGATTTAAAAATAGTCCCACTTTGTTTGGTAACCAACTAGCCAAAGAATTGGAACAATGGCAACAGCCACTGGGAGATGGCGTTCTTCTACAATCTGGAGATGACTTATTAATAGCGACCGAAACAGAAGAAGAATGTGTACAACGGACGATCTCTCTTGTAAACTTCTTGGGTTTAAGTGGCTATAGAGTCTCCCAACAGAAAGCACAGCTGGTGCAAGAAAAAGCGGCATACCTGGGATACGAAGTCTCCGCTGGGCAACGCTCCCTGGGAAGAACAAGGAAGGAGGCTGTCTGCCAGACACCCAGACTGGAAACGGTGAGAGATCTACGAACCTTTCTAGGAACGACAGGTTCGTGTCGTCTATGGCTATATCAGTATGGACTACCTGCAAAGCCTTTATGTGATCCGCTGAGCACAACCCGAATCAACGTAACATGGACTCCCGAGGCAGACAAAGCATTCAAGGCTGAAATGAGAAGGCAGGGTGAGAGCCCACCCGCGGGGGCCAGCCTTTCTCCCCCAGCCCTCGTCCAGCCCAGCCTCCCGCCACGTGTGCACTCACGGCTGGCCCAGGCCTGCTGGCGCCCCTGGTAACTGTCCCCATTGTGACATCTGACATCCCAGGCCTGCTGCCGCCCCTGGTAACTGTCCCCATTGTGACATCTGACATCCCAGGCCTGCTGCCGCCCCTGGTAACTGTCCCCATTGTGACATCTGACATCACCAGAGCGCATCACAGGCACGGCCACCGGCCAGCCCGGCCTTTGGCCCCAGCCCGCCTCAGCGGCTCACAGCTGCCCTGGTGTACTCCTTGAGGCTGGGCTAGAGTTAATTTCCTTCACAGCCGCTTGCCATGTGATACGCACGCTGCTATAGTTTGGACGTATTGTCATATAGAATCAGAGAGTCGTTTAGGTTGGAGAAGGCCTTTAAGATCACCGAGTCCAACCGCAAACCCAGCACTGCCAAGTCCACCAATAACCCATGCTGCGGTGCGCCACGTCTACGCGTCTTTTAACTACCTCCAGGGATGGTGCCTCCACCACTTCCCTGGGCAGCCTCCCCCAGTGCTTGACAACCGTTTTGGTGAAGAAATCTTTCCCAGTATCAATCTAAACGTCCCCTGGTGCAACCTGGGGCCTTTTCCTCTTGTCCTAGCGCTTGTTACGTGGGACAAGAGACCGACATGCACCTCGCCACAACCTCCTTTCAGGCAGCTGCAGAGAGCGCTAAGGTCTCCCCTCAGCCTCCTTTTCTCCAGGCTCAACACCCCAGTTCCCTCAGCCGCTCCTCGTCACACTTGTGCTCCAGAACCTTCACCAGCTTCGCTGCTCATCTTTGGACGCGCTCCAGCACCTCAGTATTTTTCTTGTAGTGAGGGGCCCAAAACTGATCGCGCTGCTCGAGGTGCGGCCTCAGCAGTGCCGAGCACAGGGGGACCATCATTCCCTAGCCCTGCTGGCCGCACTATTTCTGACACAGGCCAGGGCGCTCTTGGCCTTCCTGGCCACCTGGCCACACTGCTGGCTCATATGCAGCCGGCCGCTGACCAACACCCCCAGGGCCTTTTCCTCCAGGCAGCTTCCCAGCCACTCTGCCCCAGGCCTGTAGGGTGGCGTGGGGCTGCTGTGGCCCGAGTGCAGGGCCTGGCACTGAGCCTTGTTGAACCTCATGGAATTGGCTTTGGACATCAACCCAGCCTGTCCACACCCCCCTGCAGAGCCTTTCTGTCTTCAAGCAGATGAACGCTCCTGCCCAGCTTACTGTCGCCTGCAAACTTACTGAGGGAGCACTCAAGGCCCCCGTCCAGATCGTCGAGAAAGAGATTAAACAGAACTGGCCCTGGGACTGAGCCCTGGGGAACACCGCTTGTGGCTGGCCACCAGCTGGATTTAACTCCTTTCGCTACCACTCCTTAGGCCTGGCCACCCAGCCAGCTTTTGGCCCCGCAAAGAGTGCAGCCGTCCAAGCCATAAGCAGCTCGTTTCTCAGCAGAATGCTGTGGGAAATGGCGTCAAAGGCTTGTCAGACGCTCACAGCTTTTGACCCAGGCGGCTCCCTTGGTGCTGACCACTGTGCTTGTGGTCGAGGGTGTGCTCTTGGTGCCTTTGGGACAGCAGCGGGTGCGGGGTGGTATATCTCCCGATATCCTGGTGGCGGGACGGGGCCTCTCCACGGCAGGATCTCTGTGCTGCTGTGCCACTGCGAGAGGACATTGCTTCCAAAGAGATGTTTCCCAAGGGGCATGACGGGGTGCGGGTGGACGTTTCCCAGCAGGCAACTCCCGCTGCCGAGAGAGCACCATCTTCTCCATGTCCAGCATGTTCACTTCTGCGGTACCAGCTCCCTGGGGAGTGTCTGGCACGGGCAGATTCTCCAGCCGGACCCCAGTGAACACGTGGAGGCACATCAGCGGTGCCTCCCGCTTGGTCCCTGCCCAGCCGCAGCTGCCAGGGAGTTTCTGAGCCCGTGTGGCATTGCCACCGTGGCCGTGAAAGTGTGAAGGGGAAGCAGGGTGACTATCATCTTTGCAGCCACTGTGGTCTTCAGCGGCCGCTGCGCTGGGATAGACCACTGAGAGGAGGATGCTGCCGCTCTCGTCAGAGGGCCGCTGTGCAGGCATTTCCCTTCCGTTTCGGTGTCCCGCATTCTGCCCTCTCCTGCCCTGCAGTATGAGGTCAGGTGAATGTCCCCAGCTCCCAAGAGACGCAGCTTCTCAAGGGTAGATCCACGATGATGGAAGCCAAAACCTTGAGCCCCAGCTACGCAGCCAGGCACTCTTCTATTCAGCATGTCTCCTCCTTGCTGAAGCCCCTCCTCTGCCTGGGAGGATGGAGGAGAACACCACCTGCGCTCCTGATTCTTTTAGCATTGCTCCGTGGGGCTACAGTTTGATTTGATGGTCCTCAGCTGCCTCGTCACAGCATCACTAGACCTTACATTGCATAGTAGGAGTGGACGATAACCTGTAGGCTTCAGCAGGCTTGGCAGCCTCTCGGTGACGTCACGACTGTGAACTCCTGGTGGGCAGCAAGCTTCTCTAGAGAAACTGTCTGGGCAGCAGACAGGTGCTTCGGTGCCTCTCAGGACAGACGCTCCAGCTGCTAATACTTAGGCGCTTTCCTGGTGGCACTGGTTCTGATGCAGGTGGCTGGGTGGGTGGCTCAACTTGGCCTCCTGGACTTCTCCTGGATCCTGTCCCTTACTCACGTGCTCTGAATGCCCCAATCGCAGACTACCATGCCTGCCTCCGAGCCCCTCTAACACCTCTGTGAAACCCCCCCGTTGCCTGGCAGCACCGATAAGTAACCGTAGCGAGACCAGCTCCAGGGTCGTTTACATCAAGAACGCGGCAGGTGGGACGTGATGCCACGTGATGCCATAGAATTGCAGCTGCTTTGCAAAATAATAGTATCTCTGAGTTAAAGAGGGATTGGTCAAATCATGTTGAGGTCTGAGAACCTCGTGTAAAGCCGTGTTCGGGGTGCCCCAGTTTGAATGGGACACCTCATGCGCATGAGTAAAGAATTACTCTTGTAAGTCCATACTTTGCCTCCTGGCCTCTCTCCTGGCTTGGCCTGGGCCAGTTGTGAAAGTTTCCTAATGCTTCCCATGATCCAAAGTGGCTGTGGGGACAGCCAGCACCGCCCGACTCTCCCAAGACCTGCTGCCTTCTGGCCTGGCCCTCCCACAGGCAGCCCAAGGGTGGGTTTCTGTTGCTTTTAATTCTTTTTTTCTTTCCTTATTTGAAAACCACCAAGATAAAAAGGGAGTATCTCCTGCCATGTGCCCACTCACACCACATGCTGGAGGTAAACAGAATGACAAAATTGTGCTGTAGCACACTGCCCTGTATGAAGATTGCTGGGGTCTGTAGTGGGTCTGCAGACGAGCTAGTTGCTTTAAAGACTTAGCCGTGTACCTTTCAGACAGCCCCAAATTGTCAGGTATGTAAACAGGATGTGAAGAACCGGAACTTAGAACCGTAGCATACGGGCACCTACAGCAACAGCAAATAGCAAACAAGAAGGACACAGAAAGCCTGTCAGGGTCTGACACATGTACTATCGAAGATATTTATATACAATTTATATAAACAATAAAAGGCATTTTTCCATTTTGTCCGAACCCAGCCACGTAGGCATAGTGTTTCTCAGTCTGCCTCCACTTGCGTCACCACCTAAGTTCCACCGCAACGGTGTTTCTTCGTGCTTAACTTCATGAAAAGTGCTGCTGCATGCACTCTCGCGTGGCCTCATCCAGCTCCTCACCAAGGCTCCTTGCATCGGTCCCTTCCGCTGCATCGGGCCCCGCGCCCCACAGTGCGCTTTTGCTGTGGAGGAAAGGTGCGGCAGCAATTGCCGTTGCAAACAGAGCAGTGTGTTGTGCGTGTCCGATGCGCTCCGTTGTGCAGCACCAGCTCTCCGGGGAGTGTCTTGAGGACTGGCCCTGTGCATGAAGAACTGAACCTCTCCCATAGCACAGCTCTCTGGCTGCGTCCTGCTGCTGGCAACAGTGGCCTCTGCCTACCTGATGCTCAGGAAGATGTCCGTGTCATCCTGCTGCAACCCAAACATCATGTCAGTCAGGAGGGCAGCTTTGGAACCGGACATCAGCCGGACCTTGCAGGAGCGCCTGGAGGGCAGCACTGTCAGACCGCAGTGTTCCGACTTAGGCAAACGCTGCCAGGCTGCTTTTAGCAATATCTGGAACCAGCGGGTGGTTTCCTCCATGTCCAGGTAGGGGCCAGTGCAGAGGGTGCCTAGGAGGCTGGCACCCTGATTTTCCATCAGCTCCTCCTTGGGGTGGTGGATGAAGCACAGCGCGCCCTCCACCAGCTGCTCCTGCCCGCATGTGCACTTCAGCTCTACGCGGAGCATGGGGTTCCTCAGCAGCTCCCCCTCTGCGGTGCCCCTCTCCATGTGGAAGGCATGTCCTTGGGGGCGCTCCAGGGGCACGAGCAAGCGGTAGACAGCGTAAGTGTTGTGGGGAATCCAGTCTTGTAAGGCAATGCCCACACTGATGGCTGGCTTCAGTCGTGGCACGAAACTGGTCCTGGAGAGTTTTTGGCAGACACAGAGCATTCATCAGCTGCTGCAGCATCACAGACCGTTTCGGGGGGCACTTGGTCGAAACTTGCCACATCCAGCGCAACACTGGGTTTCTCTTCTTGGTCCTCCTTACACGCCTTGTTTTGGGAGCTGCCCTCCTTGCTGCTGCTCTCTGGCTCATGGCTGCTTTTGCTGGGACAGCACCACAGCACTAAGCACAGGACCAGGGGTGCAACAATGGCCCATAACCACCAGTGCTGCCAGGCAGCCGAGAGCAGGGCTCCCCAGGTAAAGCCGCTCTTCTGCTCCAGCTCCTGCAGCAGCCGAGACATCTCCTGGTTCAGCTGCTGGGCACGCTGCTGCATGCGCTCATGCATGGCATCATCCAGCTCATCACCAACCATCTGTGGCTGGATGAGGCTTACTACCAACCAATAGAAGAATGTTGCAGCCATGGCCTGCAGGAGGAGAGAGAGAAGGGCTTCAGTGGGGCTGGGCAGGAGGGAGCTGGCTGTGGGAGCCGCAGGGAGCTGGGGGCAGGCAGGAGAGGGGGTGAGCCAGCTGGGAGGCAGCAAGGCCTGCGCCCAGCCCCAGCACCCGGGCGTCCCCATGCCCTGCCCAAGGCGCTCCCGCCAGCGGCTGGGCCCTCGATGCAGGGTGAAATAACTAAAACTTTGCACCCCGTAGTAGCAAACCCATATATGCTTTTAACAAAATTAAGGATAACTTGATTTGGGTTACAGTGTTAGACTTAAAAGATGCCTTTTTCTGTCTACCCCGAGCTCAGGAAAGTCAAAAGCTTTTTGCTTTTGAATGGGAGTCTCTCAACAGAGGGAGAAAGATGCAGCTAAGCTGGACGGTTTTACCACAGGGATTTAAAAATAGTCCCACTTTGTTTGGTAACCAACTAGCCAAAGAATTGGAACAATGGCAACAGCCACTGGGAGATGGCGTTCTTCTACAATCTGGAGATGACTTATTAATAGCGACCGAAACAGAAGAAGAATGTGTACAACGGACGATCTCTCTTGTAAACTTCTTGGGTTTAAGTGGCTATAGAGTCTCCCAACAGAAAGCACAGCTGGTGCAAGAAAAAGCGGCATACCTGGGATACGAAGTCTCCGCTGGGCAACGCTCCCTGGGAAGAACAAGGAAGGAGGCTGTCTGCCAGACACCCAGACTGGAAACGGTGAGAGATCTACGAACCTTTCTAGGAACGACAGGTTCGTGTCGTCTATGGCTATATCAGTATGGACTACCTGCAAAGCCTTTATGTGATCCGCTGAGCACAACCCGAATCAACGTAACATGGACTCCCGAGGCAGACAAAGCATTCAAGGCTGAAATGAGAAGGCAGGGTGAGAGCCCACCCGCGGGGGCCAGCCTTTCTCCCCCAGCCCTCGTCCAGCCCAGCCTCCCGCCACGTGTGCACTCACGGCTGGCCCAGGCCTGCTGGCGCCCCTGGTAACTGTCCCCATTGTGACATCTGACATCCCAGGCCTGCTGCCGCCCCTGGTAACTGTCCCCATTGTGACATCTGACATCCCAGGCCTGCTGCCGCCCCTGGTAACTGTCCCCATTGTGACATCTGACATCACCAGAGCGCATCACAGGCACGGCCACCGGCCAGCCCGGCCTTTGGCCCCAGCCCGCCTCAGCGGCTCACAGCTGCCCTGGTGTACTCCTTGAGGCTGGGCTAGAGTTAATTTCCTTCACAGCCGCTTGCCATGTGATACGCACGCTGCTATAGTTTGGACGTATTGTCATATAGAATCAGAGAGTCGTTTAGGTTGGAGAAGGCCTTTAAGATCACCGAGTCCAACCGCAAACCCAGCACTGCCAAGTCCACCAATAACCCATGCTGCGGTGCGCCACGTCTACGCGTCTTTTAACTACCTCCAGGGATGGTGCCTCCACCACTTCCCTGGGCAGCCTCCCCCAGTGCTTGACAACCGTTTTGGTGAAGAAATCTTTCCCAGTATCAATCTAAACGTCCCCTGGTGCAACCTGGGGCCTTTTCCTCTTGTCCTAGCGCTTGTTACGTGGGACAAGAGACCGACATGCACCTCGCCACAACCTCCTTTCAGGCAGCTGCAGAGAGCGCTAAGGTCTCCCCTCAGCCTCCTTTTCTCCAGGCTCAACACCCCAGTTCCCTCAGCCGCTCCTCGTCACACTTGTGCTCCAGAACCTTCACCAGCTTCGCTGCTCATCTTTGGACGCGCTCCAGCACCTCAGTATTTTTCTTGTAGTGAGGGGCCCAAAACTGATCGCGCTGCTCGAGGTGCGGCCTCAGCAGTGCCGAGCACAGGGGGACCATCATTCCCTAGCCCTGCTGGCCGCACTATTTCTGACACAGGCCAGGGCGCTCTTGGCCTTCCTGGCCACCTGGCCACACTGCTGGCTCATATGCAGCCGGCCGCTGACCAACACCCCCAGGGCCTTTTCCTCCAGGCAGCTTCCCAGCCACTCTGCCCCAGGCCTGTAGGGTGGCGTGGGGCTGCTGTGGCCCGAGTGCAGGGCCTGGCACTGAGCCTTGTTGAACCTCATGGAATTGGCTTTGGACATCAACCCAGCCTGTCCACACCCCCCTGCAGAGCCTTTCTGTCTTCAAGCAGATGAACGCTCCTGCCCAGCTTACTGTCGCCTGCAAACTTACTGAGGGAGCACTCAAGGCCCCCGTCCAGATCGTCGAGAAAGAGATTAAACAGAACTGGCCCTGGGACTGAGCCCTGGGGAACACCGCTTGTGGCTGGCCACCAGCTGGATTTAACTCCTTTCGCTACCACTCCTTAGGCCTGGCCACCCAGCCAGCTTTTGGCCCCGCAAAGAGTGCAGCCGTCCAAGCCATAAGCAGCTCGTTTCTCAGCAGAATGCTGTGGGAAATGGCGTCAAAGGCTTGTCAGACGCTCACAGCTTTTGACCCAGGCGGCTCCCTTGGTGCTGACCACTGTGCTTGTGGTCGAGGGTGTGCTCTTGGTGCCTTTGGGACAGCAGCGGGTGCGGGGTGGTATATCTCCCGATATCCTGGTGGCGGGACGGGGCCTCTCCACGGCAGGATCTCTGTGCTGCTGTGCCACTGCGAGAGGACATTGCTTCCAAAGAGATGTTTCCCAAGGGGCATGACGGGGTGCGGGTGGACGTTTCCCAGCAGGCAACTCCCGCTGCCGAGAGAGCACCATCTTCTCCATGTCCAGCATGTTCACTTCTGCGGTACCAGCTCCCTGGGGAGTGTCTGGCACGGGCAGATTCTCCAGCCGGACCCCAGTGAACACGTGGAGGCACATCAGCGGTGCCTCCCGCTTGGTCCCTGCCCAGCCGCAGCTGCCAGGGAGTTTCTGAGCCCGTGTGGCATTGCCACCGTGGCCGTGAAAGTGTGAAGGGGAAGCAGGGTGACTATCATCTTTGCAGCCACTGTGGTCTTCAGCGGCCGCTGCGCTGGGATAGACCACTGAGAGGAGGATGCTGCCGCTCTCGTCAGAGGGCCGCTGTGCAGGCATTTCCCTTCCGTTTCGGTGTCCCGCATTCTGCCCTCTCCTGCCCTGCAGTATGAGGTCAGGTGAATGTCCCCAGCTCCCAAGAGACGCAGCTTCTCAAGGGTAGATCCACGATGATGGAAGCCAAAACCTTGAGCCCCAGCTACGCAGCCAGGCACTCTTCTATTCAGCATGTCTCCTCCTTGCTGAAGCCCCTCCTCTGCCTGGGAGGATGGAGGAGAACACCACCTGCGCTCCTGATTCTTTTAGCATTGCTCCGTGGGGCTACAGTTTGATTTGATGGTCCTCAGCTGCCTCGTCACAGCATCACTAGACCTTACATTGCATAGTAGGAGTGGACGATAACCTGTAGGCTTCAGCAGGCTTGGCAGCCTCTCGGTGACGTCACGACTGTGAACTCCTGGTGGGCAGCAAGCTTCTCTAGAGAAACTGTCTGGGCAGCAGACAGGTGCTTCGGTGCCTCTCAGGACAGACGCTCCAGCTGCTAATACTTAGGCGCTTTCCTGGTGGCACTGGTTCTGATGCAGGTGGCTGGGTGGGTGGCTCAACTTGGCCTCCTGGACTTCTCCTGGATCCTGTCCCTTACTCACGTGCTCTGAATGCCCCAATCGCAGACTACCATGCCTGCCTCCGAGCCCCTCTAACACCTCTGTGAAACCCCCCCGTTGCCTGGCAGCACCGATAAGTAACCGTAGCGAGACCAGCTCCAGGGTCGTTTACATCAAGAACGCGGCAGGTGGGACGTGATGCCACGTGATGCCATAGAATTGCAGCTGCTTTGCAAAATAATAGTATCTCTGAGTTAAAGAGGGATTGGTCAAATCATGTTGAGGTCTGAGAACCTCGTGTAAAGCCGTGTTCGGGGTGCCCCAGTTTGAATGGGACACCTCATGCGCATGAGTAAAGAATTACTCTTGTAAGTCCACACTTTGCCTCCTGGCCTCTCTCCTGGCTTGGCCTGGGCCAGTTGTGAAAGTTTCCTAATGCTTCCCATGATCCAAAGTGGCTGTGGGGACAGCCAGCACCGCCCGACTCTCCCAAGACCTGCTGCCTTCTGGCCTGGCCCTCCCACAGGCAGCCCAAGGGTGGGTTTCTGTTGCTTTTAATTCTTTTTTTCTTTCCTTATTTGAAAACCACCAAGATAAAAAGGGAGTATCTCCTGCCATGTGCCCACTCACACCACATGCTGGAGGTAAACAGAATGACAAAATTGTGCTGTAGCACACTGCCCTGTATGAAGATTGCTGGGGTCTGTAGTGGGTCTGCAGACGAGCTAGTTGCTTTAAAGACTTAGCCGTGTACCTTTCAGACAGCCCCAAATTGTCAGGTATGTAAACAGGATGTGAAGAACCGGAACTTAGAACCGTAGCATACGGGCACCTACAGCAACAGCAAATAGCAAACAAGAAGGACACAGAAAGCCTGTCAGGGTCTGACACATGTACTATCGAAGATATTTATATACAATTTATATAAACAATAAAAGGCATTTTTCCATTTTGTCCGAACCCAGCCACGTAGGCATAGTGTTTCTCAGTCTGCCTCCACTTGCGTCACCACCTAAGTTCCACCGCAACGGTGTTTCTTCGTGCTTAACTTCATGAAAAGTGCTGCTGCATGCACTCTCGCGTGGCCTCATCCAGCTCCTCACCAAGGCTCCTTGCATCGGTCCCTTCCGCTGCATCGGGCCCCGCGCCCCACAGTGCGCTTTTGCTGTGGAGGAAAGGTGCGGCAGCAATTGCCGTTGCAAACAGAGCAGTGTGTTGTGCGTGTCCGATGCGCTCCGTTGTGCAGCACCAGCTCTCCGGGGAGTGTCTTGAGGACTGGCCCTGTGCATGAAGAACTGAACCTCTCCCATAGCACAGCTCTCTGGCTGCGTCCTGCTGCTGGCAACAGTGGCCTCTGCCTACCTGATGCTCAGGAAGATGTCCGTGTCATCCTGCTGCAACCCAAACATCATGTCAGTCAGGAGGGCAGCTTTGGAACCGGACATCAGCCGGACCTTGCAGGAGCGCCTGGAGGGCAGCACTGTCAGACCGCAGTGTTCCGACTTAGGCAAACGCTGCCAGGCTGCTTTTAGCAATATCTGGAACCAGCGGGTGGTTTCCTCCATGTCCAGGTAGGGGCCAGTGCAGAGGGTGCCTAGGAGGCTGGCACCCTGATTTTCCATCAGCTCCTCCTTGGGGTGGTGGATGAAGCACAGCGCGCCCTCCACCAGCTGCTCCTGCCCGCATGTGCACTTCAGCTCTACGCGGAGCATGGGGTTCCTCAGCAGCTCCCCCTCTGCGGTGCCCCTCTCCATGTGGAAGGCATGTCCTTGGGGGCGCTCCAGGGGCACGAGCAAGCGGTAGACAGCGTAAGTGTTGTGGGGAATCCAGTCTTGTAAGGCAATGCCCACACTGATGGCTGGCTTCAGTCGTGGCACGAAACTGGTCCTGGAGAGTTTTTGGCAGACACAGAGCATTCATCAGCTGCTGCAGCATCACAGACCGTTTCGGGGGGCACTTGGTCGAAACTTGCCACATCCAGCGCAACACTGGGTTTCTCTTCTTGGTCCTCCTTACACGCCTTGTTTTGGGAGCTGCCCTCCTTGCTGCTGCTCTCTGGCTCATGGCTGCTTTAGCTGGGACAGCACCACAGCACTAAGCACAGGACCAGGGGTGCAACAATGGCCCATAACCACCAGTGCTGCCAGGCAGCCGAGAGCAGGGCTCCCCAGGTAAAGCCGCTCTTCTGCTCCAGCTCCTGCAGCAGCCGAGACATCTCCTGGTTCAGCTGCTGGGCACGCTGCTGCATGCGCTCATGCATGGCATCATCCAGCTCATCACCAGCCATCTGTGGCTGGATGAGGCTTACTACCAACCAATAGAAGAATGTTGCAGCCATGGCCTGCAGGAGGAGAGAGAGAAGGGCTTCAGTGGGGCTGGGCAGGAGGGAGCTGGCTGTGGGAGCCGCAGGGAGCTGGGGGCAGGCAGGAGAGGGGGTGAGCCAGCTGGGAGGCAGCAAGGCCTGCGCCCAGCCCCAGCACCCGGGCGTCCCCATGCCCTGCCCAAGGCGCTCCCGCCAGCGGCTGGGCCCTCGATGCAGGGTGAAATAACTAAAACTTTGCACCCCGTAGTAGCAAACCCATATATGCTTTTAACAAAATTAAGGATAACTTGATTTGGGTTACAGTGTTAGACTTAAAAGATGCCTTTTTCTGTCTACCCCGAGCTCAGGAAAGTCAAAAGCTTTTTGCTTTTGAATGGGAGTCTCTCAACAGAGGGAGAAAGATGCAGCTAAGCTGGACGGTTTTACCACAGGGATTTAAAAATAGTCCCACTTTGTTTGGTAACCAACTAGCCAAAGAATTGGAACAATGGCAACAGCCACTGGGAGATGGCGTTCTTCTACAATCTGGAGATGACTTATTAATAGCGACCGAAACAGAAGAAGAATGTGTACAACGGACGATCTCTCTTGTAAACTTCTTGGGTTTAAGTGGCTATAAAGTCTCCCAACAGAAAGCACAGCTGGTGCAAGAAAAAGCGGCATACCTGGGATACGAAGTCTCCGCTGGGCAACGCTCCCTGGGAAGAACAAGGAAGGAGGCTGTCTGCCAGACACCCAGACTGGAAACGGTGAGAGATCTACGAACCTTTCTAGGAACGACAGGTTCGTGTCGTCTATGGCTATATCAGTATGGACTACCCGCAAAGCCTTTATGTGATCCGCTGAGCACAACCCGAATCAACGTAACATGGACTCCCGAGGCAGACAAAGCATTCAAGGCTGAAATGAGAAGGCAGGGTGAGAGCCCACCCGCGGGGGCCAGCCTTTCTCCCCCAGCCCTCGTCCAGCCCAGCCTCCCGCCACGTGTGCACTCACGGCTGGCCCAGGCCTGCTGGCGCCCCTGGTAACTGTCCCCATTGTGACATCTGACATCCCAGGCCTGCTGCCGCCCCTGGTAACTGTCCCCATTGTGACATCTGACATCACCAGAGTGCATCACAGGCACGGCCACCGGCCAGCCCGGCCTTTGGCCCCAGCCCGCCTCAGCGGCTCACAGCTGCCCTGGTGTACTCCTTGAGGCTGGGCTAGAGTTAATTTCCTTCACAGCCGCTTGCCATGTGATACGCACGCTGCTATAGTTTGGACGTATTGTCATATAGAATCAGAGAGTCGTTTAGGTTGGAGAAGGCCTTTAAGATCACCGAGTCCAACCGCAAACCCAGCACTGCCAAGTCCACCAATAACCCATGCTGCGGTGCGCCACGTCTACGCGTCTTTTAACTACCTCCAGGGATGGTGCCTCCACCACTTCCCTGGGCAGCCTCCCCCAGTGCTTGACAACCGTTTTGGTGAAGAAATCTTTCCCAGTATCAATCTAAACGTCCCCTGGTGCAACCTGGGGCCTTTTCCTCTTGTCCTAGCGCTTGTTACGTGGGACAAGAGACCGACATGCACCTCGCCACAACCTCCTTTCAGGCAGCTGCAGAGAGCGCTAAGGTCTCCCCTCAGCCTCCTTTTCTCCAGGCTCAACACCCCAGTTCCCTCAGCCGCTCCTCGTCACACTTGTGCTCCAGAACCTTCACCAGCTTCGCTGCTCATCTTTGGACGCGCTCCAGCACCTCAGTATTTTTCTTGTAGTGAGGGGCCCAAAACTGATCGCGCTGCTCGAGGTGCGGCCTCAGCAGTGCCGAGCACAGGGGGACCATCATTCCCTAGCCCTGCTGGCCGCACTATTTCTGACACAGGCCAGGGCGCTCTTGGCCTTCCTGGCCACCTGGCCACACTGCTGGCTCATATGCAGCCGGCCGCTGACCAACACCCCCAGGGCCTTTTCCTCCAGGCAGCTTCCCAGCCACTCTGCCCCAGGCCTGTAGGGTGGCGTGGGGCTGCTGTGGCCCGAGTGCAGGGCCTGGCACTGAGCCTTGTTGAACCTCATGGAATTGGCTTTGGACATCAACCCAGCCTGTCCACACCCCCCTGCAGAGCCTTTCTGTCTTCAAGCAGATGAACGCTCCTGCCCAGCTTGCTGTCGCCTGCAAACTTACTGAGGGAGCACTCAAGGCCCCCGTCCAGATCGTTGAGAAAGAGATTAAACAGAACTGGCCCTGGGACTGAGCCCTGGGGAACACCGCTTGTGGCTGGCCACCAGCTGGATTTAACTCCTTTCGCTACCACTCCTTAGGCCTGGCCACCCAGCCAGCTTTTGGCCCCGCAAAGAGTGCAGCCGTCCAAGCCATAAGCAGCTCGTTTCTCAGCAGAATGCTGTGGGAAATGGCGTCAAAGGCTTGTCAGACGCTCACAGCTTTTGACCCAGGCGGCTCCCTTGGTGCTGACCACTGTGCTTGTGGTCGAGGGTGTGCTCTTGGTGCCTTTGGGACAGCAGCGGGTGCGGGGTGGTATATCTCCCGATATCCTGGTGGCGGGACGGGGCCTCTCCACGGCAGGATCTCTGTGCTGCTGTGCCACTGCGAGAGGACATTGCTTCCAAAGAGATGTTTCCCAAGGGGCATGACGGGGTGCGGGTGGACGTTTCCCAGCAGGCAACTCCCGCTGCCGAGAGAGCACCGTCTTCTCCATGTCCAGCATGTTCACTTCTGCGGTACCAGCTCCCTGGGGAGTGTCTGGCACGGGCAGATTCTCCAGCCGGACCCCAGTGAACACGTGGAGGCACATCAGCGGTGCCTCCCGCTTGGTCCCTGCCCAGCCGCAGCTGCCAGGGAGTTTCTGAGCCCGTGTGGCATTGCCACCGTGGCCGTGAAAGTGTGAAGGGGAAGCAGGGTGACTATCATCTTTGCAGCCACTGTGGTCTTCAGCGGCCGCTGCGCTGGGATAGACCACTGAGAGGAGGATGCTGCCGCTCTCGTCAGAGGGCCGCTGTGCAGGCATTTCCCTTCCGTTTCGGTGTCCCGCATTCTGCCCTCTCCTGCCCTGCAGTATGAGGTCAGGTGAATGTCCCCAGCTCCCAAGAGACGCAGCTTCTCAAGGGTAGATCCACGATGATGGAAGCCAAAACCTTGAGCCCCAGCTACGCAGCCAGGCACTCTTCTATTCAGCATGTCTCCTCCTTGCTGAAGCCCCTCCTCTGCCTGGGAGGATGGAGGAGAACACCACCTGCGCTCCTGATTCTTTTAGCATTGCTCCGCGGGGCTACAGTTTGATTTGATGGTCCTCAGCTGCCTCGTCACAGCATCACTAGACCTTACATTGCATAGTAGGAGTGGACGATAACCTGTAGGCTTCAGCAGGCTTGGCAGCCTCTCGGTGACGTCACGACTGTGAACTCCTGGTGGGCAGCAAGCTTCTCTAGAGAAACTGTCTGGGCAGCAGACAGGTGCTTCGGTGCCTCTCAGGACAGACGCTCCAGCTGCTAATACTTAGGCGCTTTCCTGGTGGCACTGGTTCTGATGCAGGTGGCTGGGTGGGTGGCTCAACTTGGCCTCCTGGACTTCTCCTGGATCCTGTCCCTTACTCACGTGCTCTGAATGCCCCAATCGCAGACTACCATGCCTGCCTCCGAGCCCCTCTAACACCTCTGTGAAACCCCCCCGTTGCCTGGCAGCACTGATAAGTAACCGTAGCGAGACCAGCTCCAGGGTCGTTTACATCAAGAACGCGGCAGGTGGGACGTGATGCCACGTGATGCCATAGAATTGCAGCTGCTTTGCAAAATAATAGTATCTCTGAGTTAAAGAGGGATTGGTCAAATCATGTTGAGGTCTGAGAACCTCGTGTAAAGCCGTGTTCGGGGTGCCCCAGTTTGAATGGGACACCTCATGCGCATGAGTAAAGAATTACTCTTGTAAGTCCATACTTTGCCTCCTGGCCTCTCTCCTGGCTTGGCCTGGGCCAGTTGTGAAAGTTTCCTAATGCTTCCCATGATCCAAAGTGGCTGTGGGGACAGCCAGCACCGCCCGACTCTCCCAAGACCTGCTGCCTTCTGGCCTGGCCCTCCCACAGGCAGCCCAAGGGTGGGTTTCTGTTGCTTTTAATTCTTTTTTTCTTTCCTTATTTGAAAACCACCAAGATAAAAAGGGAGTATCTCCTGCCATGTGCCCACTCACACCACATGCTGGAGGTAAACAGAATGACAAAATTGTGCTGTAGCACACTGCCCTGTATGAAGATTGCTGGGGTCTGTAGTGGGTCTGCAGACGAGCTAGTTGCTTTAAAGACTTAGCCGTGTACCTTTCAGACAGCCCCAAATTGTCAGGTATGTAAACAGGATGTGAAGAACCGGAACTTAGAACCGTAGCATACGGGCACCTACAGCAACAGCAAATAGCAAACAAGAAGGACACAGAAAGCCTGTCAGGGTCTGACACATGTACTATCGAAGATATTTATATACAATTTATATAAACAATAAAAGGCATTTTTCCATTTTGTCCGAACCCAGCCACGTAGGCATAGTGTTTCTCAGTCTGCCTCCACTTGCGTCACCACCTAAGTTCCACCGCAACGGTGTTTCTTCGTGCTTAACTTCATGAAAAGTGCTGCTGCATGCACTCTCGCGTGGCCTCATCCAGCTCCTCACCAAGGCTCCTTGCATCGGTCCCTTCCGCTGCATCGGGCCCCGCGCCCCACAGTGCGCTTTTGCTGTGGAGGAAAGGTGCGGCAGCAATTGCCGTTGCAAACAGAGCAGTGTGTTGTGCGTGTCCGATGCGCTCCGTTGTGCAGCACCAGCTCTCCGGGGAGTGTCTTGAGGACTGGCCCTGTGCATGAAGAACTGAACCTCTCCCATAGCACAGCTCTCTGGCTGCGTCCTGCTGCTGGCAACAGTGGCCTCTGCCTACCTGATGCTCAGGAAGATGTCCGTGTCATCCTGCTGCAACCCAAACATCATGTCAGTCAGGAGGGCAGCTTTGGAACCGGACATCAGCCGGACCTTGCAGGAGCGCCTGGAGGGCAGCACTGTCAGACCGCAGTGTTCCGACTTAGGCAAACGCTGCCAGGCTGCTTTTAGCAATATCTGGAACCAGCGGGTGGTTTCCTCCATGTCCAGGTAGGGGCCAGTGCAGAGGGTGCCTAGGAGGCTGGCACCCTGATTTTCCATCAGCTCCTCCTTGGGGTGGTGGATGAAGCACAGCGCGCCCTCCACCAGCTGCTCCTGCCCGCATGTGCACTTCAGCTCTACGCGGAGCATGGGGTTCCTCAGCAGCTCCCCCTCTGCGGTGCCCCTCTCCATGTGGAAGGCATGTCCTTGGGGGCGCTCCAGGGGCACGAGCAAGCGGTAGACAGCGTAAGTGTTGTGGGGAATCCAGTCTTGTAAGGCAATGCCCACACTGATGGCTGGCTTCAGTCGTGGCACGAAACTGGTCCTGGAGAGTTTTTGGCAGACACAGAGCATTCATCAGCTGCTGCAGCATCACAGACCGTTTCGGGGGGCACTTGGTCGAAACTTGCCACATCCAGCGCAACACTGGGTTTCTCTTCTTGGTCCTCCTTACACGCCTTGTTTTGGGAGCTGCCCTCCTTGCTGCTGCTCTCTGGCTCATGGCTGCTTTTGCTGGGACAGCACCACAGCACTAAGCACAGGACCAGGGGTGCAACAATGGCCCATAACCACCAGTGCTGCCAGGCAGCCGAGAGCAGGGCTCCCCAGGTAAAGCCGCTCTTCTGCTCCAGCTCCTGCAGCAGCCGAGACATCTCCTGGTTCAGCTGCTGGGCACGCTGCTGCATGCGCTCATGCATGGCATCATCCAGCTCATCACCAACCATCTGTGGCTGGATGAGGCTTACTACCAACCAATAGAAGAATGTTGCAGCCATGGCCTGCAGGAGGAGAGAGAGAAGGGCTTCAGTGGGGCTGGGCAGGAGGGAGCTGGCTGTGGGAGCCGCAGGGAGCTGGGGGCAGGCAGGAGAGGGGGTGAGCCAGCTGGGAGGCAGCAAGGCCTGCGCCCAGCCCCAGCACCCGGGCGTCCCCATGCCCTGCCCAAGGCGCTCCCGCCAGCGGCTGGGCCCTCGATGCAGGGTGAAATAACTAAAACTTTGCACCCCGTAGTAGCAAACCCATATATGCTTTTAACAAAATTAAGGATAACTTGATTTGGGTTACAGTGTTAGACTTAAAAGATGCCTTTTTCTGTCTACCCCGAGCTCAGGAAAGTCAAAAGCTTTTTGCTTTTGAATGGGAGTCTCTCAACAGAGGGAGAAAGATGCAGCTAAGCTGGACGGTTTTACCACAGGGATTTAAAAATAGTCCCACTTTGTTTGGTAACCAACTAGCCAAAGAATTGGAACAATGGCAACAGCCACTGGGAGATGGCGTTCTTCTACAATCTGGAGATGACTTATTAATAGCGACCGAAACAGAAGAAGAATGTGTACAACGGACGATCTCTCTTGTAAACTTCTTGGGTTTAAGTGGCTATAAAGTCTCCCAACAGAAAGCACAGCTGGTGCAAGAAAAAGCGGCATACCTGGGATACGAAGTCTCCGCTGGGCAACGCTCCCTGGGAAGAACAAGGAAGGAGGCTGTCTGCCAGACACCCAGACTGGAAACGGTGAGAGATCTACGAACCTTTCTAGGAACGACAGGTTCGTGTCGTCTATGGCTATATCAGTATGGACTACCCGCAAAGCCTTTATGTGATCCGCTGAGCACAACCCGAATCAACGTAACATGGACTCCCGAGGCAGACAAAGCATTCAAGGCTGAAATGAGAAGGCAGGGTGAGAGCCCACCCGCGGGGGCCAGCCTTTCTCCCCCAGCCCTCGTCCAGCCCAGCCTCCCGCCACGTGTGCACTCACGGCTGGCCCAGGCCTGCTGGCGCCCCTGGTAACTGTCCCCATTGTGACATCTGACATCCCAGGCCTGCTGCCGCCCCTGGTAACTGTCCCCATTGTGACATCTGACATCACCAGAGTGCATCACAGGCACGGCCACCGGCCAGCCCGGCCTTTGGCCCCAGCCCGCCTCAGCGGCTCACAGCTGCCCTGGTGTACTCCTTGAGGCTGGGCTAGAGTTAATTTCCTTCACAGCCGCTTGCCATGTGATACGCACGCTGCTATAGTTTGGACGTATTGTCATATAGAATCAGAGAGTCGTTTAGGTTGGAGAAGGCCTTTAAGATCACCGAGTCCAACCGCAAACCCAGCACTGCCAAGTCCACCAATAACCCATGCTGCGGTGCGCCACGTCTACGCGTCTTTTAACTACCTCCAGGGATGGTGCCTCCACCACTTCCCTGGGCAGCCTCCCCCAGTGCTTGACAACCGTTTTGGTGAAGAAATCTTTCCCAGTATCAATCTAAACGTCCCCTGGTGCAACCTGGGGCCTTTTCCTCTTGTCCTAGCGCTTGTTACGTGGGACAAGAGACCGACATGCACCTCGCCACAACCTCCTTTCAGGCAGCTGCAGAGAGCGCTAAGGTCTCCCCTCAGCCTCCTTTTCTCCAGGCTCAACACCCCAGTTCCCTCAGCCGCTCCTCGTCACACTTGTGCTCCAGAACCTTCACCAGCTTCGCTGCTCATCTTTGGACGCGCTCCAGCACCTCAGTATTTTTCTTGTAGTGAGGGGCCCAAAACTGATCGCGCTGCTCGAGGTGCGGCCTCAGCAGTGCCGAGCACAGGGGGACCATCATTCCCTAGCCCTGCTGGCCGCACTATTTCTGACACAGGCCAGGGCGCTCTTGGCCTTCCTGGCCACCTGGCCACACTGCTGGCTCATATGCAGCCGGCCGCTGACCAACACCCCCAGGGCCTTTTCCTCCAGGCAGCTTCCCAGCCACTCTGCCCCAGGCCTGTAGGGTGGCGTGGGGCTGCTGTGGCCCGAGTGCAGGGCCTGGCACTGAGCCTTGTTGAACCTCATGGAATTGGCTTTGGACATCAACCCAGCCTGTCCACACCCCCCTGCAGAGCCTTTCTGTCTTCAAGCAGATGAACGCTCCTGCCCAGCTTGCTGTCGCCTGCAAACTTACTGAGGGAGCACTCAAGGCCCCCGTCCAGATCGTCGAGAAAGAGATTAAACAGAACTGGCCCTGGGACTGAGCCCTGGGGAACACCGCTTGTGGCTGGCCACCAGCTGGATTTAACTCCTTTCGCTACCACTCCTTAGGCCTGGCCACCCAGCCAGCTTTTGGCCCCGCAAAGAGTGCAGCCGTCCAAGCCATAAGCAGCTCGTTTCTCAGCAGAATGCTGTGGGAAATGGCGTCAAAGGCTTGTCAGACGCTCACAGCTTTTGACCCAGGCGGCTCCCTTGGTGCTGACCACTGTGCTTGTGGTCGAGGGTGTGCTCTTGGTGCCTTTGGGACAGCAGCGGGTGCGGGGTGGTATATCTCCCGATATCCTGGTGGCGGGACGGGGCCTCTCCACGGCAGGATCTCTGTGCTGCTGTGCCACTGCGAGAGGACATTGCTTCCAAAGAGATGTTTCCCAAGGGGCATGACGGGGTGCGGGTGGACGTTTCCCAGCAGGCAACTCCCGCTGCCGAGAGAGCACCGTCTTCTCCATGTCCAGCATGTTCACTTCTGCGGTACCAGCTCCCTGGGGAGTGTCTGGCACGGGCAGATTCTCCAGCCGGACCCCAGTGAACACGTGGAGGCACATCAGCGGTGCCTCCCGCTTGGTCCCTGCCCAGCCGCAGCTGCCAGGGAGTTTCTGGGCCTGTGTGGCATTGCCACCGTGGCCGTGAAAGTGTGAAGGGGAAGCAGGGTGACTATCATCTTTGCAGCCACTGTGGTCTTCAGCGGCCGCTGCGCTGGGATAGACCACTGAGAGGAGGATGCTGCCGCTCTCGTCAGAGGGCCGCTGTGCAGGCATTTCCCTTCCGTTTCGGTGTCCCGCATTCTGCCCTCTCCTGCCCTGCAGTATGAGGTCAGGTGAATGTCCCCAGCTCCCAAGAGACGCAGCTTCTCAAGGGTAGATCCACGATGATGGAAGCCAAAACCTTGAGCCCCAGCTACGCAGCCAGGCACTCTTCTATTCAGCATGTCTCCTCCTTGCTGAAGCCCCTCCTCTGCCTGGGAGGATGGAGGAGAACACCACCTGCGCTCCTGATTCTTTTAGCATTGCTCCGCGGGGCTACAGTTTGATTTGATGGTCCTCAGCTGCCTCGTCACAGCATCACTAGACCTTACATTGCATAGTAGGAGTGGACGATAACCTGTAGGCTTCAGCAGGCTTGGCAGCCTCTCGGTGATGTCACGACTGTGAACTCCTGGTGGGCAGCAAGCTTCTCTAGAGAAACTGTCTGGGCAGCAGACAGGTGCTTCGGTGCCTCTCAGGACAGACGCTCCAGCTGCTAATACTTAGGCGCTTTCCTGGTGGCACTGGTTCTGATGCAGGTGGCTGGGTGGGTGGCTCAACTTGGCCTCCTGGACTTCTCCTGGATCCTGTCCCTTACTCACGTGCTCTGAATGCCCCAATCGCAGACTACCATGCCTGCCTCCGAGCCCCTCTAACACCTCTGTGAAACCCCCCCGTTGCCTGGCAGCACCGATAAGTAACCGTAGCGAGACCAGCTCCAGGGTCGTTTACATCAAGAACGCGGCAGGTGGGACGTGATGCCACGTGATGCCATAGAATTGCAGCTGCTTTGCAAAATAATAGTATCTCTGAGTTAAAGAGGGATTGGTCAAATCATGTTGAGGTCTGAGAACCTCGTGTAAAGCCGTGTTCGGGGTGCCCCAGTTTGAATGGGACACCTCATGCGCATGAGTAAAGAATTACTCTTGTAAGTCCATACTTTGCCTCCCGGCCTCTCTCCTGGCTTGGCCTGGGCCAGTTGTGGAAGTTTCCTAATGCTTCCCATGATCCAAAGTGGCTGTGGGGACAGCCAGCACCGCCCGACTCTCCCAAGACCTGCTGCCTTCTGGCCTGGCCCTCCCACAGGCAGCCCAAGGGTGGGTTTCTGTTGCTTTTAATTCTTTTTTTCTTTCCTTATTTGAAAACCCCAAGATAAAAAGGGAGTATCTCCTGCCATGTGCCCACTCACACCACATGCTGGAGGTAAACAGAATGACAAAATTGTGCTGTAGCACACTGCCCTGTATGAAGATTGCTGGGGTCTGTAGTGGGTCTGCAGACGAGCTAGTTGCTTTAAAGACTTAGCCGTGTACCTTTCAGACAGCCCCAAATTGTCAGGTATGTAAACAGGATGTGAAGAACCGGAACTTAGAACCGTAGCATACGGGCACCTACAGCAACAGCAAATAGCAAACAAGAAGGACACAGAAAGCCTGTCAGGGTCTGACACATGTACTATCGAAGATATTTATATACAATTTATATAAACAATAAAAGGCATTTTTCCATTTTGTCCGAACCCAGCCACGTAGGCATAGTGTTTCTCAGTCTGCCTCCACTTGCGTCACCACCTAAGTTCCACCGCAACGGTGTTTCTTCGTGCTTAACTTCATGAAAAGTGCTGCTGCATGCACTCTCGCGTGGCCTCATCCAGCTCCTCACCAAGGCTCCTTGCATCGGTCCCTTCCGCTGCATCGGGCCCCGCGCCCCACAGTGCGCTTTTGCTGTGGAGGAAAGGTGCGGCAGCAATTGCCGTTGCAAACAGAGCAGTGTGTTGTGCGTGTCCGATGCGCTCCGTTGTGCAGCACCAGCTCTCCGGGGAGTGTCTTGAGGACTGGCCCTGTGCATGAAGAACTGAACCTCTCCCATAGCACAGCTCTCTGGCTGCGTCCTGCTGCTGGCAACAGTGGCCTCTGCCTACCTGATGCTCAGGAAGATGTCCGTGTCATCCTGCTGCAACCCAAACATCATGTCAGTCAGGAGGGCAGCTTTGGAACCGGACATCAGCCGGACCTTGCAGGAGCGCCTGGAGGGCAGCACTGTCAGACCGCAGTGTTCCGACTTAGGCAAATGCTGCCAGGCTGCTTTTAGCAATATCTGGAACCAGCGGGTGGTTTCCTCCATGTCCAGGTAGGGGCCAGTGCAGAGGGTGCCTAGGAGGCTGGCACCCTGATTTTCCATCAGCTGCTCCTTGGGGTGGTGGATGAAGCACAGCGCGCCCTCCACCAGCTGCTCCTGCCCGCATGTGCACTTCAGCTCTACGCGGAGCATGGGGTTCCTCAGCAGCTCCCCCTCTGCGGTGCCCCTCTCCATGTGGAAGGCATGTCCTTGGGGGCGCTCCAGGGGCACGAGCAAGCGGTAGACAGCGTAAGTGTTGTGGGGAATCCAGTCTTGTAAGGCAATGCCCACACTGATGGCTGGCTTCAGTCGTGGCACGAAACTGGTCCTGGAGAGTTTTTGGCAGACACAGAGCATTCATCAGCTGCTGCAGCATCACAGACCGTTTCGGGGGGCACTTGGTCGAAACTTGCCACATCCAGCGCAACACTGGGTTTCTCTTCTTGGTCCTCCTTACATGCCTTGTTTTGGGAGCTGCCCTCCTTGCTGCTGCTCTCTGGCTCATGGCTGCTTTAGCTGGGACAGCACCACAGCACTAAGCACAGGACCAGGGGTGCAACAATGGCCCATAACCACCAGTGCTGCCAGGCAGCCGAGAGCAGGGCTCCCCAGGTAAAGCCGCTCTTCTGCTCCAGCTCCTGCAGCAGCCGAGACATCTCCTGGTTCAGCTGCTGGGCACGCTGCTGCATGCGCTCATGCATGGCATCATCCAGCTCATCACCAACCATCTGTGGCTGGATGAGGCTTACTACCAACCAATAGAAGAATGTTGCAGCCATGGCCTGCAGGAGGAGAGAGAGAAGGGCTTCAGTGGGGCTGGGCAGGAGGGAGCTGGCTGTGGGAGCCGCAGGGAGCTGGGGGCAGGCAGGAGAGGGGGTGAGCCAGCTGGGAGGCAGCAAGGCCTGCGCCCAGCCCCAGCACCCGGGCGTCCCCATGCCCTGCCCAAGGCGCTCCCGCCAGCGGCTGGGCCCTCGATGCAGGGTGAAATAACTAAAACTTTGCACCCCGTAGTAGCAAACCCATATATGCTTTTAACAAAATTAAGGATAACTTGATTTGGGTTACAGTGTTAGACTTAAAAGATGCCTTTTTCTGTCTACCCCGAGCTCAGGAAAGTCAAAAGCTTTTTGCTTTTGAATGGGAGTCTCTCAACAGAGGGAGAAAGATGCAGCTAAGCTGGACGGTTTTACCACAGGGATTTAAAAATAGTCCCACTTTGTTTGGTAACCAACTAGCCAAAGAATTGGAACAATGGCAACAGCCACTGGGAGATGGCGTTCTTCTACAATCTGGAGATGACTTATTAATAGCGACCGAAACAGAAGAAGAATGTGTACAACGGACGATCTCTCTTGTAAACTTCTTGGGTTTAAGTGGCTATAGAGTCTCCCAACAGAAAGCACAGCTGGTGCAAGAAAAAGCGGCATACCTGGGATACGAAGTCTCCGCTGGGCAACGCTCCCTGGGAAGAACAAGGAAGGAGGCTGTCTGCCAGACACCCAGACTGGAAACGGTGAGAGATCTACGAACCTTTCTAGGAACGACAGGTTCGTGTCGTCTATGGCTATATCAGTATGGACTACCTGCAAAGCCTTTATGTGATCCGCTGAGCACAACCCGAATCAACGTAACATGGACTCCCGAGGCAGACAAAGCATTCAAGGCTGAAATGAGAAGGCAGGGTGAGAGCCCACCCGCGGGGGCCAGCCTTTCTCCCCCAGCCCTCGTCCAGCCCAGCCTCCCGCCACGTGTGCACTCACGGCTGGCCCAGGCCTGCTGGCGCCCCTGGTAACTGTCCCCATTGTGACATCTGACATCCCAGGCCTGCTGCCGCCCCTGGTAACTGTCCCCATTGTGACATCTGACATCCCAGGCCTGCTGCCGCCCCTGGTAACTGTCCCCATTGTGACATCTGACATCACCAGAGTGCATCACAGGCACGGCCACCGGCCAGCCCGGCCTTTGGCCCCAGCCCGCCTCAGCGGCTCACAGCTGCCCTGGTGTACTCCTTGAGGCTGGGCTAGAGTTAATTTCCTTCACAGCCGCTTGCCATGTGATACGCACGCTGCTATAGTTTGGACGTATTGTCATATAGAATCAGAGAGTCGTTTAGGTTGGAGAAGGCCTTTAAGATCACCGAGTCCAACCGCAAACCCAGCACTGCCAAGTCCACCAATAACCCATGCTGCAGTGCGCCACGTCTACGCGTCTTTTAACTACCTCCAGGGATGGTGCCTCCACCACTTCCCTGGGCAGCCTCCCCCAGTGCTTGACAACCGTTTTGGTGAAGAAATCTTTCCCAGTATCAATCTAAACGTCCCCTGGTGCAACCTGGGGCCTTTTCCTCTTGTCCTAGCGCTTGTTACGTGGGACAAGAGACCGACATGCACCTCGCCACAACCTCCTTTCAGGCAGCTGCAGAGAGCGCTAAGGTCTCCCCTCAGCCTCCTTTTCTCCAGGCTCAACACCCCAGTTCCCTCAGCCGCTCCTCGTCACACTTGTGCTCCAGAACCTTCACCAGCTTCGCTGCTCATCTTTGGACGCGCTCCAGCACCTCAGTATTTTTCTTGTAGTGAGGGGCCCAAAACTGATCGCGCTGCTCGAGGTGCGGCCTCAGCAGTGCCGAGCACAGGGGGACCATCATTCCCTAGCCCTGCTGGCCGCACTATTTCTGACACAGGCCAGGGCGCTCTTGGCCTTCCTGGCCACCTGGCCACACTGCTGGCTCATATGCAGCCGGCCGCTGACCAACACCCCCAGGGCCTTTTCCTCCAGGCAGCTTCCCAGCCACTCTGCCCCAGGCCTGTAGGGTGGCGTGGGGTTGCTGTGGCCCGAGTGCAGGGCCTGGCACTGAGCCTTGTTGAACCTCATGGAAGTGGCTTTGGACATCAACCCAGCCTGTCCACACCCCCCTGCAGAGCCTTTCTGTCTTCAAGCAGATGAACGCTCCTGCCCAGCTTGCTGTCGCCTGCAAACTTACTGAGGGAGCACTCAAGGCCCCCGTCCAGATCGTCGAGAAAGAGATTAAACAGAACTGGCCCTGGGACTGAGCCCTGGGGAACACCGCTTGTGGCTGGCCACCAGCTGGATTTAACTCCTTTCGCTACCACTCCTTAGGCCTGGCCACCCAGCCAGCTTTTGGCCCCGCAAAGAGTGCAGCCGTCCAAGCCATAAGCAGCTCGTTTCTCAGCAGAATGCTGTGGGAAATGGCGTCAAAGGCTTGTCAGACGCTCACAGCTTTTGACCCAGGCGGCTCCCTTGGTGCTGACCACTGTGCTTGTGGTCGAGGGTGTGCTCTTGGTGCCTTTGGGACAGCAGCGGGTGCGGGGTGGTATATCTCCCGATATCCTGGTGGCGGGACGGGGCCTCTCCACGGCAGGATCTCTGTGCTGCTGTGCCACTGCGAGAGGACATTGCTTCCAAAGAGATGTTTCCCAAGGGGCATGACGGGGTGCGGGTGGACGTTTCCCAGCAGGCAACTCCCGCTGCCGAGAGAGCACCGTCTTCTCCATGTCCAGCATGTTCACTTCTGCGGTACCAGCTCCCTGGGGAGTGTCTGGCACGGGCAGATTCTCCAGCCGGACCCCAGTGAACACGTGGAGGCACATCAGCGGTGCCTCCCGCTTGGTCCCTGCCCAGCCGCAGCTGCCAGGGAGTTTCTGAGCCCGTGTGGCATTGCCACCGTGGCCGTGAAAGTGTGAAGGGGAAGCAGGGTGACTATCATCTTTGCAGCCACTGTGGTCTTCAGCGGCCGCTGCGCTGGGATAGACCACTGAGAGGAGGATGCTGCCGCTCTCGTCAGAGGGCCGCTGTGCAGGCATTTCCCTTCCGTTTCGGTGTCCCGCATTCTGCCCTCTCCTGCCCTGCAGTATGAGGTCAGGTGAATGTCCCCAGCTCCCAAGAGACGCAGCTTCTCAAGGGTAGATCCACGATGATGGAAGCCAAAACCTTGAGCCCCAGCTACGCAGCCAGGCACTCTTCTATTCAGCATGTCTCCTCCTTGCTGAAGCCCCTCCTCTGCCTGGGAGGATGGAGGAGAACACCACCTGCGCTCCTGATTCTTTTAGCATTGCTCCGCGGGGCTACAGTTTGATTTGATGGTCCTCAGCTGCCTCGTCACAGCATCACTAGACCTTACATTGCATAGTAGGAGTGGACGATAACCTGTAGGCTTCAGCAGGCTTGGCAGCCTCTCGGTGATGTCACGACTGTGAACTCCTGGTGGGCAGCAAGCTTCTCTAGAGAAACTGTCTGGGCAGCAGACAGGTGCTTCGGTGCCTCTCAGGACAGACGCTCCAGCTGCTAATACTTAGGCGCTTTCCTGGTGGCACTGGTTCTGATGCAGGTGGCTGGGTGGGTGGCTCAACTTGGCCTCCTGGACTTCTCCTGGATCCTGTCCCTTACTCACGTGCTCTGAATGCCCCAATCGCAGACTACCATGCCTGCCTCCGAGCCCCTCTAACACCTCTGTGAAACCCCCCCGTTGCCTGGCAGCACCGATAAGTAACCGTAGCGAGACCAGCTCCAGGGTCGTTTACATCAAGAACGCGGCAGGTGGGACGTGATGCCACGTGATGCCATAGAATTGCAGCTGCTTTGCAAAATAATAGTATCTCTGAGTTAAAGAGGGATTGGTCAAATCATGTTGAGGTCTGAGAACCTCGTGTAAAGCCGTGTTCGGGGTGCCCCAGTTTGAATGGGACACCTCATGCGCATGAGTAAAGAATTACTCTTGTAAGTCCATACTTTGCCTCCCGGCCTCTCTCCTGGCTTGGCCTGGGCCAGTTGTGGAAGTTTCCTAATGCTTCCCATGATCCAAAGTGGCTGTGGGGACAGCCAGCACCGCCCGACTCTCCCAAGACCTGCTGCCTTCTGGCCTGGCCCTCCCACAGGCAGCCCAAGGGTGGGTTTCTGTTGCTTTTAATTCTTTTTTTCTTTCCTTATTTGAAAACCCCAAGATAAAAAGGGAGTATCTCCTGCCATGTGCCCACTCACACCACATGCTGGAGGTAAACAGAATGACAAAATTGTGCTGTAGCACACTGCCCTGTATGAAGATTGCTGGGGTCTGTAGTGGGTCTGCAGACGAGCTAGTTGCTTTAAAGACTTAGCCGTGTACCTTTCAGACAGCCCCAAATTGTCAGGTATGTAAACAGGATGTGAAGAACCGGAACTTAGAACCGTAGCATACGGGCACCTACAGCAACAGCAAATAGCAAACAAGAAGGACACAGAAAGCCTGTCAGGGTCTGACACATGTACTATCGAAGATATTTATATACAATTTATATAAACAATAAAAGGCATTTTTCCATTTTGTCCGAACCCAGCCACGTAGGCATAGTGTTTCTCAGTCTGCCTCCACTTGCGTCACCACCTAAGTTCCACCGCAACGGTGTTTCTTCGTGCTTAACTTCATGAAAAGTGCTGCTGCATGCACTCTCGCGTGGCCTCATCCAGCTCCTCACCAAGGCTCCTTGCATCGGTCCCTTCCGCTGCATCGGGCCCCGCGCCCCACAGTGCGCTTTTGCTGTGGAGGAAAGGTGCGGCAGCAATTGCCGTTGCAAACAGAGCAGTGTGTTGTGCGTGTCCGATGCGCTCCGTTGTGCAGCACCAGCTCTCCGGGGAGTGTCTTGAGGACTGGCCCTGTGCATGAAGAACTGAACCTCTCCCATAGCACAGCTCTCTGGCTGCGTCCTGCTGCTGGCAACAGTGGCCTCTGCCTACCTGATGCTCAGGAAGATGTCCGTGTCATCCTGCTGCAACCCAAACATCATGTCAGTCAGGAGGGCAGCTTTGGAACCGGACATCAGCCGGACCTTGCAGGAGCGCCTGGAGGGCAGCACTGTCAGACCGCAGTGTTCCGACTTAGGCAAATGCTGCCAGGCTGCTTTTAGCAATATCTGGAACCAGCGGGTGGTTTCCTCCATGTCCAGGTAGGGGCCAGTGCAGAGGGTGCCTAGGAGGCTGGCACCCTGATTTTCCATCAGCTGCTCCTTGGGGTGGTGGATGAAGCACAGCGCGCCCTCCACCAGCTGCTCCTGCCCGCATGTGCACTTCAGCTCTACGCGGAGCATGGGGTTCCTCAGCAGCTCCCCCTCTGCGGTGCCCCTCTCCATGTGGAAGGCATGTCCTTGGGGGCGCTCCAGGGGCACGAGCAAGCGGTAGACAGCGTAAGTGTTGTGGGGAATCCAGTCTTGTAAGGCAATGCCCACACTGATGGCTGGCTTCAGTCGTGGCACGAAACTGGTCCTGGAGAGTTTTTGGCAGACACAGAGCATTCATCAGCTGCTGCAGCATCACAGACCGTTTCGGGGGGCACTTGGTCGAAACTTGCCACATCCAGCGCAACACTGGGTTTCTCTTCTTGGTCCTCCTTACATGCCTTGTTTTGGGAGCTGCCCTCCTTGCTGCTGCTCTCTGGCTCATGGCTGCTTTAGCTGGGACAGCACCACAGCACTAAGCACAGGACCAGGGGTGCAACAATGGCCCATAACCACCAGTGCTGCCAGGCAGCCGAGAGCAGGGCTCCCCAGGTAAAGCCGCTCTTCTGCTCCAGCTCCTGCAGCAGCCGAGACATCTCCTGGTTCAGCTGCTGGGCACGCTGCTGCATGCGCTCATGCATGGCATCATCCAGCTCATCACCAACCATCTGTGGCTGGATGAGGCTTACTACCAACCAATAGAAGAATGTTGCAGCCATGGCCTGCAGGAGGAGAGAGAGAAGGGCTTCAGTGGGGCTGGGCAGGAGGGAGCTGGCTGTGGGAGCCGCAGGGAGCTGGGGGCAGGCAGGAGAGGGGGTGAGCCAGCTGGGAGGCAGCAAGGCCTGCGCCCAGCCCCAGCACCCGGGCGTCCCCATGCCCTGCCCAAGGCGCTCCCGCCAGCGGCTGGGCCCTCGATGCAGGGTGAAATAACTAAAACTTTGCACCCCGTAGTAGCAAACCCATATATGCTTTTAACAAAATTAAGGATAACTTGATTTGGGTTACAGTGTTAGACTTAAAAGATGCCTTTTTCTGTCTACCCCGAGCTCAGGAAAGTCAAAAGCTTTTTGCTTTTGAATGGGAGTCTCTCAACAGAGGGAGAAAGATGCAGCTAAGCTGGACGGTTTTACCACAGGGATTTAAAAATAGTCCCACTTTGTTTGGTAACCAACTAGCCAAAGAATTGGAACAATGGCAACAGCCACTGGGAGATGGCGTTCTTCTACAATCTGGAGATGACTTATTAATAGCGACCGAAACAGAAGAAGAATGTGTACAACGGACGATCTCTCTTGTAAACTTCTTGGGTTTAAGTGGCTATAGAGTCTCCCAACAGAAAGCACAGCTGGTGCAAGAAAAAGCGGCATACCTGGGATACGAAGTCTCCGCTGGGCAACGCTCCCTGGGAAGAACAAGGAAGGAGGCTGTCTGCCAGACACCCAGACTGGAAACGGTGAGAGATCTACGAACCTTTCTAGGAACGACAGGTTCGTGTCGTCTATGGCTATATCAGTATGGACTACCTGCAAAGCCTTTATGTGATCCGCTGAGCACAACCCGAATCAACGTAACATGGACTCCCGAGGCAGACAAAGCATTCAAGGCTGAAATGAGAAGGCAGGGTGAGAGCCCACCCGCGGGGGCCAGCCTTTCTCCCCCAGCCCTCGTCCAGCCCAGCCTCCCGCCACGTGTGCACTCACGGCTGGCCCAGGCCTGCTGGCGCCCCTGGTAACTGTCCCCATTGTGACATCTGACATCCCAGGCCTGCTGCCGCCCCTGGTAACTGTCCCCATTGTGACATCTGACATCCCAGGCCTGCTGCCGCCCCTGGTAACTGTCCCCATTGTGACATCTGACATCACCAGAGTGCATCACAGGCACGGCCACCGGCCAGCCCGGCCTTTGGCCCCAGCCCGCCTCAGCGGCTCACAGCTGCCCTGGTGTACTCCTTGAGGCTGGGCTAGAGTTAATTTCCTTCACAGCCGCTTGCCATGTGATACGCACGCTGCTATAGTTTGGACGTATTGTCATATAGAATCAGAGAGTCGTTTAGGTTGGAGAAGGCCTTTAAGATCACCGAGTCCAACCGCAAACCCAGCACTGCCAAGTCCACCAATAACCCATGCTGCAGTGCGCCACGTCTACGCGTCTTTTAACTACCTCCAGGGATGGTGCCTCCACCACTTCCCTGGGCAGCCTCCCCCAGTGCTTGACAACCGTTTTGGTGAAGAAATCTTTCCCAGTATCAATCTAAACGTCCCCTGGTGCAACCTGGGGCCTTTTCCTCTTGTCCTAGCGCTTGTTACGTGGGACAAGAGACCGACATGCACCTCGCCACAACCTCCTTTCAGGCAGCTGCAGAGAGCGCTAAGGTCTCCCCTCAGCCTCCTTTTCTCCAGGCTCAACACCCCAGTTCCCTCAGCCGCTCCTCGTCACACTTGTGCTCCAGAACCTTCACCAGCTTCGCTGCTCATCTTTGGACGCGCTCCAGCACCTCAGTATTTTTCTTGTAGTGAGGGGCCCAAAACTGATCGCGCTGCTCGAGGTGCGGCCTCAGCAGTGCCGAGCACAGGGGGACCATCATTCCCTAGCCCTGCTGGCCGCACTATTTCTGACACAGGCCAGGGCGCTCTTGGCCTTCCTGGCCACCTGGCCACACTGCTGGCTCATATGCAGCCGGCCGCTGACCAACACCCCCAGGGCCTTTTCCTCCAGGCAGCTTCCCAGCCACTCTGCCCCAGGCCTGTAGGGTGGCGTGGGGTTGCTGTGGCCCGAGTGCAGGGCCTGGCACTGAGCCTTGTTGAACCTCATGGAAGTGGCTTTGGACATCAACCCAGCCTGTCCACACCCCCCTGCAGAGCCTTTCTGTCTTCAAGCAGATGAACGCTCCTGCCCAGCTTGCTGTCGCCTGCAAACTTACTGAGGGAGCACTCAAGGCCCCCGTCCAGATCGTCGAGAAAGAGATTAAACAGAACTGGCCCTGGGACTGAGCCCTGGGGAACACCGCTTGTGGCTGGCCACCAGCTGGATTTAACTCCTTTCGCTACCACTCCTTAGGCCTGGCCACCCAGCCAGCTTTTGGCCCCGCAAAGAGTGCAGCCGTCCAAGCCATAAGCAGCTCGTTTCTCAGCAGAATGCTGTGGGAAATGGCGTCAAAGGCTTGTCAGACGCTCACAGCTTTTGACCCAGGCGGCTCCCTTGGTGCTGACCACTGTGCTTGTGGTCGAGGGTGTGCTCTTGGTGCCTTTGGGACAGCAGCGGGTGCGGGGTGGTATATCTCCCGATATCCTGGTGGCGGGACGGGGCCTCTCCACGGCAGGATCTCTGTGCTGCTGTGCCACTGCGAGAGGACATTGCTTCCAAAGAGATGTTTCCCAAGGGGCATGACGGGGTGCGGGTGGACGTTTCCCAGCAGGCAACTCCCGCTGCCGAGAGAGCACCGTCTTCTCCATGTCCAGCATGTTCACTTCTGCGGTACCAGCTCCCTGGGGAGTGTCTGGCACGGGCAGATTCTCCAGCCGGACCCCAGTGAACACGTGGAGGCACATCAGCGGTGCCTCCCGCTTGGTCCCTGCCCAGCCGCAGCTGCCAGGGAGTTTCTGAGCCCGTGTGGCATTGCCACCGTGGCCGTGAAAGTGTGAAGGGGAAGCAGGGTGACTATCATCTTTGCAGCCACTGTGGTCTTCAGCGGCCGCTGCGCTGGGATAGACCACTGAGAGGAGGATGCTGCCGCTCTCGTCAGAGGGCCGCTGTGCAGGCATTTCCCTTCCGTTTCGGTGTCCCGCATTCTGCCCTCTCCTGCCCTGCAGTATGAGGTCAGGTGAATGTCCCCAGCTCCCAAGAGACGCAGCTTCTCAAGGGTAGATCCACGATGATGGAAGCCAAAACCTTGAGCCCCAGCTACGCAGCCAGGCACTCTTCTATTCAGCATGTCTCCTCCTTGCTGAAGCCCCTCCTCTGCCTGGGAGGATGGAGGAGAACACCACCTGCGCTCCTGATTCTTTTAGCATTGCTCCGCGGGGCTACAGTTTGATTTGATGGTCCTCAGCTGCCTCGTCACAGCATCACTAGACCTTACATTGCATAGTAGGAGTGGACGATAACCTGTAGGCTTCAGCAGGCTTGGCAGCCTCTCGGTGATGTCACGACTGTGAACTCCTGGTGGGCAGCAAGCTTCTCTAGAGAAACTGTCTGGGCAGCAGACAGGTGCTTCGGTGCCTCTCAGGACAGACGCTCCAGCTGCTAATACTTAGGCGCTTTCCTGGTGGCACTGGTTCTGATGCAGGTGGCTGGGTGGGTGGCTCAACTTGGCCTCCTGGACTTCTCCTGGATCCTGTCCCTTACTCACGTGCTCTGAATGCCCCAATCGCAGACTACCATGCCTGCCTCCGAGCCCCTCTAACACCTCTGTGAAACCCCCCCGTTGCCTGGCAGCACCGATAAGTAACCGTAGCGAGACCAGCTCCAGGGTCGTTTACATCAAGAACGCGGCAGGTGGGACGTGATGCCACGTGATGCCATAGAATTGCAGCTGCTTTGCAAAATAATAGTATCTCTGAGTTAAAGAGGGATTGGTCAAATCATGTTGAGGTCTGAGAACCTCGTGTAAAGCCGTGTTCGGGGTGCCCCAGTTTGAATGGGACACCTCATGCACACGAGTAAAGAATTACTCTTGTAAGTCCATACTTTGCCTCCCGGCCTCTCTCCTGGCTTGGCCTGGGCCAGTTGTGAAAGTTTCCTAATGCTTCCCATGATCCAAAGTGGCTGTGGGGACAGCCAGCACCGCCCGACTCTCCCAAGACCTGCTGCCTTCTGGCCTGGCCCTCCCACAGGCAGCCCAAGGGTGGGTTTCTGTTGCTTTTAATTCTTTTTTTCTTTCCTTATTTGAAAACCACCAAGATAAAAAGGGAGTATCTCCTGCCATGTGCCCACTCACACCACATGCTGGAGGTAAACAGAATGACAAAATTGTGCTGTAGCACACTGCCCTGTATGAAGATTGCTGGGGTCTGTAGTGGGTCTGCAGACGAGCTAGTTGCTTTAAAGACTTAGCCGTGTACCTTTCAGACAGCCCCAAATTGTCAGGTATGTAAACAGGATGTGAAGAACCGGAACTTAGAACCGTAGCATACGGGCACCTACAGCAACAGCAAATAGCAAACAAGAAGGACACAGAAAGCCTGTCAGGGTCTGACACATGTACTATCGAAGATATTTATATACAATTTATATAAACAATAAAAGGCATTTTTCCATTTTGTCCGAACCCAGCCACGTAGGCATAGTGTTTCTCAGTCTGCCTCCACTTGCGTCACCACCTAAGTTCCACCGCAACGGTGTTTCTTCGTGCTTAACTTCATGAAAAGTGCTGCTGCATGCACTCTCGCGTGGCCTCATCCAGCTCCTCACCAAGGCTCCTTGCATCGGTCCCTTCCGCTGCATCGGGCCCCGCGCCCCACAGTGCGCTTTTGCTGTGGAGGAAAGGTGCGGCAGCAATTGCCGTTGCAAACAGAGCAGTGTGTTGTGCGTGTCCGATGCGCTCCGTTGTGCAGCACCAGCTCTCCGGGGAGTGTCTTGAGGACTGGCCCTGTGCATGAAGAACTGAACCTCTCCCATAGCACAGCTCTCTGGCTGCGTCCTGCTGCTGGCAACAGTGGCCTCTGCCTACCTGATGCTCAGGAAGATGTCCGTGTCATCCTGCTGCAACCCAAACATCATGTCAGTCAGGAGGGCAGCTTTGGAACCGGACATCAGCCGGACCTTGCAGGAGCGCCTGGAGGGCAGCACTGTCAGACCGCAGTGTTCCGACTTAGGCAAACGCTGCCAGGCTGCTTTTAGCAATATCTGGAACCAGCGGGTGGTTTCCTCCATGTCCAGGTAGGGGCCAGTGCAGAGGGTGCCTAGGAGGCTGGCACCCTGATTTTCCATCAGCTCCTCCTTGGGGTGGTGGATGAAGCACAGCGCGCCCTCCACCAGCTGCTCCTGCCCGCATGTGCACTTCAGCTCTACGCGGAGCATGGGGTTCCTCAGCAGCTCCCCCTCTGCGGTGCCCCTCTCCATGTGGAAGGCATGTCCTTGGGGGCGCTCCAGGGGCACGAGCAAGCGGTAGACAGCGTAAGTGTTGTGGGGAATCCAGTCTTGTAAGGCAATGCCCACACTGATGGCTGGCTTCAGTCGTGGCACGAAACTGGTCCTGGAGAGTTTTTGGCAGACACAGAGCATTCATCAGCTGCTGCAGCATCACAGACCGTTTCGGGGGGCACTTGGTCGAAACTTGCCACATCCAGCGCAACACTGGGTTTCTCTTCTTGGTCCTCCTTACACGCCTTGTTTTGGGAGCTGCCCTCCTTGCTGCTGCTCTCTGGCTCATGGCTGCTTTAGCTGGGACAGCACCACAGCACTAAGCACAGGACCAGGGGTGCAACAATGGCCCATAACCACCAGTGCTGCCAGGCAGCCGAGAGCAGGGCTCCCCAGGTAAAGCCGCTCTTCTGCTCCAGCTCCTGCAGCAGCCGAGACATCTCCTGGTTCAGCTGCTGGGCACGCTGCTGCATGCGCTCATGCATGGCATCATCCAGCTCATCACCAACCATCTGTGGCTGGATGAGGCTTACTACCAACCAATAGAAGAATGTTGCAGCCATGGCCTGCAGGAGGAGAGAGAGAAGGGCTTCAGTGGGGCTGGGCAGGAGGGAGCTGGCTGTGGGAGCCGCAGGGAGCTGGGGGCAGGCAGGAGAGGGGGTGAGCCAGCTGGGCGGCAGCAAGGCCTGCGCCCAGCCCCAGCACCCGGGCGTCCCCATGCCCTGCCCAAGGCGCTCCCGCCAGCAGCTGGGCCCTCGATGCAGGGTGAAATAACTAAAACTTTGCACCCCGTAGTAGCAAACCCATATACGCTTTTAACAAAATTAAGGATAACTTGATTTGGGTTACAGTGTTAGACTTAAAAGATGCCTTTTTCTGTCTACCCCGAGCTCAGGAAAGTCAAAAGCTTTTTGCTTTTGAATGGGAGTCTCTCAACAGAGGGAGAAAGATGCAGCTAAGCTGGACGGTTTTACCACAGGGATTTAAAAATAGTCCCACTTTGTTTGGTAACCAACTAGCCAAAGAATTGGAACAATGGCAACAGCCACTGGGAGATGGCGTTCTTCTACAATCTGGAGATGACTTATTAATAGCGACCGAAACAGAAGAAGAATGTGTACAACGGACGATCTCTCTTGTAAACTTCTTGGGTTTAAGTGGCTATAGAGTCTCCCAACAGAAAGCACAGCTGGTGCAAGAAAAAGCGGCATACCTGGGATACGAAGTCTCCGCTGGGCAACGCTCCCTGGGAAGAACAAGGAAGGAGGCTGTCTGCCAGACACCCAGACTGGAAACGGTGAGAGATCTACGAACCTTTCTAGGAACGACAGATTCGTGTCGTCTATGGCTATATCAGTATGGACTACCTGCAAAGCCTTTATCTGATCCGCTGAGCACAACCCGAATCAACGTAACATGGACTCCCGAGGCAGACAAAGCATTCAAGGCTGAAATGAGAAGGCAGGGTGAGAGCCCACCCGCGGGGGCCAGCCTTTCTCCCCCAGCCCTCGTCCAGCCCAGCCTCCCACCACGTGTGCACTCACGGCTGGCCCAGGCCTGCTGGCGCCCCTGGTAACTGTCCCCATTGTGACATCTGACATCCCAGGCCTGCTGCCGCCCCTGGTAACTGTCCCCATTGTGACATCTGACATCACCAGAGCGCATCACAGGCACGGCCACCGGCCAGCCCGGCCTTTGGCCCCAGCCCGCCTCAGCGGCTCACAGCTGCCCTGGTGTACTCCTTGAGGCTGGGCTAGAGTTAATTTCCTTCACAGCCGCTTGCCATGTGATACGCACGCTGCTATAGTTTGGACGTATTGTCATATAGAATCAGAGAGTCGTTTAGGTTGGAGAAGGCCTTTAAGATCACCGAGTCCAACTGCAAACCCAGCACTGCCAAGTCCACCAATAACCCATGCTGCGGTGCGCCACGTCTACGCGTCTTTTAACTACCTCCAGGGATGGTGCCTCCACCACTTCCCTGGGCAGCCTCCCCCAGTGCTTGACAACCGTTTTGGTGAAGAAATCTTTCCCAGTATCAATCTAAACGTCCCCTGGTGCAACCTGGGGCCTTTTCCTCTTGTCCTAGCGCTTGTTACGTGGGACAAGAGACCGACATGCACCTCGCCACAACCTCCTTTCAGGCAGCTGCAGAGAGCGCTAAGGTCTCCCCTCAGCCTCCTTTTCTCCAGGCTCAACACCCCAGTTCCCTCAGCCGCTCCTCGTCACACTTGTGCTCCAGAACCTTCACCAGCTTCGCTGCTCATCTTTGGACGCGCTCCAGCACCTCAGTATTTTTCTTGTAGTGAGGGGCCCAAAACTGATCGCGCTGCTCGAGGTGCGGCCTCAGCAGTGCCGAGCACAGGGGGACCATCATTCCCTAGCCCTGCTGGCCGCACTATTTCTGACACAGGCCAGGGCGCTCTTGGCCTTCCTGGCCACCTGGCCACACTGCTGGCTCATATGCAGCCGGCCGCTGACCAACACCCCCAGGGCCTTTTCCTCCAGGCAGCTTCCCAGCCACTCTGCCCCAGGCCTGTAGGGTGGCGTGGGGTTGCTGTGGCCCGAGTGCAGGGCCTGGCACTGAGCCTTGTTGAACCTCATGGAATTGGCTTTGGACATCAACCCAGCCTGTCCACACCCCCCTGCAGAGCCTTTCTGTCTTCAAGCAGATGAACGCTCCTGCCCAGCTTGCTGTCGCCTGCAAACTTACTGAGGGAGCACTCAAGGCCCCCGTCCAGATCGTCGAGAAAGAGATTAAACAGAACTGGCCCTGGGACTGAGCCCTGGGGAACACCGCTTGTGGCTGGCCACCAGCTGGATTTAACTCCTTTCGCTACCACTCCTTAGGCCTGGCCACCCAGCCAGCTTTTGGCCCCGCAAAGAGTGCAGCCGTCCAAGCCATAAGCAGCTCGTTTCTCAGCAGAATGCTGTGGGAAATGGCGTCAAAGGCTTGTCAGACGCTCACAGCTTTTGACCCAGGCGGCTCCCTTGGTGCTGACCACTGTGCTTGTGGTCGAGGGTGTGCTCTTGGTGCCTTTGGGACAGCAGCGGGTGCGGGGTGGTATATCTCCCGATATCCTGGTGGCGGGACGGGGCCTCTCCATGGCAGGATCTCTGTGCTGCTGTGCCACTGCGAGAGGACATTGCTTCCAAAGAGATGTTTCCCAAGGGGCATGACGGGGTGCGGGTGGACGTTTCCCAGCAGGCAACTCCCGCTGCCGAGAGAGCACCGTCTTCTCCATGTCCAGCATGTTCACTTCTGCGGTACCAGCTCCCTGAGGAGTGTCTGGCACGGGCAGATTCTCCACCTGGACCCCAGTGAACACACAGAAGTTGCCCACCAGTAACCAGTTCTTCACCAGCCAGCACTCCACAGCCAGGTTTTGAACTGGCCACTGTATGTGCTTCTCAAAATACCTTCCCAGATCACTTGCATCATCCTTGTCTTTGTCTTCCTCTTCCTCCTCCACCTACTCCCTGTGGCTGCTAGAGCTCTCCTTGTCACTGCTATACTCTGGCTGATGGCTTCTTTTCCCTGAGTCACTACCACAGCCTAAAGTGCAGGGCCAGGACTTCAGCAATGGTCCAGAACTGCCCCTGCTGCCTGCTTGATTAATCCACTACCCGTCCGCCTTGCATACCCTGCCTGTCTCTCCTGAAGAGCCTATAACCATCCATCACACCTCTCCATTCACAAGATTTCTTCCCAACAAGTCCCACTTATGCCAATGTTGTCTTAGCTCTGGGACTTAGCCAAAGCTTCTAGTTCCTCCTCTCTATTCATCATATTGTGTGCATTAGTGTATAAACATTTCCAGTGTACTCCGTACATCCTGGAGCAGAGCAAAAGCTCTCACTAGCACACTGTCCCTCAAATATTGTCATGCTGCCCCATGACTTATCACTGATAAGCCTGACTTTATCCTTTCCTCCCCTTCAAACCTAGTTTAAAGCTCTTTCAGTCAGCCCTGCTAACTCATGAGCAAAAATACTTTTCCCGCATTGAGAACGGTGAATCTTGTGAGGCCCCAGACCACACCATGACTGAAGAACCGCCAAATCTGCCAGTGATGCTAGCCTTGGAGCCAGGCACTGATAGGCTGCATCTGCTTGGTTCTTTCAATGTCACTCTACAACTAGGAGGACAGAGGTGAGTACTACCTGTGCTCCTGGTCCCTTTGTGAATCTCCCCAAGGCCCTGAAGCCTCTTTCCATCACCTTTGGACAAAACATCCAGAACACAGCTAGGCAATTCCATAATACATTGGGTGTGCGAGTGACTGATGGGTCAGGCTCAAGGAGTCAGAGCAAATGGGGTCACATCAGGCCAGCGCCAGCCACCAGTGGGGTTCCCCAGGGCTCCATTTTAGGGCCAGTGCTCTTCAACATCTTTTATAAATGGTCTGGATGCAGGAATTGAATGTACAGTAAGTAAGATTGCCAATGATCCTGAACTAGGAGGAGGTGCGGACTTCCTCAAGAATATGGAGACCTCACAGAGAGATCTGCCTAGACCAGAGAGCTGGGCAGTCACCCATTGTTTGGAATTCCACAAGAGCAAGTGTGGGATTCTCTACCTGGGACGGGGTAATCCTGGTTATATGTACAAACTGGGGGAGGAGAGGCTGCAGAGCAGCTCTGCAGAAAGAGATCTGGGCGTTTGGGTTGATGGCAAGTGAACAGGAGTCAACAGCGTGCCCTGGCATCCCAAAGGGCCAACCATGTCCTGGGGTGCATCAAACACAGCATAGCTAGCCAGTCGAGGGAGGCGATTGGCCCGCTCGACACTGCACTGGTGCAGCCTCACCTCCACGTCTGCGTGCAGTTTTGGTACCATCAAACTACTAGAGTGTGTCCAGAGGAGGGTGACCAAGATGGTGAAAGGTCTCGAGGGCAAGACTGAGGAAGAGCGGCTGAGGTCATTTGGCTTGTTCAGCTCAGAGAAGAGACGGCTGAGGGGTGACCTCATGGCAGTCTGCAGCTTTCTCAAGGGGGACAGTGGAGGGAGGAGGTGCTGTCCTCCTCTCCCTGGTGACCAGCAATAGGTCCAAAGCCCCAAACTGAACAGCATTCAAGGTGTGGCCTTAACAGTGCTGAATACAAGGGACAATTGGAAGCAGAATCTCTCCCAAGTAATACCACAATGAGACTCATTTTTCTCTATTAGAGCATCACAAGTCTTAAAGTTGCCACGTCTTTGCTACCTAAATCACCTCAGTAGTTCTCTCCTGTGTTGAGTGCTCTGCTTGCTGGGAGCAAAATTCTTCCTTCTCTTGTGTTGGTTATCGCTTACGCTTTCTAAGCAGAACAGCTTTAACTGGATGACAGTTACAAATCCTGAAGTGTGCAAGCCTATGTGCAAAAAAGGAGATGCTGACAATTGAATATATGAGCTAAAACCCCCTATGTTACCAGTCCTCATTCTGCTGTACTTCTAGCTAGAGAAAACCTTAAGACAAAGACACTGGGCAGCCCAAGGCTCCAGGCCAGCTGTCTCTTTTGACATATATTTCATTAGGCAGTTGTAGTTCCTGAATTACACACGTTCTTTGTCTATTACATCATGACCCCTGGCACAGCTGGTGATGATTTTTTGAAGGGGAGGAGGAAAACTGCAGTTCATCCTTTTCTGATCTCATGGAAATCATATCTTTATGAAAGGAAAGCCAATGTTTTCCTCTCTGAAGAATAGCTGGGAAGGGCTGTTTCTGTAGGTCCCCTTTTGCTAGCCACCGTTAGGATCTTGGGCCAGGGACCCTCCGATGTATTAGCTCCGAGAAGATGTAGCTGTTTCTCTTTTGCCATTCGTAGATAGGGTCATTGACTCCATTCAGCTGAAGGCCTTCTGTAATCAATTTTCAAAACAGTCTGAGGTCGTTGCATACTGTGCCTTACGGCATCCCAAGGATTTGTGTATTGTGTGCTTTGACCTGATTATTTTTTCCCCCTCTCTCCCAGCATCCTGAGGTAGAACTGCCATGCTTTGTTGTCCCTCACAAGAGTCTTGGGGGTGGGGTGGTAGAGGTTTGATTTGATCTTTTAATTAATGCCTAGAAATCTACATGTAGCAACAGCTTTTTGCCTTCCACCACCCAACCTGTAGTATCTTTGCCCTGAATTAGAGCCCTGGTGGGGCTTTTGCATGATGTGTTCAAGCTATTTGGATCTGTTCTGCCAGCACATTCACAAAAGAATTTATGAAGCCACAAGATCAGACCATAGGTGTCTAAGATGTAGATAAAATATACATTTTGAGTTGTGCCCCTTGCTTTGTTGCAAGATACAGAGATAAAGGCATCACTTTGTGTAGATCCCTCATCTAAGTCAATTAACTGAGCATACAAGAGTTTTCTTCTTCATTACACTGAGCTCAGAATATTTTGTTTTAATTTGATACCTGCATGAGTTAAAACGTTTATACAGATCTGTCCATGCGCGTGGCTGGTGCTTTACAGTCAAACATAAACAGAAGACACTAACAGCGTACCTTTCACAGCAGAAATTTAGAAACAAAAGAATTTCACACAAATTAAGTGTAGGGAAAATTCGCAGTGAAAAGAACTTTAGAACAGGAAAAGACAATGTGTTATTTCTCTAGATTAAATGTTAATTAGACTAATATTTGTACATATTGCAAATTTATGGTTAATATTTGACAGAAGTATGAAAATAGGGTAATTTTTTTAATATCATTTGGCTTGCCAGCTTATTCCCATATAAATGTCAAATATGGTCTGTGTTTAAATGGAATCACCCTGCTGTCAAAAACAGACATTAAAAGTCTCAAGACATTACCCAAGCAAATACATGCCTACATTCCATTCTCATTTAGAAGCACAAACTCTAATTGCAGAAGTGCTTTTGAAAACTGTATTAGGAATTTTCTCCACTAGCAAATCAGCTATTTTCTTTGCAGAACTGAACAATGGAGAACTGACCTAAATACACACAATTATGCAGGATATTTTGCTTTGGGGCACAAAATGGAATTGTAGGCTGAGTATGAAAGTTAATTTGAATTTCAGACTGAGTCCCAACTGTTGCAGAGGGAGAGTCAGAGGAAACTGTATTTGAGGGATTTTTTCCAGCCAGCTGTGAATGCTGAATTTTCCTGCAGCAATCTCCTTTTTATAAATGAGACTTGTAAATCCTTGTAAAATAGTCTGTCACTACTGAAGTTTTCTCACCCTTTTTCCTCCTGTGCTTCAAATAATTGTGTGCCTGTTCTCAGGGAGACATACCAGAATAAGATGGCCTCTTTCTCTGGGTTAGTGGTGAATGCTGGATCTGGGCTGTTGCCACTAAGTCTGGCTGCTGCAAAACTGAGCAGTGCAAAATACAGCCAGAATGACAACAAAGTCCAGACACCTCAGCAATAGAAATGTAGACAAAAATTTTGGGGTCAAAATGCTGCACTTGCCTTCTCTTTCTCTTTGCAGACAGGGTCTGGTTTCCAGAACAAAAAGCAGCAAAGAGAGAAACAAGTTAATTGAAAACAAAATAATCACATGTAATGAATAGGAAGAGGCCAGAACTGTCTATTCATCTGAATATAGCACAGATTGATGAAAAAATAACAGAGGAAATAGAATAGAAAACTAAAATAGAAAAAATAATAGAAAGTTTGTAGACAATCAAATAAATTAATAAAAGGTCAATAGAAAATCAAACAGAATTAATAGAAAAATTAAGAGAAAACAAAAGCTGGTGGATTGCTGTGTATTTACAGGCTAAATCTGTATTTCTGATAAAAAACTTGCATTTGTAGTGTGCTTCAAAAATCAGGATGTTGCAATATGGTGAATCTATACCTGCAGTCTGCAATGTTTTTCACTGAGCAAAAGTCTTCACCTAGAGATGTCAAAGCCTTTCCAAGGGGAGGATGTCTCTCATTCTGCTCTTTGGCTGTAAAACAGTGCTTCCTCTTCTGGCAGTGAGAGGTGGTGGGGTGGGACAATCATGCTGTTGTCATGTCTGGTACCCAAGTGAACCAAAAAACTCCAAGCATGCTGCAGTGCAGCCTCTTACCCATTCCTGTGCTCTTCTTTACAGCAGCTGAGGAAGACTGCTAAGGGTAGTTATGGGGGGACCATGTTATGGGGAAACCATGGAGAAACAGGCAAGCAAAAGCCTGGTGAGGGGTTGCATGTTGAATGGGGTCCTCATCCCACTGATGGACCCATTTCCTACAGTGCTTGGGACCAAGTCCAGTTTGGAGATAGGCAGACAGGAGATTACTTTTTTATTCTCTTCCTTTCTGATTTAAAATAACTTCTCCATGGGAGAAATATCTACGGTGTCAAACAGCAAGGCTAAGACTGTTATTTCAAATGCCCTAGAAGAGAAGCATCTGTCAAGAAAATTACTTTCCAATGCTCCTGGTTTTAAGTCACTGACACCAGTCTCAGTGAGTGCACAGGTGTCCTGGGCACATCCAGGTATCCTGGGAGCTGCACAGGTATCTTCAGGTTTATAGGGGGAAAGTGGAGGCAACAGGAAGGAGGGACAGATCTTCATTTGTCCCGGAGGGAAGCCAAACTTCTCCCATATTGCAACAGACACCTCGGCGCTGTGCCCATGCATTGCTTGTGCCTTAATTTCTTTAGGAATAATAATGCTTGGCCCCACTTATGTCTTATAGTTCACACAGATGGACAATATAAAAGCCCAGTGATGTAATGTCTCCATTTGAAACATCTGCCCACTTCCTCCTCCAGCCTGCAGGTCAGAGGAAGCCATGAAAAAAAGGCTCAAGGACATTCCTTCTGACTCTGATTTCTGCCTTGATAGGGCTCAGACCAGTGTTGCTTCAATTAGTTTATTTTCTTTTAAAGCACGTGTTTCAGAGCACTAGAAAAACTGGATTCCCTAATCTCTGGTAGATCAACATGAGTCAGAAGCATCTGCAGGAAGAGCAGAAAGGTGCCTTGATAGCATATTTCATGCAGCATGCTCATGTCAGAAGGAGCAGTGCTCTAGCAGAGGCAAGTCAGCCAACAGAAAGGGTTTAGCAGAAGATTGTGTTGAGTTCAGCAAACTCAACACAAGTCTGTTGTAAGCTGCTGCTTTAGGGATGTTCAGAGAAAGCAACTTCTGTACTGCTGCCCTCCCCTGAATTTTCTTTGTGTGTTTGTCAACAGATTAGAAAGTGAAAGAAATGAGAAAATTATTCTTAAAAAGGAATATTTTTTTATGTGCAAGAACATACCTGACCCTTCCTTTCCCTGCCCTGGCAGCAGGGCTGAGGTTTTGTGGTAGGACCGGCAATCTTCAGGCGTCCGTGCAGTGTGTATGGCAGCAGAGCAGAGAGCACTCTATGAGGCAGGGCCACCACTGCTGCAGAGCTCCCAGCAAGCCTACATGTCCAGGGCAGGTTCCCCTGGACTCTACTGGGGCCTTCATGGGTGGCAACCTCCCCTGACCTGCTGGCAAGGCTCTGCCTCTGCCTAAGGCAGCACAGGAGGCTGTTGCCCATGAGGACACATGCCTGGCCCATGGGCAACGTGGTGTCCAACAGGACCCACAAGTACTTCTGTGCAAGGTTGCTTTCCAGCTGGTTGGTGCCCAGGCTGTGCTGGTGCATGGGTTTGTGTCTCCCCTCCGCAGGACTTTGCATTTCCCTTTGTTGAACTTCATGAGATGGCTGTTGACCTGCTTCTCCACCCTGTCAAGGTCCCTCTGAATGGCAGCACAACCCTCTGGTGTATTAACCATTCCTTCAAATTTTATGCCGTTTTCAAACTTGCTGAGGGTGCACTGTTTCTTGTCACCCAGGTCAGTAATGAAGAGGTTACAGAGTATTGTCCCCTATATCGACCCCTGGGGAACATCACTTTTCCAGTTGCAATGGGTGAGTTATGGTGCAGTGCACCTTTCTCTGACCTCTGGCCTGCTGGTTGGAGGACAGACTAGGAGCAGGAGACTGCCAATTTTAAAAGGGTGAATTTGGGGCAGGATCACAAGAAAGCATGCCAGAGTATACCACATATTTATTGGGAACCAGAATTGCTTCTGAGAAGAAGGACCAGGGCTCCCACTGCCTCCACTCTAAGTCTGGATGAGACAAGAGAGGCTGTTGGATGTAGGTTGAAGTTGAACAAGAGGGAACTTCTCCCCTCTAGCATCCAGGACTCATTTAGCTTATTGCACATGCTTTTCAGAGAAGTGATGAGAGAGACAGTGTTTATCTGGCATCAATGTCTCGGTATTTGATTTTGAGATTTTTTGAGGAGGGGGGAAGACAGAAAAGACACCTTTGGTTTAGATAGGTGGAAAGGGTTTGTGCTTGGAAGCAGCCTCGCATGCAGTGGCATCACGCGGCCAGGGCTAAGTGGTGGGCATTCAGACTGCCTTCATCCCCCAGTTCAACCATGCCTAGACTTGCTACATCAAACCAAATCAAAAGACAGGAGCTGCAGACTGTAGCAATCCCACTACTCACTTTCCCCTCATTATTGTTGTCACTGTTTATTTGTTTTACAGCAGAGCCCAGGCGCATCTGTCATGGATCAGCCCTGTCCAGGGCAAGTTCCTGGCTGCACACACACAAAGGGATAGGTCCTGCCCCATGTGGGTGCAACAGGCAAATTCCAGGAGCTTCAGTGAAACAAAGAGGCAGCATCATGGGTGCCACGAGACCTGAGTTTTCACAGCATTTCTATTACTGCACCTGATCCTGAATGCAGCCATCAGCAAAGTCTAGGGGAACTCCATGCACAAAAGGCCAGACCACACAGTCTGAATCAAGCAGTGATGGGGCAATCTTCCCTTAGCGGCTGGGAAGGGAGCAGGTGACCTCTGCTTGAGTTGAATACCCTCCATCAGCACCGAGGACCCTGCCAGCTAAAATATTTCATTAATTTAAACTTTAAATAGGACCAGCAGTGTTTACCCAAAGTAACAGGACAAAACAGGGTGGTTGCACACAGCCATGGGCTGCTGCAGGTGTAGCTGGCTGCCAGCACTGCTGCCACGCTCGTGGTTTTTATATGACCCAAGCCTTCTGCAACCAGAGACCCTGCAGTCAGCTCTGTACAGTCACCTGGGGTTAGAGGCAGGGAGCACTAATACCCTTTGTTCACCGGGTAAATTCTATTTCCCTTTCCATTGTGCTGTGCCGCTTGTCAATGTAACATTACACCCAGGGTAGGACACTTGTACAAAGAAACTTCAGTGAAGGCTGGCAAATTACAATCCTTTACTTGTGAATGGGGACATCAGAAGAGATGGGTTGAAGCAATGCACCTGGTGTAAATAATTGCATGCTTGAAATAGGGGGAAAGGGCTCAAGGCAAGCTAAATGCCAGGTGATTCTTTTGGATGGCAAAGGAAGGACTTTTCATTCGGAAAGAACAAATGCCCTGCTCAGGAGTCTGCTGGTGATGGAACAATTAATCTTTCTCTTTTTGTTCTCATTCTTTCTTCAACTTTTGGGGGTTTCTGTTCATCCTCTGCCACCTCCCCCTTTTGTTCTCATTCCCAGAGCAACACCTGGAGGTAGGGGTTGGCTTAGGAAAGGAACCCCATGGTGGCTTAGATCAACTAAGACTGTATTTCAAATAACCTGTGTCTTCATTTTTTCCAAGACCCCTTTGATGTGCAAACTATGCTTTAAATGATTGGAGCAGGAACCTGAATGCCAGTGAATTCGCTTTACCAGCCATCTGAGCTGGATTTCTTAGACCTGCAGCAACTATGTTGAGCTAAACTAATGTTGTAAACGATGGTGGTTGTCCTTGACTTGCAGAGAGATGTGTAACGCAGCTAAGCTGACATGATCAAAGCTCTCTTTTGGCAATTCTCTGTGCTTCTGCTGCTGCAGGGATCAAACAAGCTCATATGGGTGAAATATGAAACAGAAACATCCTTCCTTCAGAGAGTAACACTGTATTCTTTCTTTTGAGAAGGAAAGGAGGATAGGAATTTTAGGGGGTTCTGCATAAACCTGGTGCTCAGTAATGTGTGTGCCCGCAAGGCAAATGTTCATCCCAGTTCCACCCCTCATCTCCACACAGGTGGGAAGAATGTTGTGCCTGTACTCAGTGTTTCTCCAGTCCTGGGTGTTGTGTTGCAGTGAGCTACAACTTTTCTTTCCAAATGTTGTCTTCAATGATACCAATTCAATTATACAATTTAAATTATATGTGGACTGATGCAGAAGCTGTTGATTCTTTGACAACAATCCTGCATCTCCTGAAGAGATCATGAAGAGTTGTTATAATGCTTCTATACCACTTCTGGACATGGTAATACAGGGGAGGACACACTGAGGCCAAATACACAAAGTTTTGGTTGACTTCCCAGTGGTGGAATAGCCAAAGGGCTGGTTAACAAGTCTCCATGCTTGGGTTCAGGGAAATCTGCTGTGTGTTGCTGCTTTTCCAGGTGAATTTTTTGACCCTGAAATGAACAACATGATAGAACAGGCATTGTGGAGATAAGGCTAATGATGGGAGGTAAGTCAGCTCGTTAGAAAGGTTATTTATAATCCTTTAAACCAGAGAAATGTAAATTCTGACATAAAGCCCTTAATTTCTATCTTGTCTTCTTTTCTTCACGCGCCTTGTTTTTCAAATTTTAATATAAAACACCAGAATAAGAATTGTAATTGTATATTTTCCCAGTGTTTGATTTTTTTATTCATCTATTTATTATAGTTATTCCCTCTCCCTTCCCCTTTCCCCCTGGTAATCAGCGTAACTCAAGGGGAAAGAGTCAGCATTCTGGCAAAACCTGTTCCTAACTAAACAAGTGAAATCCTGCCCCCACTGGCACGTTTGCATTGCCTGCCTTTGGGCCAGAGTTTCACCAAATACACCATTGAAAATTTACTTCTGTTCATTATTTTGGAGCAGGTATCAGTGAAGAAAAGAACTTGGAAGAAAAGAAGAATTCAGTTAAGAGGGACCTATTGCCCCAGAGCAGGTGTAAGAGCACACACAGGCTGAAACCAGAGTCAGCAACAGGAGAGCAGTTAACCGTTAGCAGATCAGCTGCTTTACCACCCATGGCCGCCTTACTCATTATGCAACATCCACCTTTACAAAGCATACTTCAGAAAAGAGTGGGTTCAAAAGAAAAATAAGCTACCTTTAAAAGCATTTTATTGCTTTTCATGTTTTAAAAGTCTGGGAAAACCGAGAGGCTGGGCAAACCTGGACGTTTCCACACTCACGATGTTATTTAGCTCTTGTCATGCTCTGTTTCTTCATGTAGCCATTGCAAGTGACTAATGCAGCAACACAGCGTGGAGCTTGGCTCTCCCTGGGGCTGAGGATCTCATGTCAGGAGGGTACGATCCAATTCACATTGAGATGGATACATTAAATCTTTTTTCTCGATGCCTTGTCAAGAAAAGCAGATCTGCCTGCTATCAAATGCACAGAGAGCGCCCCAGCCCATAAAAGCAGTTTTATGTGCTCATTGATACAGAATAGATTGTCACTAAACCTTTCAGGCATTGTTGTCAAGGTCAATAATACTGATCTATTTTAGCACAACAGGAGGGTAAAAAAGGAATTCTGTTAAGATATGACCTTTAGAAGACCTCGTCTTTGAAGAATCAAAATAAAAAAGAATGTGGAAAAGATTTTATTTTGTTACCTTTGGGCTTATCTGAACTGGGAGTAATTATACACATTAGCAAGAAAATAGCTCAAGAAATTATTTGGTTAGTAGTGAGATGTTCCAGCCAAGCAGTGCACTAATCTGATGAGTTCATGTAAAGATGTTTAAAATTCATTTTTCCAGCTGTGATTTTTAGCAATATTCAGCTATCTTTCCCTTAGCAGGAATTGCTACATCCAACTGTATGCTATATTCAACTGCAACAGAGATCGCACATCCAACTGCACTCCTCCTTCCCTCCCCCTCCCATCACCCGACGCTTCTTTTTCTGCAGCTTTCAAACCAACTAGTTGGTCTTCACAGCAAGGATGGCACCTGCCTCTGCACAGCCCTTGGGTCTCGAACGGACTCTTTGCACACCGTAGGGCCATGAAGCATTCGGTGGCATCACACACGTGTCTGCATGTTGGATAAAGCCTTCAGCCAAGGAGAAGGCAAAGCAGAGGCAGTGGCAGGGGTCCTACCAGTCTCACTGTGTATGCTAAAGGCAGTTCAGCTGTTTTAATCTCAGTCTCAACTCACTGCTGGGTCAGGTCCTGGTGTTGGGACAGACACAAGAACTGGGTTCTTTATCTTTTTCTGTACAATCCTTCCCAGGTCCCTGAGGTTGGACATTAGGGCAAACACTTTTCACCAGTTTGCTGTTGAATGTAAGCAGACTTCATTGCGTTATTTTGCAATTTAACACTGCTAAATATGGATCGGAACATGAACTTACAAACTTTCTTTAGATACACAATTCTTTCACCACTGAGGATAATTGGGGATGGAGTTACATGTCTTAACCAATGGTTCACTGTCAAGTGCTTTAGTTCATACATGTCATTAGCCAGCATCCTCAAACATCATTGTGTCCAATAAAAAGACCTGATATGCAAAATCACCAGGCTGGTTAGCCACACTTGGGAAGAGCTATAGGTAGGAGAAGAGCAAGTGTACAGAACAAGCAGTTTTTCCAGCCAGCATAAGTAAGTCGTTGCCTACTTTGCTTCAGGGAGCTAATTTTTCATGTGCCACCAACGCTGGCTTTTTCACTTGACTTGATCTGTATTGTGGCATATGCAGCAAGCCGTTCTCCCTTCCTCTGTGTTACATTTATTTTAGGCCAGTATAAATACATCTCCGGAAATCTGGAGAGAAGAGACTCTAAAGGTCCTTCATGCATTCTCTTAAGAAGCTGGTTTTAGACAGTGTGCTCAGAGCTACCATCCTGTAGCCTGCAAGCAAAATCCCACCAGTTTCTGAGATCTAGTGTCTACCTCAATAGTGGTCCATCCCACTTGCCTTGGCCATTCTTTTTAAGGTCTCATCCTCAGCAGCAGCAGTGACAATCACATCTCTCAAGCCTCTAGTGACCGGACAGAGGATTAAGGTGGCTGTTCCCAGAGGTTCATCTATAAAGATATTCCCAAAGATACAACACATAATACTTTCAACTTCCTTTAAATGTTGGTAGTGTTAAGGCTTCAGAAGTGCTAGCATAATCCATTTAGCAAGAGACAGAAGTTCCTTTCATCCTCCCAGGCAGCAGAGCAGAGTTACTGGGAGCATCTGTATCTGTATGACATCTGCACACAAACTGAGGAGGTTTTGTCTGAACAGTTCCTCTCACTCTGACTGTCCCGAGGCCTCCATCAAATCCAATGTTAGATGGGGGATGAGTAAGCATCGGACTGCCTTGGAGTGTGAACGTTTAATCATGTAAAAAGGGACCTTTAACCATGATTTTACATGAAAGTTACTGATTTCCTACCAATTCTAGCAGAGATCAGGGACTGCAGCTATGTGATTCTTGCTTGGATGGGAGGACCTTTGGGAGATGGAACATGGTGAAGATCTTCCTTGTTGTACAACGAGCAAAATCGTACCTCGGCAGAGTTCTCTGGAGTGGAGAATTCTCTCCCGCTTTCCCATCTTCTGGTATAAATGTGAGATACTGGATACTTAGGACTTTGTCTATCAAAGGGATGTATATTATGGCATTTGTCTTTTTGCAGTTGGGCAGCATTGCATGATCAGGAGCTTTCAGCAAGAAACTGGCTCAGAGATGACTGTAGCCTCCCTGAATCTGAGGCTGAAATAAATTTCCATCCCAAGTCCTTTGTTTCTGGTCATTTAAACGTCTCTGGGAGAAGCCAAACTCAAACTAATTGCTACTGATGCTCTTCAGCTCTTCAACTTGGCCTTATCCTAGCAGCAAAAACCCTGGCCCAGGACTGTCCCATGCCAAGTTCAGTTCCAGGCTGTATTGTGAAATTCCTCTCTCTTACCTTTTGGAGCAGGGCAACCACAACATTCAATTGGGAAGTATCTCTTGGGTCACTGAGCTAAACTTTCCACCACAGGGAACCAAGTCCTGTAATCCTGTTGATAGACAGATGCATACACATGAAGTGAAATGGCTATTAGTCTTGTTGGATTATCTCCTAGCATATAAATGGACAGACCTATAAATTCAGACTAATGAGTAACACAAGATAGCAATATTTCCATAGCTTGGGAAAGTCCAGACTATGTGTGCTGTCTGGTGTCAACTGAGATGAAAAATAGTGAGTTTAGTAGCTAAGATACACCCACACAGAAACATGGCTTTTGGTAACGCGAGCGAACACATGCAGTATTGCCTAACATAAATATTCCATAAACCCCATGCATTATACTTTCAAAAGAGAGACCATATGTACAATTACATGATAAAGTTTAACACAATCTGTAAGCTCTGCCAGTGTCCTGGAGCATGAAAGCTGCAGATATTTATAAATGTCAGCAAGATCTCCAGTGAAACCATAACATTGGTATTTACTTCAGGACTTCATTACTATTTATTAATGTATAAGATCATAGATTTGAAAGTATAAATAGATGGAGGAATTTTCTGTGGACAGCAAAAGCATGATTTGGAATATACGTGTCTGGGAGGCAAGTGGAATATCTGATGCATAGGAAACATTAAACAAAGGCTTTTTCTTGGGAATCTTTTTATACGCTCTAGTTCAGTTTATATTTCTGCCATCACAGGCAGGGCCCAAGCACAGGCAAGGAGGAATTACATAACTTTTGTTTATATTTCCATTATTTTAGTTGATGTATTTAGAACAGCTTGATAGATTAATCATGACTCGTGGTCCAATTCACAAAAGTTTGTCGGCCAGTTTGCAATCCTACACTTACAGAACTTAAAACGTGCTGCACTTAAACTTGGGATACTGGGCACATTGTCTCTCGGCTGAAGAGCTCTCTCCTGTGCCGAGCGCTTCCTTGTTGTACCCACTCGTGGAGCGCTACAAACCGGGGATTCAGGGTCTGCAGCATGGTTCCTGTGGCAAGAAGGGAAGCACATTAGGTTTATGCAAGATGAAAGATTTGCCTTGTCAGGGAGCTACTGGCTGACTGCCTCTTCCCCCATATATGCTAAAAAAAACCCAGGGTGACCAACGTGTCATTGAGAGAATTACACTTCAGATCTAGTCACGCATGAATACATTTGGTTGTATTGTTGTTGAGTTCTTTTAGCAATGAGATATCTTCTCCCTATTTCCTTAAATCAAATGAAAAATTCTAGCAGGAATCTTTTTAGATCCGAATTTATCCTTTTTCCTCAGCTGCTCATTACCCACATTTCTAAGGGGATGCTCCCTTAGTTTCCTGGAATTTCTAACACCCACTAGTTGTATCAGTTCTTCAGATCATCTGTCCCCAGAAGTAAATAAGGTTCAGCTTCAAAAAGTGCAAAAGAACTTGTCATTTTCTCTCCAGGTTTCCAGCTGCTTTAGCTCCTTCATATTATCTCCCTGACCTCACTGTCAATTCTCATGTATTCTCTGTGGCCCTACGAGCAGTAGCTGCTCATGACATTGCAGCACAGTGTCACAGCTCTCCCTGACTTCAAGGCGGCTCCCTGCCTCCATGCCAGATGCTGCTGGCCATCCTGGTCCACAATGCACATTGCAGAAGGGTCCTTGCACAGCAGAAAAGCTATGAGCAGCTGGGGACTGCCACACCGCTGGTTCTTGTGTGGTTCTGCCCAACTCTTGGCTGCATGGGACACATCAAGCTGTTAGCCCTCCTCTTCAGCTTCATATCACATGCCTGTGTTGGGTGGAATTGCCTTGTGATTACCTTCATGCCTCAAAAGGGGCAGGAAAATTGCACACAGTGCTCCTTTTAGTTTGCCATGGTCGGTAGGTTTCAGCACCATGTTCTTCAGCACGATCTTAAACCAGAAGCTTCCGATGTACAGGCACAGGAAACAAGCCTCAGCCATCAAATTACTGTGGACCAACCAAATCCACACCTCTAGTGGAATATTTTAGGAAATCTATGGACCTCTAGGGACGATGTTAAATATGTATGCAGAAACACCCCACCAGCAGTGGCATTCTTGAGGTTCTGTCTGTTAAATGGAGAGTATCAGTCAAATAATTAAGAACCAGATGCCACCTTCATAGGCAAACCAGTGTCTGAGGAGCAGGGAGGCAACACAAGAGGTGCTTTAAGAACAACAAAAAGGACACACAGCTCTGAGCCCAAAAGCTCAGCAGGAGCCCTAGGTAAAACAGCGAGAAAGATACAGCTGCCAAGACAAATATCAAATAAATAAACAAATAATCACTGGTCCGTCTATTTCAGAAAGTGGTGAATCATATGGATTTAATTAACTGGTTCATAAAAAGCCATTTTGCCATTAACAAAAATCAACATTTCAATTCCTATGAGAAATTTTCATTTGAGGTTTCCTTAATTTTAAGGAAAATTATGTCAAGGAACTTCGAAGAAAACAAAGGTTCACATTTCAAATCAAACATAAGATTTAATTAAAAGTACAAAGTAAATGTGTAGCTTAAAGAAACCATGACCCCTTTTATAAATGCAAGCTGCAATCTCAATGGACAGCAGATAGGAAGAGGATCAGGCCTTCAGGGTCTAATTCTCCCCTTGGCCAAGACCGGCAGCGCCGGGGGCTGAGCAGGGCAGCCACCTACAGCACCCAAACCATCCATGTAGCATGTGGCCCACAAGCAACCCCGACCAGATGATGAAGCCAACCACGTTTGAGAAGGTGACAGTGGCAGAGGGAGATAGTCGGGAATGGAGGCTGTGCGGCAGCAGAAGGAAGAATGGATGCTCTAATCTGGATGTAGAAGGATAGACTGGATTGCAAAAGATGGCTGGAGAACAAAACACTGCAGAGGTCACGGTTGTAGTAGACTAATCATTTAATGGTATACATTATCATCACATCCATCATCTGTTTTTATTACAGTGTGTGCTTGACTCACTTGGAACACGTGTGCTCAGCCAGTGCCTGGGCTGAGGCACAGTGCCATGCATACAACACAGGTTATGGTGCTCTGCAGCTATTAATAAGTAAGTTGATTAATGTTTGTTTTCCTTTTCATTATGAGTGGGTAATAAAGCATGTTTATTGCTCTAATGACTACAAAAACAAGTGTTGGCTGTTTTTCAAGACCTGTAGCATTTCTACGAGTGACAGGTGACTTTGTGCTGACCTTGGTCTTAGGACAAACATTTCATTTCAAAAGATGCGTCCAAGAGGTAAACAATGGGAATGCTGCTGCAGAGCTTGTTCATAGCTGTCAGGTTTCCACCAAGGGACAAAGTTTCCATGTGTTCTTTTTAAATTTTTAAATATAAAATAAATGGAAAAATACTGTAATCTGGGCGTGTTAGCTTGACTCAAGTTGCATTGAGTGCAGATATCTTAAATACAGACTTGTAAATAGGGCCATGGCACACAGTAAAGAGACTGTGGAGTGTTTAACATGCTACTTTATTCAAATCAGCAAGTCCCATTACAGTACATTACCATAATGTCTTCTGTCAGAGCCTTCCCTCTTTGCTTCGTTAGGTCACTGTGTCTCTCAGACACACAGCTGCTGTTTGCAGGAGGTATTAGGGACTCTCACTGAAAGGTACTATCGGCATCAATTATTTCCATTTCAGCTGTGCTGTGGTGAAAGTCAGCAACTGCATGCTGTTGTTCAGTCTCCGATGTGCTCTGCAACTCACAGTAAAAGCTGGAATACCTATAAATTGTCTCTTCCAGCTGCTGTTACTGCAGTCTTGAACCATAAAATATCAATTTGTCTTTAGGTGTTTTGTTTAACCACGAGCAGAGGAAATGCATCACTTGCTGAAGACGCTTTTGTGTCAGATGATAATTGTGATCTTTGACATACAGTGAGAACCAGGAAGCAAAATGAAGAAAGATCAGACATGACCTTCACCTCTACTGAATATATCTACATTGCCAACCAAATGCAGACAGATTTTTTTAAGTGATTAATCCTTTAGGGCATTTTTATTAATACGTTTTTTTTTCTTCTTCAGGAGAGCAACTGGAAGCATCTTTAAACGACCTGAATTTTGAGAGAGTGTCTCAACAGTTCATACAAAGCTGTGTCCCTGTATTGCCTTGCAGCCTAGGAGCTTGGAAAGTTCTAGTTGCTGCAGAGAATCTTGGTCCATGGCTTAGGTTCTCTCTTTCACACAGGAAACACGTGGTCTTGGATCAGACTTGGAGACAGGAGAGGTGAAAGAGCACTGAGCAATGCAAGCAGTGAATGGCACAACATTTGGATCTACTTCTTTGCTAGTGAGTACATAGTCCAGGGAAGTGTTGGGTGTCAGTCTTCCAAGTGTGGCACTGGTGGCAGAGGGGGCTCAACTCATGCTAATAACATGAGTTCTCTTATTCCCTGCCTTCAAAACCCTCTTTAGAAGGACCTTCCCTTCATGGGACTTTTTAAGGCTGACTTTCACAAGAGTATGTCTCTACAAGGCCATGCACTACGTGATGTTATTCCACGGGTCACGCCTGTCTGAGCTAGAGTGTAAGCGTTACAGGGCAAGGACCTTGTCATCTCACAAGTCTGTCAAATACCATTGCAATTTGCAGCAAATAACAGCAACAACAACAGTACTAAAAACTTCTAATAAAATGGCCTTTAAAAGCACAATATAGAATAAAGACCCCTGTTTAGAGAATGTTGGAAGCCTGTATATAGGACTTAAGAGCACAGGTGACAATTTTTTTAGCATGTCTTAAATGAGTCTGCAATAGAAACAATTTTAAATGTCTTTGAATAGATTGTTTCATAGCATCTTTTACCAGAAGGGTATTACAATGAATAAAAATATCTCCCCACATACAAACCTAAGGCAAATGTAATCCTAGGTTTTCCCCAGCTTTGAAAAAGTGACATGATTGTGGTTGCACAAACAATAGTTTCTCAAAATAAAATACTGGTAGTTGTATTTAAAGTGGTTTCATCATCAGCTTTCACTGCCAAGCTGATACCACTAAAAGAGACAGAAAAGCATAATTTATAAATAAAATTAATGAAAAATAACACCAAATTTACATGAGCTTCAATTAATCCCAGGAATTCTCAGCAGTTAAGATGCTGCCTCTTCCAAAGCATGTGTGCTGTTCTACTATAGCTACATACTGAAAGATCTCAGGTTTAGGGAAAGTCAGATGAGTTTCCCCTCAGCGGAAATCAGTCATTTTGCACAGCTCTGTAGCAGATGTGAACAGAGATTGATCTGTTCCGTGCAGCCTTGAAATCCAAGTGAAATTCCAAATCTTGTAGTCATCACTGCTCTTTCTATACGCTTTCTACATATTTGGCATTTATTGTACCCTATTAATTAAACTCCAGCGATTAAAACGCCACCTCATTCCGTAGCAAAGGTTAGAGTAGGCTGGGTTTGTATCAATAAGATTTTTTTAAATTTATTTATCCTTCTGTAGTTAAGTCTGCAGCTTTTGAAGCTGAAATCTATTTTGGCGTATCATTGTGTGTAACGTTGCTACTAAAGCGAAGGCAAGCGGTGCGGACAGGTTCCTATTAATAGCAGCTCCTCTGCAGCATCCCATTAAGCTGGGGTGGCTTGATCTGCAGGGATTTCGAAAGGACTTGTTGCAAGCTTCCCAATCCAACACAAGAGGGCTCCAGCTCCTTTTGGCAGGAATAAAAATCACGGCTGATGGAAAAAAGCACAGCAAGGCCGAGAGGAGCAGTTCCCTCGTGGTGTAGCCGTTGGAGCACAGTGACAAAGAGCAGTACGTAACCGCTGGCAGAAGATGTCTTGCCTGCACCTGTCTTGCCGTTTCACAGGGGATGGAAACAGGAAAACCTGGAATCATCGCAGCGTGGATGGATCTGCAAAAATGAATGAAAACCTGTGGTTGGGTTGGATGAATGCCTGAGGTTTTGTGCTCAAACACCGACCGGTTAAGGAAAGGTCAAGAGAAATTCACCCTGACGGCTCCAGCTCGTGCAGCCTGAGTTGCTGTCACCTCCTCTTCGGACACCAGCTCCAATCCAGGCCGAGGGCACACACTGCCTTTGGCCCCGTCCATGGGCAGCGCAGGCGGTGGGAGGCTCGCGGCGCCAGGCTCAGCTCGGGAAGGCGCAGCATCCCACTTGCTCGGAGGGACAGGTGTCTCGAGGAGTTGTGCTGCTGCAGGGCTCTCCTCCAGCAGTCCTGCAGCAGCATGCCCACCACCTCCGGGCTTTCACCAGCCCTGCCTTTGCAGGTTGGGCTTCACAAGGTCAAGGAGAAGTTCTGTCAAACAAAGACTTACAACAGAGGCTTCCTAAACCTGAGTGTCAAGCTTACTGTGACAGAGGTCAGACTTTCCATCAGCAAGTGGTATAAAAGTAACTTTACCACCTTCCCTACTTCTTGCTGGGGAGAAGGAATATGTGGCCTAGGGGCTGGAGCCATGGCTGGGGAACTCAGGTGCCTTTTCTTCTGTTCTTGGTTGTATGATGACCTCCTAAAGCAGGGGACTGATCATTTCTGCCCGCAAAAATGAGATAGCAGTGCTGCCATTGTGAAGTACTTTGAGATCTGCTGGTGAGCAGAATGCTATGTAAGACCAGTGTTTTACTGTTGTTAGCACACGTGGAAATTGCTGCTGGAGCATCTTCTGGGAATAGGTGACCATGCTGGAGCCTGCTCTGCCCCAGCAGACTCTCTGGGGCTATGCACAGCCAGTCCTTTTTCTCAGGCTGCTTTGGGAAGGCTGCTCTGGTGAAAAATAATTGTGCAAACACGCGACCATCTTCGTAGGCACAGGAAGTAGCTGTTCTCCGGGGTCTGTGCTCTTACTAATAGTGATAAAGGAGGAAGGAACTGCATATTTGCTATAAAATAAGTGGACTTCAGAGGAAGCAAGTAGGAAAACCATTGTCAATCATCTCTGAAAATAGCCCACAACAGAAGGAAGGAAACAGATGTCAGTCATTTCTGCCACTCATCTCTCATTTCCCCTTGGACAATTTTATTCCAAAATCATTACAAGGCAAAACTGCTTTCTGGGGAAGACATTTAGAGCCTACCACAGTATTTTTTTGTGTTATAAAGCATTTGAACTAAATGTTTTGATTGATTCTAGTAATTAAATTATTTTTTTTGTGATGGGTTTCTAGTCTGTGTGTCCAGGGCAAGAGGCATCCCAAGGAAGCGCTGCATTCTAGACAGGCAACAGAATGCACCTGGGGGGGTGGGGAGGGGGAGAAAGCCCTTCTCTCTGTGGTCACTGGCAGCTGGCAAGTTTCAGCAAAAAGTTTGGCGGGGCTGAAAGCTGTAGTGAGCCAGAATGAATCCATGTAGCACTTTATGTACGGACCATGAGATCAGGCTGGATGCAAGTAATGACACTACTAGTAGTAATAATAATAATAATAACAACAACAATGATGACTAATAATACCTAATAGAATTAGGTATTAAGCACTAGTTTGAAGTACTACATGCAGTATGGCTACAATACTCAAAAGGACTCATAGCTGGACTTTACCAAAGCTCACAGTGCCTTTGTAGCGACATTAATTTCTGAATGTTCTCAACCCCGGACTGGGAGTGTGAGGAGGAAAGCCCCATTTCTACTTGTACTTGAACGAGCTCTCAAAATTATTTCAGTTATCACCCAGTTCTGTTCAGTGGTTTGCCTCACTAAGGTCTCTATTCTGCACACCCTCAGCTCCAGAACTTGTCCCTGGAAGGTGGATGTTCTTCCATCTTCTGCTGTCTCCACTGCAGGCATCATCTTTCTGCACTTAATAGAGCTTTTCAACTTCTTCCTGCTGCTCTGACCCTTTAGTACACTAGAAAACATGGATGAGTGGTGGGAAGGGCTCTTGCTGAAGTAAGGGTATGTCACCCAGGATGTATCTCCCCCCTTATATGATTCAATGTATGAATGAGTGGTGGCACAAGGCAGTGTATATTCTCAGGAATTTAACATGCTTTTTACAAGTAGGTAGCTCTCGTGTCTCTGATGGGAGGGATTACGTGCACTTAGCAAGTTGCTGGTATTGACATGGACATGTGCACATGAAGCTTGCATGGCTGAGCATGTTATGTCACAGGCCATATCCTCAACCATGTAAGCAACTGCAGAGTCATTTCAGTGTCAGACCCGTTAGCACTTCATTCCTAAAGAGCTTAATCTTGCAATCCTTCCTACTGCTAGTAGCCCTTACTATGTGAGTAAGCAGATCTTCCACTTCAGCCTGTAAACTGATCCTTGTTCCTAGAAAATACTCAGTGCTCGGATGCTTTCCAGCCTTAGTGTTTCTGCCATGTTCTTTGCAACTATAATATTTATTCAGTAAAAGGTACTTCATTCACTCTGACCTGGGTCTTGAACGAAGATGGTGGCAAAGAGCCTGCTGGCTGTGGGTCTGCAGGCTCACAGGCCTTTACCTAAAGAGCTGCCTCCTGTAACGCGCTGAGCATCACTGGGTTCAGGCAAAGGCTAAAGCATGGGCCAAAAGGCTAATTGCACAAACTGACTTCACTTCCACTCTCTGAAAATCACTCCCATGCTGAATTCCTACAGCCAGCTGGGCACTGCCCAGGGTTTAGCTCTGGTAGGCAATAAGCTGCAGGGTTTCATGGCACAAGTTACTAACCTTTCCAATTTAGTGGTCTTGTGCAACTGCAGTCCCTTAAATATCACCTCTCTATAAACCACATGCTCCTACCCCCAAAAAATGCAGGTTCTTAATGAAACTCAGCCTTAGAAAATGCAGGGGTTGCAACACCTGTTTTTACTGGGACAACACATTAATGCAATTAGCTTCCCGAAGCCTTACTGTATGGGGAGAAATGCACATAAGAGCTCGAGCCACCGCTGCAAGCAACAAGTATCTCTTTTCTTTCTGGTGTCAGAATTAGGAGACAAAAAGTTTCCTGGGTGGTCCACAATGAAGGGAGAAATCTTTTCCTTTCCTTTTCTTTTCCCTCTTGCACAAACAAGCAGTAAAGAATACATTGCTTTCAGTGGGCAGAATGCCCCTATTGCTTTTAATTGCACCTTTCAGCAAATTTACTAACTGCTCCTTTGCCATTTAATAGCCAGGGGCCAGAGTGTGAAATGTTGTTATCTGAAGTGTGCTCTGGGAGGCTGAACTCCCTGTGAGGTTGGCAATATCCAACCCTGGGGCTTGTTAGATTACATTCGTGCCCGGTCTAAGAGGTATAGTTTTGTCCTGTGATAAAAACAGAGCCAGGAAGCTATAGAAGATTTTTTTTTTCTTGGTCCTTAGAGAAAGCAACTACCCACATTTGGTCAGATTTGAAGTGAATTGCATGTTTTGTGTCACCTGTATTACATGGTCACAGGTTTCACAGATCTTTACGTTTAATCAATGCCTTGCCACCTGCACGCAGGCCGTATCTCCAGGTAGGTATCAGTGATGCTATCCAGATCACACCAGTTTAATTTGCAGTGCAGCTCCTTAGCTGTTCCCTGGATCCCCAATAAAGCACGTTGCCTCATAACCTGGTGACCGTGGGAAAAGACTTTTTTGCCCTCTGATATTTCAGAGCTTTCCCATGAACAGTGAGTGTCTGTGTCCAAGCCCGGGCATATTTTCGCTCTGTGCGAGGAGAGGGGCAGCTGGGCCGATGGTCACCCAGTGGCACTGTATGGTTGGCACAGATGTGGTTTGTGAACAGTAATGGAGTTTCAGGAAACTGGCTCACTCCTTGGCTTCACTACAGGCTCCCTTTGGGGTTTTGCCCACGGCACATAGATACCTCCACAATCTCTGAGCACCAGGTACTCTGGGCTTTCTCTGGGACATTTTGTTTAATCGCTTCTTCCCGTAGAATTACATGTGGGCAGATGGGAGAGGTTCCTGCTTCCCCTTCTTGACCTACTTCAATGTTCATCCCATCACAGCAGCCGCCGAGAGGAATCGGCTCCATCTCCCAATACAGTAGCAGAAGCAGAGCCAGAGCCAGAGGGCTCGTCCTGGTGGTGGATAACACCCTGGCTGCCCACCACGCTTGCCTTGCTCAGCCTTCAGAGGAAGAAACCTCTGCCATACTCAGAGCTGTCACGGGCGTAACATCTCACCCTGTAAGTTCAGCCCCATGGAAGTGGAACATGTTCCGATGGGTAGATTCGGTCTGAAGTCTTTCTACACATGAGGCAAGTTGCCATTAACTTTGCAACAGTTTTGAAGGAGAATTTGCTGTTTGCTGGAGTATTGGATTAGCAACATCCTCAGGACTTGCACTCCCAGTTTGAATGTGACTTGGAGCACACCTAGAGAGTTATTGAAGAAAGCAGAAAAAGACTGAGGTGTTAAACTGACTTCTTTTGCAGCCAGATCGGATAGTTATTAGTGAATAAAAAATAGAAAATGTTTTCAGATGTGTATTTCTTTCTGGTAAGGTGCAGCACGTACAAGTGAGACTTTAGCACAGATGATCAGAGATCCAGGAGAGGTTCAGTGCAGAGCAACGGCTTCAAGGGGACCACACAGGACTGAGTGTGCATCTCTGTGTGCACACCGCTGATAGAGCTCAGCCCATGACACACGGCAGTCAAAGTCAAGGGTTACCCTGGCTTTCTGCCCTCCTTTTGGAGCATTGCTACCCTTACCTGAGACAGAATGGAGACAGAGCTGCTTAAAAATGCCTCCCCGTCTTCTTTTTGTATCCCTCTCCAATGTTACAAAATACAGCTTCCCTGACAGGTTTTCTGTATGTGCTGCAATTCCATTTTAAAAATGGCAAATTTATAATATTTATAGATATATGCTTATATTTTATACATAGCTACATTTTAGTATTTTGGTGCAGGTTTTTTCGATTTCTTCTGTCCTGGATGTATGTTCAAATGTGTCATTTCCTCCCGAGGACTGTAATTTTTGCACTGCGGGCAAAGAAGCCTCAAAAGAATTACGTTTTTCAAGCAAAATATCCAGGGCACAATATCTGCTTTCATGGACACGCTGTTTGCCATTTCCTAATCTTATTCCTGGTTTTTTTATGCTGCTGAAGACTAACTTCTGGTGGCAAAGTCCTTGTACAGAAAAAAGTGAGTATTTTGACCAATAGCCTGAAATCACACATTCTTTCATTGAAAACAGTTAATTAGGAATTGAGCTCCGAAGTTAATTTCACCAAGGTCATTCACTGTTCTATTGGGTCCAGTGACCCTGTCTTAAGTAATCACGGCATTAACATACAAGGTTATAGCTTTCTTTTCAGTTGATGACATAATCTCTTTAATTGGTGTCAGGAGGCCTGCTTATGAAAGAACCATGGAAAACACCTATAGACTATAATTTTACTTTCCCCATTCACAGAGCAAATGAAACAAGCCTTAAGAATGTACTAGAGGCTCATTACATCTCCTAGCCTGTCAACACAAAGCCCCTCCATTTCAGCCAAAGCATTAGGAATGATCAATTCTGTTTACTTCTAACTTCAGCCTGTGAACTATTAACCTTTTCAGCAAAACTGGTGAATAGTAAATGTCAGATAATCCTCTCTGAGAAAGTTAAGAGGGTAGATAATGTATTTTAATTGATTAAAATTTGCACGAACAAAAGTTTAAAATATCAACAGGAGAATCCCTCGCGATTCCTATTTTTAGTGGGATGTGATCCAACTGTTCCACCTTGACCCCAGTGTCCACTTCAATTTTATCTTTTCTGAGCTAAAACTTTTTCTGAAAACTATATTTGAAAATTAATATCCTGCTTAGCAGAAATTCTGGTTTTTGAAGACAAGGTCCTTTCTGCAGCAGGTCTGTGCTGGCTCAGCGGGAGAGGCGTTACACAAAGTCAAGCTAGGGCAGGATTTACACAAATTGTTATTCTTGGTAGATTTTAAAAAATAACCCTGTTTACCATATTTATAAATCTCCAGAAATAGGTGTAAATACTTTTACGTGTTCCTTTCATTCTATAGTACTGGAAGTTACTGCTTGGATTATTTTTAATTTTTTTCTCTTTTTTTTTTACCAATTCGGAGTCTTGCATGCTGATCCAACTCCTTCACAAGGAATTTTCTTTGTAACTCCTATGAAATCTGTCAGCACACTCAGAGTGACAGAGGGTCTTAAATTCTATAGTAAACAATGCTACACTGTTTCTGGAGATAGATGTATTTCACTAGCACCACAATTATTCACATCTTCAGCGCTTTTTTCCCATTACACTCTTCTAAACCTTCTACTATTTCAGGTTTTTAAAATCTCTTCGGGGAGTTCACATAACTCACTTTTTTACTGTTGCACATTACTTTCCGACCTTTCCAACTTCATGAAGCTGTCCCTGAAGTTCATATTAGTCAGTTGAAATCATCTTCACAATTTTTGTACGATTTTTATTTTCTGACTGAAAATAATTTTTGTTTTGCTTAAAAAGAAGAAAAATCTTGAAAATTAATTGATTGTTTTCAAAAGAACAATCCTTTTTAAAGAGAAACCTTTAAAAACAAAAGTCTACATTTTCTTGGTTGTCGATGCACAGCACACTCATGGCAGCTTTTCCCATTCCTTTATTTTTTAACAGGCTGTGTTATACTCACATTTGAGTGAATGCTGCTTATATTAACACTCCTTATCTTCAGAGCCATAGCTATTAAAATAAATGAAACAAAGAATGCAACTTGTTATTTGGTATACAAAACAATGCCAAAGACTGGTGAGAACATTGGTCTGGAAGAGAAATTGTTAAACGTGTTTCAATAAGCCAGACAATAAACTCAGCATTACCCATCTCTTATTAGTGACACATCATTTCACTATTACCGTTATTTGGTGAGCTGATCCCAAAGGAAAGCCCACACGAATTGCCCCTGGCTCTGTGCCGAACACAAAAAGACCAAGATCTGGGTGTAAGTTGTCAGCTGAGATATGTCCATTGGCGATTTTTCCCCCAACGTGCTATGGCTCAGAGCAGCCCTGTACGACAAGCTGGGCAATATGGGTGAAGTCAGCAGAGGAATGGATGGCCAGTTGGGCAGAACAAAGTTAAGGACCAGGCAAGCTGTGGACAAATCTCTCCCCTTCTGCAGTAACAGTGGTGGCAACACATCCAGCAAGTGCCTGGTAGTGCTCACCCTGGCAAAGGGAAGGGGGCATTTGGGCAGGAATGAGCATCTAGGGGTTATAGGTACAAGTGGGGAATGTGTTTGATCACCTCTGGAAATACCCACTGTGGAGCATGAAGAGAAGGTCGTTCTGATGCCCAGGGAGGAAAGTGCTGTTCTACCTGCACCACCAGTGCTTTAGACAGTGAAGTGATGGAGCTTCTGCCAGTGCAGCTGGGACCCTCTTTTGTTATCCAGGGAAGCCAGGTTTTCATGATGTTCCCTACCTGTGCTGTGCTTTGGATCAGTCCCCTCTCATCCGCAGTCTCAGCTTTGGATGTAAGAATGTGCTCCACACTGATGTGCCTGATGAACTCCAGATAAATTGGGGCATTACCACTGGTTTATCTGGAATGGCACAGCTGTGGAGTCAACTGGTTGATGTTGATGGGAAAGCTTGTCATGTGTTATTGCCATTATCTGCATTTGTGGAGCTCCCCAGATGCCAGCCCTCCACTGTATTAGGTGCTCTGCAAACACAACAAAGAAACCACTTCCATCCCGAAGAGCTGAGTGTGCCAATTGGGCTCAAACCCCTCTTCAGAGGACTTGTCTTCTTCTGCTGAGTTTGCTGTGGGGATCCATGTGAGCTGGTTGAGGCTATAGTTTCTCTCCCATTACCTTCTTCTCTGCTTCAAGGTTCTTCTGTACTCAAGACAAGACCTCCCAATAAGCCTTAGAAAGTCGCCCAGCACTCCTGGTCCAGCACCCTCAGCTGTCCTGGTGGTGGCAGCAGTAACATTGCTCTGTAAGGAACGCTCACCCAAACTTCTGCCACGGACCACGGTAGAGTTCACTGTGTCAAGACTTATTAGGTCTTTTTAACTGACTCCCCTCTTTAATCTTCATATGTAGCGAATCATTATCTCAAAGCACAGTCCTGACTTCAGTGCAGAGGTAGGGAGGTGTGTGTCTCTGGGTGCACGTGTCATATGGGGGTTTGCTTATAACTAATTGCATGGATTCAGTGATAAAACATCTCCTCAGACAGTGGTACATCTTAGCAAAAACACTTGCATATTCTGCCCTCCACATCTCATCTTCCCTTCAGAAAGAAGGCAGCTTCCATCCCACAGAGAAACACACCACAATTTTCGTATTTTTCTTCTCTTTTTTCAAACTTGTTTAAGTCTTTAGGAGCCGATCTTGCCCATTTAGCCACAAAATGCATGTGTGTGCATGCGTGCGTGTGTGTGCTTCCAGTGAAAAGAAGGGAAAAAACCTACAGGTTTGAGTTTGTACAGTGTTTGCCCCTTTTCCCAGCAGGGATGGGTTTTGAGAGCCAGGAGACAAAAAGCATGGCCTCAACAAGCTGAATTTAAAAAAGAACATCATTTTCATTATGTAGTCAATCTCAATTACAAGCAAATGTTTTCTCTGTTGAGACTTTTCTCTTTTCAGAGCATTATGCAAGCCTCTTTTGTGGGTTGAGAGAAAGGATCAGTGGTCAATAGGGAGCAGAGTGTTGTGTACAGTGGATTTTTGTATCCTTTAGTCTACTACATAATGCGTTTTGTCAGGAGAACAGCCCAACATCCTGAGCAGATTTGCTGAATTAAAGAGCACAGCAGGGATAGGAAACTTGTTGCTAGGTGACTGACAACTGCTGCATGTCAGTATCTCTGCGCCGGAGGTTACTCGTCCCTTTTCTTCCACCACTCAGTCTTGCCTTTTAATCTGCATCTATAATTAACTCTCTTAATACCGTGCAGCCATTTCTTTCCCTTTTGCTTCAGATGGCTGTCTGGCCATTATTTAATCTCAAACGGAGAGGGAAAACTATTTAATTTTTGTGCTTCGCTTGGCGGGGAGAAGTTGGGAGTTTCATGCGGCGCAATGTCTCATGGCTGTGCTGGGATGAGATGGCTCTTAAAAGGCATTTCAGAAGCTATATGCTCTTTGTTCATCTTAATGCTCAGTGAAACATTTCTGTGTTTACCATTCTTTCTAAAGCCTATTTGTTTCAATTCAGCTTAATTGAAATGCAATTGCTTTTAACTGTTTAGGTTTGGTGACCTTCCAAGGTCTTTCACTTGTGTATTTTGCAAAATAGATTTTCTTTATATGAGGCTCTTTCTTCAATGACTGGAAATCCAGGGCTGCATCTGGCCTAGATGTGTAATGGCAGAAGTCAACTAAACAACAGTGTTTAATCTGCTTATTTTTACTCTTATTTTTCTTGTGCACATCAGCCGTTAGTCATATTTGCAAAGCTCTGTGCTGTGCCGAGGATGGATCTCAGTTCAAGATTTACATCCCTGGTTTATACCCATCAGTTGCTCTGGAAATGGATTTATTTTAGTTTTGGTTCTTATTCCAACAGCTGATCCAAAATACATGTTATTTAGTGAATATCCTAATTGCAGAAATGTGATTATTTGCTCAGGTTTTTATTAGAAAATAACAAGAAAATATATGTCAACCCTTCTTCTGGGCACACGTTCAAATAGCACTTTTTTTTTTGCCTTGTATGTGCATGTGTTTTGGGAAAGCTGAATTCAGAAGTTCAAAGGAATTAAAGCAACAATGAAAGCTCTTTTTTTTCCCCTTACAGGTTTGTAATAAAGCTGCAATCATGGAAAGCATGTACCCTAGATGCTCTTTATACTGAAAATTAGAAAGCAATTTAAGAAGAATAGCCAAGTAGATGTGAGAATTGCTGCTGGTGAAAATAGGTGGCAGTCACTGCTTCTAGGGGACTGTCCCCTGTTTGCTCAGTAGAGTGCTGAACTTGGGTAATTTAAAAGGAAAAAAAAAAATCCCTAAGGCTGTTAAGTAGCTGTTTCCAAGAAGGAACTCTTTCCTCACCGGTGCAAAAGGCTTTACTGACACCAGGAGCCGTACATTATATCACACCCTCAGCTTCTGTGAAACAGGCCCACTGAGGGCAGATTTGGTCACCGGGAGCAGGTAGCATAATGAGCGCTGTCTTATTAATGTCCGTGATTTCTGATTTCAGGTTTGTAGCCCGGGAATGTGAGCAGAGGGACTTCCACCGTAACCGTCAGGGTGTTTCTCCTTCCCGTCAGCCAAGGGCAAAACCCTGCCCGGGGAAACCCAGCTCCTCACTGGAGGAGGAAAGGAAAAATGTGCAGCGTCCAGAGCAGCACAGGCAATAACAGGGAGGGCTGGGAGAGGGCAAGCAGTGGGAAGGTACCAGCATGGGGCTCTGTTGGCATCCAGGCCCTGAAATAGGGGGCATGAGAAAACCCGCAGGGGCTGATCAAGGAGCACCAAGGACTGAGGCTTTCCAGCCCAAACCAGGTACAGATCTGGTCGCACTCTTAGCTTCTTGGGAGCCAGAAAAGGGAGATAAAGACCTTTCATCACTTAAGGCAGAAGTCTGGAACTGAACTGCAGCGATTTCATCCTTTTTTGTGCACAAGGAAGCCAACCGGTGTTGAATAAGGCAGTTTGGCCTTATGCTTTTCTGACTGCTCTGAGAGCAGTTTGCTCCTCAGCCTCTGTACAGGGATCAGGTGTGCTGGGCGAGGAGCAAACCTGGGGCAGGCTGGGGTGGGCTGCACCACGTCAAGGGTGGGCTGTCACATGCGGTGCGGCATGGTGCGATGGTTTTGTTAGGGTGAAGTTCAGCATGCCCCGATTTCTGCACAGGAGTATGTCACCCACATCTGTGCTGACACGTTTTGCAGTGAATTCTGGCCAAGTAAAGCAAACATCGGTGGTGACGCAAGTCAAGATGGACATAAAAACACTATATCTACGTGGCTGGGTTCGGGCAACATGGCCAAAATGGCATTTATTATTTTTACATATTGTTTATATATCTTAGATAATGCATGTGTCAGACCCTGACAGGCTTTCTGTGTCCTTCTTGTTTGCTATTTGCTGTTGCTGTAGGTGCCCGTATGCTGCGGTTCTAAGTTCCGGTTCTTCACATCCTGTTTAGATGCTTGACATTTTTGTGGCTGTCTTAAAGGAACATGACTAAGTCTTTAAAGTCAACTAACTCATCTCCAGACCCACTGCAGACCACAACAAACACCAATCCTTTTGTGTGGTGGTGTGGATCAAGGTCTGCTCCCTTTACTCGGGTAAATAGTCTCTCTGAAGCCACCTGGAGAAGGTGAGTTGGATTCATGCTGCTGCTTGGGGACTGGCTAAAAATTCAAGTGGCCGCATTAATTAGTCTGAGTTGTAATCTTCATAATCATTGATTGACACTGAAAACTTGATGATTAATTTATATGCTGTTAGTGACAGGGTCAAGTTCAAGGCAGTCTCCCAGCCTCAAGCTTGTGCTTTAAGCACAGAAGCAAGTTCTTGTCTTTCTCTCCCTGACTCACAAGGGTGATGGACACAGAGGTGTTATGGCAAAGTAGATGAAAGTGGGATCTTCCTGCTAAGTAACTAAAAGGCTGTAATATTCCTGAGTGCAAGCTCTAACCTCAGAGAAAGGAAGTGTGGCATCACACAACTCATTCATGTTTGCCTTCACCAGCTCGTGCAGAAGTGCAATACTGCAGGAAAATGGGCTCTCCAGCAAGAAAAGGTAGTACAAACCACCTCCATTCTCATCTGACACATTTCCTCCCCCACATCCTTGGATTCCAAGCTCCCTCTTAGCTTTTTTTAGTTTTTAATATACTCCCTGTTGCAGATGCAGCTGATGCCATGATCTGCCACTGCAAAGCTGAATAAGCCCTTTGCAGACACTGAACCTCTGGCATGAATGGGAGAAGAGAAGGGAAGATGAAAGGAGATGGTGGAAGAGAAGGAGACAGCATGAACAGGAGGAGAAGATGACAGAGAAGTAGCTCTAAGCGAATACCTTAGTCTCTCTTTCAACACTGACCAGTTTCTGGACACAAGGTCTACTCCATATGGAACGCTCTTCCCAAGTGTTACACATAGAATCATGATAAAATCTATGACCCTGCTGGCTGTACCTGTGTTGCTCTTGCAGGAGAAATGCATTGTATGGGGCAGGAAGATCATGACAGAAATGGAAGACGTATCTCTGAAGGCCAGGTCTAGTGTCTAGTGCCTGGATAAGCTCCCCGGCTTCTTCAGGAGAGTTCTTGCCACATCAGGCCATGCCTGTGAAGTACAGGGACATGACGAGAGGCAGTTAAGACTGACTATGCCATTAACTACTCTGAGGGGACACCTGCTTGCCTGCTTTCCTCCCTGGAAGGTGAGACAAGATTCAATGCCTTCCTCCAGTGAAGGGAACCAATTCCCCATTCATCTTCCACCACATTCTTTTCCTACCTTGCCATGCAATGGATCTTCTACTTTGCTGTATCCTCATTTGTGTAGCACTGGAGACAGATCACTTTTTCTTGCTATGGATTGGTTTTCTGACCCAGAAAAAATTGTGAAAAACCCAGCCGCCTCCTTACAAATTCTAAGATAAAAGGTTACATACTGTGTAACACAACTGAGCATCCATCACACCTGCTTTGCAAAAAATATAGAGGCACCAACTAGGGCTTCAAATAGACTCTCAGGGTCTCCTTTTCTAGGTAATGCATGGGAAATGCAACTTATAAAAGATCATGTTGCCCACCCACTACTGAAAAAGACAGGAATCCCAAGGGTAGAGGAAGAAATGTGGAATCACTGGGCTGGAACAAGCAGCCCCTCAGCATGGAGAAGTCCTGCTCAGGGCTGTCTAGCCAGTTGCTTTTCCTCAGTGAAGTAACAGTTAATAGTTAAGAGAATAAACCTGGAGTTAGACACATAAGTTGGAGAACACGTGTTTCATATCCCAAACTATCCTTGACCCACTAAAAGGAGAAGCAGCTCTGCATCTCAGGGATTCTTTCCTGACTTGTCTTGATCTCACTTATTAATAAATTTATGGACTCTGAGATGACTTGACCAGACTGTATCCTTGTCTAAATTTAGCAGTCAATTTGGTTTATTGCTTCAGGGCTGCACTGAAGAAGTCTCAACAAAAAAGCATCCCTTTTTTTAATCACTGGAGTTGAAAGTGGGTCTTGTGTGAAAATGGATCTGAGCTTGGAAATAACAGCAATTAATTATTTATCAAGCACACACTGGGGACAGGCTTTAAAAAAAAAATCACATCACACCTCTTTTCCTCAGAGTCACTTGTTCTTCCTTTGTCTGCTTGTTGTCTCTGTTTTGCACTGGGTCTGTCAGCACCATTCCCTGGACCCAGATGATGCTACGGCAGACTGTGGGGAGGAACTGAACATCTCTGAGCTGACACAAGGGAAAGAGGTGCTGTCGGTGACACACTGATGCTGTAGCTTCTTTGGGGCAGGTTTCTGCCATTTCAGAAGCCTATAAAGCATCTCCCATATTTTAATCTGCTCTGCTGAGAAATAAAATTAAATCCCTGCAGTGAAATCAATAGGACGAAGTAAAACTTATCTGGAGCCATCTGCTGCCTAGTTAGAGCACAAAGAGAGACAGTTTCCCAAATTACTCTTTCAATGGAAAATGAGTAGCAGGTTTTATAACAGAAATTCGTCTTGCAGGAAACCAATCAGAAATGCTTTTGTATCTGAACTTAGTCACTGGGTGCATCTCTCATAATCTCTTACTGAGGCTCTAGCTCTGGCAGGTGTGAAAGAGTCCGCTGTTATGTTTTGTTGAAGCAAAAAACACAGTGGGAATCAGGTTAAGATCTCCTCTCGTTGCCCCAGTTATCAGTCATTTGAAGAGTTGTTGGTTCAGTGTCTTATTTTAACTCATTTTCAAGGCTCAAGTGTGTTCCAGTGATGAAAACGCTTGCTGTGTCTTCACTGCAGTCTCTGGTCCCTCATCTTTTCCACCCACTTAAAACCAGGCTCGCAAGCCAGGGACTCAGCAGAGCCCAGTTTTACCCCCTCCTGCACCCCTTCGTCCACACTGCCCAGACCGTGGCACATGGGTGCCAGAGCCCAGCGGTGTCCTGGGTCACACAGAGCAGGAGCAGCCATGAGGGTGAGCCATGCAGTGCCCACCAGCCACACACGCACAAAGGTGTCCAGTGCTAAAGCCAGGACAGCATCATCCAGCTTCAGCTTTGCACCCAAGCAACTGCCCCAAGACACAAGTGCACACAGGAACAGCAGCTCAGGCTGCTTTAATCGGTTTTCTAGGGCTTTCTTAGTATTTAATGAAGGAAAGGGGCAAAGATAACTAAATTCTTCTCAATGGTCCCCAAAGCCCGGTTGTTTTGGCTGGTGAGATGTTGGTTAATGTTCCATTGAGCCCAGGTTTTCGTTACTATTTATTACAAAAAACTTAAGAATGACAGAAATGTAGAAAATTATGGAAACTGGATTTTCCATTCATCTTTTTCCTGTCTGAAAAGTAAGTTCTTTAGAAATGTAACCAAATGTGTGTTTGTTTATGAAGCAGGGAGCTCTGATGCTATTAAATTAGTTGTGACATTTTAATGTAATTAGAAAACATTAGTGTCAGATAAGATTCATTAATGGACCTTGATCTTTGGTGGTTGTTCAAAATTGATTTTTGCACTGAAAATCTATGTTGGATGGAGAAAAAAAAAATCATAAATTCACCTTTCTGCTAAAATGCTCAGCTAATTGACATAAGTACATTAATGAGAGCAACACACTAATAGGATTATATCAATATTCCCCCTGCATCAGTTAGAGACCCAGCAGCAATGGTCATTAATTATTGCCTTACAGTAATCCTTGGCAGCTTTTGCAAAAGTTGGATTGTCCTTCTTTGAGAAGACCTTTCTGCTTTGTTATTTTTCCCAGATTTGGGGCTTTGCTGTTGTTTATACCCATGTAATCCCATTGGTCAAAACTTCAACCCTGGGTGTCTAAAATTAGTCTCCTAAACCTATACTTTGATATCTCTCCAAAATATATTTGGATTTCCTCCTCTCAGAATAACTGCAATTCCAAGGCAGCAGGAGAAAAATATTGAAAATACAGGATGCTTTTGAAGTCAGAGTGTAACCGCATTTGAAAGGGATTTGCAAGAGCACGAAAGATAAGGTTCAATTCTCAGTAAAAGTCAAATTTTCTTTAAAAAAGATCCTATTTTTCCATGTCCAAGCTAAAAATTTTGCCTAAATATTTCAGCAGTATTACTTCTAGTTTATACAAACACCTTTAAACCCTTTGCCATGACTGTATTACACCAAAAGAAAATGTTAAAAACTACTGAGGTTTAGATGCAGGTGAAAAGGGATTAGATAATTCCATTATTTTGGAACTGGGTGACCGCTGAATTCTGCCTGTCCTTCCATCAGAAAGGGACCAACCTGCCTCTCTCTTCTGTTATTTCTTGGCAAAACTGTACAGAAATTGACTGGCAAACGTGGTTGAAAATGGCCAGTGAGTTCAGAGGTTGGGAGAGACACACTGTAATTCGCTCAAAAACAAATCCAATGAAAAGGTGGGATATTTTCCTTAACAAAATGGTAGTGAGGGGCCAGACAGGCCTAACCACCAGCTTCACTGCTAACTCTTTCTACACAGTACATTTCTGCACAAACTACTCAGGTTTTTATTGTGCTGAGCCTCAGACAGGAGCTTTGCAAAAGGTGCTGACAATGGTATGAATTCACACCAGTAACATGCAAATCTGCTAAAAAGAAAACCAGATTGATAAAGGGGAGGAGTGAAAGCAGACTTTGTTACATTCCCAGTCTGCAAATGACTCGGTATGCAACACACTGCCTGGGTAGGTAGGTACACAGACAGAAAGACAGGGAAGCCTAAGGGCATAGGGCCAGAAGGATGTACTGCTAAGCAGATAGTTATTTTTTTCCCTCTGGTTTGGGTGGTGATCTTAGTTAGAGCATCATCTGCACAACATATGTAATGGCCAGCGTGGTTTTTTGTTGCCTTGTAACTTACACAGCATTTTGCAGAAGTGCAAGTGAGGATAAGAAGCAGCTCTGGCTTTATAACCACTTTAAACTCCCCTTGCAGAAGAGATCGCTGCTCTTCGCTACGTCCAGAGTGCATCCTCGCCGCCGACAGAAGCCCTCAGCTAGCACAGATACCTCTGCTCAGGTACATTTAACATTTTGTCTGAACAGAGGAAGCCAACAAGTAAGTTGTAAACACTTTTCCATCAGTGGTCTGCAGATCCTCAGGGAGTTGTGTCTGATGCTTCAGAGACTCACGGAGGGCAATTAAGAAAAGTCAGCCTCTGAAAGGCATGATACATTGGTGCTGGCTTCTGCTGGAAAAAGATACAAAACACGCCCAAAATCTTTTTTTGCTGAGACAGCGTAACTTAGGAGCATCCATTCTGTCTGACCTTATGAACCACATCCCAAAATCCTCTTGAGGACAGGTCTCACCTGGCACAGACCCTGGAGGCCTGTGGGCAGGTGAAGCTGATGAGACATCAAGGGCTCCCTGCCATGGGCAGGGTACCAGCAGCATCGCAGGCTGCCCCCAGCGCTCTCCCTTTCCTCACCACCTCCCCCACACCATACCCCTGCTGGAGTCAGAGGCACCCTCCTGCTGGTGTTTTGAAGGCATCCAAAGCTACCTGCTGTTCCTCAAGGCGCAGGTGGGACCCCACAGCAACTCGTCATTCCTGCCCCAGAGAGCTCACAAACCACAGCAGCCACCACGATGGACGGGCTGGGGAAGCACGGGCAAACGCGCCAGCGCTGGAGCTCCATGTTCAGTGAGCCTAACGCAGAGATATTAGTGAGCCTAACGCAGAGGAGGAGTGATGATTCCTGTTGCCATGTGGTAAGTAGATGAAGCCACCAGGAGTTGTGTTTATTTCAGGTCATGGAAGAAAATGTTCTTCAAAAAGTATTGAACATAGGTGAGGGGGATGAGTTTGTGAAGCACCTCAGGAAGGCTGTAAATAGTGGCAGGAGGGGAAAATGCCAAGAGATTCGCAGAGAAGCAGATGCACAGGATGCTGAAGTTGGTACATAGGGCATGGAGGATGCACAGGGGGTAGCACACGAAGTGGGGGAGAGCTGGAATTATGAGGGCACAAAGGCAAGGACAAGGAGCTTGAACAAGATGCAGCAGAGAAAGGAGGAGTCAGTGAGTGATTGAAAAAGGCTGGGCTGATCTTGGCAAAGGCAGAAAGGAATTTCAACAGCTGTGTTCTGTCTTGGTGGCAGGGAGGACAGAGAAAAGGGAGTTTTATTTAATAACTAACAAGCAAATAATTAGCCTGGATTTTTAGCCCTGTGATTTGAAAGGCAGAATTTAGCCCTTTGCTTTCTTCACACATGCAGACTTTGTTTGACTCCTGCCATTGCTGGAAAGAGCTCTGGCATTTTATTCAGCTTTGCTTTCATTTGTATTGAATTTTTCTTCCTCAGCCACATGCATGGTAAATGTTTTCATTTCATCCTGGCTCAGAAATGCTCAGGACCCACTCTGAGCTCTCTTACTCCAGTTCAGCATAGCTGCAAAGCCATCAGTAACATTGCAGTTGCCTCAGATTTTCTGCAGATGTAAATGCAAGAAGCATCAAGCCTTGTATTTGGATCGGGAGGGCTGACTGCCTCTTAATAGAAGCATAATGAAACCATCAAGAGTTTTCATTCAATTAGACTTTTTTTCCCTCTGGCAAATGATTATAACACATTTATAGCGTAATGGGCAATTACTTTATACTCCTTGTCTGTTGACATCTTATTAAGTCTACATTTTCTGTCTCTAACAAAGAGATCAGATATAATGGTTAGGAACTACAAGGAATACATAAGAACTACCAGAATACATTTAAGCAGAATGAATATGTATCTGTTAGTGAGACGCATGATATGCGGTGGCAGATTTCTCCACTCCTTTCTGCTCTGGGGAAATCTCAATTACATATTCTTTTATTTCTTCCTACATTAACTTTTCCTCTAGTGTCAAGAATGATCTTTGTGCTGAGTAGGTGTGGATTATACAGTGAATTCTGCGCTTGTGAATAAGAGACTGAGAGATGCAATGAAGGCTGCAGTGGGAAGTTTTGCCCCTGGAAGCTTTGAAGATATGTGTCTTGCTGGGCTTTTTAAACCTGTAGCTGGGAGGCAGGGAAGGGGCAAGAACTGATGGAGTCAGCTCTGCCGTGAAGCAGAGTGGGTAGTTCTAATCCTGCTGATGTTGTCTTTAGCTCAATAACATTTCTTACCCAGCCTCTGAAGCATGTGAACCATTCTGAAGTGCTCTATCACTTTGGGATGTCCTGGTGTCAGGTCACAGGCAGATGCGTGCAGCACGAACGGGTATTGATGGGAGCTGGGTGTCTGTACTCCTCAGAGCAGAATCCAGCCTTTGGATTGGGCTACTTAGCAAAACCCTTACACGAGGATTTTAACAGTAGAAATCCAGTAGATCACTGCTTTTAAGCAGCAGTCTGCAGACTCTACTCTGGTCACACACAAGGTGCCACTGATCTGGGACTCACCTGTCTCAGCCACAGTCTGAAGATCTCACATATGTGGCGATAATTCCCCTCCGAGGAACCCTGCTCACCCTGCCGCAGCGCCCAAAACTCTTTGGGTTGTTAAGCGGTGGGCCAGGGAGCATCTCACAGCTGCACTGTCCTTGGGTGCTGTCACCACTGCTGAATTAATCTGCTTGGAGATGTTTTACGCCAGTAAGACATGAGGCCACCAGTTGTGGCAAACTGTGTGAACTTGTGCGGGACGCGTACGGGCCTTTGCAAACTGTGGATCTTCACCTAAATGCTTCTCTCCCGGTCCTCCTTGGTCTTCCAGCTCATTGCATTAGAGCTCCTAACAACGGCAGCACGGCTGCCTGAACTGGCAGAGTAAAGGGTGACAAACAGGACATACAAAGGCCTTTTTCACCTTCTTGGTTTTGTGCTCTTTCATTATCCTCTGTGACTGCACCCCACCCCCGTGTCTTACAAGGCAAGCAAAGCCACATCCTGACACAGTTGCCTGGGAATTCTGAGCACATGCCAGTAATTCCTACCTGGCTGCTCCAACAGGATCGGTTTACAGCTCAGGAATCATCTTAGAAAGAGCAGCTTTAATAAACAGTGACAAAGTAGTCACCCAGAAAAAGACCTTACTGAGATGCTCTATCCACAGTGTTGGGGGATTGGGGCAGCGCTTGGTCCGTGAGAATTTCCATGGCAGCAGAGTCCACACCAGGACTATGGAAGACCTGAAGGAGGTGATGAAATCAGCAGGTCAGGCAAAACCACTTCATCTGCAGGTCCAAAAGCCACAAAGAAAGGCTTTTAACCCGAGTACCCAAGTCCTTACTCTTCTTGATCTACCTCGTACACCTCCCTGGAGCTTGAGATAGGCAAGGATTTGCCTGCGATGGGCAAGGGCAGACTTCTGTGTAAGGTCTTCAACATTTCGGTTTCAGTACCCTCATCCAAATACCAAAGCGCTTCTCTGTTTTGCGCGCTCTTTGAGGCTAATTCTGACCAGTTACAAGACTTGGAGGATTTGGTTTTCACCCATAATTCCCAGTTTGGGGTTTGGAGTTGCTTTTCTCCAGCCTCTTCCAAAACACCCACACGTGGATGGATTTTCATGTGAGTTAAGTTGGTGCTTCTGCTGATCCCAAGAAACCTCTCAAGTGGTGGGTGATTGATCAAAAAGTCAGGGTTAAACTGGTGACAGGCTTGGGGTCAAGAAGGAATTTGTGCCATAAATCAGATGGACATGTGCCATTGGTTTAGGGCTACAATTTTTTACATTTACCCATAGCACAGGGTAAAATCTTCTCCCCAGCGTCACCTAAGTTCTCACTGACACACAATAAAGGTGTTAAACACACTGAAGGTGTTAATTTAACACACTAGAGGTGTTAAAATTGCTATCGATGTCAGGGAGGCACGCAGGGACTGGCGTGTGTGCTGTGCTGTGCGTCTGTCTGAGCCTGAGGTCTGTCCCCAACCTGCCCGTGATGCCAGGGGTGGACTTCGGTGAAACGGGGGTCCCTTTCCAAGCCTTTGACCCCGTGCGTCTATGCATTCCTCTATAGATTAAGAGTGCAAACATCTGTGCTGAGACAGTTGGCTCTTGTCTCTTCCTCCCATAGATTCAAGCATTACTTTTTTTCATGCTGTACCTCAATTATCCATTTCGCCCCCATTTGTCACAGTTTTCCTTTCTAAAGCAATTATCTGGGGTTTCTTAAATCAAACACCTGTATGCAGTCTGTTTTCAGAGTAAATATGAATTTCATTATACTTTGATTATTGTTTGATTGCACTGGGGATACGACGTTTGGAGGCAGCCTGAATTTTGATTCAAAATGTCAGGTCTTTTTCTGAATAGCTTCATCAGCTGGAGACCTTCCCCATCAGCTCTTTCATAAACAGAAAGGAGACAAATGGGAAGGTAAGATAACTAGGAAAGAAAGAGATATTCCTTCCCTTGACCCAGAAGCCTTGCAGGACTCTTTTTCAATGCAGTGTATTATGTAGTGGTTTTCACTATTATGCATATATTTAGCAACTGCCGCTCACCAATCTGCAAAGAGAATAGGGTGGTCAAAGATGGAATTCAAGGGAGGAAAGAAACACAGGAGATGTTTTGCCTTTGCTTTTATATTGCAAAGATTGCACTGGAATAAACACAACAATGTATCTCCATTGTAGCATGGGACTCTGTAGCTTTTAATACCTTTGGCATCTCTCCATTAATATACTTCCTGGTGACATTGTTGAACAAAAAAACCACTTCAAACTGCTGTCAAGACCAATCAAACCGCAGCTTTAATTACAAGCAAAGGTAAAAAAATGTACCACAGTGCCATGAGGAATGCAGGGGCCTATCGGAAAACATGTACCAAAGTGGTCCTCATCCTCCAGCTGGAGAATACATATTGGGAAAGATTTTGCCCAGAAGCTGGATTTTGAGCATCTTTTAGGCAGGTTATTTTTGATGGGTTCCTACTTTGCGTGCAGTACATGTACTGGCTTAGAAAGAACTTTCACTAATAAATTCTGACATCTTGAGTGCTTGGTACCTGCTAGTATTTAGATTCCCTATTTTAAAGACCTGCTGGAGGAAAGTAACTATAAATGTCAGTGCTTCATTATGGACTCCAAGTGTTCTTTGTTTCCTTGCCATTATCCCCTGGCAGCTTATCCAGCTTGCAGATAAATCACTTCTGCATTTGGGCACTGTGCAAGCAATCTAGATGGAGAGGGTCTAGTGTGGAGTCACAAAACCGCTGATCTACTCTTCCTGAGTCTGCTCAAGTACCTCGACACCATCCAGTTCAGAACTGGCTGCATATTGTAATGCAACCCACGTGAAGTAGGCTAAGAGTAGGCAGGCCTGGCCGTGTTCCATAGTGCAGGGACTGTGCTTGCACAGCTCCTGCTTCGTCCTGAAGTTCCAAGACGTGTCCACAATGTACGTTATAACAAGTAACGCTTCGAGCTGGGATTTGCACAACAGCAAAGAGGATCTGATTACTCACCTATTAGCTTTCAAATATTACAGACAGACCATGAAGACATGGTTCTAATGGAAGATACAAGAGGAAATGTCCTGCTTTAGTTATCATGCCTCTGGGCCTCCAGAAGGACAAGAGAAGATGACAAGAGAGCTTGGATTCCAGAAGGTGAAATAAAACCCTGAATTACAGCACCATGATAAGCCACAGGAGGGAACGCACACCCACAAGGCATGGTAAAGCCACAATAATTAGAAAGAAAGAAAAAAAGGTGATGAAGTTAATTAAAACTTAAGCTTGTAATTGATGCAGGTTTACGAAATAGGCAGTCAATATAAGTAAAGATACAAGCTAAGAGGAAATAAATCCAAGGGAAGAGATAATTTTCAGTATACAATGTATTTAATTAATACATGGGAAGTATGGCATCTCACAGCATGTCTTACTTCCTTTATGTGTCCAGGTGCTTGATGTTGTTATTTAAATTTATTGCATTGCTTTTGTTGCAGCTGCCGTGTGGTCAAAGGCAGTTTGTTGTGACTATTGAGTATTTGGTATTACAGAATTATTCACTGGATTAAACTGCACACACAGTGAATGTTTAATCATCAGCCATCATCCTTCACCATCAGTTCTGACCTGCCAGAGTCCCTCTGCAATTACAGCACAAATTCCTATGCGAGGGAATCTGAAATACAGTTTCTGTGCAGAGAGGAAGGGGTACAGAGGACATGTGCACAGCCTGAGACCACGCGCAGGAGTCTGCCCTCGACCAAAGCAACTCGGAGAGGGGCTGCAGTAGAGCCATGTGAAATGTCAGTGCTTATGGTGTCTCTTCTGTACATTCAGCACTGCATGTATCACAGCAGATTAACATTTCGGTGAAAGCGTGCATGAACAGAAGGAACCAAGTGCTTACCAGGTGCCTATGAGGGACTCGCTCTCCATTCCGAGAACAAAAGCCTCCAGGTGAGCCTACATCACACACCTCCTGCGTTCAATGGCTTGCGCTGACATCATCTCTTCAGCAACATTTTTTGTTGCTATTACAATGAAAGCCCAACTCATTTGCAAGGTGTTTAGTCACTTTGGAAGGCTTTTAGAAGCAAGATGTGGGGCTCAAGTTAATTCTGCCCTTGGCTCTGTAGTAATCCCAGTAACAACAACCATTTCCTTGGTTATCTGCCAGCCATTGCAAGCGCTATTTTTGAATGGATGCTGAAGTGTCTGAAACACCTGCGTATCACTTGGTAGATGCAGCACTCGGAGGCCAAATGACTGACAACTAACCAACCTTTCAACAAAAAAAAAAAACCCACCAAATTTATTTTTCTTCATCAAAGTGATTATTGATTGGCTTAAGGCAAAGCCGGTGACTAACCATATGGGGATGTCTGTTATATGATTGGATTAGTGTTTGCCTCTAACTGCACTCCATCTCTATCTTTAGGATCAATAGGAGATGATAAAGAATGATTAGCCTTGCAGCTTCGTTGTATGTTGTAATTCTTCAGCCACTCAGTGCAACAACAAAAAAAAAAAAAAAAAAAAAAAGAGAGAGAAACTAATCAGGAGATTCAGAAAAATTACTACCATCTCTGAAAAATGCCATTCCATTGCTGCTTCCAGATGCCTCTACTGCCTAGGAGATGCAAAATCTTAAATACTTTGGCTGTAATTTTGCCTGTAAAAATTGTCAGGGAATTAGATCAAAGTAATTTCTTTCTTAAAGGATGGAGAAGCGTGGATTTCATTCAAAAACACAAATTCATGAAGACTTTATAAAGTTTTCTCTGTATTCTTAAAAAACTGTACTACCTTCCCTTTATCCTGCTTACAGAATAATATAGCACAGGGCTTTTCTTTCCTGCTTTGAGATGAATGTGGAAAAATAGATTTAAGTACAAAAGGACCCCCTACCTTCTAATATTAAAGACAGCTTGGGTTACTAATCCCTGTTTCTAAGAGCAGATGCTGATTGTCCTATTAATCAAAGCAAATCATTAGGCATTAATTACACTTAGTAACAGAATAATTGCTTGGTTTACCTAAACTGTGGTAGGAATGTTTTTTTCATTCTGAGTAGGATAAGCTTATTTAAATTATGTCATGTGCACACTCACAAAAGGTAATGAAAGTAGACCCAAATCTGGTTTGTTTTGCACACAGTTGAGCTATCTATATTATATATAGTTGAGCTATAACTAGTATGAGTTGAGCTGATCTTGGAAACAATGTCGTTGGGGTGATATACGTAGCCTAAGGAAAGATCGGTCTCGGAGATGTTCTGGCAGAAGGGAAGATTGTTGTGCTATAGGAGGAAATAGTCAATAAATCTTGTATCTTATGTGGTGGAAGTGCTGGCAACTGGGTTTTTTTCTGCTTCCCCTGGCTGAGGGCTGCACGCTGGCTGATCGGCTCTTCCACCGCCGTGCAGGAAGGTGAGCTGGTCACATACAGCCCCAGCGTTGGTGCAGGACCTTCTCCGAACAAATCAGTAAAGACAGACACAGAGGGATGAGCGAACAGCATATTATCATCTTTAATGTATTCTATATATGAGTTTATTTAACTTTGTTAGGGCAAGAGGGGACCCTTTCTGTCAGTCTGGGGGCTAAAAAGAAAGGCTGATGTGCCCAGGGTCGTGCCCACGGTACCCACAGCAGTTCCAAATGCACGGGAGAGGTGAGGGTTGTGCTCGGGAAGCTCACAGCTCCAGCGTTAGAATCCACCTTCTGTTAAACATCCAACTTAACAGTGTTGCCTTTGCCTGCCTACAGCTTTAGAAAGACCATGTCTTTCCTGGGAAAGAAAGATTATGTCCCTGGTGAAAAAAAAAAAAAAAATCTCAACCAAAACATGGAATGGCTTTCACCAGGCTTCCACCTGAAGTTCTTTGAGCTAAAGAGCTCAGCACAGCTTTGCTATATTTATTCCCAATAAATATGCTACGAATGTCTGTAACATTTCAGGTATGGAAAAATGTATATTTTAATTACTGTAACAAGGTAGTTACACATTCTAGACATGGCAACCCAATACTTGTCATGAGTATGTTTAAAATGGCCTACACTGAGAGGGTTCCCCATTTCCCCAGCCAAGAGCTGTTCCTCTGCTACCTCTGCAGCAAATACTCAGCCACAGCCAGAGGACACTGTTCCTCTCCTGGAGAGCCAACGGGAGTAGCACCCCGAGCAGACAGCTCAGAGCAAGCTGCAAGCTGGCCTTGTACATGTGTTCTGACAAATCTCTGAATTTTTCTCATAAAAACTCTGAATATTTCTCATAATGCTTTGCAAGAAAAGCTGATCAGCAAGATGTGAATAAAGTCAACATCAGCTGGAATATTTTGTTTTCCATCAATGCTGAAAGGTTTACCAGATCTGGCCAGAGTCACAGAACTTAGTTTTCAGATTGTCATTTCAGCTTTTAGATTTTCTACACTGTAAAGAAATCTAGCTTTTAAGTGCTTGAAATAAAATGTTTTAGTGGACCCCAGACATCCATAAGCCATATTCTTCATGGAAAACTACTCACCTGCAACACAGAAGAACAGTAGTATTTCACGATGCCAAAACCTGTCATAAAAGCTTCCATCTCCTGCACAGCTTTAATCACAGGCTTAGGTGGCAGCAGTGGAGTCAGTGCCCTGGGTGCTCTCCACCAGTGCTGTGACCCCAGACTTTTTCACCTTAGGGGCAGTTTGAACAATCCTTGTAGGCAGCAGTGCAGCACGGCGGGTATAAATCGTAGGCAGAGATGATGTTTTCAGATGAGACATTAGAAAGAAATGTGCAGAGGCATTTACAAAATCCCTCCCTGATACTAGACAAGAGGCATCAATTCTGCAAATTACATGTTCAGCCTTTATGAAGCTGCCGATGTATGAAGAAGGAGCAGGAACAGAAAGAGACAAAGTCAACAAACCAGGCTGGATGCATCAGTGGAGAAGTAGGGCAGTGGCATATGGGTCTGTTTTCACTGGGAATCCTGGGATGAGTTGTGCTTATGTGTTACTAAGATCATAACTCAGCTTTATCAGAATCATGACTGCGCATTCAGAAAGTAAAACTTTTATGTAAAAGGCACTCAGCTCACTCCCACAAAGACGTTAATCATGCCCTGTTCAATTGGCAGTCTAAACAACCAAAAGATGCGCCATTACAACTGAAGCCAAGTCAAATTAAGTTAGCTTTTCTCCTACTTGTTCAGTCTAATAAAAGACATTATGTCTTCTTACAGACCTTGTAGCATACAAAAATAACGATGATGACAAAGCCATTACTAACATGTTAATTTTTGCCCATTGAGAGCAGAGATACAGGAAGACTAATGACTCGCCCAGGGACAGACCCAGCTCCCCAGAAGCTAAATAAAACAAATAAATTTGGAGCTTGGCCATTGACCTTAATAAAATAAGACTGGCTCCAGAAATGGTGACAGTGCACTTACAGATGTTCTAATTAGAAATCTGTTTAGTGGCACTAACACACAAGGATGTTAGTGCTTTACATTCATTCAGCAGATTATGTAGTCTCTGCACTAGTACCACACCTCCCTATATCCACATGTGCTTTGGGAAGTAAGAGGCTGACAACTGAAACATGTGGAACGGACCGTGGCTGCTGTCTCTGTGTGCATGGCCTCTGCTTGCACATACTCAGTTTATGGAAACAATCTTCTTGCTGACCATGAAGGTGTGAACAGCCAGATCTGCCAGCCCTGGGAGTGTGTGAATGGTACTTACGCCATGCTCTAAGTATTGGCAAAAGGAACAAAGCTGAAAAGTAACATGCATTGGTCCTTGCTCTACTTGCCAAGGCTCTGAGAAAGCATCAGGAATGTAATCAGACTCAGCTGATACTTGGCTTCTTATTAAATAAACTCATCAGAGGAAACAGATTTATCATACGATAAATATTGCCACTTATGGATAACTCTGTCAACAAACTCATTTGTTGAAATCAGGTGGTACCTCTAGCTGTCGCAAGGTGATGAAGAAGGAAGTAGCTCTGAGTTCAGGGGATTGGCTCCATCCATCAAAACACATCCCACCCCAGTGTCACAGGTATCCTCCATCCATGATGCTCTAGGTGTCCTTGCATTCCTGACAGTATAGCCAAGAAGCTGCCCAGACATGAGTCCTGTTCTAGCAGGTGCAAGCAGCTCGGATGCAGAAATCAATTTTAGCAGAGCCTGTTGGGCTAGAGCAGTGCCTAGATTAAGTGCAGCTTAATCACTTCACAAACAGCGACTGCTTTGGCATGTTCAGGTCAACACTGCAGAACAACGAGGCACATTGTAAGCAAACACCAAATGAAAATATACTCTATGCCGTGGTCAAACCAGGCCAGTGTGGCAGCATCGAGTGCCAGGGCTGGCACGTTGTACGGCAGGCGAGTTATGTAAGTGGAAGCACACAGGGACTTAGGCATTCTGCATCAGGATTTCCAAATTTCTTTGCTACTCTCCACCTCAGCAATGGTTTTACTTGCTATGTCTTTACTTCAGCATCTCCCCAGATCACTGCCCATCTAAGCTGATGTAATCAGCTACTGAGGTCCTAACAGTGAGCTATAAAAGTGGTAAGAAAGCAGACATTCCTGCCTAGCAGTAGTTGGCCATGTCCTCAGAGTAGTACCCAGTGCTCGCTGGAGCCAGTGCACAGCGGGGAGGAGACACTGCATTTGGGTCAAAGAAGAGTGACTCAGCTGGAATTAACAGGACCCATTTTGGGATCTGTTTTCCCACCCGGTATTCCTTCTTCATGCTTTGTGATCCTGTTCTTTTTCTGATATCCTGATTCTTACTTATTTTCTGTTTTCCTGCCTGTCCTCCCCTTGATTCCACCTCTGTCTAAATGCCTTCCCTTTCACTTTGCGTGTCTATCATTCTGCTCCAGACCTTATGATACACACAGTAACTAACATCGCATCTGACCAAGTGATAATCTCAGCATCTCAAGAGCTCACCAGCAGCGAGACTGGAGGTGGCATAAGTAAGTTTACTGAATCACATCTACTTCCCCAGAATTTTTTTTTCTCTCACAGGAGATGGAAAAAGTAAAATTGGTGGCCTGAAACAGTGGCCTGCCTGCCTGCCGGTCTGCTCTGGCTTCAGTCCCACTGTTGCGGGAGAGCAGGTGACAGCAGCATATGACCCTGTGTTTTTCACAGTATACCATGCACATCTGTGACACGCTGTGTTTAATGTAATACAAACAGAATTACCAGGAATTAAGGTTTTCTTTCTGCTCCTACTAATAAATACCAAAATCCCCACTGACTCTGCTGAAATAAAATCAGGCCTTAAATGACCCACCACTGACATTTGTAAGAATCTTCCCAAATGCAAGACACCTTGGATACGATAGGCAGCACCATATGGATGGCCTTCTTTTCGCCTCCCACAACAGCTGCCAGAAGCTGTAATGCTGACTGTAGTAATGACAACAAAAATAACCCCAACAGAGGCGGTATTTATTATAGGAAAAATAAGGCCAGCTTCCCAGGCCACTTAGCTGGCATACTGCCGCTGACTGCAGCATCTTTGCACCGACTGACGCTGGCCTGCACAAGGAGCACTGCTGCACCACTGTGGTGTAATGAAACATGCCAAACGCTGGGCTCCGTACACCTGTGCTGCAGGTCTGCCTTACTCTGCCTGCACCCAGCTCTGAAAGCACTGGAGCATGCAGACGTTGGTTATTCTTACCTATAACCTTACTACAAGCTGGGAGTAAGAAGGAATAAATGTGTTGCATCTCTGGCACTAATTGTTGGTCTGTCTTTTTTTCCATGATTTTTTCCTTCTTGCCATTTGCCTCTCCTTCCCTTATCAGATTTTCTCTTTCATCATCTTTCTAGACTGTCATGCACTTGAAAGGACATTCAACACTTCGAAAGCTGCTGTTTTTCAGAATTTATAAATTTCTCCCAGCATAAGTTCTTGATGACAACTCTGCTCAGAGCATGGCTTGTCAGTAATATTGATCTAGTGGAAATGGTCCAGTTTCAATTTGGTGCATGATGCCTTCCCGAGACATCCTAACAAAACCTGGCCCACAAGAGAAATTCTGTTTTATTTCCAACTACCACAATTTCCAAATGGCTAGCATTTATTTTAAGGCTTTTTCTCCTTTGCAAATGCTACGAAACTAGTGGGAATTGCTCATTCTTTATTATTTTAGTTGATATTTTCTTTTTAATGTTTCTACAGGCTTGACAGAGCAGACTGAATGGTACCGAGAGAGGTGCTAAGCAGCCTTAACTCCCATTGGCTTCACTGGAAACCAGACGTACTCAGCACTTGTGGGAAACACTCAGCATTCTATGATATGGCCCATCATCGTCTGCCCAGTCTTTTTACATTGTAAAATGTTTAAGGCTTGGACTGTCTCTCATTATGCATAACACAATGTGGCCCTAAATGAAGCCGTACCCTGCGGGCACTCCTCTAACGTAAATAGCTATAGGTCTCCCAGCTGTAACTACACAACCATTCAGACACATGCTTGCTTTCACTGGTGAAGGGAGAATAGGAAGGATTGCTCCCAAATCAATCTTTTGAGTCATAACAGTAGTGATGTTTTCCCAACTAGGAATATTTACACAAAGTTTATCCAGTTCTCACATACGGTGAGCAAGAAAGTCAACCTATTTTTTATTTAGGAGTAGCTGATTGCATAAAACTAACTTTTATTAGCTTATTTATTACACAGTTCCTGAAATCTGAGCCATAATGATCAAAATGATTTAGCAGTTACTATTGTTTTCTTTTGCCAATGCCACAGTCACACTGCTTATACTTCATGACTCCACATATCTACATTGCAATTACAGCACAATGCAGTTGTATGTCTTGATGCTTCATTATCATTGAGTCATATGAGTGAAGAGTTAATTTTGACTTCAATATTAAATATTGCTGTTCTCTCTCTCCAATTTATTTGTTTTAATACCCTGGTACATTAATTAAACTGTATTTATATTACAACACTCAATGACAGAACTTTCTTATTATAAGGACTAGTGCTTCAGCAAGGAAATGTAATGTATACTTAAATGTTACCTGTGTAGATCATTAGGGTATAAAACTACAATAGCACTAGGGTCACTGTACTCTACCACACGACAAAACCAGCAGATAAAAGCACACATTTGTTCTAATAACGACTAAATAACTCAGAACCCTGCAGAGATCTAAGTACTTCCAAAATACTACAAGCTTTCAAGAGGTGTGCTCAGCAATCTTCCCTGCTTTGTTACAGAAAAAACCCCACACTATTCTCTGAAGTTGTTCTGCACAATTTCACAAGTACCAAGAATTCTACCAAGTCTGAATATAAACACATGACAAATAATCCCATGGAATTAACCTTATAAAAACAGAGAGATGCATTTACTGCTCTTAATTTCATTTTATAATTTACCAAGACAATATCTAAGCACTGACCATCAACTGTCAGTCTTGATATGATGATAATAACAGACAACTTAACTATTTCTGAAGCTCTGGAAGAAATCACTAACCCAGCAGCACTCCCTTGTCAAAAACATCACCATAACTGACAATGTAAGCCGCAAAAGACAGAAAACAGAAATTCAAATGATTATTTTACTTTATGCCAATACTTGCAAATGATTAAAGCATTCTGCATTCTGCCCAGCCTTTGACAATCTGCTTTATTCCAGTAGTGTCAGCTCAGATAAAACTCAACAAAAGGAACTGCAATACACACAGCATCATCTACTCGAGCGTCTGTCTTTTTTTTTTTTTTGTGATGCAAAATGTTCCCTGTTAAAATATTGACACTGCAATACGTGAGCTAGCTGCAATAAACATGCAAAGTAGTGTATGCTGCTGCCAGCCTTACGCTGCTGTGAATTTGTAATTTGCAAACTGAAAAAGACTTAGGCCTCAACCCTTTGCTTTTGCTGTGTATCACAGAGATACCCAAGGTAACACTAAAGCAATTTTGGTATCACAGGAATTCTTCTGTTTTAGATCATCTGTGCTTTCCTCCTTCTCCAAAATCAGCACAGGGACATGAGCAGATGGTATGCGTGGACCTTTCATCCCCCCACAAACCCTGGTTATCGTAGTGACACAGGCAGCGCATACACTTTAGGCCAAACCCACAGACGTTTTGGTCTCTCAGTCTGATGCAATGTTTCTGATTCTTCAGAAAGGAAACTCTTCTGGTCCCCTGATGTTAGCACAAAAATCTCTTGCCTACCATTAATATTTTTAATTCTTTTCTGTGAATGTATAGCTGTTGGAAAAATTACTATTGCCAGCCACAGAGATAAATGTGTTTTACTTACCCATAGACAGTCCAGCGGTCCAAGCAGTAGCAACAGTTTCAGAAGATGTGAGCTAATATTCTTGCTTGTGATCCCACTTGTAGACCTGTGGGAAGCTTACAATAATCCAGTGCCTCTCAACAAATTGACACCAAACCCATTTCCTCATGTTACTTTTTTTCCCTTATGTTACTGGGGATTGTGAGATGCTCAGTGACTGTGATAACATGGCAATAGAGTCACCTAAGGCAGATCTATAGTTTCAATGCAACATCAGACAAGTAATCCAAGTGTCCTATTGATAAGCACCAATAATATCTCAGGACCATTTAAAAGTGCAATCTGGACAATTAATCTGTTCCGTTCAAACTATTGGGTTTTTCAGCAATTCATCAAAAAAATTGTCACTACAATTGGTAAGTAACTCTGTAAGCGATAACACTACATTCTTACCATATGTGGCACCACGCACTCAGCAGATTATAATTTTTAGTCACTACTGTACTATATTAATTTGTAATTGACAAATGAGAACTACAAGCTTATGCAGCAACAACATCAATGCCGCCAAACCCCACAGTGTAGAGCCACTCTCACAGCTCTCAGGTCTATGAAGTAAGCCTAAAGCAGAAAAATCTATCCAACAGTTATCACACTGGTTTTGCAATCAGAATGCTTCTCCTGTGCTAGCAAAAAAAAATTGTCTATTTTTTTGAAACCTGGTAAGTGCAGAATCCAAGTTAAAGTGGGAGTTTACATGAAGTCAGGACCTACTTCAAAGAACCAGCTTCTTTCAAGTGCTCTGGATGGATGGCCAACTTAAGTTTAAAAGCACCTCTGAAGTTCAGTGTTAGTTTCCACATAATCTGTGATTTACATCTTTTTTATCAGAACTCAACTGCTCTTTGGCCCCTGACGATGAGTCACAAGTATTAGTTCAAGATGGGGGGGGGGGAAATAAACCTAATAAGCCATGTTCTGCATTACTCTTCTTACAACAAACAAAAAACCAGCAACGGTAAGCAATGGGTTTGCAATAAGCACAGGTAGTCAGGGTCTGAAGTTTTAACATCTCACCTCTAAGATCGCATTGGTAATACTGGCATATTTCCGAGAGCCTCTTCCAACTTTGGGGGAGAAAAAGAAAGAGGCAGCTGCATATGATAAGTCCTTCAATACATGTAGCAGTGAGAAACATGACTGGTCAAGTGTTCAGGGCAAGATTCCCAAGATAAAAAATCACCTTGAAGTATGTATTGTATCCAGTGACATTTGTCAATCCATATGGCATGATTTGAAATTGTGGTGCACACCAGTCCTGCTTGGATAACGGCTAGTAGAGTGCTTCAGAGGTTTGGCACCTCCCTGAAATGTAATGGAAACATTGCTTAAAAAGGGCTCTGTGGATAATTCTTAAGAAATATTTTTAACCATTTCTGATACCCACAGATTCTAGACATGAGCCGTTTGCAGCTGTGGCAGTGAGCAACATCACTGATCACAGCATCATGCATTTTGTGGAAATAGTAAAACTAACCAAACACGTGCCTCAAGAAAAAGAAAAAAGCAGCAAGAGACCACACTCAGCTCAAGGCAGTCCTGCTCCAGCAGAAGGGAGCAGAGAAGACCTGCAAGCTCCGAACTGAGCTTCAGTATGGCATGTCAACTACCAAGCTGCATGGGCTGTCAAATACCAAGCTTCCCACCAGTTGTAACAGCTGGTTCCCCACTAGCATGAACTCTTTTTTTGACTTAGCTCTGTACTTCTTTCCTTGATTTTCCCCAACCCACATCTCAAAGGATTATGGAGTAAGTCCTCTACTGCATGAAATGATTTTGTGGCTGCTTTGTGGATTGTGGTACAATACAGAAAATTAAGTTTATGTTATTAAAACATTTGACACTATTTCTCCTGGGGAATTGTAACATTGAAAGCATTTGCCTTTTGTATATGTTTAAACATTCTATTAATACAGAAGTGTCCATCTTTTGATATTTTATTTTATACCCTTTTGGAAGCATCTTTTGATTTGAATGAAACCAATTACAAGCTACCTATTATTGCTGAATTCAAATGACTATTGAAAAGAAGAAAATCTGAGATGTAGCAAGGTGAGGGGAAAAATTTACCTTTCCAAAGGTAACGTGTTGCAAGTGCTAAAAAGAGCATCATCTTCACATCAAATCAAGCAAGGTACAGGATTCAAGAAACAACGTGCCAAGAGGCAATTTCTCAGCAAGATGTTAGCATCAGAACACAAAGTAATGTGTCTGGAAGCAGAACTGCTGAGCTGCAAACAACCTGGGTGTGAGTCAGAGAATATTAGGACAGTGCCTGTCCACCAGGAATATAGACTTGATTGCATGTGACTTGTGTCAACTCTGGAGACATCAAGAGCAGAACATAAAAGCAAGGCAACAGAGATATTTCTAAATGAGCCATTCAGCCTCTAAGGCAATGTATCTGGCAACAACTCAAGTTCCAAGAGAAAAAATCAGCATTCCAAGTTTGTGTTACACGGTTATATCCTTCATTCATTTTTTTCAGGAAAAAGGTCAGTGAAACATCATGTTTTAAATCATTAAAAGACACAATCACCTCCTTTTAAACTAGCCCATAACTTTGAAATCAGAATCCAATTGCCTGTTCAGGCTCATTAGCGTCTTTGGATCCTAATGACCCACTCAGTTGCAGTAAATGAAAAACTAATCCTTGCTTTATGTCATTGGCCGAAAAGGATTAGCCAACTCTTGCTACCCTGCAATCAGCCTTGTGCTGGGGAGGTTACTGCCACGTAATACTGTAAGTCTACATATTCCAAGCTGTTACAATAAGTAGCACTTAGAGCTTATTTCCTTGAAATGCTTAAGCATATTAATGCTATCGTGTAAGATTGTTTTCTTACAGTGCAATGCTGCTTCTTCCATGCCTGTGCCCAAAGTTTGCATTTACCCACATATATCCAGCGATGCCCCTTTACTTGCAACATTAAGTTTTAATTATATTCAGAGTCTTTACATGAAAAATAAAATAAAAATTTTTTCTTTGTATAGGGCCCAGACTGGGCAGCCAGCCACGTGCAAAATTTCAGTGGGGTTCGGTGCAGTAATTTTCTTGAATTTTGTGGAAAGACTGCAACTCGGACTGTGAACAGTTGCCACTGAAATCAGGCTTTTAATTAATTGTTCTATGTTTAAAGATCCAGGTCATATTTTTTGCACCCTACTATCAATCTTAACAAGTAGCTAGAAATAGAGCCACGGCTCTATTTAATGTTCTTTAAACAGCGCTGTAAGTTGTAACTCAGAATTCTGGTAGCTCTTACTATACTACACATAAAATGAGTGACCAATTATATGACATGAGGCTACAATGCTATATACAATTTTTTTCCTCAAAGTATTAAAACAATGTTACAATTGAAAAGTTAATATGGTAAAGAACCAGTTTTAACACTATCACATGCCCCATCCACACTTGAATGTTTTTCTGACACAAAATTAAGGAACCCTTGTGTTTTTATCACCTTGAGCATTCTACACAACAGCACAATGAAGTTTGTCCTGAAGAATGCTATGCTGTGCATATATGCTTTAGAGTGATAGATCTAGGCTGAAGTTACAGAAAATTAATAAATTGCTCTTAACTGGAAACCTGATTTTTAAGTGGTAAGAGTTATCAAAGGTGGTGTGTGAAGCCATAAAACAGCACTACATTAAAATTAATGGTATATCCCACAATTGCTGGAAGTCATTCCATTAGTCTTTACCTCCTAGTTATTTTTTTTAGTATCAAACCTATCCAGCCATTGCTTATTTGTCAGCCAAATATCCTGGAATGTCTATAAGCATGCTTTACAGTTATGCCTCAGTAAAATTAACAGTAAAATAGTAGATGGGTCTCCAGACAAAGAGTTTTATCACCTTAAAAATTATAATGAATTTTTTTTTACTGGAAGACCACTTCACACAACAAGGCAAAAGTGTAGAAATGCTCTTTGTGTTATTTCTGATCAGAAAAAGGACATCTCCACACAGGTATTATTTCTGTGGGAGAAAGAAAGCTGAGGTGTCAGTTTCTTCCTCCTGGCAGCAGCAGATAAGAGTGTAAATTTCATTCTTCACTTAAAAAATTTTACTCAACAAATTACAAAATTAATTTATTCAAATATCATAATATTTCCTACCATTTTGGTCACACAAAGTATTTAACCAGCACTGACTTAATCCTGGGTGATACACTAGCTTTTACAAGGAATTTTCAAGTTAAATAGTTTTCTGTCAAAAACATCATTAAAAACTTAAATGGAACAGGAAAGGTATCAGGGCCCTAAATAAACATTTGCCTTCTGGTTAGGATACTCATATAAGATTCAAAGTCAAACCCCTGCTCTGCCTATTTAAGAGAGGGGTTTTATTGTTCTTACCTTAGGGCTTCAATGTGAACCTGAACTCTATTTTACTAGGTGCAATAGAACAAGAAGGCAACCCCCACCTTCAAAGATTCACAGCAGAAGTACACAGTATAACCGTATTACCACTTTGCAGACGCCTGCACCACTTCTAAGAGATTACAGCTCCCACCTGCCATCACTATCCCACTGCTGGAGGTTACTGGTCCCTAAGTTCTAGTTGTGTGAGTAACACCTGTTCTTCACCTACTGGAGTACAGGGTGAGCCAAGTTAGCCTTCCAGACTTTCAACAGTGATACAAATTAAACTTACTTATTTCACATTAAGGAATGAGGAAAAACTGCACAGTCCATTTACTGCATCTGCACCACAGCGGCAGTAACTGCAAATAACAAGTGGTAATGAACAAATAGCCCTTTGCTCTCAAGCAGCCCCTGCTACACTGACAAGAGGACCCTGTCTATGCTTTCAGATAAGTGTAGTCAGGTGTGTATGTAAAGGACAAAACAAAAATACATTGGTCAGGGAGATACATGCTAGGCTTGGCAGTCCAGCAACATAACTGCTATTGATTTTATAGGCATAATAACAAGGGATCATTTCTAGGGAGAATTTGACAGATACTGACGAAAAATCTCAGTGTATGTTTATAAGCAGTTCATGATCTCAGATTTCAGGAAAGTATCCCAAATACTGAGTGGTTGCCTTTTCTGAAGTAGCTTTCTCTTTTATGTTATTCATCAGCCTATCCAATTTGTGTAAGTAAACACCCAGAAAGACCGTGAACTATGGTTTCTCCCACTTCAGCCAGCAGCCTTGACTACCAGACTGTAATGTCAGAGACGTGGATGACAGAATTCATCAGAAGGCAGGAAAGCAAGCTTCAGGTATGGAATAACTGAGCAAAAAAAAAAAAATTGTACTTTCCAGCTTTCTAAATGATTTCAAAAGATGTGCCAGTAGCGTACCATAAACCACTACCTCAAATAACATAGATAGGCTCTTAAACTTGCTTCTAGCTTATGTTTTTCATATTCAGAGGTACGTAGTAGGTCAGAAAAAGTTTTAAATAGATTAACATGGAAACCCTCATTTGGAGAGCATAAAGTTCATGAAATCCCTGTGTCTCACTTCTTATTAGCCAGATCTCAGCAGCACTTCACTAAACCTTCCTGAATCCCTCTCCAGTAAAAAAAAAATAAAATAAAAAAATCCAACTTTCACAAATCTCTAGGCACAAGTACTTAAGGAGAAGCTGAACTGCACAGAAGTCCCAAGGCATTCAGGAGTTTGGCAGAAGAGAAATAGTGGCATATGTAACCAAGCTTTTGGTCATTTAGGGCTTTGCAGGTCAGCAGAGGGAAGGGGATTCTTCTAAAAAGAATCCCCTTTGCACTCTGCTGACATTTTATTGGCAGGCTGTGCAGACTATACTGGTAGGATGCTTTTTGTGAACTTGTTCCGCTCAGTCCACGTGCCCTTCCAATCAGTTTGTGCATTTGCAATGTCTTCTGTGAAGTCTGCTGAATGACGGGGTCTATTCTTTATTTGCTTTGCTTCCATTTCAGCATTTTGCTTGCCTGCTGTCAGGCATGGTGGTTACTTCATAGTAAGTGACTGAGAAACCCCATTTCCCTTACAAATTCATAGAGTTTCAAAAATCAGTAACTTACATTTCACATGTAACGGGGAAAAAACTCAAAAGTGATCTGGTATTTCCTTCAAAGGTCATAAATGTGCAACTGCTGGGTTTAGAGAACATGGTTCTGAGGGATTCACAGGACACAGCGCTGTGGTGGCTCAGAACAGCATTCCTTGCTGAGTAACCCTGATACTGTCTTTATAGCCAGCCATTCCATAAGGAGCCATTTGTGGAGAACTGGCGGATATAGGTGTACTGACAAAAGTTAGACTTTGGGAACTGTCTGCTTTTGGGTTTTTGTTGTTGGAGAGGTTTTTTAAAAAATACTAGATAAAGAGGAAGGAACTTGCTTTCAGTGTTTCAAGTTAGAAAGATAGAAGTTGAAATGTTCAGTATTATAATTACATTTCACTTCCAATATTAAGAAATACCTACAAAACTTTACATAAAATCAACAGTAATATTTATTTCAAAAATGTTATAAATGTAACAATTTAAAAACATCGGTTTTAACTCAAATTCAGCTTTTACAGCTACAATAAACAGTTACTCCAACACAAGTTATTTGGTTTATATCAGAGGCTGAGAGTACTCATCTAGAAGTTTAGACGCTCTTACAGATGTTGAATTAACTTGACACATTACTGTAAAATGATATTTCTGCTGCTTCTCAGTGCCAGTTTAGCAAGAAAGTTCCATAACATTTTATGAAAACAATGTATATAGAAAATAAGTAAGAAAACTAAAAGCTACATCTCAAAGCATATGTGCTTGATGAACATAAACATAGAATTGCAGCAATTGCAATAATGTATTCTTACATGAAATGAAAGGAGAAGATGAAATGCTTTGTACTTTAAGTTAAGAAACTGAAAACATTTGTCAAGGCTAAGTAGGAAAAAAATTTAAAAGGAAGTCAAAGGTATTCAAAAGAACGTAAATGGCTTTGTATTTTGTAAGGAAGAATGAAAACCTTTCACAGAAGGAGACTGTGATGATCTCTGATCCTGTCCAAATGCAAATGGAAAACTAAAGTCATCTTTTCCATCTCCAAATGCATGAGAAGTTGATTCCGAGGGGAAGGGAAAAGCAAATGCATCCTCACTTTCTGATTTCCCAAACAAGCTTCCTATATGGAATACATATTATATTTATTGTTAGATTAAATCTACTGTAAAAATACTGCATTCAGCATAATATGTTTCTTTAACAATATTGTACTCAACACCCTGCCAAGTATCAGCCTACGTTGTGTGTTTATTTCTGCACTAGAAATGGTACTTCCAGGAGGGCGTTACTAGAATCTGCATAGAATGAAGTGTGAAGTACTTGAATGATTTAGAACAACAAAACACTTCTGCATGATATACTAGGCAAAATATTTAGAATACTAAGCAGCAGTCTTTGATAACTGATACATTTTTGCAGATTCTTTCTTCTCTAGCAAACAATGCCACCAGCCACTAAAACACTCTGAGAAACAAAGCTACTGACAGAAAAATACATGAGTTTTATATTTAGTAACACAAAAGTCACACACTGTTCTCTGCAACAGTTATATATGCATATAACCTTATACTCATCACTTCAAAAAAAAGTACCTTTGAACTTGCCACACCTCAAAAAAAAGTAGTTACAGTTCCCTTCAGAAAACTGTTTGATCAAGAATAAGTTTTGATCCTATTGATATCGTGAAAATTTTTATTTCAGTAAAGCCAGGATTTCACACAGAATGTGTAAAAATGCATAGCTCACTTAATACTAAGTGGAAGACACTGTTTATTAAGTCTGATTCTCCTCACTTTTACTTGTGCTGTTTTTACATTGCATACCTCCAACAGTTTAAAATGATGGAAGTCAGTTTACTGTCAACATTTCTTTAATTAAATGAAAACGTTATTTTCATTCTAGTTGAGGGGGCGAAAAAACCCAAAAGATGTACTCTTTACAATACTAAGCTGGTAGCCTCAAGTTAAAAAGCAGCATTTACTAAATACTGTAGCTTTTTTACATTCAAAAAACCCTGTTGTTTTCATCAGTGGAAAAGCTTTGACATTTGAATTTTTTTTCTCCCTTGCAGGTTCTCTCAGTTTGCTTCAAACACACATAACACTATTCCTATTCCTTTCTCATACCTCTTTTTTTCATGACATCTCATATATCTGAAGCCAAATGTGCAGGGAAAGACTTAAGTTAGACAAACCACAAATGAACATAATAAACGACTGTATCACCACTGAACACCTTTTTAGACAACCAAAGGTGCCCTATTAAGCAGGCTCACGAGCTTGTTAGTCACAGAAGCACCAGTAGAAGACAGCTGGTATACGCAAATACATCTGATTCAGACTTACCAGTATCTTTGTGTGGGGAGAGAGGGTTCAAATTTCCCACAGAATAACTTTCCTCTGTCTGAAATTTAAACAGCCATTTTATTTAACACACGAGAAACACAAAAGATAAGCTCTAATGTAATTAGTTCATTCACTTTTGGTGAGAAAGACACTGTCCCAGTGAATGTTAGCAGCCTTCGCAAAATCTGCATTTAAATGTATGTATCAGTCCCTAAAGCTGCAAGGTAAACTCTTTGATGAGATATGTTTCATCATATTCACTTACATCTGCAAATACTCTCCTGCCATTCTTATGGAAAAAGCATCGGGTTGAGAACAGAACAAAATCTGATCTGGCTTTTTAAACTGAAAAGATGCAAAATTATTTCATTCTGTGACATTTTAGAAAAACCTCTAAGCAACAACATAATTACTGCCTACTGAGTAGGACCTGATATTGCCAGAAAGAGTAGCTGAATAACCACTCATCACTCTTGAGAGTAGTTCTTAGGCTAGATTTATAATAGATACTTAGGTCCTTCAAAACTCCCATCTAACTTCAGAGAATCCCATGTGACTAGTACAGGCTAATAAATTCTTGGTTTCTGCCTCTGAGCAGGCACAAAATAACATGGGTTCTGACAGCACTAGGTAACTTAATACCTACCTCATTCCTAAACAATTCACTAACTACTCACCAGTGTATTCTCTCCTACAGGCAGCTGATGCTAGGAAATCTCAACAACACACATCTTGCAAACACAAGACAAAATGATGCTTTTCTTCTTCCCTCCTTCAGCTTTTACCTAGTAACCTCAAGACTGAGCCCACCCATTGAAATAGGAGATACCTGTGTTCAAATCCCTTATTTCTATAACAGGGTTTGAAACGACATTGCCAGCCAGTGATACCTGATATGCACTGACACACATCTACCCTAAATACTCAGTTATCTACCTATTAGCCCAAGAGAGTAAAAATTACTCTAGAGCTCTCTAACTAGGGGACCTGCAAAGAAAAAGGAAGAGCTGGATTCCACTCCCTATTCCAATTAGTTGCCTACCTGTCTCCTCCATTTAAGTATAGCTAATCCATATTTGTTCTCCAGTACTCCTAATAAATAGCCCTTCATTCCCTTTCTCAGTGTTCTGCATTTTGTGAAAAATGGAGGGGGGGGGGGGGGGGCAGGTAGAATTTTAAGTATCTGATTCCGCGCTTCAGCATGACAAAACCACATAGGACAGGCATGCAAGTTGTGAATTTTCCTAGGGTACCTAAAGTTTTGCATTGCAATGCTGAACCAGCAGCCTTTTTGTGAATCTAGTGGGCTGTATGTTTGCACAAGATCCAATCTTGCCCATATGGAAATGATTCATACTTGATCAGAAGTCATCACAGGGGGATCACCAGGAAAGGAGATAAGTATTTTCAGAGGATATCGAATGTAAAATTAAGTAAGCCAGTAAAAAAAATTATTTGCCACAAAAACAACCAGTCTCAAAAACCTCATTCACTGTCAATCCTGTGTGCTTAGCATATTTTGCTTTGTGGAAATTTAATATTCTCAAGTACTTATTTTTACCTCATCACATGAATTTTCTGCCCCAAACACAGAAAAGTCAAATAAATTAAAGCCAGGTGACTTCTGGGAGAAGTTCACAAGAGAAAAGAAAGCAGGAGATTTTGATGTTCCTTCTTCACAACCTAAACTCTGAATGCTGTAAAGACAGAAAGGAAGAAATTATATTACTAGTTTTTAAAAGTAGACAAGACAGATTTTTTGTTCTATTTTTTCTTTTTCTGTTTTGTCACTTTTTTAGATTCCCATATGTTCCATCAATAATTGCTTCTTGCAACACAGAATGAATAACACAACCATTTATATCAAAGTGAGGTGGTATTCTCACCAATTCCCTACCTTTTTACAAAAAAAAATGTTTAAAGATAGAACAGGGTGTAACAAATATTACTGCAAGAAAATACAACAACTTTAGCAAAGGAGCTACAAAGAACCTATGTCTTGTATATTTCTAAGCAGTCCCCCACTTTCAAAACAGCTTCAAGTGGAAATGACATTGTAAGAGGAAAATCTAATAAATTACCTAGCATAACTCAAAAACAAATCAAATATTTTCAGAAGAGCTTTCTAAAAAAGTCTTTCTATAGTATCTTTCAAAAATAGCAGAAATGTTTATACAATCAACATCAATACAACTTTGCTCAAAATCAGAATAACAGCTGATATCATACAAGTCAAATGGAGGTGTTTTAGAGAACCGAGTTTTCTTCCCCTTTGAGTCAGGTGTTCCTACAAATGCAGGTGTTTCAGGTGTTCTTAAAAAATGTTCTGCACTTTCTTCTGCTGTGTCAGGATTATCTTCATTTGACTCAAAATATGTCTGTATGCCCTATTAAAAAAAAATACATTAAAGTTTATAGCACATAAAATTTCCCAAAAATATCATTGGTCCATTTACCTATAAATAAATGCATTATAAGTTTTAGGGTTGGTTAGTTATTTTTATTCTCATTAAAAATAAAAGTATTTTAATAAAATGCTCAGTGACATATTCACCATACTTAAAACTGTAGCCTTAATTTATCTAATTTAAAATGGGCCTCTTGTGAATGAATCTGTGTATGAAAATTTTCATCCAAAAAATAAACACACTCATGAACTGACTGAAAACACTGATTTTGAATAAAAGAACTATTCCACTCTAAAGTATGTCTTAGCATGACACTTCAAGTCACACTGGAGTCCTCTTGATACTCCCTAGTGAAATGAAGGAACAGCACCATCAGAATATATTTCAGTTGACTGAGATAGTTCCTTTTCCTCAGCAAATGTTAAATGTGAATGTACACTTGGATTCTGTGGAGCTACTTCCACCAGACCCAATGCTGTTTTAAAGACATTCTTCTCCACCAGCTGCCTGCAGGCGTCAGCCTGTATTGAGCCAACCATAAGATGAGATCTCAAACTTGATCTTTGTGCACTGGTTTTGGCTGAGAGTTCATAGCTTGTATGATGCTGTAGTTTGGATTTGTGACAAAAACAGTGTTGATAACACAAGGATGTTTTAGTGATTGCTGAACAGTGCTCACACAACATCAAGGCCTTTTCTGTTTCTGATGCTGCCCCGCCACTGAGTATACGTTGGAGATGCACAAGCAGTTGGGAGGGGACACAGCTGGGAGCGGACACAGCTAGGTCAGCCCAGCTGACCAAAGGGGTATTGCACACCATACAATGTCATGCTTAGCAATAAAAGCTGCAGGGAAGAAGGAGGGGATATTTGGAGTTACAGCATCTGTCTTCCCAGGTAACTGTTACATGTGATGAAGACCTGCATTCCTGTAAATGAATAAACACTGTAGGTGGAATGTAGTGAATGAATTGCTCATGTTGTTTTGCTGGCATGCACAGCTTTTGCTATACCTATTAAACTGTCTTTATCTCAACCCACAAGTTTTTGCGCTTTTACCCTTCTGATTCTCTTCCCCATCCCACTGTGTAGGGAGTGAGCAAGTGGATGTGTGCTGCTTAGCTGTTGGCCAGTGTTAAACCACGTCTTGATACCACCTATATATGCCAACTGTACACACATCTGGCTTCAATATTATGGTGTGGTGAGCTTGATCTCACATTCAGGCACAGCTAGTAAAAGCAGTGCCAATGGAGCTACACAGACTCTGCAGCTAGCACAGAGCTTATTTACTATAGTTTTGTGGGAGAAATGAGTCTCAAATGCAAACATTTTTTTAAAAGGTTTCATCAGCTCACACTGATGAAAATTATGATGTGAATAGCATAGTCATCCTAAATAGCCTGTTGTTAAGGTAGCATAAAAACCCCCAAAACGCTGACATGAACAAGGGCAATGATCACTGTATTAGTAATCAGAAGGCACTGACTGGCTTCTCACCTGTTAGGTGCTTTATAATGAGTCACTTTGCTGATTTCTGAGATTTACCTCTTGCCAAAAGATTCAAATATGACAAGACACTTTGACTATTCTAAACAAAATAATTACTTATGATGTAGAAATGCTTTGCTTACTTGAGGTATATACAAAGAATCCTTTGGCTCATCTTCTGCTTCTTTATCACCACATTTGGCCTCTTGGTTTGCTATACAAAAAAGACAGCACTGCTTTTATTATAACAGCATTTTGAACAGATAAATAAGAATTATGTTGTGGTGAAAGAATCCTTGAGAAAGGGTTACTAACTTGGCATTGCAATTGGTAAGGAAGTGTTCTGACTGTAGTTTTTATTATAATAACCCACTTCGTAGCTACGTCCATAATACCTCTCATTCTGCCACTTACTCGCTATCGTTACAGCAATGCTTAGGCTGCTTCATATGGTTTGGTATGTTCTTCAAACCTACTTATTGCTCCCTGAGAGTGCTGTTTGTCTAATCCAGCTACTGCCCTCTGAGAGTGCTAATATCAGTCAATAGAAACCAGGTGGAAACAATATAAAAAGCACATCCACATGACACTGATGAAGTGTCTTAAAGAATTGGGCAAAAGCCAGGGTAAGAAATTAGAAGAATGCTATCAGACTTTCAAGCTTCAGGTGGTGCAACATTTCAGGCACTGTGGATTAAGATGCTGTGTTTCAGGACATGTAATTAGGATTCTATTTAAAAAAAAAAAAAAGATTATAATTTCTGACATGCATCTGAAGTGGCAGCATAATTAGAAAAAATACATTTAAACTGAAGCTCAGTGTCTTGTGATTTAAAAAACTATAGCTGTATTTGTAACTACCCTGTTTTGGTTTTGTACACATTCTGTATGTAATTCTCAAGATAATTTTCATCTTTAATAATCTTAGACTGATGCATCAAGATTCCTAAATTACTGAGTTTACTATATCCCTTTTCTTTGCATTTTCTCATGCCTTGTGGGCAGACTTTCACACCAGATTTCATTTTACCCAAGTAATCTGAGACTAGAGCGTGGATTTACAAGAGATGCTGGAAGCTTCCTTTTATTAACAATGGTTAATGCAGAATGAATCCCACATTACTGAGCAGTTTAGTCTCTATTTAAATTAGGAAATTGCATGTCTGCTATGTTTAAAAGTTCGAACTAAATAATCAAGGTGGAAAAGGAATATAAATGGTGGCTCACTTAATACCAGAATGAAAATTTGGCCCCTAGAACTTTGTCTAATTATGTGATCCAGCATATAGTAACAGCACAACCAACCTATCAAAAAAAGACAGTGGTACTTTACCTGTTGTTGCACTTTCACTCTCAAACTGTTGACTGGAAGTCATCTGCTTTGCAGGAATTACCAGTCTAAAACCAAAAATTATTGTTTGTCTAAATATGGATTATTTCCATAAACCTCAATCTCAAGAATGAAAACTATTTATGGAAGAAATTTACCTGAGTTGCATTTGGTTTTGTAAGTTTGCTGTTGATGGAACTTGGGCAATTTGTGGGTTATTAGTCTCTGCAGTGTCAATAACCATCTAAAACATAGTAAAAGATTCAAATGAGCAGTATATGAAACTGTCACTTCAACAATATCACTCTGATTTCTCCTTAGATTGTGGAAAACCCTTCTTTTAGGGATTTGCCTGACCCCTAACCAGTCTTTAGGGGTCAGGCAACATAACTTGTATTGCTTATCTTTACCTGCATTTTAACAGCATGATACCCAAAACTGCTTCTATAATTTTTTTATAAAGTCTCATTCACAGCACTGATAACTAGATCTGAATAATTAACTTTTCTGTTGCACAAATAACATCACATTATTTACAGACTATATCCAGGCTTGCTATGACTGCAGCCAAGTTGCTTCTGCTTGGCAACGCAGAAAGGGCTGGAGCCAGGCATGTCTCCACCTCTAAAGGCCAAAGTAAGTATGCACATCAGTGAATACATCTCATGTGTGGACTGAAAAACTGCAGAAAACATGGCATTACTCCCACTTCACAGATTTTCATCAGATCAGAAGGCCTAACTCTTACATGTAGCCTGTATGTGCACCTTAAGGGCAGACTGGCACTAGGAGTCTATGCCTTGGCATCAAATAACACATTATTTCACAGGAACCTGCTAGTTCTGGTTTGGTTTTAGTTGGCAAAATGTACCAAATTGAATTCAGTTCAGGGTGGGGGACAAAAGGGCTGGTTATGCAGAATCTGACTGCCACTCCTATAGTTTACATCATGCCTCTTCTGAAGCATAGCAACCTTCTTTCTTCCAATCTTTTCGGTTTTCCTCAGACTCCACCTTCTTTCCCTTGCTGCCATCACCCTTCCTTAAAGTTCCCTTAACCTTGACTTACTGCTTCCTGCTCTTCTGTAAGTGCAATTCTAGGTCCCAGATTCCCATCCTCAACTCTGGATTACCCTGGCAACAGCCCTTCCATCATCCTCATCATGTCCAACTCCCTCAACCAGTCACAAATCAGAATTGCTTGAAATTTCTTCTGGTCTTGTTCCACTCAGTCTAGCCATGGTCCTTCATGTTGTCTTGTCTTACAAAGGCTGCTTCTTCTACTACAGACTCCACTCTAAACTGTTCACTCACTTCATCCTTCAGTTCCCTTGAAATTCTTAAGAAAATCACAACTAGTTCTGTTAATTTTTTACTTGACAATTTTTGCTGTTCATTAAAATTTGGTTTTAAATAGGTACAGTGAGATGCCCCTTATGAAGAAAAGTGTCAATATAGAAACTTCCCCAAGCTTCTGCACAGCAAATACAGTTGCAAACTACTTATCTCCTATGGCCTTACCTTATCTGAGTACTCCTTTTATATTTAACAGTCTATTGATCCTATGAATATCCTTGCACTTGAGATTTTATCAGTGGTTTTCGTAAGTGTGCAAGTTGTTCCTCCAGCTTGTTTCTGAATTGGTTTAATGTGTCTGTATATTTAAGATAATGAGCTGCAATACACTTCACCTTTTCAAAAAAGTGCCATAGGAACTATTTGTTTATGGGTGACAGATGGAAAATGTAATTGTGGATACCTCAAGTGTATAAAAAAGCAATGCTGCTTGTGGGTTTATTCCTCTCAGCCCAGATTTTTGTTTCTGGAACTCAGCTGTTAAATGTAGGCAGTCCTGTATAACATCCTTTTATGTCTTTTATTAAATCCTTCATTATGGAGTAGATGGTTGACAATTAGTCACTAATAAATTACATTCCTTCTTTAGAATTCCAAAAGTTTGCTACATACAACCCAGTGAATCCTCAAAGTTTATTCTAAATTTTAAAAACTATTATACAAAATTAATTGGATAGATGGTCCACCTCAAGTTTGGCATTAGAATGCTTCTATGACTACCAGTTGCACTTTCTAAGAACATAGATATTTTCAGAATGAAAAGGTATCAAAGAAAGATTTTTATTATGATTACTAAGATCAGAGTCCTGGTTGCAGTATTAACAAATTTTACCTAAGATATAATAGCACTAGATATATCTGAAGTGTTTTGAATTTAAACAATCACATAAAACAGATCATAAAATCCCATGGTTTTACCAGTGGGAGAGCTACATACCTGTGATGAATTTTCTGCAAGGCTGGAACAACTGCTAGTGGCCACTGAAAGCTCCATAGATTTTTCTTTTTCTTCTCTCCCTAAATTAATAAATATTACTTAATACTGTCAATAGGATTAAGCATGCAAAGCACGGCATTGTTAAACTGAACTTGGGAACAAAGCTTATAAATTTTCCTGTTAACAGAGAGCTAAAAGAAAGTTATCACAAAATATGCAAGTATCAATCAATTTACTGGAAATAATACTCAGTTAATATTTAAGTATGTATGCAAACCATGCTAAAGATATGTTTCAGATTTTTCTGATACTATGCACCAGGTATACATGTCACATTACTCATCGCACAGATAAAAGAGGAATCAGACACAGATTTTCAGAACATAAAGACGGGTATGTACCCAACTTCCATCAAAAGCCTGGCTTCAGCTATCACAGTTGGAACAGTTCACTGGGTTTTTTTATCATGGTTTCCATTCATTTACACAAAAATAATCCAAAATTCTCACAAAAAAGATCATTAAACACACTGCACCTGTTTCTGTTCGTTGCGTTGAGAACCTAATACTCTGTACAGACTGGACTAATTTCCTAGGAATGCATGGGACATGTAATGGTTTATACAGCTGATGTTTCTCACTTAGCAAAGATGGATGTTCACTCTCTTCAAATACCCTAAAGAAAATCAAATTTTAAAAAAATTAACATTTGCAAAATAAAGGAAATAATAAAACATAACTGCTTCAAATAAGTGGACTTTTCAAGGCAGATGCATGCTGTCGAGAGGTTCTACCTCTTTCAGCTCCAGCAGCTGATAAAAATTGAAGATTTCTTAAATTATATCAGACAGACAGTATCACTGGAAGACATAAAGTAGTAATAACCCAATCAGAAGAACATTGCTGACTTAAATTTTGTCAATATCAAAGAAAAGTATTAGTAGTTTGGGGGTTTACACTTTGATTTAAGTACTTCATTATTGTAGTTCTGAAATCACATTTTCACATTCAAAAACACTTTCTCTCTGAGATTGGAATACTCACAACACATACACAAAGGAGAAAACTGCAGCAAGTGTTTTCACTTGTGGGGTAATTATCTGCATAGGGTAAATAGCCTTTTACAGTGTAGAAAGACAATGGTTAGAAGAACAATGAAGGATAAAGTGGGTATTTGGCACAGGAACATTTACCATTTTTTAAAATAATGAGTTCTATTTTATTTTTTCCCTGGCATTCCTGCTTAGGCCTCTATGCTTCTAGCTACAACATCTGGTTTATAGCTGACTGAACAATGCTATTCAGAACAAATGAAGCATTGAGTCAGACTTTTTGTTCTTGTAATCTTCCATAAATACAAATAATATAAAATGTGGGATGCACTTTATAAGGTAGTGTGGAGTAAAATTAGCAACACTACTAAAAAATAGCAAACTAGAAGCACTGCTTAAGATATATGGACCAAATAACACATAAAACTAATATACATGCACAACTGTGCTCACATAAAACCATTAATGCACCTCAGTCAAATAACTCTGATGAAAAGGACTATCTTCACCCATAAAGTTACATATACACCTAGTTCTGTGCTGGGCTGAGACCTAACAAACTATATAAACCACATACCACCTAATGCATCAATCAAAAAACCCAGGAGTAATAAAAGATTTTTTACCAAATGTCTATTAATCTTTCAGTTACAGTAATTGCCCATATTGTCAGCAATGTGTACTACAGGAAATAAGATGTGTATATGGATGATGCAGAGAGCACAAAATCAAGGAGAAATAAAAACAGAGCTAAGCACAGAACGCTGGCTAAAAATGCTTCACTTTGTTCAAAATGGCTTATTTGGTCACTTTACCACAATCATCATTCAAAAATGAATTGAACAAGGCTGCTGCTGCTGAGGTCATGAGTTAGATTGCCATAAACCATTTATTTTTACAGAACTTAAGATGCCAAATTGTGTTTTTAAAAGTTTCTGGAGTCAGTTTCCATGAGCTTTTGTGGGGCCTAGCAGACAACTCTACATTTCTAAAAAGTCACTCTCCATGAAATAAAGCATTCTTTCACAATGTGTATCTATTCAGAAGAATATATCAATGGCAGAGTTACAAACAGGACTCGGAAACATTTAAGGTATTTATTTTTCAAGTAAAAAAAAACCTTCCAAAAAAGCCTGCAGTTAAACGTTATGCATATGCTATATACCTGCTCCCTTCTCTCCCCAAAAACACTATTTAAAAAAAACCCACGTGCATCTTCTCTGACATAATTAATAACCATTGAAGGAAAAATCAAACTGCGTACTGAAGCTCAGAATAGTCCAAATTGCAGTAACAAGAAAGATCATTTGCCTTCTTTCTTTATATTGTTAGTAGACATCTGAGTAGGTAAAAAGTCTTTGATCCATACTGCAAAATAGATAACTTTTTTTTACTAAAGTGCAAAGGAAAAAATAGATATTCTTAAGTCAAAATAAAATCCCATTTCCTTAGCAGTAGTTTCTTCTTTGTAGCATATGAAGAATCACACCTGCTACTGTGGTATTTACCAGGACTCTCTACTGAAGCTATGCTCACTATTCTGATCAGGCGCACACCAGCAAGTCCTTTAGGAAGCAGAACTTTTAATAACTAGCTGCCATAGTAACCAGTAACTAATAACTGCCTATGAGGCTGTGGTCAGCACAGGGTGGACTCTTCATATATGTTTACATTTAGAAGTCCAGAAACAGCTTTAGAAGTATTTTTCCAAGAATTATATTACAAAGTTTTTTCTTTGATCACATTGAAAGTGTGGTCAAGCATCGGAAGAAGTTGCCCAGGGACATGGTGGAATCACCATCCCTGAAAGTGTTTAAAAAACACATAGATGTGGTGCTTAGAGGCATGGTTTAGTGGTGGACTTGGCAGTGCTGGATTAACAGTTGGACTCAGTGATCTCAAAACTCTTTTCCAACCTAAATGATTCTATTATTATCTTAGCACATTTTCCGTTTGTGTTTTTTTTAGTGTTGATAATCGCAGATTCATAATACACCTATCTTTAACATCGTACTTACTTAATCAGACGCATCTATGCTTTCTAGTGAAGACTGTTTTTTTAAATACGCTAACACCAAATAAGGATTTTTAAAACAATTTTTATGCCATTTTCTACAAGCCTTGATGTTACTAATATCTTTGACATAAATAAGCTTTAAAATTTACTCTAGGAAAAACATATTAATTAATAATCAGGTTATGATCTAATAGCATATGCTACATCACATAAATGCACACATGGAGGTTAAAAGGCAATGTGAGTTAGGATAGTGTCAAATGTTTACAATATCTTATAACTGTGATGCAAACCATGGATTTATTGCTTCAGTAAAAGCATCAAAAAGATCTACTTGTATGCAATCAAGACACAACTTCAGGTGAAGGCACAAACACCTGAAGTCTCCCTGACATGGAGGTAAACATACAAATGGCAGGTCTAGCAACACACCCTTTGAATTCGTTTCCATGAGGAGCCCTACAGAGTGCTTCCTATGCCTCCAGGTGCACAGCATAGATCTCTGCCTTTTACAGCAGGTCTTTAATTGGCATTTTGCTTTCTACAGTCTGAATATACATGGGTCTCTTTGAAAATTCAACGGGAATGCTTCCCATCTTTTTTTTTTATCTAGTCTTAAAACTGAGTGGATTTCTTGCTTCCCTACATTTGTTTCTGAGGTCTTGACAATTACAGAAAACTGATATAAGAAGGTAGAATGGGTGTAAAGTCTTAAACCACAAAAAATAATCACCTCAATAATTCATAGGTCTGTAAGCAGATATTAAAGACCTAAAATGCCCCTGTGGAAAGGGTCTTGGGGACGATTAAAATTACACATTTCTATAGACATAGTCCACTAAATCCCTATTTAAGGCTCTAAAAAGCTTTTTTTTTTCCAAGCCCATCATAATGTAAAATCACTTGGACAAAGCCTTTTGGACATACCTTCAGTTTAATTTGGATTTTGGTCTGAAAGTGTCAGCTCTAAGGCTTATGTTTCAACAGTCACGAGGACTCCAGACAAACGCAAGATAGTCCTGATGGTGATTTTCAGTCATTGTAATTGAGCTCAAATTAAAGTGAGTCCCAGCTGTAAATGACCACTGACTAATTTACTAAGCCATTAATCCTGTCTATGAAACTTTCACTCATGCTTGTTTTTAAGAACTAAATTAAGAGTTAAATTTCTTAAGTAGTTCAGAGCTAAGACAAATGGCATGTGGAACCCCGACTTCTTTTTCCCCAAATACACATTTAGTAGGGTTAATGTATTCTATCTCTGACTGCACGGTCACTGTAGTTGTATTCAAAATTCATTAAACTATTCACATAGATCTATCAGCAGTAGCTGTGAGGAGCAAAGGTTTCTATAAAATACTTTTGAAAAGTATGTTTCGGATGTATTTAGCTTCCATGAATCAAAATTCGCCACCATCTTAACACCAAGAAATACAAAACCTTTAAAATTACATCATTAAATCTCATGACCACGGTTAGAGAAGCTTGCCAGTCATTATTTAACAACAATTTCTGGTTTGTGGCAGTCTTTGTGTAAATGCTAAGATAATACTCTGGACAAAAACAAGGTAAAGAAATCATTTTTAAGTGTACCTTTCTTTAAACTCCTTTGACTTCTCTAGACTTTTCTGATTTTTTCCTTCAATCATTTTGGAATTCTTTTGATCTTCCGTAGTCTTTTCAAAGGTCTCAAAAGATAAAGAACAAATAACATAAAAATAATAAAAAACCTTGAAAAATTATAGCTACATGCTGCAAATATTTTCTAAACCTGATGAATCAGTGCACAGTAGTAGAGTTCTTGTAGCCAGGACTGTCTGAAGAACTAAGTAGAAAAAGGTTAAAGAGAGGCAATAGTTTTTGTTGCACCAACTGTAACAACTGGAATAACACAGAAGTTTCTGAGCACAGACTCTACATATCTGTTCAGAACAAGGAGCTCCTTTCATGGTCTCCTTCGTAGTTATAAATAAATTCACCACATCCCTTCTTACTGTATGTTAATAAAGCACATAACACATTAGGAACTTTATAACTATGAGTATCAAACTATCACAAAATATGAATAGAAAACACCACCTGTGCACAATATGCTCCTATCAGCATAAGCCTGGCAGAAGTGGACACAGCAGTAAATGGAGTCCTTGAACATCTGGGCCAGAGAGGTAAAAATGTCCAGATGCAATACTACAAAAAATTACCAAAATCTACAAGATTGGCCTATTGGGCTACTCAGGTTTAGGAGAGACCTTTTACCTCCTCGCAGAGGAGTGGGTCAAAATGCTGTCCTAACAGTCTTTTTTGGAAAACCAACCCTTTGGAATCTGTGCTTCTTCTAGTCGTTGGAACTGTGCTGATCTCCTGTCTAAAATCAGCCAATTTTACCTCTGAGCATTATTTACCCACACACTGGGGGAGAGGGGGGGGGGGGCTTGGGTGTGTTGGAATGTACGTGATTCTTATTGTAAAGCATATTTAGTTAAACACATTCATCTTAATAAAACCTTAAAACCCAGCAGAACTTGTGAAATATACTCAAGCCCTGGGGCTCACTGAGGAATTGCCCTGCTATATTTTTAAGTGTATTCTCTGGCCCTCTTGAGCTAGCACTAAACAGCCTTGACAGAGTGACACGGTGCCTTGACAGAAATTATGGTATGAACTGAGGTCAAAAGAAAGCAAGCTTTAAGAACCTTTACATTCACGGACCCCTCTTCTCTAAGGAAACATACATGATGCTATAGAAACATAATTACTAATACTAGAATCATCCTGTTGCTCTGTGTGCTTGAAAATACACTACATTTTTTTTATGTTTCAGAAAATACAATGATGGTATTTATAATGGTGGTATATATACGTATTCATATAAAATAAAACTAAAATACAGTTACCTTTTTAAAATAATTAATTTTCATTTCTAACTCCTCTACTTCTTTTTGCAGTTCAATAGCTTCTTGCGTAGCAACTGCAGCAAGCTTTAAAATTTCCTGTGTTTTGTGCCTTGAAGAAGCACTTTCATGTTATGGAATACAGATTGCAACATTACTTTTCTGAAGCAAGGGATACGACCAGTTCCCTGACCCCTCTATGCCATAAGCACAAATGCTAGAGGTGCAGAAAGCTCTGAAAAATCTACATTTCCTAGACAAATCTTCAAATCTATCTTAAGTTAGGCTTCTCCGCCTTGATGAAGCATTTTGACAGATATGTCATTAAGTGAAATCTTACTTTCTTTCCTCAAAATGCTCCCATAGATATAAACTGAACAGTATTATCTAACCTTCAATTTTCTCACAGAAAAATCCTAATGCTGCCACTCTAAACATAAATCTATAAATAATTACTATATTGTCTAATAAAAAGTTGTGAAAGGTAAATAGAAAATTTCTTCCTTGTCAACTACATAAACACTACAAATCAAGGATACATCTGTATAGCCCAATCATTTAGGGATTTAAAAGGAACAGGCTCTGCAGAAATGAAATTTAATTTCAGATCATTAGTTCACAAATCTGATTTCCTTTACAAATACAAGATAAATTAATAGACCAGAAGCACATATCTTCACTTAGTATACATAAAAGAAGTATTAGTGTAACAGAGTAATGCCATTAAAAACAGCACTAAAAAATAAATCAAAAATAAATTTAAAATTTTGAGAGGCTAGTTCTGAAGTAATTTTAGGATTTTTTTACCCCAAGAAGTTCAATGGCAAACTTCTCCCCATTACATTCATGGATTGGAGGAAGCAATATTAGTACGTATACTCTTAAATTCTTGTTCAAAGTCTCAATTTGCTACAGCCTTTTTTCCTAAAAATGATGTAACAAAGAAAAGACCTTTTTATTGGCTTAAGAGAAACTGTGGAAAATCAATCAGAGGATTTCTGTACAGCACTTTTAATGTGCAGTGCACTACCAATAGGCTCTACAGTAAAAGCAATGATAATAGTAGTACCCAGAATATCCAAGCAAGCGCCTTCTTTCAATTTATATTTTTCCAACTGTTTCAAAACTCTGGTTTGGATTTCTTCAAGTTCTTTCTTTTTTTTGTAACACTCCTGTGCAAGAGCAGTTTCTGCATATTTTTCACGATATTCCTTCAATATCTCCTTATACTGGGTTATGTAATCCTGATACATTTTCCTATAAAAATACATGTAATTTAATTTTTTTCACATGAAGCCATTGTTTATAAGGGAAAAACCTATTCATTTATGGCATCAGTTCAATTAGACTTGCTGCTGTCCTGGAAAAAAAGTCAGATTATATTTAATATAGCACTATTTGGCTCTATTTTTTATCTTCCAGCTGTTTTCAAGGAAGACTATGCTATCTGTAACAAAGAATACACTCATGATGTAAAAAACAGTCAAACCTCATTGTTCTGACAGGAATGTAGACCATACCATATTCAAAGGCAGCCTGGCAGACGACAACTTTTTTTCCCTGTGTAATAATCATGAAACTTACTGCAGGCCAAATTCTCTGTTTGTGTATATTGGCACAACTCCTCTGATTTCAGTGGAGCTGTATCAAACGTGGTAAAAGAGAATTTGGCCTAGCATCTCATATTTAGAGCAGCCTGATGCATCGCTGGACTAAGAGCTGCCTCCAAGGAGATGCTGAGTAATCTGTGTCTGACTTGTTTAAGGGAAGCCTTAAACACACACATTAGTCACACTAAAACAATAGGACTATTCATGCTTAAGGTTAAGCAAACACTTAAATGTTTAATTGGCAAAGAGCCAGAATGTTCAGCTTCTTGTAGGACTGCCATCTAAATTAAAGTTACACTAATACAGTATCACTGACATCGTGTGAGCACATACCTACAAATTATTGAAGCAGGTAGCATCAATTAATGTTCACGACATTTTTAAAACTTTAAATCTGCCTTTGAAAAAACTGTAGTACAGAAACAAATTAATACCATAAGTAATAGGTTATAACTCAACACATAGAGCTGAAAATTGATCAATATTATGGATCTTGGAAAGAACGAAAAGAACAGAAAGAACAGTGCTGTTGCACAAAACAGCCATCTTCTTGTGTTAAATCAATGACAGTGACTATATTAGAAAAGCCTGGGGTTTTTTTTTCCAGCTTTTCTCATTCAGGCAAGGAATTTACAGGATAAATTGCTAATGATACATCAAATATTCAACCTTCTCATTGGGATGAGTCTTTTATTACACCAATAATGCTGCTCGGCATGACTTCTTTTACAAGTAATTTCCAATACAAAGTAGTATCATTTGAGAAAACTGAATAATTAATAATGCAGTCAAGAAAGTGGTTTGGGATCTTAATGTCAATACATAGGTAATCTAAGTATAGACCTATTAGAAGTCTGTATTTCCCACATAGACAAAAGTTAACTATTAATAGTTTTTAAAATTATGAATAATAGCAACTAGTGTCTGGTAACTATATTTCTCTCTTCATTTGAAAGCAAAAGCTTAATAACTGCTTGAAATTAAATTATGTCTTTTTTATGAAAGTTGATATTCTATCAAATTATCAAAAGATAAATTTAGGTGTATGCAAAATATATAATAAGAGTTTGATGGTGACTGTTTATACAGATGGCTCATGTTTATAAAGAGATATCACAGCTACAGACATCCAGCATGTATCATTAATGCAAACTAGTCATTTAACTGAGAAAGAAATATTACACAAAGTTGCTTGATATTAGAATATGCCAATATAAAATCACAGAAGGCACAGGAAATACTACCCTCTAGGCAAAGGTTATGCAAACAACAGAGAGGTAAAATTAAAAATACTAAGTTAATAGTACACCCATAGATTAGGCAGAAACTCCTTTATGAACAAATTACGGTGCATAATAGCAAATAAAGCCAGAGACCCGTCTGTTTACTTGCACCATGAATAAAGCCTACATTAAGAAACAGGTCTCACTGATTGTGAAGCATACAGTATTCCTCTTTAAAGAACACAATTTATCTTACACTGCTATTAATCCTTTAAATGCAGGATGACTTAAAGGCAGACACTCCCACTGGCTAGCCCTGGCAATGGAAGAGAGGAAAATATATGACCAAATCCAATAGTAGAAGCTTCTGCTCTTATAAAAGGAAAACAAATGTCACAGGGGGGGGAAAAAGTAAGATCTTAATTTTCAAATAAAACTACAGTCCAAGCACTAGTTCCTGTTAAACTGAGTTAAGTTTAATGCATTTGTTTAGGGGAAAGAAGTTGTAGCTCAACACTGTGAAACCAAGGAACAGACACTTCCCAAACTTCATGTAGAAAATGACATTAATCTGTTTGTTTTTCTACACAGGTGGTCTCGGGAATCTATGTTTCTTGATTTACTGAAAATTTATGCATACTGTACAAAATTTCCCAGGTATGAAAGGTGGAAAATAGTCAATTCTATTTAATAGATGCTACAAACAGTAACTGAGCAGCAAAGAGATTTACTGATATACAATGAAGAATGCATTACAAATAAATTTTAAAAATATAAATAAGTAATTTGTTGTAGCAGGTACATTTCAAGCTTTTGAAAATAATCCTCAAACTTTATATTCTTTTCCTAAAAATTAATTTATACAGATTAGTATTTATGGCCATATATAGTAAGTATAGTATAGTATAGTAGTCTTGAGAAATTGTCGCTATTTTTAATATTTTTCCCAAGTAATCCAGTTAACACAGTTAAACTTAGGCTACTTAGGATTCAGCACAGTTCACATTAAAGTAATTAGAAAAAGTTTTAATCTGAGGACAATTGCAAAAGAACAGCACCCATAAAACCCCTGAACATTATGTGGATAGTTAGTTATTCCTCTTTCCTTCTTCATACCGCTTATTGTCAGAATTAACTTCCGGTTTATATAAGCATTCTTATATGTTCTTGAAACTAATAGCAGCAAAAAAATGTAGAACATTTTTAAAACCTCCATAAGTGCCTAATTAAATGCAAACTGATATGCCCATCTTTTAAAAACATATTCCCATTATCTAAAGCAATATGTCCTCAGTGCCCACAAAAGCCAGGCTGAAAAGCACATTCAGTGCATAAAGTTCTAAATGTACTTACTTTTCTTCCTAATTTAAATATTCAGAACTTGCTGAATGCACATCTTGTTGATTTGAATATATCATCAAATGCTTAAATACAGAGGGACAATATTTGAGACCACTTTTGTAAAATACATGAATTAAATTTATTTTATGATGTATAGTCATGATGTCTTATAATTAAGCTCAGGAAAAACAGATCAAACACTTTCATGTTGGAATTGAAACTAGTTATCTAAAGAAGCAATTTAAAAGTAATGCTTCTTTGGCTTGTCAGCTCAAATTAGTGAAAGCCAAAATGGCTTAATCATATACTCATAGAAAGCCAATTTAGCCTTATTTTTCACCAAATATAGAGCTCTGAACAGGAAGAAGACAGATAAGCTACTAACTGAGTTAATTAAAGGCTATCAGGCATACTATTTCTGCTGTCTTGGACAACTGGCAAAAAGAACACTGACAAAAGAATCAAAGCCAACATTTAAATTACCTAAAGTTGCACCTCTATTGGTTTTTGGATATCTATATGGGTCTGCCATGACATTTGCACCCTAGAACTTTTCCACTTCACAAGCAGATCAGTAAAGGTGAGCAACCTCTCTAAAATTAAGACCAATTTTACCTGAGTGTTAAATAGAAATAAATAGAAAGAAATAGAAAAAAAAAATAGAAAAAGAGAATAATAGAGGGTTAACTGGGCACCACATTTTGAACTTTTCAGTGAAAATTTTCAGGGACTGTTCTTTATTCCATTGGACGTAGGCAGTTACATTGCACAACTAATCATTTCTTTAAAATGCAGAATCTAATTAATGAAAATGAAACAACTGAAATGTCACTTACTGAACAGAATTGAATTTGCAATTAATACTGACCAGAAACTTACCTACAACTGTTCTTAAAATGGTTTTAGACCAGGCTTTCCTGAACCACTCACCTTGCTTTTCAGGATCTAGTATTGAATTTGCATGCTTTGTGGTTATTTTCAAGAACATACAGCAGTGTACAAAAGTACAATTTGTATATGCTAATAATCACATGCTATTCATTCACAAATAAACAAAAGGATAAGATTGTGTGAATGCTTCTAATTGTTATCTTACTTAGTCCACATATGAATTTAAAGGCTTAGGTTCAATTAAATGGTGCTTCTAAAAAAAAAAAAAAACCATAAAATCTGTGTATTTTCAAAAAAGTCTTCCCAAACCTGAATATCCAAAACTACTGAAATCACAGTGTACATGAAGACATGTATAAAAAATGCAAAAAAATTATTCAAAGATAAAACTTATTTACACTCTTGTAAAGATGCTCTGATATTTATGCCAAGGCTAAAACATTCATTGCCTTTATTTCTTGGGCTTTTCTTGAAATTGTAGGCAATTGAACAATGTTCTGAAAAATTATAATAGGCGTTTCAGAAGCAATTGAATTTGAGGAAGCCATATTTTATCCTATTCTGTTGGTGACTACAAAGTAACATATGACGTCATAATAAGGTAACCAAAAATTCTTTTAATTACTCAGTCACTTATCCTGAAAATTTTACAACTTTTTGACACAGACTGCACTATAGTTGCTAGTCAGTTTAGGCAGGTTAATATGTAGTACTGCTAGAAACCTCATCTCACATGACCATAGATACCTCTCATTTTCTGTAGCTTGTTGTAAAGCTTCAAGTTCTTTTTTTAAATATTCTTCATGCTTGCTAAGAATTACATAGGTGGGCTTCCAGCTGTGGAGAAAGTAAAAAAAAGAAAGCATATAAGTGGTATTTCCTAATAAAAAGCCATTCAGAAACAAAGACATCAAGTTACTTTAGCTAGCTTACTAGAATGAATAATTTACTTCATGTTTTGAAAGTCAAACATAAATGGGTTTAGTACAGAAAGCTTTTACATGCATACATTTATTTTCTTAAGATTTTAAAGCAACAAATTCAAGAATATATTTATAGGATTAACAAAGATTATAAAGCATTTTTTAAGGAATAAATAGAGTCAGCTTCACAAATTTTTGGAGCCTAATGCTAAGCCATTAGGCACCTAAATCCACATAATAGGTACTCAGCGCCATCAGTAAATCCTTTAGATATGTATGATCTTCTGGTTGGAGATGCACACAGCTTCATTCTCATCTATTACCAGCACCTACCTCATACCTAAATGTAAGCAGCAGTCACAACCTGCAGCAGGATGCTGTAGATTGTACTGAAAGCACAGCAACTTCAGGGAATACATGAAGGACTTACAACTAGTAAACTAATAGTACTTTGTCAACATCTAAGTATTAGAACAGCCTCTTCCTTGGATGTGAAAACTCTAGGAAAACAGGCAGAAAAACTTTCTGATTCAAGTGAAATTCAGATGTGATCTTTAGGAGAGGCATATAATTTGTCTTTAAAAAGAAAGCATCCTATCTGAAAAAAGGTGGCTTAAGGAGCATAAGCCATCAAGGCCTGGATGTCTCCTACCCTCCCAGCTGAGGTAACACCTATCAGAAAAGACACTGTCACAGAAAGTTGTAACTGAACAAATGGCCAGGATGTGGCTCAGTTAAAGACGGTAAGAAACAAATCCAGAAACATCTGGTGCATGGAGCCTCCAAACAGCAGGTAATACCTGAAGTAGACTTAACAGATATCAAAGCGTTATGACACAAGAGAAGGAACAGAAAAATTAAGTCTGCTAAGCTCAATAGGATATGTGCTACAAACACTGTGCTCACTCAGAGACAATAACCTCTGTAATGACAGGTTGTCAACACACAACTTCTGAGATGCTGGGAGCTGAGATTCAGATGATGGACAAATCATCTGAACAGACTGGGCAGAGATCTTACTTCCAAGAAAAAAAAAAATATCACATGCTCCCTCCAAGGCAACCTTCTATAGAAAAAAGTTATCACACCCTCTCTCTAGTCAGGGATTAAAGTGATCTATAAATTCAGCTTTTGTCCAGAACACAAGCTACCCTAAGGCAACACAAACACCTACAATGAAGTTTGCCTGAGTGGAACTATCTGTCCTAGGAAATGTACACACTACCTGATTTTAGGAATACATACATAGATACAATCAAAACTAAACAATGAATAAACAGAAGAAGATAAAATCCAAAAGGACTGAAGAGGCTAAGTGAATCTGGAACAGCAAAGGTACAGTTACATTTAAAGAGTTCCATCAACAAGGAGGAGGGGAGAAACAGCAATACAGAATAAGGTTGCAATTGAACAAAGCAAACAATTAATTACTGGACAGATGAGAGCAACTGAGGTTGTATGGTTCACTTTGCACTGCATATTCATGATTAGGGGAAGTAAAGGGCATTTTTGGTTGTGAGTATGCCCTGTGGTTCAAAACTGGAGCATGCAATCGTACCAAGTATGAATGTGCATTTGGACAATCACTCCAAAGGTGTTACAAAGGTGTAACAGTTAACCTAATGCAATTTCCATCAAGGAAATAAATAAAGAACAAAGACCTCACAATTAATTTGTTGAACTGAAGTCAGTAACCTTGAATTCCAGGTGGTGAGACAACACAATATATAATCAATATTTATAACAGCAAAGTTTGTCAAAAAGGTGAATGAGAAATTGCACCATCCATTTAGGAAATTCAGCACTACTGGCACAAATTGTTTGACACCATTGGCAATTCAAAATATAATTACAAAACGCTACTTCACCATATCTACTGCAAATTCAGCAGAATGCTGAATTTTTGAAGGGTCAGATTTTTTAAAAAGTCGAAAACAACACACATATAAAAATGTACTGACACACTAACACTGTGATCTAAAGAAAACTCCATGCCTTTCTCTGGAGGAAACAAACCCAAGCAATGATAAAGTCATAGGGCTTTTATTAATCAAAGCACAAACCATGTTGTGCGTTACATTTTGTGTTCACATCTATTCTGTGGACATGCAAAAAACACGTAGTACAGGAACACTGTTCTGTAAATACAAAAAGGTATACAGGATTCAAGTAGCCCATCTACTAATTTGCTAAATGCATCATTGTTTCACAGAGGTTCTTGGTAGCTATCACATTTATTTTTCCTTCCTTTCATCAGCTAGGGTATAAACCCAGATTTTTATCCACTATAATCCAGAAGCAATAAAAATATCCTTAATTTAGCTTGTGGGATAACACAACAATTTATTTTCCAAATCAGCAACATTCTAATTCTAAGTTCATCTGGTTGGGGGTTTTTTGTTGCCATGAAATCTCACCATCCTTGAACCCAAATTTAAAAAATATAAGAGAAACAATAACATTGGATTGGGTTCCATCAGCACTTCTTATTGTTCTGGGACCAATATTTCTAGTTTGAATCATTCAAGAAACTAAATATTAGGAAAATGTTATCACTTGTCTAAAAAGATGTATTTCATTTTGCTCATTTTGTGCCTTCAGTTCTTTCTTCCATAGATCAATACAGGTTTCTTCAGAAAGCATAGCAGTACCCTGATATACCCATCTCATATATCATATCTTTTGCAGACTTGTTGAATATAAATATCCTGTACTTTGCTCCGAGTCTTCAAACATGCTTCAATATACCTACAATGTCAATTAATCCAGAGAAAATGTTTCCCTGAGACCTCTAACGAGTATTACTGACAATTAGTCAACTATGAGGGTGATTGTGACTCCAAAACAATATTCAAATTTACAAAATCAACATTAGAATCATCACTAGTATATACAGAGTATCAACTAGAATAAATTTTAGAAGTTTACGAGGATTCTACTATGGAAGTGCTCTAATTGTCTGATCTTATAGCTAGGGCTTGTTTATTGCAGTTTTCAGTATGTCGTTAAATGACATTTTCAATAATTTAAGACACAAAGTCTCTACTCTTCTGCAAGCATTGTCCTTCTATGAATACATGTATTCATTAATGAGTCACTTCTCATTTTCAGTCTCTTTACACTAATGCCATTAATTATCCTTTGTAGGACCTAAGCCAATCCCCATTGATTTCAATGATGAAGATTTAGATCAGATCCTTAGTTCTACCCTTAATTTTTTATTTCTTTATTTGCATCACTTAACAGTTTGTGATTTGCAAACAAATTTGAACTTCAAAAGACATCTAAGGAGTTAGTGTGAACAGTTTCAGAAACTTACAAAAGCATTCATTTTCTACTGCACTGGAGGCAAGAATAGAATGTAAAGGAAAACTGGAATTTTCTTGTCAAGGTCAAGTCTTTTTCCTAATTCTTTTTATGATAAAGCTACAAATCTGTATGGTATGGGAATTGATTCAGACAGCTAGCTACTACACCCGCTTCATTCACAGTTTCCTTTATTTCTTGTTTTCAGATAGTTCAAAATAAACCTAGAAAGGACCCTGATGTTATCTTTACTTCTCTTCTTATTCTTAAAAACACCCATATTCTCCATGCATGTCTGTGTCACCTCCCCCCCCTCAAAAAAAAAGCAAATATGTTATAGACATTTTCGTCCAAGCACTTATATCTAGGTATAGAATTGAGAGAAAACAAAATGGGTAGAATTTGCTAACAAATCATCACTTCAACTGCCAAGGAACTAGACAGACTGTGGAGAGACGAACACTGCAACGAAAAGACAGCATTATATCATCTGGGACAAACTGTCTGTATTGTCAAATACAGATTTGCCTTTTTAGCTACCCTTGCAAACACCTGAGATTTTCATATTTAAAAATTAGACATTCCACGTGAGTAAGAAAAAACTCCCTGTAGCCAAATTCTTGCTTGAGAAATTTCTAATTACTAAGATCCAAATGTGGTCTGCAGTTAAAACTTGCACTGATGTTCTGATAGAAAAAGTTCTATAAAGAGAATTGTGAACTGCAGCTCATCGTATTCATCCAAACAGTGTGCCTAGAAGAATAATTTTGCAGTCTGCAGTAAAAATTACACTAAAATCTGATAGAAGTACACGTATCTGTACACAGAGGCAGTTATGACACATCTCTGTGTCATAGAGAAAATATGTATAGAACAAAAAGTAATGTGAAACAGGTTGTGAATAAAGAACAGAAAGATGCTTTAATTTCAGGAACCTAAATTCAGAATTAAACAAAGAACACAAAGGAGCCTTATTGTCACCGATAGTTATTAAATATTTTTAGTTTAAAAAATTAACTTTTTTTGAACAGTATTCTTAATGATGTTCAAATTTAACAGAACTCAGGTGCATCGAAATACAGAAAAAATATGTTTCTATTACCTTATTACTTGAATAATCTAGCATGCTGCAAAGACAGCACCTGTGATCTCTGAAAATGGTTGATTCTAATAGAAATGTAAACTTAAATGTAGTCTTTTTCTGTAATTTACTTTTTCAGGGGATTTGTAATACTGCAGGTTTTGTACCTGATCATTTGCAGCTTGAAAAAAATACAATACTACAGTTTTCTTTAACATCACTCCTGTCAAAACAGACATATACATATTTTTACACTGCTTCTTCGCTGACTTTCTTAACACCATCCATAAGTCAAAGTTCAGGCGACAACATACTTACGCATTACAGCTCTTCTTACTACTCTCGTTTTGCTTGCGTAAATCAGTAATTGCATCATTGCTGTTACTTATATTTTCCTGCAACCTAGCGATTTCATTCTTTTTTTCTGTAATTTTTACAGTACATGCTGAAATTAAAGAAAAAAGTAAGCATATGTATTTTCAACATATCCATGAAATAAAAAGTCTACATTCAGAATGATTAAAAAATTTCTTCCAAAATACTTATTCTTAACAGTGCCACATGAGTGGACAGCCTGTAATTAAACAAAGCAACAACAAAGTGAGTCAAAAACTTACGGAATTTCAGCTTTGTGGGGAATACCTTAACCATCATCTAATATTGTGAGATTGACTTTGGAGAAAAAAAAAATAGTCCTGATTCTGCATCCCAGTCTATATAAAACTTAACTATTAGTGGTAGAAAGCAAAGCACTCTTAACAGTCAGAGCTCATCCTTCTTTGTTTTTGCAGTCCACAGCGTCTGCAGATACTAGACGTAGTATACGGGGAAACCAAAGCATAAGCCATTTTGCTTGCCCTCAGTCACACTTGCAGCTGGGGAGACTGATGAAAGTATAAAAGTTGCCTGAGATAAAGGTTTTTTTCAAACATTTGTTTTCTTTTACAGAAGTCCAGAAACACAAATGTTTTAAATGGTAAAGCTAACTACAAGAGGAGAAAAATAAAAGCATCACTAAAGGCATATAAGCAAATTATTACTAGAAACAGAAACTAAAATAAAAAGGAAATTTACTCAAGGTGAGAATGTGTAATGGATGATAAATTAATATAGGAGATAGAAGTTAATTAATGAAAAAAGTGCATTATAAACAACAAATCCCCAAGCACTATGACATGTGCGGAGATTATTAAGGCAGATTCTTAATCCTGCCTTTTCTAACAGCAGACAGCTGATAACATTTTCTGAATGGATGGTTAGTAGAGAATCCACACTGTTGAACATGGGCAGTATTCTCTTTCACAAGAAAAAGCTGTGAGAGCTATTGTGCACGTTCACATTGCAATGCAATGAGCACAACTAGGTGCATATTTTTTTTCCTCTGAGCTGTTTGCTTCCTATTTTTTCATACAAGGTTTCAGATTTGTTAGTGCCAAATTATCCTTTCCCACCACTGCTGCGCTGTATGCCAAAGTTGGTGGCACTAAACAAAAGTCAATCACAAACATTCTGCCCTTCACATCTACTTAACTGGGAAGGGCATCTTAGTTATGCAAGAAGTGTCTTGCGCTGTTTGAATTACTACTCTAGAACTTCAAGTCATCCTAAAGTTTGTGTCTGGTGTTGCAGTACTTGTTACATATTCACTTTCAACACCAGCTGCATTTATAACCAGAAGCAACAGTCAGTGAAAAGCAAAAGATTCTCAGTGTATTTTAATATCTTGAGTTATCCTGAATGTCTTCAGTATCTTAATATTTTCAGTATCTTAAGTCAGTAACTGGCCTTTACTTAGCATGAAGCATAACTTTTGGACAACTGACATATGCTTCATTTTCTGTAAAAAAAATCAGATGTTTTTGTAAGTATCCTGCCAATGACATTTTGAGATTTACCAAGATGTAACATAACTATTAACAAAATATCTATTACATAAGTAAAGCTATACACTTAACATTTCATTCAGTATCTTCTATAGATGAGCACTTCTGTAACAAGCGCGAGTTGTTCTACGCACCCTTTGCTTTCACAAGGATCTTGTGGGTGAGACCGATCACATCCAACTTTACAATGCAGGCACCTACTTCAGAACTATACACCCACGGCTACAGGTACACTCAGCGGAGAAAAGTAAACATTTTTTTGTCAAACCTGCTTTAAACTCTTTCTTCTGGATAAGACAATTCACACCCTAAAAGTGCCTATTTCCCTCCACTGGTTATAAAGGGACTCTAGCCAAAAAGCCTGATGAATCTCAGACTACAAGTCCAAGGCTGAATGCTACAGCTGTTCCTCTGCCAAGTAATACTCACACACAAACAGAATTAAATCAGTGGAACTATTTCTGGGTAAGTTTTTGAAAGATTTAACCCCAAATTTTAAAAGTCTGAGTGTTGGTTGTGAGTTTACACATATTTAAATATATCTGAACTGAATACATAAATAGCTATGCCATGTTACTACAGAGCCTTTGGATTTTCCCTAAAAGCATGCTCCTTTGCCGTAAGTTTGCATAAATGTAAAGAAAAACCTCAACTCTAAGGCTCAATTATGTCACTGAAGAGTTAAAACATAATTCTAGGTGTACCAGATTTAGTGTTACAGATGTTTTAATGTTTAAGATGCTTAAGTCTAATATTGATAATCTTCTTAATGAATAAGTACTTGCTTGGCCATATCAGTCAAAATTATTAGAAATATTGCCATCAAAAGGAACACCGATTAGACCAGAATTTTCCCTTGTTCTTTTTCCTGAAGGTTATGAGCATCAATACCCACCTATGAAGTACCAGTGATAAGCACAAATGCCCTGAGATTGTCTAAAGAACAGTTTACCTATCACAACCGTTCATGTGAAAGAGTGATTCCACATGGCAGCATGGTAAAAAAAAAAAAAAAAAAAAATCAGTCCAGACCTAAGTCCATAATATTATGCTGTCTGTAAGTCCTGGGGGAAAAAAATTTGATGTTGAGCAAGGCTTTCTCATTGGGTTTACTGGTTTGAATTTCAAATATAAATACCAGCTGCTTGATCGCAAAAAAGGAGAACCAGGCTTGAGTAGGTAGAAGCAACTGAGAGAACTTTCATTATTTCAAGAAAACAGAAAGAGAGCAGAAGCAGTGAGGCAGAGGTCCAAATCTGGAAAGAACAAAAAACATGAAGAAAGGGAGGCAAGTGGCAGATGTATTGAGCAAGCACAGCTGAATCAAAGAACTGCCAGTGACTGTGAGGAGCTACAGAGTAAGAGCAGGAAATGGCGCAGCATGAAACTGGCTGTCCATGAGACAGCTGAACAGCATTAGTTAAAAGTCGCAAGCAAAAGCAAAGTCTGCTAGGGAGAATGAACAAGTATTGATGGCAAAAGATGAGGTAGGGTGAGAGCAGGACACGGGACAGCTTTCATTATTACTCTTGCTTCCGCCCCTGAAACACAGAACATGTACCAGGACTAATGAAACAAAAGCAGTGTGTTCAGTGTCTAATAAAATGATAATTCATCACTACTCACAATTTATCTGTTGCTTCACATGGTCCTTAAAATAAGAAGTTTGTTCTAGCTGGAAAACTAAGAAGAAAATAAACACTTTTTTATATATATATATATATATATATATGCGCACAAATATATGAGTTGAGCTATGAAACAAATGTATGTCATCCAGCATTAATTGCACAAATACTGATTAACAAAGATTTTAACAAAATACTAAATAGCAGTTTTGCTTTTAAATAGCTGATAGTACCCCTCTCCATAACCTCACAGCTGACAAAGCATTATGTAGGCAAACATTAAAACCTTAATATTCTAATTTGAAGTTAATGTAACTGTTTAAAGCAGAAAACATCACTATGTGTACTGCATTAGTAATTATTAATTAAAAAATACATAATGACCTACCAAACTCAAGCAGAAGTTTGTCTAAGTTGCTCAAAAGCCTGTCACTCATTCTGTAAACTACAAAAGAAAAATGTAATTCAAGGCTTTACAGAGTTAGAAGCTTTATTGACACAATAAACCAGTTAAAAATGCAAGACAATACTATACATTTTAGGATAAAAGGGAGAAAAAAGTTTTAACTGCATTTGAAGTAGTATCTAAATTACTTTAGTGGAACCGAATTTTTCAGTGATAGTGGTAATGGACTCACAGGAAGTCTAAACCACACTTAACGAAAAAAGGAGTTGTATCGTTTAGGTAAAGCTTTGCTCCTGAAGCAGTTCTATCTTTGAGAGGCTTAATGTTCTTAGAAGGTATGAAGAATGCAAGAAAAGATACTTGTGTACAAAATGTGTAGCATCTACTCCAGCTGGTTTACTAAGCCTATCGACTACAATACCGGTAATGGAAAAGCTACTTATCCACTCTGTACACTCCTCCCATAGTAATTGCAAAGTACATTTAAATCAGAAGGTATATGCATAAGTATGATTAAAGACAGAACTCACATCCACTGGAAAGCAGATTATTGTAAATTTGTTCTTCTGTTTGTACAGTGCTGCTATGTGCAGAAATTCAGTTATGGGTTTTTAAACCGTTTGGGAGTCATGTAGTCTTCTAAAAAGAATGCAATCACCATCTTATCACAACATACTGAATACAGCTAGTTAGCTAAGATATACTTAATGTTAATCAAAGTTATCTAATACTTAACTGTCCCACAGTGCTTCCCCATACCCTTAGTACTGTGTAAGAAGCAAAATCACAACAAATTGGTGATGAGGATGAGATCCTAATCCAGGATAAAGTGGAATAGAAAACAGCTGAAGAATTTAACTAGAGTGGTATTAAGGCTACATTCTGCAGCACTGAGACTGTGGAATCAGGAGGGGGTGGGGGGAGCATTTAAAATGCTGGATGTTTGACAGAAATGAATTTGCCTAATAGTTAAGTGAGGATCAGAACACCTAATCCAAGTGACTGGATTAGTACAGGCTGTGATAAAAACTCCAAGAAAGACATAATAGTTTATCAAACGTATTTAAAAGCTTGGAACCCTAGTTCCTAGAGCCTGGAAACAAGATAGCAAACAAAACATTTTCTGAAAATACTAAGAAATACTACCTTAAGCCACAAGTCAATGCAGAATATTTTTGTTTTTACACAACATGAAGGAACACTCCAAACAATTCCTTCAGATGCAAAAATTAGTTTGGAGCATATATTAAAAATCTGTTCTCTAGAAACAGTTTAACAATGTTTGTTACTTGTTTCTCTGACAGTTCTCATAACTGCATGATAGTGGGGCATACAGAGAAGGTATACAGCTGAATGCAAAATAAAAAGCACAAACATTACTTTAAACAGCAAAGAATTTCATATTCATTGGTTTATAAATATCAATACAAAATTCACCAATAGAGCAGACTGTACAACCGTGTGTTGATACACACTATTCTATCATCCATCACTAAGACAATTACCATTAATTTTATCTTTTGAATGCTTTTGTAGAAGAGAGAAACAGAACTGAAGTGTTTAGATTTTTTTCTGGAATTTTACAATACAATTTATGTAAAGGCTAAAGTTGCAGAAAATGACAGTGCTTCTGAAAGCATGCATATGTAAAATACCTGCCATTCTGGATATTGTTAAAATGAAGTAACATAACTGCAAATAACAAATGCTATTTTGTGTTTTGAATTAAGACGATAGATTTGTCACTAGCAGAAAGGGCTGAGTGATTCACTTGCACTGATAATCTATAGGATGTTTGTAGATTTTAAACACAGTAGTTAACACCAGCCTCAAACAGATGACATCTAAATTTTGGACAATTAATGACTTCCAGGGTACAATTGTTGTCAAGACTGATTCTTGGTCCTACTGGAGAAAAGTAGCATCAAACCATTAGCTAACTCTGGATGACAAATTCAAAGGATGTTCTCATACAGGGTTGTTACTTTTGTTAAAGAGAAATACGTAATACAGAACAGCAGGTAAAACAGCTTCAAACTGCACACATTATTTCTAATGGTGCTATTCAGAAAACTGCCAGAAGAAAAATATTATGCATCTTACATTTTTGTACTGCATTAATGTAATTATATGCAATTCAATTGTGGCAATAAAATTTAATGTATTACAAGATTGCATTGAGTGCAGAAACCACAAACAAACTGCCTGATGGACTCTCTAGCCATTCTAGCTAACATTAATGCCACTTCTCATAGCAGAGTTACAGCAGTAGTTTCATATCCCATCTGACAACAGCCATTTCTAGGTTCTTCATTAAAAGGTACAAAATACTCATAAACTATGAGGTAAATTTCTTCCTTAAAATCAAATGCTCAACTCTACCCATTGTCAGCTGTGCAACAGCATTAATTTGTTGGCTTTATATAAATAGTTTTCATTCCGGCAGGGCTTTTTATGAGAGCAAGCTCTATTTCTCCAGTGCTGTTCATTACTGTTCAAGACTCTCTTAAGTGACTGGTTATGTTATTGTTCTTGAAATTTAGTAAAGTTCACCTTTCTACACTAAATTTTTGTCTTTGTTTAAAAAAAAAAGTGCTTCTCATCATTCTGTTTATGCTCCTCTGCCCCTCTTCTGCAACACCGTATTAGGAACCCTGTGGAGACTTGAACCCTGCATTCAAGGCAAGGATGTGCCATCTTTTTCAAAACCTGCTGCTGTTTTTGCTGTTTCCCAACATAACTGAAGCCCTTTCCTGATGGGTGACGATTCTAGTTACTACATCTGAGTTAACCTTAATTGCAGGACTCTTCATTTATGAAGTTCCTGTTTCTAACACTAACTTAAAGCACATTGCCACCGTGCATTAGGTACCGTGCCTTCGTTAGTAGCTACCAACGTGTCCATCAAATCCTCAAAGTCAAACTTCCGAATTTGCCACACTTTACTTAGTCGGACACATACCAAATAAAAGGATATTGCTGCAGATTATTCCCTAAATTCCTGGGATTTCAAAACTAGACCGATTTTTGTCGAAACGCTAGGGGGAAAACCCCCTCCGATGGGATACCACAGGGGCTGCAGGTAAGGGCCACAAAATGGCGGCACAAGACAAGGGGAGCACGCCCCTCCCGGTGGAGAGGGGTGACGGGCCCGGGGCAGCCAGGTGGCCCCTCTGCATTTTGAGGGGCCATCAGTACTGGGAAAGTGACCAGGACACGGTGGTCTCCTGCGCCACCTGAGGCGCTGCCATAAGGGGAAGGGCGAGGACAGCCACGAGAGCCGTGCAGGAGCTCACCCAGGGGCGTCAGCCGGAGGGGGCCGAAGCACGGCCACGGCCCCCGCGCCCTCAGCTTCACCCCCGCCATCCCGGAGGGACACAGGGCCGGGCCGGAGCCGCCGCCAACCTACCCCGGGAGGAGCCCCGCAAGCCGCCGAAGGGCCCGCTCCTGCCCTCACGGGGGCCGAGCGCCGCCCCGCCGCTCTCTCTCGCCGCCGCCGCCCGCGCCCCCCACTGCAGAAAGGCGGGAAAAGGGCCGGGCAGCCCCGCGCCCCTGGGCGGGCGGGGGGAGAGGCGGTGCGGGACCGGCGGCGGGGTGCGGGGGCCGGGCTGGAGCAACGGCCCCCTGCGGCGGCACGGCCAGCTCAGCCCCGCCACACGGTGCGGAGGGGGGCAGCAGGTGTCACCTGCCCCGCCGCCGCCTCGCCGCGGGTGGGAGGGCGAAGGTGGCAGCTGCCGGCCGTCGGGCTTTCCGCTGGGAAACCGGGAGCAGCTTCACCTGCCGGGGAAGGGGCTGAGGCCGTTTTCCGGGCAGGTCAACCAGCAGCGCACTGCTCCCTCGGGGGCACGTCAGCGGGGTGCGCGTACTCCCCAAAAAAACACATGCTTGCCTGAACAGTGAGAGTTAGAAGGGAAGGATCACCATTCCCGAGCGCTCCGGGGCGGGTGAAAAGCGATGAGGATGCTCCATCTACCGGGCGGAGCGCGCAGGCGGGCGGCGGCGGGCAGCAGCGCCGCTGGCACGGGGCGTCTGCAGCCGTGCTGGGGGGTTACCCACCCGCGGGGGTCTCACACAGAAAGAAGGGGCTGCAGCGTGTAACTTACTTGCTTTATCCACCCTCCGTGTCCCACGCGTGTTGCTGGCCCAGCCGGGGACGGGGGGGAGGTGTAGCAGTTGCATAAAACCTTCTTCCCTCTGCACCTTCAGGTCTAAAGGTGCGGCCCAGCCCTCTGACAGTTTAAAAACGCATTAAAGTCTCACACTCCGCATCCTGGAACGGTGCTTTACATCGCCGATGCTGGGAAATGTCCCCCCGCCCCGGCAGCCCTGACACGCACAGCGGCCTCGACGCTCACCTCGGCACAAGTTGCACTAACAAAATTGTGTGTGTTTATTTATTTATCGATGTACGGCATTACAAGGCAAAAATGCATGGCCCTGACGTGGAAGAAACTAGAATGCAGTACTTCCCTCCGAACTGCGGTAGCAATGGGGTTTTTTCCTCCCTATTGAGATCACTGAGGCAGAGGATGGATTTACGACTATCAACAAGCAAAGGAAAAAAAATGTTGGGGATGAGAACAGGGTGGAGGGGAAAAAAAAAGACATCAGCATGGCTGATGAAAGAAAAAAGGGCGGGGGAAGTAGAAACAGGACGGAGCAGACGAACAGAAAACTCTCTGCCACCCACAGCCCAGGTGGCAGTCAGATGCGATGCTGCTTTCAAGAAGAGTCAATTCAACCAACAAGAAACGCATCTTCAAAGAGAAATAGCTGACCTACCTGGCTTCAGGTCAGAGATGAAGGAGGGGAAAGAAGAGAGAAAGCCAAGTGGAAAACGGCATGTTCTTTTGGAAGCCACGTGCCTGCGGCCTCTGCTCCTTGCACCCTGCTGGCGGCAGGGCTCTGTCCTTTCCCAGAGCATCTCCATGATGCTACCAACCACCCACCTTATCTCCCTGCCTGTCTCAGAGGGCAAGAGCTGCCTCCCTGCCCAGCTTCCCCTGTGACACTTTAATTCCTAGATGCCCCTGGGGCCTCTGCAATTGCTGTTTTGTCACCCATCTTCCCAGATTATTGAATAAAACCCAATGAGAAATCACTTCAGAGCTTTTTTCTGCTTTAAGCAATTCTTTCAAAGACCCTCCCAAACTTCTAGAAACAGGAATTTAATAGCAGAGTAGCAGATAACTTCAATGATGCTCATTAACAGCTCCCAGTATCCCGGTAATTTAAGCAGCGGTGTCAAGGGAGGCTGAGGTCCCCACAGATCCAGGGACCCGAGCTCACCCGGAAGATTGTCAGTCATTTCAACAGGCTTTGGATAAAGCCAGCACTGACTTCCCAGTTAATTCCCTCTAAGGACTGTCACAAGCTGGTCCCCACTGGGGCTTTTCAGGGCCCAGGATCTCCTTTAGCCCATCTATTTATTACAAGAGCTCCCAACCCAAGATTATTGCTCTGCACCCACCAAAAAACAGTTTCTGAAGCTGCAGAAAGGAGTGCTTTGTGTCCCACTGGTTCCACCTTGTTTGTTTTGCCTTGCTTCCCAATAACATACTTCTCAAAGAAAGAAAAATAACCCCAAAGCCATCAAGAACTACTTTCACTACTGGCTGGCTAGCAGGAAGGAATTTTTCATAGTATCTCTGATCAATGGTGAATAGGTTGCATTACTCTGAAAAGAGATATGGTCCATTCAGAGCTCAGAAAGGGCTCCCAGACCCACTCCCCTCTGCTGGCAGACCCCCAGGCCCATCCCTCCATTAGTGGAGACCCCTGACCCTCGGTAGGCTCTGCTGCCTCCGTGCCTCTCTCCTCTGGTTGTGGCAGGCTCCCCCCAGCCCTCTGCTCATCACCTTCTCCAGCTGATGGAGAGAGCAAAGCGACCCGGGACCTTTCCCCCCAGAGAGAATAGGGTGCCCTGTGTCCCCAGCATCCCTAGCAGCACCTATGACCAACTGTGGGAAGAGCCCTAGGGACACCCCCCACCAAATCCCTCCTGAAGAAAGCAGGGAGTTGCCCTGTGCTCCTGGAGCCTGCCCTGGCTGGGCAGGAGCCTAAACTCGCCCAGGGGGTTAATGGCCAGTGGAAAAACAGGGTCCCAGGGGTGTCCTGGAGACATGGTGGGCGAGTCATTACAGCTGAAGAGCAACAGGGACAGGATAAATGTATCCCAAACAAGTGCCTTTCTTCTCAACCTGAATAACTACCTCAGAAAGGCAATGAGCAGGTAACGCAGAGAGACTGAAGTACTGGCCCTTAAAACCCAGCAAGGTTCAGGGACATCCTACCCATTATCTCTCTCTCAGGAAAAAAGCAAAAAAAAAAAGCAAAAAAAAAAAAGCATAGCAATTTCTCAGGGTAAGGGATAGATGATTCCCATCCTCATGTGGCTGCTCTGGGATAAACTTGCTCCTTGAAGCAAGTGAATGCCAGAGCCCAGGCAGATGCCCACCTGCAGCAGTGGTCCCAATCCTGTTTCCAAGCCTTGGGTGGTGCTAGGGAGCTGAATCAGGAGCTGGCCTGGCCTGGGTGTGATGCTGCTGACACCCAGAGGGCACCCAAAGCTGTGGAAGAGCTCCCTCACAAGAAAAGAGGCAGCCCAATTCCTGAGCAACCTTCATCCACAGTGAGCAGTCTCCAGTAAGGGCTCAGTGCCAGTACGCAGACCAGCGGTGACACAACATTGCTCCCGACTCAGCCCCATACATTCAGCCCCAGAAGCATTTAGACACTACTACACCTCAGAGAGTCTAATCCTGGCTCTTCACCCTCCCCCCAAACACACCAGTTGTCCCCATTCCTGCTTTCTGCTAAATAAGCGTTTCTGTGACAGCCTTTGTCCCCATCCTGGGAGAAGATGTAATATTTGAAGGACTTTTTTTGCATTTCAATAGACATAGAGTAGTTTTCCATATGACTCCTGCTGTCAGTTCC